>NC_045563.1:35126820-35766106 GCF_009819795.1 Aythya fuligula
AAAAAAATATAGATAATACAGCTACAGACATCAGATTTATGATAAAGAATTTTCTAAATCAATCATGCTTACACAAAGCTAAGCACGATGTCTAGTACAAGGAGCCATGGGCTGAGACATTTACCAGCCTTCCACCTATGATTAATCCACTAAGCACAGGGAGTACCTACGGTGATAAAATATCCTGCAATGATTCTAGGGAGTCTATAAGGAAATCTGAGTACTTCTTGTGTGCTGTTTCTGCATGTTACTTAAAAGGCCAAGCTACTCATATGAATAATCTCAAATGTTTACTTTACAAGCAAGACGTTCTCCTGCCAAAGTGCAACATCAGCAGAAACTAAAAATAAACTAGTGCTTTGAATACTGCTTGCTAATTAATTCTTAAGGTAAGTTCTTTCATCTGTTCGTTTCTTATACTGGAATTCTTCAGGACTTCCTAGATTCATTTCTTTTTTTGTACAAGAATACAACTACTGAAATTTGGACATCTTTCCCTTGTACTCTTTGCATTACCATAACTACTCTCCAAAATTGGAAAAAAACAAAAACAAACATCTTACCTGGGTTAGTGCTGCTGAACAATGATGCTGGAAGCAAACTGGCACAGCCTGGAGTTTCTGCAATTCCCATGAGGCACAGCTTGCTGGAGCGAGTTAAGGAAAACAAAGATTTCTTCCTAGAATGGAACAGGCTGCCTAATATTTATAGCTGGGAAAAGTAAGATGCTCTGACACAGTTGTAGTTCATAATGCTCCCCGTTCAGTAACGTCTTCCAAGAACTTTGTTGTGCCTTACGCTTCACAATTAAGTCTTGACGCTTCCTTTCTTTCATAGGGTGAGCTAGAAAGAACACGACTGTGTATATGTAAATAGACCATACATGCTGATGATACTGCATTGATATAGAATTGTTTTGATGGAGATGAGCTGGAGAAAGGGTTACATACACTGAGGAGGCAAGAGTCAATTTAGAGTGTGTTGAAATAATTCCCCAACATTATAGTGGGTATAAATAGGTTTTGAAACTGCTTTTCAAGTTTAGCGTGGTAAATCTGTGTCTTAGATAGAGAAAAACATTGAATAACCAAGCAATCTCCAACTCCTAACCGTCTCTAAGCAAGACTGATGAAATCCTGCCACCTTCTGGATCAGTTCTGAATTGCATAACTATCACATAACTATCAGTATCCCTTCCTCTTTTAATAGCCACTTTTAATGCCACTTTGATAGACCTTCTGTTGCTTGTCATCTCCCACTTTAAAATTCCATTCTGTTCCTCTCTTTTGTGACTTTGTGTCATCCACTTGTACTTCCTCTACTACACATCAACTTTTCTTTTCTTTTGAGATAAAGCTGCAGGACACGCTCTGGCACTGAGCTCTGCCGCTTTCAATAAGTTGCTGCCCTTCTCCTCCCCTCCAGTCAACATGGCAATGGGTTTACAACAGACACCAAACAACCCCCTTTCAAAGAGCTCCACTTTTTTAAAAAGAAAGTTAGTTGCCTTGACTCTCTCTTTTGTTGTTTTATTACACTGGTACAGAACTCCATACGTCTGTAACAGCGTGATACATCTGTTTCACTAGCCCCAACAGCTTCCAATTTAATTAATTTTGGACAACTTTCCCAGTCTTCTAGAAAACAACATTTCTGGGGCAACTACGTGAGATGTCTTCTGAAAATGTTCTGTTCTGTGCAGCACAATGCAGAATAGTCAAAGCAGCACTGACATTTTGCTTTTGTAAAAGGATATAAAACATGAGAGTCTGGATGTGTCAGTGATGCCCAGCACACAGAATTCACCTTCAGACACAAGAAGACAGTGTTTGTGTAGACCTCGTACACAATTCACGAAAGGGCATTTCCATGCAAAGATGGCATGAAACTACGTACTGGGCACACTTCCTTAGCTCATGCAATAGCATGGTAGCAGCACACGAGCAGTTTATCCCTATTCTCCTCTTAGGTGTACAGAAGAGAGGGCAGCACTGGGAAGTCTGTCCAAATATGGACAGACTAAGGCACCAAGCACATCCTATTATTTAAGGGATCATCCTTACTAGAATCTGAGCATGAAGAGGTTACACAAATCTGTTTTAAATATTCTTCATGTATACAGATAAACACATTTTCCCAAAGTTATTTTAAAGAAACATACAAATCTTACTTTCTCAACATAGTGTTTTCAGCTATGGCTGAGTGAAACCCTGAAGCGCTATCCTTGGAAGGTGATACGTCTACATGGTCTTCTGTTCCGATGGCAGCATAGCATTCCTGATAAATAATGCTGGTCCTCAGGACTATCCGAGGCAAGTTTACTGCGATTCTGTGACATCACGCTGCTAGATTCTTCCTTTCTCTCCTACTAGCCCCTTCCCCTCATGCATTTCCCCACGTGCCTACCAAGCAACAGCGTTTTGAGAATGCAGCAATTGAAGGAAGCAGGAACAGAACACAGTACTTTGCGGTTGGTGAAGTAGAGGTTGTCATACATCTCTACAGTGAGAGACTCCTTCCCCAAACCACTGAGGTTGATGATTCCATATTTACACCCTCCGTGCTCTACGTCATTCACGGTGAATATCCGCTCACAAGCAACATCTGCCTGTAAAATAAAAGCATCGTTGCACTCAGTGGAAACTTGCTGGAAAAAATGGTTTGAGGCAGCTGCATTAGATCTAAAATGGAGAAACATTAATTAGTCACTTTAACACCATCAACTTTCCATTCATCCTTAAAACAGTGGTCAACACCTTTTTTTAATGCAGGCATAGAAAAATTATCATTAAAAAAGAAAATGATTCGGTCCTTAAACAATAATAAAAACTCTTTCCCATTATATCAGATACTTCCTCTGGTTGTTATTAGTAAGCATAGACTGGTATCAGTAGAGGACTCAAAGAACAAAATAGTAATTAAATCTTATCAAAATGAATGTGGAATTCTCCTATCCTGCTTAAGTGTAGGAGATTCTCCTCCTGCTGGATCACATCACAGCAAAAAGGATGCTGCTGTATTTCAACTTTTATAACACTAAGTTTCCAAACCCGTTCTGGCTCCAGCTACCGAGGCAGTGCTCTGTTTGCAAGGCTAGAAGCTGGTCCTGGAGAGCTTCCTACATGGGCTATGGCAGTTATTTGCTCCAGAGACCTTTTCTGCACACACATGCCATCAAAAACAGTAGAAACTGCCTTCAGAGTATGAGAGGTAAAATTGTTACAGGTGTTTACATAGACTCCCTACACTACAGGCTTTGCTATTTCCCAAGTTCTTCTCTTCAATTTTCCTCTTCTTTCCCTTCAGAAAAACACCATACTAATCGCCCACAAAATTCCTGTTTATTTCCAACAGGAAATATTGATCAGCTCCCCAGATCACTTACATATCCAACCTTTTTATAAATTTTCCTCCTTAAGAAAGGACACTCTCTTCCTACCTGTTTAAAAACTACTGAGCTCAGATTTTGAGAACTAACCCAACAGGAATAATGCACCTTTTAAAGCAAAATTTGACATATCGGATTTGATTTCAAGATCCTCAATTTTCACTGAAGACAGACTTTCTGTATCTTAAAAGTTTAACAGTTGTCATAACATACCACAATTATTTTAAAATTGTTGGTTCCAGCAACCGAGGAATCGGGACTGTGAATTTCTATCTTCCTCCTCTGCATGCAGTTCACTTTTAATTCATGGACCATCCTGTAAAAGCAGGCGGGGTGGGAGGAGAGAAGGAATTCAGGTGAGCCTAGGTTTAAGAATTGTTGATAAGACAGTCAGAACTGCTTCTCAGTTGCAGAAGATAAAATGCCTGAAAACTAGCACGCTACAATTTCACTTACATAATCTGTTCATTGACTTTCGTCCCATCGTTTTGAACCCCAAAACATCTCAAGTAGCAGGAACAACAACATGGCAAGCCACTAACTTCCTTTCTACACTGTTATTGAACTTGAGCATAGAGATTCTAATGGTGGGGAAGACATCCACATCAGCTGAAGAGCACTGATCCAAAGAAAAGCTGAACTGTGTTCATAGAGCACAATGTGGTAAAACAGCATGTATTGGAGGAAAAAAAAAAAGCGAAGGTTTAAACTCCAGTTATCTGAGATTGGGACATACCTTCCTCATCTCAATTCTCACCACTTCAGAAATTATAGAAGAATATAACTCTTTTGTTATTATAAATAACATTACTCTGTCCTAAGTGGAAGGGTGAGGGATGCAAAAAAAACAAAAAACAAAAAACAACAACTGACAGGAATGGTTGTACGAGTAGCAGAACTTGATATTGCAAACAGAAGACAATTCAGATTATTGTACCTGCAATAACTTGTGGAGCTGAGCAAACCTAGTTGCCTTTTCTGTAACAGCATGGATGAATTTAGTCCGGGCCTTGTTGTTTTCTGGAAGAGAATAAAATGAAAGTGTTCTCAGTTATTTTCTTGTTTATGATTCAACTGTGGCCATTGGTCTTTGATATTTGGGATATTCGGGTAACTTCTTCCTCGAGCCTATGTATAATAATATTTTCAAGTCTATAAAATGCATTTCAGCAACATTTCCCTGGTCTACTATAGAAAGTACACAAGAAAGAGAAGTATTCTTGTGAATTTCAAGTGCTTCTATAAATACAAAAACTGGGAAAAAAATCTCTTGTTTTTGCTTAACACAATCAATGGTACTACTTGAGGTGTGAAGTCACCTTGTGTTTTTACTCTGACACCTTAAATCTTATTACATAGCAAAGCTCTATCACCACAAGACTGCTGTTAACATGCAGTCTTATTGCTGCACTAAGTTTCTTTTCCATTCGTCACTTTTTAAAGTTGCATGTGAACACTTTATAAATACTAGGGAGAGCAAAGGATAGAGAACTTTGCAGTGTTAGGGATTAAGAAATCTCTTTGATAATGCTCTGTCAAAGTATTGAAGAGTCAGAACATTCATATCCAGGAGGCTGATTCAGATGTCTGATTCTATAATCAGATTTTGAGAAGAAATGTATCTTCACAGTTCCCATTAACAATTACATGGCCAGCAGCTGTATAGGAGCTATGAAAACTAAATTTCTCATGGAAACAGCTTAAGAGAAACCCTCCACCACCACCATCCTCCCACCAAACAACAGCCCTTTCATAATGAAGATGGAAGAGCTGAATTGCTGCTTGAAGAAAGAACTTTATTACCTGAGGAGAAATATACCACGCTCCTCTCCCAAACAACAGCATATTTAAGGTGAGCTTCAGACACTGATTTGCTAAGTTATAAGACTTGGCTTTCAAGCAATTAAAACCACTCTTGCTAGGTATTTTACCCAGGTTTCAGATGTGTACTATTGCTATCAACTCTGCTGTAACACTTTATGTCTGGAAAGCCTGCATACTTTCCATTATAAACTTGAAAGTATAAAGATAAGACTAAACTTGATGTCGCCTGTACAAAGAAAATTCTTTGTTACAACACTGTTTCCCCAAAACATTGTTAGTATTATTTCCTCAGGGTCTAGGTACACAGCTAAATATTTATTAAACATATGGAAAGCCTACAACTGAGATCCCACTTTGCCAGTTCACAGCAGGGATCTGAAACCTGGCATTCAATGTCCTGACTCAACTGTAATTGTTAGACAATTTGTTATTCTGAGAGTTCCTGTCTCTTTACAGTGGTTTTTTTTTTTTTTTCTTTTTGTTTGAAAGTGACTTCCTTTCATTCCTGTGTGGAACAACCAAACAAAAGACTTCAAGAAATATAAATTCTCAGCAAGAAGAATTTTTTGCTTCTTCAGACAGCTTATGGGACTGTACTACAGTCAAAAAATCTAAGGATTTTAGCTCATCATCTGTCTTCAGACAGAACACAACAAAGGATAATTGCAATCTCTTTCAGAACGTACCTTGTTTTGTTTTTCTTCCTCTTCTAAGAGTCTCAGTCTTTTACTCTCCATTGCCTTGTGCTGAATACTCTCCTTGGTGAGTGGGTTGCAGTTATTATGTCCAGGCAGTAGGCGAAAATAGCGTTTTTTTTCTGGGTCATAGTAAAATCCTGGCAGTTCTGTAAAGGTAGCAAAAATAAACAAAATCAGATGCATAACCAGATTTATTTGTTACTCCTTGACATCCCACATCTTCATGGAAACGTCAAGCTCACAAGGCTCAAAGTTATTGCTCCTAGTTGGTCCCAAGCATGATAGGCAGACCAGGAATAGAAGACAGCCACTTAAGAGGAAAAAAGGATTTTATTCAGAAGAGGTGAACATTAACATCTTTGGGGGTTTTTATTTAAACCTTTATCTACTACTACAACCTACATTTGAAGTAACCTCTTTTTGCTGCTGCTTATAATTCAGCTCCTTGTCAGTATGTCTTAGGTTTCAGCTTGGCGATAAACGACCAAGATTTATTCAACTTGAAAAAATGTAAAGTTAGTTGGTAAGAGCACACTGCGTGTAGTATACAGAATCTGTTTACGCAGCAATAAATGTTTTGAACGATATATATTATTTCCTAACAGGCTCACAAACTCTTAAGCACAAGAGTGATACACAAAAAAAAAAAAAAATCACTTTATGCTCTGGCTTTGTCTGTTGCTAAGAGGTTGCAGAGTCAGTGGTGTCTCAGGACTCTCCTGCTGTGGAGCTTTGCATGTTCCCACAGGCCTAGCTTTTCCTAGGGATGTTTAATGAGTCAGAAAACCAGAATGCAAACGGAACATCATCTTTTATAGCATTGCTACTGCATCAAGTCTGGTTTTGCCAGTTGACTCCCTAATAACAAATGCACAGATGATTTAGCCAGACAGTATTTCTTACAGATTATAAATACACTGAAGGCATAGAGATGAATTTGTATTTTTCCAAAGTGGTGGATAGTTGTGTCTTTTAGAAGACTGAATAATTTGATCTACATTACTTTTTTATATGCTGTCCTTTTATTTTTATTGAAAGATATATAACATTTTCAGCACAGATAAGAAAAAAGTTCATATTCTTCCCAAACCAAGATTTCTGGAGAGAAAAACAAAATTCTATTATTGTCAGTTTATAATAGCTTGGCTAAGCACACGAGTTTTCATACAAAAGATGGAGTTCTGGGCCTGAAAGTTTTGTTCCTGCTCTCCAGATTTTCACTAACTACATCTTTTTAGATCACCTTTTCAGATACTAATTTTCTCTACAAACTTTATTGTTTATATCCATCCCTTAACACCATGCTATTAATACAGCACATAATAACACCACATTTTTTTTCATAAGATCAGCGTACAGACACTGATTTTCTTGCCTGGTACTACAGAGTTCTGCGTCAAACTGGATGAAGAAGGATTTCCATTGCTGCTGGGGTCTGCATTCACTGAGGTTTGTGGTTCCTCCTGTTCAGACCTAAAAAAATAATAGTATTGCCTTCAAGACAGGCCCACAATTGCCCTACACATCTTTTCTGCAAAGCCTCTTTAAAGCAGCTTGTTAGTCACATTAATAGAGTGCAATTTTGCAGGTCTGTGATAAGCACACTGTGTGTATCACTGTATGCCAACCTATGAAAAAGGAACAGTACAAACATTCAGCTTTAAAACCTCTCAAGAACACAAGAGATAACAGTATCTTAAAGTCTTAATTACTTGCTAAAACATTAGAGGTGGTTGCTGCTTCTGTATGTGTAGTTAACTCTGCAGCAAAAGATTAGTTCTGGGCATGTTACCATACCCTCTATTTCAAAGAAAAGCACGTCCTTGAAAGTCGGATAATGCTTTAGAGCATAAAGTGAAAGAAATGGCATGGATAAAAAAATGACATCAGATCAGAAGTATTTTGCCATTGTCTTCATGAAAGGAAGCTCATGGAGGAGCTTCAGAAGCATGCAAACCAAGGAAAAATTTCAGGAAAACTCTAGGAAAGAAAAAATTTGTAATCAGTGTCACAGTGAAGTAGGTAACTGCAGCTTTCTTCTTTGAGAAGCCATTTAAACAGGCACAGTCGGTACTGAGGGGTGAAATTCCACTGGGATGTTTTCTGAATCGCCCCTACGATTCTCACTTTTTGAGACAGGTCATCTTAAAAGTGTTAGGCCAAAATGTTTTTCATGAGTCATAATTTACTAAAACAAAATAACAAGGAAATTCTGGTTTTAATAGCAGCTCTGTTGCTGCTCAGTTATACAGGTTTGTGATTTTTAAAGAATGTAACTGATCTACCAGGTGGGGAACCACCGAACTCCAGCATTGGATCTAAAGCTTGTTAGTGAAATACTTTATTCTGTATTTGTGAAGCAGGGGCCATTTGCATTTCTAACGTTTTACACAACTAGAATTAATGGGGCAGCTCTTACATGCGTGCATATCTTTCCCTGAAAATCCTTTTTACAAGAAATGCTTGTAGTATTAAAGGCCTGGCCTGCTTTACTCCTGTAAGAGACCAATGACAGAACACAGCAGAGAAGGAGAGCCATACACATAGCCCTAACGCAGGTAAGCAGAGGTTCCAAAGTTTAAAATGTCTTTTTCTGAAAGCGTCAGCTCTCAAGGCAACACAACTCCTAAGACCTCGTCCCAGTTTCCTGACCTATGTGCGGCATTATCAGCCCAATACTTCACGTGTTTTTAAACTTCCAGGGAGATTTACGGATCGTTTTTACACCGGCAGTCCCTGAGGCGCGAGCTGGATGGCAGGTAAGCGCTTACAAACGCTCCTCTCCTCACTGAGCTCTCCTCTGCGTGCTGCTGACGGGCTGTGGAGGAGATGAGACCCCCCGCAGCCCCCTCCCAGCGGGGGTGCATTTGCAGGTCAGCAGGCCCGGAGGGGCCCCCCCCAGCTCCCACACCCCCCATCCCTACGCCCCCACCCCCGCGCCCCCACTCGCCTGTCGGGGCGGTGTCCGGGCCGCCTGCGCCCGCGGGGCCGCTGCCTGTGCCCGCGGCCGCTCCAGCCCCGCTTCTCCTCGCCTCTCCAGCGGCCTCCCCGCATGGCTGCCTGCGGAGACAACGGACACACGCGCGTGGGGGTGCCCGCCGTGCCAGCGCGCCTCCGCACCGGGGCTTTCGGCGGGGGGAGCCCCAGCGGGGCGGGGCGCCTCGCCCCGGGGCCGCTGCCGGCCCGGAGCCGCACGCCCTGACGCGGGGCCGCAGCCCCCCCCCAAGCCGTCCCTCACCGCTTCCACACAGGCGCCCCGCCCACCCCGGTGAACGCTCGCTGATTGGCGCTCAGCGGGCCCTGCCGCCTGACAGGCAGCTCCCTCGACAAATAGGAGGACAGCGCTCCGCCTGCCTCGCTGCCTGCATCTCGAGGAGGGGCGGGAGGGAAATGGCGGCCGGCGGGAGGCCCTGAGGGGCTTCCCTCAGTTCTGGGGGGCTTGGCTCTGAGGGGACCTCCCAGCTGGAACGGTTGCACTTTACTTTTACATAGCGAGCTTGCTATGGTGTTTGCCGTGAGAGTGACTTTGGGGAGGTAATCAAGGAGTAATGACTTCAGACTAAACACGGGCAGGCTGAGGCTAGGCTCTGTGAGGAAATGCTTTACTCAGAGGGCAATGAGGTGCTGGAGCGGGCTGCCCAGAGCTGTGGTGCCCCATCCCTGGAGGTGCTCAAGGCCAGGCTGGATGGGGCTTTGGGCAGCCTGGTCTGGTGGGAGGTGTACCGGCTCATAGCAGGAGCATTGGGTTTTATTCATCTTTAAGGCCCCTTCCAACCCCAGCCATTCTGTGGGTCTTAAATCCTCTCTCTCTCACTCACTTGGTATGTGTTTTAAGTTCAAAATGCCTAGAAATAAAAGTGGCCAGTGAAAATATACCTTTAGGGGTAGGAACGGTCAGGGAACTCCCTTGTAGCTCGTACAGCCTGTGAACTCTGTTTCTTTGCCTCTTTAAAAGGCAGAGGACCAGTGTGGTCTGGCTCTAAGGCATTTTTCATCGATTAGGCCTGTTTTTCAAGGTGGTTTAGCAATACCGGCTTTTCAGCTTCCACAAGATGATTCTGAACTTGCACACGTTAACTGGAGGGTAGGGTAAAAGGCCCAGAGAAAGCTGCATGAGCAGCACTGTCTGGGAGCTGTTAAGCCATTAATCCTGCGAATGCCGTAGACTGGATCCAGAATGACAGATTCGAAGGTATTGATACTTGATCATCTGAAATTTGATGATACGCCTGTGGCCAGGAGTCTAGGAAATACAGTTTTCCCTGGTGTTTCTGGCTCGTACATAGTATTTCAGAACATCAAATGTTTTACAAGTAATGTTATAACTGTTTTTTTTTTTTTTTCACTGGCCTTATTTCAGGTTTTTAGTTTCTGATGCCAGCGAGCAGTGTTAAAGGTTTTGTGACCAATGCGCTGTTTGTAAGCTGTGGGTTTGACTCCACCAAGATAGAATTACCTTCGGGGAGAAGTATGATAAATGATCTGTTTTCTCACTTGTATTGCAAGCTTATTATAGAAGCTTGTACGTGTAAATAGGCTGGAAGAGAATTCAGAGGTCACTGGATTGCTCTGTATGTGTATGTATGCAAATAAAATATATAAAACAAATAAAAGACCCCCTTCCACACATATGCTTACCACCCCTCCATTGTTCCTTAGCAATTGTTTGTTTAGTCTGTTTTAAGAACAGATTAACAGAAACAGCCTTTTGGTTCACTTTGTTCTGGTTATTTTATTGTATCGCCCACTGAAAGATTTTTCGGATGTTACCTGAGTGCTTATTGCTGCAATTTAAAATCATTGCTGCTTTTCCTTCTGCCTTTCATGGATGTAGAAAACGATTTTTTCCCTCTTGTCTGCAACCATACTACATATTTGAAAATTACTTATGGTGTCTTGCTTGAGTCTTTCTCTAGATTAAATGCTGGCTAAAGAATGCCAGTTCACTCAGGTATTATGGATGACGACTCCCAACTTCAGTCATTCTTGCTTCCTCTTTTGGACCCTTTCCACAGGGAACACAACTTCCCTTGAGTCATGTTCCCCCAAAGGCTTTCCTAGTGCTGGCTGTGTTGCAGCCTGTACTCATGTAGAGAGCTCTGCGATGTTTTATAGTGGCCCAACTTTCACGAAGCTTAACGATCAAAAAGGAGGGGAAAGTTTCAGTTTGAGAAGCGCAGCACAAGCGGTTATTTTCAGTCTGACTTTGTGCAGTTGGCTGTGCCGGGGCTGTTGCTACTAAATGCTGCTCTTCTCCAGCCAGGTCTTGCTCTGCAGCATGCAGGCTGACCTCAAGTTCTGTCCCCCATTTGCTCTGGTGTTTTTTCTATTTATGTCACTTGGGACTAGAGCTATACCTGGGTAGCCCAACTTTCAGTCTGTACTTCATTTGCTAATTAAATATAATTGTAAAGTGCATTAAAACATTCTGTAAAAAACAAACTTTGTTATTGACATTGAAATTTATGTTTCAGACATTGGGTTGGATTATTGCAGTTCAGTGTGTTGTCTCTCAGCTGAGCTGCAATACCCGAGCCTGTGTCCATTTTAACAGTCACTTGTGAGAACTAGGGTGAGTTTGCACAAATGTCTTTTGTGCTGAGGATTAAGTTATGTATTTTATCTCATACTTGTTGGGGGCTAAATATATGTGGTCTGCTAGTTATAGCTTAGCTTACTCAAGGCAACTCATTAAACTATGGTAACTGGAATGTGTACAGGGGCCCACGAGTGTGTAGGGTAATCAAAAGCAGGATTTTGTCTAATGGTACAATTAAGCCTTAATTTAATTCCAGTGAAATCAAAGCAGTTACATTAAGATCCTATGTAACCTTGTATGCCTTTTGCCTTATGTGCTGCGGTAGTTCTGCAGCAGTACTCTTGAGGGCTTTAGATATTTTTGCATATGAAAGTTGCTGCTTGACTTTATTTTAGTTCTTAGAATATTTTGCTGTCCCACAGGGTAGATCTGCTGCTCATGGTGAAAATTGTTTTGGGGTTCCCCTGCATCAGATCGTGGAGGAAGGAACAAACCACTGTACCACTGAAGCATTTGAGGTGATGAATTATTATAATTTATATAAGGATTAATAATATGCTATGTTAATTTTATTTTCAAATCTGGAGCTCCCAAAGCAGTCTTCATGATCTTAGGGATGCAACTCCCTTCAGGGTCTGCTAGGTGGTGTACAGATAGGGGAGAAGATCTGATCAGCTCCAGCAGAGAGCAGCAGTGCACTTACACAGAACTGCAGCCTCTCGGCTCTGTAGGACACTTCGTTTTGATCTCTTTGTAGCAAGTATTGAATTTCTATGAAAATCGATTTAAAAAGCAGAAGTACACCAACAAATCCCTTTGCAATGCTACTTTGTCTGTTTATTTGTATTTATAGCTGTAAGGTGCAGGGGCGCTGATGTTACATATTTTAACCAGAGGTCTCTCCAAGTAGGAAGGAGAAACTTTGTTCTCCTGACATACCAGCTTTGTCTCCTCTGCAGGTCGTGAGGGAGTGGGTGGCTAAAACTGGAAAGCTGGCAATGCACCTGCACTTTCACAGTCCTTCACTGCATTTACTAAGAGGAATTTTACAGAATAATGGGGAAAAAAAAGTCCAATACTTTTGGCTGTTAATATGGCAAGAAGTACTTCTATGCCAGTGAGTGACACTTGGAAATTTTGTGGTAGGCTCTGCATCTGTCAGCCCTTAGTATTGTACACACATGCACGGGAAGGTTTCACCAAAAGGCAGTAGTGAAGATATTTAGGTTATACTTTTGATGATTTTAGTGGAGGGATTTCATGACTTTTGGTGTAGTCAGAAGATTTACTGTAGGTTATGCAAGCATAGGTAGGTACCAACAATTTATATTGGTAGAAATGGAGTTGTTGTATTATGGGTCACATTAAATAGGCCAGTATGTTCCAGGAGGTGGTCTCTGGTAAAAGCCCCTCTCTGAGATCTTCCATTGTCACCTCCCACTTTCTCCCGTGGGGAGTACAGGTGGCTGGGCTGTGTTTGCTGCCTCAGGAACTGCAGATCGCTTCCTGTGACTGCAACAGCCCAGTGCACAGAGCTGCAGTGCTGCTGCCTCCACTTGGAGCTGGTTGCGGAGGGGAGTAAAAAAACGAAAAGGAGAAAAAAATTAATATTCTCCCCCAGCTATTGACTTCAGTAAGGGGGTGGTTGCAAGGAGATTCCTGGTCCATGTACCTATCCTGATGGAGCTGTAGGTATATGTACCTTGTATGTACATACACATATATGAACATATCTCAATCTACAAACCCAGGACTTCCATACTGCATTTTTGTGTATGCATAGAGAGAGTGCTGGTTTGAAGGCATGGGATTTGCAAATGCTTTTAAGGGCAGAAGTGACTGCTTTGTCTTTTTTCCTGTGGTGCTGTAGGTCTTATGTCTGTCACTTCAGAACAAAACTTGACCCATTTGTTAATAATTTTAGTGCTTTTGTGAACTTTTTTTGGTTTAAAAAAAAAAAAATCCTGTCTGTAGGTGGTAAAATCATCTGTCAGGCAGGTAAGGATTGTAACTAGGTTTTACACTGCCAGAACGCAGAACTGGAACTGGACTTTTTATTCCTTGCAGAGCCATTGTAGAATATAGTATACCTATGGTGTGGTTGTTCAAGAAAACTGTGTTGAATACTGCTGTTCTGCCTCTTCATAGGGGAAAAAATAGGATTCTGTGTTGGCAGGTTAAGTTCATGGTATAAATAATGTTATTTCTAGAATAGTGTCAGCTGGCAGCTCTTTCATTTTTCTCCCAGACTAATCTGTTCAGTTTATGGGTATCTAATACACAAGTGCTGCGATTATAAGATTGATTTTCAGTGTCATATTTAAAAATGTGTCAGTGAGAAGCATTGGTCAGAATCTACTAGGAAGTATTTTCTTTTGGGGTCAAAATCTTGTGTACTGCTTCTTCTCCCCTGTCTGCTTTGGATGTGAGGTTGTACTGTTATACAGAGATGCGAACTGTTTTGCTTTACGCATCAATAGTGGATGTCAGGTCTCTGACAGATGATTTCCCACTGGAGGAAAAATTGGTGGCATAGACCACAGGAATCATCTTTTTAGCGGATTTTTTTTATATTAAATACAAAGGCTTTGAACAGATGTAGAGACCTGTGATAATGCAGGGGG
Organism: Aythya fuligula; assembly: GCF_009819795.1. Classification (NCBI taxonomy): domain Eukaryota; kingdom Metazoa; phylum Chordata; class Aves; order Anseriformes; family Anatidae; genus Aythya; species Aythya fuligula. The sequence continues at coordinate 35,140,894 of NC_045563.1, forward strand.
GGAAAAAAAACAACACATCTCCAGTAATGTCAATCTGGAAATCAGTGGTTCACTTTCAGAAAGCAATGCTTTATCTTTGAAGTTCATAGCAACTTAGCTAAATACACAGTGTCACAGGGCTGCTAATGCTTCATTTCTCAGTCTATATCCTGCTTGCATCCGAAGGAAAGTAATTTGTAAGACTTGAGTGCGGGAAGCATTATAATCATGTGAGTGTGGTTCTCAGAAATGCACAGTAAATGAACAGTGCTGTCTTGGAGCATGAGCTAGCTCAATTATTTTGTATTCTGTGCTGTAGATGTACCCTCTTGTAAAAGTATTGTTTGAACAGTACGAAAATTAGTTGCTTAGTGTCTCTCCCCACCCTGCTTCTCTTGTTTATGAAGATGTATGGTGGAATTTCTTGTTTCAAGTGGTCTCTTTTTTGAGAGAGAAAAGGGATTGAAAGTCTTATCTAGTAAGAATTCTTGCTTCTCAATCCTCTTTCAGGAAGAACAGAGCAGGAGGAGGAAGAAGCTCAGCCCAGTGTTTACAGACTAGTGTGGGAGGTTTTTGAGATGTAAAGTATCAAGAGTAAGTTGTTGCTTTTTTTGAGGTCTTTCAGGAGTATATCCTGAAGGAAGAAGGGTGGGAGGAGGGAAGGTTAGTTTCCATATATCAGTGCGTTCTGTAGAGGGCATGTGTGGGTTCTTTGATTTGTTTGGTGATAAGGGTTTGAAGGGAAGTAAGAGATCAATCTGCAGATACCTAGGCTCAAAATGATAATATGTATCTTCTACTCATGTCTTGATTACTATTTATACACCCTTTCATTATTCTGGATACTTCCAGAGCTATCATTGTGGCCTCAGTCTTAAATTTTATTCTTAGACCACTGTGCCTTCAGTCATTTTAATTGCATGTATACACTTGTATTTAGTTGGTCTTGGTGGTGCCTTCACCCTGCTGGGGTGCCTGTTTCACATCTCCTAGATGGCTCCACAGGCACTCTGCTTCATTGCATGGAAGCTGGGGAACAGTGAACTGTGGGCAGTTGTAATTATCAGTGTGGATGTCAGCCTGGTCATTTCAGTACATACGCTTAGTGAAGAAGTCTGCCCGTGGGAATGGCATTGCAGGATCTGTCCCATATCTACAAACTAAAAGAATTCTGTGCTGTCCGTGATCTGTCACCTCCACTGTAGCTGGGGGAAAAAAAAAAAAGAAATAAAAAGGTATTGTAGACCAAGATATACAACAGTTATGGGGAAATATTTAACTATTTCTGAAAAGGGATACTACATAAATCACTGAATTAAAACAAAACTGCAGATGAGGATAGTCTCTTACCCCTAGCAGTATTTTGTAAGGCCTTCAAAAAGTATAAAGACAATTGAAATGGCATGTCTTCTTTGTGGAACTGAAGCTGTAAGAACAAATATATTGGTTTGAAATTAAAAAAAAAAAAAAATGAAAAAGAAAAGAAGGCAAACTTTAGCTCTCAGATTAATTGGATGGAAATTAAAAGAGGAAGTAGGATATAGAAGGTGGTGTACAGGGTTGGTTGAGCTACCATTTCCCTGAGCAAAGCACTTCCTAATTGGGAGCTGGAAAGTTCTGCAGGTTGCAAAGAAAGAATAACTGAAGTAACTGGCTGTAGGATAATACAAGTTGTGTATTAGAACCTTGTGGGAAATCATGAAGGATGACAGAGCACTCAATATAAAATGGTTAAGAGCTTCCACAGACTTTAAGATGCTACCAGACAATGGGGTTTGTGCTGTATTAATTACCCAGCAAGGTGTAGTTTTTTTTTTTTTTTTTTTTTTTTTCCTTTCTACCTGGGTAACAATTGAGCATAAGCTGACTAATATCATTTACTTTCTTTCTTTATAAAATGTGCCTGCTTTCCTACAGCTAACAGACAGTGCAATTATGTCAGCTGGTAGAGCATCCTCACCTTGAATGCTGAATTTATTTTATCACCTCAGTTCAGAATGCCAAGTCTGAAAGAAGAGAAAAATTCATGTGGTGTGTGCATGTGTGTAAGGTCAAGGTCTAGGAGCACTTCTCTGAGAACAGCAACATAAAGGGGAGGAGGAATTGTATGATGATAAGTAAGCAAAGTAAAATTGCTCCTGTAGGTTCTAGATAAGTTTAAAATAAGTGGTGAATGTTTTCATGTGGTATGTATACAGTGTCCAACAGAGAAGTACTTCTGACCTGAGGAGACTGTCCGTCTTCTAAACATGGCTTCCAGGAGGGATGCCAGTGTTACATGGCAGTTGCATGCATTTGTGCAGATAAGAATATAAGGTCAGTCTCAGCCCCCTGAAATGAAGAATAACCCCGTTTTGGTAAGAATTTCCTAGTATACTGTTCTGACAAGTTTCTTCCTCTAAAAATAAATGTATCGTGTTAAATGGAGGTGAAAGAAATAGCAGAAAATATTCTGAGGGTCTTCTTTTTTTTTTTTTTTTTTTTTTTTTTTTTTTTTTAATTCTTTGACCTGCTTATTATCATTTCTTTGGGTTAAACTTTGAGGCAGATTGGCCAAGTTATTGAATAATTAGTCCATTGATAATTGTACCTGAGAAATGCTTACTGTTCAGTAGTATGCTATGACAGTAGGCAAAAAAAAAAGCTTAGATTGGGTAGATGGCTGAAAGCAGGACATTAGAGATAAAATAAACATTGCAATCAAGTGTAGATTGCTTGGAAATCTGCAGGCATAGCTATAGACTAAGTAATGTAAACTGGCTCTACTGAAGGATAATGACAATTTCATTGAAGAAAATCACTGAAAACCTTAAAAGTATTACAAAATAATCAAAACCACAGTTGCCTAGCCAGGAGGGAAAAAAAAAAAAAAAAGGAAAGAAAAAGGCAAACAAACAAAAAAACCCTACCCTCCTCAAATAAACTGACAAGGCATTCCATAACTTAATTGTTAACAACCTGAAGAAGTCCCTTTGGTGTTAATTTTGAACTTGCCTTTTAGAAATTGCTTGGCACATGACATCTTTGTTTTAAGATGGGTTGCAAGTGCTATGCTCCTTCTGGTGGTTGCCATAGACTTCTAGTGTATCTCACCCTGACCATCTCTTCTACCTCTTCCAACATTTGACCCCCCTGCCCTGTTCTTTTGTTTGTACAAACAACAGAAGTTGTTCTATACCTTTGACCATCCTTGATATCCTTATTTGTGTCTTTTCTAGCTCTAACAAACCGTACAGAGTACTGAGAAATCAGGCACACCATAGATTCTTCCATTGTGGCATGGTGCCTAGAGTGTGCTGACTTTGACTTGTGGCTGAATAGCAAGCTGCTGTTCTCAGGCAGCTCCTGGTTATACCCTAAAATCTTTTTCCTGACTCATAATAAGTAATTCAGAGACTAAAGTTGTATATGGAAAGTTAGGCTTTTTTCCATGTCTGTCACATGCTTTACCTGCCATTTTAGTGTCTTATGATTCAGTGTCTCTCCTGCTGGGTTCAATTGTGTGGGAACAATAAAGTTCAGTTCCTAAAAAAGCTTCTCTGCAAGTTGGTTGGAAACTGTCACAGAGACCTTCCTGAAAGCTTACTTTCAATGTCCTTTCGTTTGGGGGACTGAGGGGACCTTGCTTCAGGGCAGAGCTCAGATAAAAAATCTGTTACTTCCAGATCCTCGATTCTACTGCTGATGAAATGACTTGGAATGCACTAGAAATGTACTGTCTGATAGTCAATGGTTACAGCCTTTCTGAATTAGTGCAAGATGGTTTGATGCAATGAAAGAGTTTCAATGGAAAGAGTTTATTGAGTGGCCCCGATTTCTTTCTCAATGTTGCTGCTAGTGACAAGCAGTGCTACAGGAACTAGAAATGATGTTATTAAAAGTTTTGTATGCAGCACAGCCACAAAGGATGTGGCTGTGCCTAATGAGGGCAAGAGCTTGGTACTTGCAGTTACAAATTAATTTATTAGGGCTTGGCTATTGCTGCAGAATCTGGGGTCTGTGCTGCTGCTGGCCTGTGTCAAGCTGCGATATGCAAGGTGTGGCTTAGAAGAAATGCATAGTTTGCCAAATGCTTGCTGAATGTGTGCCACAGATAGGTTCTATTGGTTGTGTTATAGTAGATATAATCTAAGGATATAAGCAATGCCATTAAGAGATTGTTGTATCTATCTAAACTCTACCAGTCTTAACATGTTAGATGTATCCTACCCATTAGGAGGAGTGAACTCATAAGTGTTCCAGTTCAAAGTTGCCTCCTAAGTATTTTGTAAAAACATTACTGACAGACTATGCTGCCTTATGAAACTATCTTTCCTCTTCCATTTCTGAAATTCAGACTTGTGACCAGCATTTGTGGTGTGCTTGTGTGAAATGTAATGATGGAGCTTGTAGAGGAGCTTTGTAATGATGGAGCTTGTAGAGGGGCTGCAAGTCAGCGTCAACCGCTGTCTGCAGAACCAGGAGCTGCACTGCTCCACCTGCATGGAACAGTGCCTGAGACACCCAAGTCCTGTAGGATGGCCCAGCAGCTCCTTTCTCATGCCAGGTTGTGCACAGCTTTGTTCACCTGTAAAGCATGCAGTAAGCATGGCACTTGGCTAGTGTAGTTTGTTGCAGTAATTTGGCCCAGTTTACCCAAGCTAGCTGCAGTCAGCTCCAGGTTGACTGTGTCATGATGTAGCTACCAGGTAGGCAAGACTGGCTGTGGAGTATAAAGACACACCCTGAAGATCTGATGCAAAGCCTATTTAAGTCTGTAGGGTTATTTTTATGGAATTTGGATTAGGTGCTAAATCCTGGAAAGGTATTTAAAGGTTCCTTACCCAAAAACCTTTTGCATTTCCCTCAGAGATTCTGGTACACCTTTTAGATCTTCTTGCTGAGCCATTGACCTAAAATATCAAAATATGTTTGTTAGAGGTTTTGGTTATTTATACGTATTCTGGATCAGATGTGTGATGTGACTACCTAAATTCACATGAGGAATGAAACAAGCAGAGTCTTGTTAATTTTGGGTGTAGCAATTGGATCGTGTCCTTTAATGTTCCTAATGGTAATGGACAAATTATAAGACTTCATTTATTTGGCTTTTCCACTGCATTTTGTTTCAACCTGCCACAGCACCTTCTTTCTTGTAGGAGGCTCTCTGTGTGCATTCTGTTCATGGGCAGCCATTTGGTATTAGCTTCTGCCACTGGCTTATTTCAGGCTGTTCCACTCTGCCCTGCCACCCATCTGTGGCTGGGTGTGGTGTGAGGGGTTGGGTGGGTTAAGGTGGAAAAGTGGGAATTTGCTGTGTTAGTGTGGCAGCAGAAGCGTCCTGCCCCGCTTTCAAAACGCTCAAGAGTAATGTCGGGTGCACTGATGCCAAGGCCGGTGACAAACCATTTCGCCACTGTGTCCCTTTCCCAGGCAATCCATCAAACTCCTTCCACTTCAGCACAAGTTGGGCTAAGTGGAAGGATTTAAGATGTTTAGGCTGCTAAAGGCTTTTTTTTTTTTTTCTGGAGACAATTACTTGGGCTGAGTGTTATGTTTACCCTTCCTCCTTGGAGGAGGACATTTTTTGTAGGCTGAAGAAATGCCTTACCTGTTGATCTTTGTTTCAGCTATAAGGAGAGATCTGTTTGTAATAAGCTTGAAACCTACTTTAAGTTTGACAAATGGAAACAATGCCGTAATGTATGTGCTCTTAACACAAGAAATATCTGATCTTGAAATTCTCAGTTTGCATTTGTCAAGGGTTTCCACTTTGTCTTTGTTTGGAGCATGGCAAGCTACTGAGTGATACTTATATTTATAAAAGAAATCTTTTAAATACTTCTACTCAAATGACATTTGTTGTTGTGTTGTAAGACTTTATCGAAGTTGTTGTGTTGTAAGACTTTATCGAAGTAAATGCCTCATATGCTTCTTTGGCTCTATAGGCTGTGCTTAACAAGTCTCATGTTATTTGATAGACACACAGAGATTCACAATCAGTCACTGGGGTCAGGTTTACTCTCTTTAAAGATCACTGTATGGTGAAGAAATGCTAACCTTCATGTAGATGACACTTCCTGCATGCTTTTTCATCCTTCGCCTACCTGATTTTTTTCCTGACTAAAAATTTTGGCATGAAAGCACTACCTCTGTGTAGGTGTTCCTCTGATCCTTCTGTTTTGTTCTTCACCTGAAGCATCATCATCATCCCTATAAAATCAGACTTGGCTCCTGTATGAATAATTAAAATAGTACAAACAGAACTATGATTTCAAGTGAACAGAGCAAAAGTAGATAAAGCACTTCAAAATTGGCTTTTGAGAAGCATCTCTGTACTAAGAAAGCGGAGTGAAAAGAAAAACTAATAATGCTGTGTGTATAGCACTATCTTTTTAAGTCGTTTTTGGATGTAGTTTTGACATTGTCCCAGGGCTTCCAGCCTGACTTCAAAGGTTAAATGAGACTCGGTAGGTCTGTGTTCATGCTTGCACGTGCATGCCCAGATGCCGCAGAGGGACTCTGTTTGCATGTTTGTGTGTTTGCATGTGTACCAAGGATGGTCAAAATAAAAGTCCTGGGATGTAACCTCTTTGTCCTAGCAGCCAGACGTGTGTTCAGTGTTCTGGGAAAAGCAGAGTGGCGCACAGCCATCCATGACAGCTATGTACATTTAATATCGTGTGTATATATGATAGATTAAAGAGAAATAAAAGTAGTATTAAGGCTGCAAAGTCAAGCCCTCAAAAAGTAGGAGAAGCCAGAACAAAGGTTTTCTTCAGAGTTTGAATTCCGCTCCTTTATGTGGATTGCATTATCATAATGCTCAGTTGCAGGGCCGAGTGCTTTCTCCCACTCTCCCATCTTCTGCCCTGCCTTCCACTGTGCATCGGGAGAGAAAATGCAGAGCAGGAGTGCCGGCCCTTCCTCCCTGCTACCTGCTGTAATAGTCCCTCATCCAGAGGTTGTTACTGAAAGACAGAACCACGCCAAGCTGCTGGACTGCTGGGGAACTGAGGTGCTCCATCGCCACAGCTTTCAGGTGGTGCTTTTCAGTGACTTACCACGCAGTTGTGTGACAGCTTGTTAACAAATTGACTGAATCTTCTGAATTTCAAAGCTGTGAAGGCGTACAGTCACTCAAAGTCAGCAGATTTTCTTTTAATACATCACGTTTGCTTTTGCAGTGCCTGAGCTGTCCCGCGTCAAACCCTCCTTGCCCCCTTTCTCCCCTCCCGGCCCGTCCCCTGGGCGGGCTGCAGGGAGCCGCGGGGTCCCCTCAGAGCCGCCCCGCCGGGCCGGGGCCGGGGCCGGCCGCCAGGGGGCGCCGCAGGGCCGGGCCGCTGCCGCCGGGCCGCCGGGGGGCTCCGCGGGCTGAGGCGGCCCCCTCGGAGCTGCCTGCCCCCGGTGCCTCGTAATTAAGGCCCCGCAGTGATAAAGGCACACCGCGTGTGGGCCCAGGCCCGTGGGGGCGTGAAGAAATGCTGGTTCTGGGACCGGGACCGCTGACCTGAGGCGGAACCCGCCTCTCTGCCGGCTCCACGCGGGGAAAAGGTCCGCAGAAAGTTCCGAGCAGCGAGCACGCCTTTGCCAGCTCCCAGCTGAGCGCTGAGAGGGCTCTGCTTTGCCTCACGCCGCTCTAGGTGCGGAGTGAATCCCAGTGGCAGAGCCCCACAGCCCTCCGGCAGAGCCGAGCCTTTAGGTCAGAGCTGCGCACCTCACATGGGAGCAGTCTGACCGGCAGGGGTTTTTGTTTGTTTGTTTTTAACGCCTATAGCCCAGGCGTTCAGCATGAAGGAGACTAAAACTAGGTCCCTAAAACCACTAACTCCCGGAGTTACCCAACAGGAACCACCAGGTGTAGGGACCTGCGGGGAATGTAGGCTGCATGGCTTACACAGCTGTATTGCAGCACACCAAGTCCATCAGTCTGCTCCTATAGTTGTGCGCTCTTGGTCTGTAGTGACTTGACATTAGCTGTATAATCCCACTCTGATTCTAGATTCTTTCTTCCAAATATCCCGATTTTAGCAGCCATTGCTTCCTAAATTATTCCCCTGTCCTGTTGCACCCCAGCACTATCTGTTACCTGCACGTCTACTTCTCCCCGTCTTGTTTCCACAAGGTCTTTGACAGTATAGCTCACCTTTAGCAAATGAATGGCATCAGTGACTATGTATAGACAAACGTGTTCTCTTGATACAACTTTTCTCAAAGCTGTGTAGGTCTTCCAAATTCATTTAAGGAGAGGAATTAGGGTATCTGTGTAAGGATATGGCCTGGAAAGGAAACCTTGCTAGCGGGTTAGAGTGTGTCTGTATGTTTTGGGGGTGGGGTGGAATTTAAATATGCAGCGATTGCAAAATGAAATCTATTTTCCCAGCATTCCTTGATGCTGTGCTGACAAGTAGGCCAGGCTTGGATGTCCCCAGCACTCCGGTCTGGAATAGCGCCCAGCTTTGGAATATAACATGCTTACGTTTGTATCTGGAATACAAGTGGGATTCTCATGTTCAATAATCAGAAGGAGGGAGCGTGAGTGAGGGAAACAGCTGCATGTCTCTGGCACCGTGCTTTGTATACTGACCCTTGTTGCGTAACCTCAGTGCTCCAGAAGTTTGAATCCATTTCAGGAGGTGGGCATTTATTTAGCTGGGAAAAGTGTTAGCTGGTGAATTATTCCAAGTATATAAATAGAGTAAGGGAATCCATCGCTTGTCTGATGTGAGAATGATCTTAAGCAATAAGCACCTCTCACCCACAGCAAATGCAAGTATATTTCAGACCATTCTGTGCTATCCTTCCCCTTCTCCCTAAATGGATTTAGCCAATGGCTCTGTCTAGAAGAATGACGAGAGCGGATGGTTATGATTGCTAGGAGAAATTATTACTACATAGGGAGAGAAAATGTTTTAATAAAAGAATTCAGGAAGAACTAGCCAGTGGCTAGGAGAAGGTAAGAAGCTATTGCAGGGCCAAAAGGGAGCAGCAAAGAATGCAGGTCAGTTATGCTTGCTGGTACAATTACTGAAGAGTTGTACAGAGAATCAGGTAAGGATCAGTCCTAAGGCTTTCTTCTGTAGCTGTTGGCTGCATAGAGGTCCTGGAAGCTGGATTCCCACTGCTCATGTTTGGTGGTGAGATGCTGATGCCTGCAGGAGCCAGGCAGGGAAAATCTTCCCTAAGAAAATAATTTAGTAAACTAGTCTACTTTGTGCAGGCTGGAGCATTGCAGCAGCAGCTGTAATTCTGTTCTTTGTAAATGTTTTTACTTTAACAAAATTGTTCTAATGCCTTTAGATCGTATTTCATAAGGGCTTTAGTCATAATAGACACCAGATGGGAGGGAGCATTCTGCTATGTGTGAGATGGGCAAACCCTTTGGGTTTTGCAAGTGAGTGCAGAATTCAGCACGTAGATGACACTGACCTTAGTAGGTGACTTGGTCTTACCCTAATTCTACAGAGTTTTGCTCTGTTTAAAACGGTAGTGCTTGATTGCTCCTGAACATGATAGGCACCAAAATATTCTAAATGTTACAAGGTATCCTCAGGTATATTTGGTGGCATGTTGTGTGTTTTTTTTTTTTTTTTTTTTTTTTTGTTTTTTTTCTGATGCCAGTGCTTTCTCTTTCAGAAAGAGATGCTGGAATGCTCCTAGCTGGTTGACCTTTACAACAGAAAAGACACTGGAAGGAAGAGCAAGGTAGGGCACTTGGGTTTTCTGCATGTGACACAGCTGGCATGATAGACTAAACTTCCTGTGATGATGCCATGTTGAGACTTGCATTCTACTCTCAGCTCTTGGGTAGCAATCCTTTCTATTTCCTACCAAGATCTGAAGATGGGTTAAATATGTAGTGTACATGAGTGCTACTTGTAGCAGTGTAGGGAAAGAGTATGTGGCTGTCAGGCATACCAGTGAACAAGCTTGAGCCTCTATTGTCTGCTTGAGATCACTCGTAGCAGTTATTAACTGTGATTTTTGGGACAATGCCTGTCTAAACTTACACTTGTAGATATTGGTATAAATCAGAAGCAGTAGTAGTGATGAAATGAGTAGTCCCATATTTGCAACACACATGCAGATGAGAATCTGGCTCCGTATATATAGATACAGACACATACATGCACACACAGACACACAAGCAAATCCTGCACTAGGCAGTATTTCTTGGGGTTGCACAAGGACTCTAGAGGATAGTCCTAGAAACAGCCTAACAAGTAGCATCAGTAACAGCAAAAATATGGGCTTTGAATCAAGCATTATCCTGTCAGCCACTTTCTTTGCTTGGAATTTCATAATAATCTTTGACACGTTCTTCTTAGCTGCTTTCTGTTGAGGCAGCACAGTACCAGTGTCAGCAAAGGCCTGTCAACTCAGGCAAAAGCCTCAGCTTTTGTGGAAGATTTGACGCGCAGGCTTAGATGTGGTACAGAAATGGATGGAGCAAGAGTTGTATGGCAGAGCTTCCTGCTGGAGAGGTGGCCTCTGTGTTAGAAGGAGGTGGCCTTGACAGCAAAGCTGTTCCACCCTTGGAACACCTTGGGGTGTTAACACACCCCACCTCCCAAAACCCAAACAACAACAAAACAACCCCCCCAGCAACCAGCACTCCACCCTGGGTGAAGCTGTTTCTGCATAAGGGATTTGACCACTGCAGCTCTCTCTGTTCAAGTGTATCAGCAAAATTCTGAAGGAGAGAATTCTGGCCCGAGAGCCTGTTTGGATTAGGGAAATGTATGTCAAATTAGCTTCACAACTGCAAGTTATTGAGGAGACTTGGGGGAGCAAGTAAATCAGGACTGGCTGTACTGTGACTTAGGCTGCAATTACTTTAATAAATTCCCAAGATCTATTCTGTGTTATACCAGTACCTTGTGTCCACTGAGATTTCCAGGAGTCTGCCAACTTTAAAGTTAGGCTTGTCCAAACCTGGTGTTTTAGGCAGGTCAGTCAGTACTTTTCTGTTGTTCCTCTCCTCTACCAAAATAAAGCTGGATGGGAAATGGAAAAACAATTGCATGACACTTTTAAAGCTGTTTCTATTTCGCAAGTTTTAAAAGATAACAAAACCCAAAGTATTTTATTTCCCCCTTACTTGTGCTTTCTTCTGGCATTTGGCCAATCAGCGCAATGAAATAAGCTAGCGCCTTCTTATCCCCTCACAAAAAATATGGATTTTTTTCTTTCCACTTTGACCAACCTTTCAGGTTTTATTTTTCTTATTCTGAACTTTTACAAAGTGAAAGATATTTTAAGTTATAGATTGGCAAGATTAATCTTCTTTTTGTACCCAATTTGTTTTGAAAGTAGTGGAACAAAACAGAATGAAAGTTTAAAAAAAAAAAAAGCGGCATGGTATTTTTTCCATATTTATATGGAAGATGAACTGAAAGCATTAAAGATTTTATTAATTGAGGTACTGAAAATAAATATTTGACAGATGTTAATTAAAATATTAGCAGGTGGGAAATTTTCTGGGTAAGTTTAATTTTAATGTAGTTGAAATAGATTGGTTTTATTATAAACTGTATAACTAGTCTGTGTGCTACAAAAGTAACCTGTTTTAATGTATTTATGATAACATCTGTTCCCTTGGCCCTATAAAATCTGAAATACATCTTATAAAAAAAGAAGTTTGGATACTGAAAGAAAAGCTGTTGTTATTCCCAAGCTGTGTCTGCACAGCTCACTTCTGCCTCCAGTTTAAATGAATAAAAATACCAATCTCCACAGTGGAGTCACCAGACAGTCAGTGAAATATTCATTCCTTTCTTCGAGGTGGTCCCATCAGTAATGAAGGTGAAGCTGTTCAGATCAAGAGCAAAATTCAAAGTTAACACTCTTTGAATGAATGTGGCAGTTTGTTTTTTCTCTGAGTTGTTAATTTTCTCAGGTAGAACACTATCACTATTCATTATGCTCAATCCAAATGTTAAACCTGTCTTAGAATCATAAGAATTACGGTGTGTGCTCAGTGCTTATTAGAGATAAGATGGAGTAGCAAGGTCATACATTCTGTTTTCTACTCCTGGGCAAGAGGAGGTCATCACGTTACTGTGCTTTTTGGCCTCAGCTGAAATCTGTGTTTCAATTAAAAAAAAAAAAGTGGTTAAAACTGTATGAAGTCAGACCCTCCTGATTCCATCCACAGTGGTGATGAGGAACTTGTTTGGAGGGTCAAATCAGACTTGATGTACTTTACTCAGGTCACTCAGTTAAGATTCATCCATATTACCAGACGGGTACCGGGCCTGTAGCATCTGGTCCAACTGACTCGGCAACAGTTTGGGCTGTGGGACAGCCTGCACCTGCCCATGCAGGTATGCCCTGATGTGTACCAGCGACTCCCTCCGAGATTCAAGGCACCTTATAAACTGCTTTTAGCCCTGCACCAGGAATAGTTGGAGGCAGGAGGCATAACATTATCTCAGATGAATTAGAGGACCATCTCCATGTCCCCCTAATGGATGTAGATGTAGAAATTCTTTTCCCTGCCTTTTAATGGAGGGGAGTGAAAAGGACACCGAAATGGTTCACATCTCTTTTATTTTCCCTAGCTAGCTATTCATTTAAGGAATTACAAGGAAGACAAACCCGTGAGCATGGATATTAAATCTTGCGCTTCAGGAGATAAAGATATGCATTCTTCAGGAGATAAAGATATGCATTTTCCTTCTGAGTCAGTTTGTTCTTTAGCTTGTTTTAGGCAGTTGGGGAAAACTAAAGAACAATCCATAATAACATAAAGAATTTTCTAACCACCCTAAATAGATTTTCAGCACTCTGTCAGAGCGGAAACTAAAACTTGGAGTCTCAAACAAATTCCATTTCCTCAAACTTTTGAAAACTTCAGAACAAGACCTTAGTGTACTTATCTAGCAGCAGAGACTCATCTTTGGTGTGAAAAATACACTTCTTTTGTCACTTATTTCATTTAAAAATAAAGAGGCTTGAGCCCATATCTTGGCAATATATAATCCAGGAGTAATATGATAGAAAACTGAATAGTGAATACAAAATGAAAACCTTGGGTAGTCAGAATCAGGCCCGGAATGAAGTGAGTCTGAAGGCATCTGAAAACTGTTGCTGTAGCTGTAGAGGGGAGTTTTGCTTTTAGGAAAGGAGGAAGAGGGGAAAAAAAGAAATTGAGGTCACCTTTTAAGAATGCGATTCCCAAAGTTACAAAGAATGAATCATTGGCGCCAATTTTTACGCTGTGTAGCTCCCTGGTTATCTTTGTTATGCTGACTGTGTAAGATTTTTGGTGATGTGTCTGTAGAGGGCTGGTGTTGAGTCTGTAACATTGACGCTCTGATATTGTTCCCTCCCCTTTCAGCTAACTCAACTATTGGTAAAGATCAAAGAAAAGGAGGAGGAGGGCTGACAAGAAACAGTGTATGAGAGATGCCTGCAAAGCTTTAAATAAATAAAAAGGGGTTAAGACTTCAAATCTGTTGCAGGATATCTGTGAAAGTGGGGCCCTGTTTTGCTGTAACAAATTAAGGCTTCTTTCACAGAGCATGCTGACTACTTTTATCTGTATGAATCTGGTCCTTTGAGTATTAATGTATTTGGACAAAACACAGTTGTATATTACTGGACATATCTGGAAATATTAAAGCTGAAAAAAGCATGTGGCTTCTGGTAGACTACCAACTGTTTCTTTTATGTTTCCCTCCACAGCAAAATTAGATCAGTGGCTTTCAGTGTTGCTGTCTAGTTTGTTTCACTTTCCAATTCACAAGAGTTGAGGAATGTGTAAGCAAGAACCTAACCTTCCCTCGCTCCAGAAAAGCACAACTCTACGATAAAACTTAACGAGATAAAAGGGAAAACATGAGACAATAAATAGAAGGTAAAAACTCTTTCACAGGGAAAGGTCCTTAGCCAAAATAGGGCTTTGCAGGGTGAGCAGGAACATTTTTGTCCCCTCACAGAAAGTATCAATGTAGTTGCGTTATGTAAATAACAGAAGTGCGGATCAGGATGGTAGCAATATGATGTATGCGACATGACACTTCCAATACAGTGGAAAGAAAGGACACTGTTTTTCTTCTACTTGGGTAGAGATCAGCTGCAGTTGTGTTTGCAGGGCCTGGGGTGAGGATGTGGATTCTACCTTCTAAAGCCCTGTTCACTCCAGCCCCGTAGGGGCAGAATGCTTAGGCTTTGTGTTGATGCCTCAGATTTTACTGCAATGGTTTTATGTCAAATCCTGCCTTCCTTTTTTTTTTTTTTTTAAATATAAATGTTGACAGTCCAAACAGTTGGCAACCATTTATTAAAAATATGCCCACCTAACGTTTTTAGGGTAGACTTATATTCTTGCAGCTTACTTCTAATGTTCTGAGTAGGTTTGAGTACAACTATCAGAAGCTGAGTGAGAATGTAAGTTCTCAAACTTGGAACTTAGTGTAACTGAGTGTGTTTCAGATGTGTGGGGCTTGAAGTGCTGCTTAGGTGTGGTGTAAATCCACATTAACAGTATTTGTTAGTGATTTATGGTAACCTAAAACCAGAATAAAAATCATAAATGATCAGTTGATGCTGGAGTGGTGTGTGTTTGTGGATATGGAGCTCTCTGTGGTATGACTTAAATGTTTTATTAACATGAGTTTGTGGTGGTCCCCTTACTTTCAGATGGTGAATCCACAAATAAGTTATGTAGGGCATTACCGAGGAAATGCCACTCATGCTCCGTGCCTCTTTTACAGCTCGACCAGTAACCCAAACGCTGTGGAATTCTCCGGGAAGCACGCTGAAGGAAAACCAGGTATGAGCAGCGCCGCATGTCTTCGTTCTCACGGGTGAGACTTCCCACTGTGCTGATAAGGCAGCTCTGGCCTTGGGCTTTTGGGAGATTTCTCTGAGCGAGGCAGTTCTGATAAATTCTCCTGGCCGGTAACACAGGATCAGGCTGGGAAAAAAGCTCATCAACCCTCCAGGCTCACCTGTGGCAGATACCGCTGCTTGTTGGGGTTGCTGCTAGCGGATAAAGGCCCAACGTGCAAATAACAGGGGCAGCAAGGGAAGTACGCGTGTTTGCCAGGATGGGATCAAGCCTCTCTCCCTGCAAAGCTGCAAGATCCCATTGCCTGCTGAGCAGGAACGGGCCTATACACCCAGCCCAACAGGATCAGAGGCTCGTTAAACTTCTAAAACTGACCTCAAACTTTTTTTTTTTTTGATTCTGGGAAAACGTCACCATTTTGCATCGGAGCGTCTCGGGGCTTTCTGGAGCACAACTGAGCTGTGGTGCCTTCCCTCAGCAGCGCAGCTCTGCAGCAGGGCAGCGAGTCCAGCCAGAAACCCTCCCCATAGCGGGCCGGGGCGCAGGTCCCTGGCTGGGGGCGGCAGCTCAGGTGCACGCCGCCCGCTCGCTGCTTTGCAGCCCGCGCACCGGCTGCGCGTTTGCGAGGGCTCGGCAGCGTGCGCTCAGCCTTGCCTGTGAGCGGAGCGAGGGTGCTAACGCCAGGGGCTGACGCTGCCTCCCGCGGCACCTGGGCTCGGCGCTATCGGTTGAAGAGCAATACCGTGGGCTGCCTCGGAGGGCAGAGCTCGGCGCGGGAGCTGGCAGCGCTTCGGGCAAAGCCGCATTTTAGGAAGTTGAACTTTTTTTTGCCAACTCGTGCTGGAATTTAACAAGCGGGCGGCGCTGCGCTGCTCCCTGCTCCCCCCAGCGCCGGGCGCTGCGCTGCGCTGCGCCGCCCACCTGCGGCCGAGCTCCGGCCGGCGGGTCCCAGCGGGTCCCGGGGGGTCGCGGTGGCTCCGCCGCCTCCCGTCCTGGCAGCGGGACTCGGCTCGAGTTCGGGGGGGGGCCGGGGGGGGCCTCCGGGGCGCGCTGCCCCTTTAAGGGCCGCCGGGCGCCGGGCGCACGGGCAGGGAGCGACCTCTGGGCTTTGACAGCTCCCCGCAGGACTCCCCGCGCCGCCGGCCCCGCCCCCGGCCGCCCATTGGCCGGCGGGCCGGCACGCCGCGCGCCCATTGGGCGGCCGCTTGCCCTGAGCCCAGCTTTAGAACTCCGAGCCCCAATATTCGGTTACATTGTAGCAAAATGGCGACTGTCATTCACAACCCCCTCAAAGCGTGAGTACCGCCCGGCGCGCCCCGCACGGCGCCCCCCGCCCGCAGCCGCCCCCAGCC
Organism: Aythya fuligula; assembly: GCF_009819795.1. Lineage (NCBI taxonomy): Eukaryota > Metazoa > Chordata > Aves > Anseriformes > Anatidae > Aythya > Aythya fuligula. Next base: position 35,157,001 of record NC_045563.1, read on the forward strand.
GCCGGGCCCCGCCTCTCCGCCCGCCGCCCGCCTCCCCCCCCCCTTCCTCCTCCTCCTCCTCCTCCGCTCGCGGCGTGCGCCCCGCGGGAGCCGCCGACCCCCCGAGTTCGCGCTCCCCGCGGGCGGCTCTGGGCGCGTCCCGCCCGGCCCCGGGGCTGCGCGCACTTGACAGCGTCCCGCGGGGCCGGCCCGAGCCGGAGGGGGGTCGGGGCTCGGCTCCGCCGCTGCGGCCCCCCCCCGAGGAGTTGGGGCTGGCGGGGGGCTCGCTCCGGAGGCGCGGCGCGGTGGGCGCGGGGCTGTGCGGGAGGGGAGCGGGAGGGCAGGCGGGGAGGGGAGGGAGGGAGGGCGGCGGGCTCGCCTTAAATGAATGACTCGGGTCCGCCGCCGGCGGGTTTGGGGCAGGAAGTCCGGAGGGCTGCTTTGCATATGCCAGGCTTTCGCTTTCCCGAGCGGCGGGGACTCGGGCGCGTCTGCGGCTCGGGGTCGCGGGGAGCGCCCCGGGGCAGCCACCGGGACGGGGACAGGGACGGGGACACCGGCGGGGACGGGGGCAGGTGCCGGTGCCGGTGCCCGGCCGTCGCCGGCCTCCCGAGCCCCGAACGGGGACGGCCGCCGTCTTCTGGCTCGCGTCCTTTATTTTCCTTGTGGTCCGCGTTGCGCACCGCTAATCCCCGGCGGCATTAGGGAGAGGGGGATTTGGCCCCGGCCGTGGGGCCAGGAGCTGCCGGAGCCTTGCCCGAGCCACTTCTCCGCGAACGGGGGCAGCGCTCTCGCCAACGACGCGGAGCGGAGTACCTGCCGGGGCCGCTTCGTTTGCACTTCCCGGCTGCACCGAGTGGGTGTTTTTATGCCTTTGAGTTTTCAGAGATGAAATTGAGGCTGCGAGTCTCTTTTCTTTTTTTCTTTCTTTTTTTTTTCCTCTTTGACTCAAGTCTCTCCGCCTGGAGTTGGAAAACCCCTCGGAGGTTTTTTCCAGGGATTCCTGCCTCTGCCTCAGCGCGGAGGGAAGGGAGGGCAGGAGCTGGGAAGGGGCTCGCACGGTCCCCGGCGGGCAGCGAGCTGCCCTCCCGCCTGCCGCCCGGCCCTTCGGTGGCACCGCACCGCGGCCAGCGGGGAACGGGAGCGCAGGTCCCGAGGGGACCGAGCGGGCTCTGCCGGCCCCAACCCCGGTCCCGGCCCCGCCGGTCCCGGTCCCGGTCTCGGCCCGCCGCGCACTTTGCAGCCGCCGGCAACTTCTAGCCCCGGCCGCTCCGCCCCGGGAGGCTCCAGCCCCCTGGCCCCGAGCCCTCGGAAGTGCCCGGCCGGTCCCCGGGAGCAGGGGGGGAGCGGCGAGGGGCGCGGAGCCCCCGGGGGGGAGCGGGCGCCGCCGTGCGGGCGGCTCCGCTGCGGGGCTGCCCCCCCGGAGGGCCGCGGGGACCCCGGCCGGGCCCCGCTGGGATCGGGGAGGGCAGGATCAGGCCGGGTCCCATCCGCTCCCCTTCCTCCCCGGGGGGCAGAGGAGGAACAATAGGCACCCGCTGCCGGGGTCGCTTTTCTCCCCGCGCCTCCCAAAGTAGCGGCGCCGCGCGGGGTGCGCGTGGGGGAGTTGGTGCTGGCTGCCTGACACCATCTGCATTTTTTATTAAGAAGTTGTTTAATAAAACATTTTATCGTTTTCACTTATTCTTGAAAGTTGCTGATCGGGAAACAATACACATGTAAATAAATTATGCATGGGCTAAATTAGGACAAAAGCGGTAGGACACATAATAGGGTGAAGGATGCAGTGTACAGTATTTTATCCTCATGTGTCCTTCCTGACAATGAAAGGGAGCTGAATGACATTTGCATTTCCTCTGTCTGCGTTTTGATTGTATCGCAAAACCCACAAACGCCCCCTACAGAAACTGGCCACACAAAGGTTTTGCTCTCAGATGGGGGACAATGTCGAGACGGAGAAATCCTAGCTCAGGTATCGAGCAGCTCCCTGTGTGTGCTTGTGCATTTAAGTGTGTCCAATATGCAGTCTCTCTCCGGCACTTGGACACATATGTGGCCTCGTTCATGCTAGGCTAGTCCCTCGGGGTAATCCAGTGTACCTGAACATCTGGGGGAATGCATTAGGTAGAACAGCTCAGTCCCTTATTAATGATGGGTACTTCCCTACATTCAGCTCGCCTCTTTCTCTACCTCTTCTCACTTGCCGCTTCTCTTTTGGGGCTTTCCTCCCTCTGCTGTTCTCTTCACTTCTTCCAGTGATCCGAACAACCTGGCACAACTGCCTGTTGTTTCTGCCGTTTAATACCTGGTTTACCAACACAGCGCTACAGGCAAAAATACTGGAGATCTAAGTTTAACCGACCTGGGAAACAAGGGAAAGGCAGCAAGCATCTGGACAAATGCATTCTTTATCTGTGGAAAAGGCAGTACTCAGAGGGCTTTGGTGGGGCAGCAGTGGGTTTGAAATGCTGGATTTGTTGGGCTGTTTTTTTTCCCAGTAGCCTGAGTACTTATCTCAGTGTTTTCTCTTTCCATCTTCCACTCCTTTGAATATCTTAACGTGGAGATATTTGAGCAGGGCAATAGAAGAAACAAATGCCGTTAAATAGTATTCTGAGTGACTTAAAATGTCAGTCAGAAATCTCAGTGGACTTTGTAAACATTAATTAATTAAACCTCTCAACACCCCTGTGAAGAAAGGATTATTGCCTTTGTTTTATGGGCGACTAAACTAGGACAGAGTGGTTAAGAAACTTTCTAATTCAAAGATCGAGCCTAGAACGCAGCAGTTCGGCTTCCAGCCCTAGCACCTCATCATGTTTTCCCCATCTCTGCCTTATTAGTGATGTGCATATGGTTCCATAATGCATTTAATGTAATTAAGATCTTGTAATTTACAGAGTCTTATCTAGAAGCGGAGCTGATTTCCCCCCACCCTTTCTCTGTCTTTACTCCCACAGCTGACTTTTATTTCAGGTTGTCAATTAAACATACTCACTGCAACATATGTTAGGCTATTGCCTTTTCTGCGTGCGAGATTCCCTCATGCTGTAGCTCTCTGCCTGAGCGCGCACGAGAGGAGCTGCTGCCGCTGCGTAGCCTGGCCTCAGAGTAAGTAGCAGTGCCGGTGCTCTCCCGTGCTCTTGCTCCAGACAGCCTGTGGGGCAGAAGAGGCGAGCTGCGCCCCCGTTGCAAGGCTGGGTCACCTACCTGCTGGCCGTGCTGCTGGACAGCTTTGATGTGCGGGAGGAGTTTTATTCCCAGCCAGGTGTTTGGGGAGCGTATCGGTGCGGTGTGGTGTGTACAGCGCTGGAGCTGACCTTATAAACCCTACCAGGCCTGTTGTGTGTCTGCACTCCCGCTGCAAAGAGTCAGCAGCGGGTGGTTTTCCAGTCGCTGTGCCTTCTCAGATAAAACTGCCTTGACAGCCCGCTCTGGCCCCTGGGCTGCCAGTTGGCCATCCTTGTGATGAATTCTGTGGCATGAGGCACCTGTGGAAAAAAGGCTCGGTGCTCACATCCTTGCTTAATGTCAGCAGCAGACCAGAGTAGGTCTTTGGGTCTTGTATGGCAAGAGTATTTCGTAAGTGTTAACTTGGGCTGGAATTCAAGCTAGGGACTCAGAACTGTTTCCACATCCTGTTACCCACCCCTGAAACAACCCTACATTGTGATTAAGTGCTTGTGAAGACTCATATATATATATGTAAATACATATACATATTTTTTCCCCTGAATGTTGTTGCATAAGCATCTGGTTGCTAATTTTTAGTATTAAAGCGAAAGTATAACGTGCTGTGCTTTTTAGAGCAGGTGGAAGCAGAGAAATAGATGGACAGTTAGGTTGCCAGTTCAGTGTTTACAAGTGATGTGAAGGTGATTTTAATGTGGCTTTGCAGAAGGGAGTTTTCTTCTGCTTGACAGAACAGGGTTGTTGGACGCATTAAATCATGTACCAAAATCTCTACAATGTTTCCAGTATGGCTCTGAAGTCACTTAAAAACATAAATGAACCCTACTGTGACACATTTCGAGCCAAAACTCTTGCCCACATGAACGCTCTCTTTTCTGTATCCCAGCACCAGTCTTCAGAGCAAATGATGGATGAATGTTTTTGTATTTATGCAGGGAAACATGAGCATAAGAACAAAGTTGTTGGGGGTGAGAGGGGGAAGAGAGAAGCCAAGTTATGAGGACCTGAGGATATGCTGGTTTGAATATGGGAGAGTCTGATAAATATGTTACTAGTTACAGTGTTTTGTCTGGTTGCATGAGTAACTTGTGCATGGTTAGTTGTTGTAGGTCTTTTGTAATTTTGTTTTGTTGGTGTGGATGGATGAAGCTTGTGCCATGAAATTGTCATTTAAAAAAAAAAAAAGATTTTTAAAACATGCTATTTGTGGTGTGTGAAAGCAATGTTGAACTATCTGGGATGGGCTACAAAGAGCCAATTTTTTTTTTAATTTTTTATTTTGGAGGGTGTAATCATTTAAAGGTAAGCATGTGTCCAGTGGTCTGGGTTCATGATGCCCATTAGATTGGATCCACAGTGTATGACTGGGAACAGTTTACCAGAGCATGCACGAATGCAGCACATGAAGCACAATGGGGTTCTGTCTTCAGAGGGAGCTGTGGTGGACTCCAGTGAAGGTAATGTGAAGGTAATGTGGCTCATCTGTTGTGCAGCCTCATGAAAATTAATTTCTTCCTCTGCTCTCCTGAAACTGCAAGTGTGGTTTTCTGGGGTTGCTCTCAAGAATAGACCTCGTCCATCTCATTGGCTGTACCACTGCTGTCCAGAAATGAGACATCCCAGTGTGTTTGTTGTCTGGAATAATGCATCTTTTAGGATTATCATTTGCTGAGACTGGTGTTTTCTCACTCTGGTTTGCCTTTCATGTCAGAGCTGAATTTCTTTGCTTGGTAGATCAATTTTACAATCTTGGTATTTATTCTGGGCTCATCACTGTGTTGTCTCTGTATGTGATGTTGCCTTGAGCAAGAACAATTCCTGTATTGTTTATCCCCGAGGACTTGTAGGAGTAGAATGAATCTGGTTTGGGAGCTGAAGCTTTCTTCCCGTTGGACAAACAGACCTCTGATCTGAGGATTCCCTGGCCTGGGTGGCATGCTCCCTCATGCAGGGAAGCGGCAGCGAGGCAGCATTGCTCAAGGCCTGTTCTGAGGGCTTCATTAGGACTGTGCTGCTCTTCTGGCTTTGCCTGGGAGTTTTGCCCAGGGTGCACAGACTGAGGTGCGTTAATTGCTTCTTTAGTGCCGGTCCGTTTTACCATTGGCTTGTTTCTTTTAAGAAAAGCAATATCGTTAACATAATCTAGGAGAAAACATACTCTAATACCCATTTTTAGCAACTTTTTGTCAGGTGGAAGTGCTCCTTTCTTCTCTTCATAAACTTCTCAGCAGTTTGTGGAACAATCCCAAATATGCTGGAGCAGTGTGTGAAAAGCAGAAAGTGATTTTACTTTCCAAAGAAAGAAGAAAACTGCCCACTGTGTTTTTACTGTCCAAACTGAGTGACATGCAACAAATAACATAAGTGACTGCTTGAATACCGAATGTTCAAAACTCTTATTTATCTTTAATGGCCTAAATTATTAGAAATACCATACTTCTTTTTTCCTATTGTTATATATGGTTTATTTCCCAGAAGAGCATATTTTAACCACAGATTCCCAGCAGATGTCTCGGAGAAGAATAATGCAGTGTCTCAATAGCTGCTGGCAAATATCCTTCTCACACCCCCATCTCCTCCAGCATGGGACTAGCAGGGCTATGTCAGCACGTGTCTCGGTTTTCAGGTTACCTGCTTGAGCCGGGTGCAGCAGGAGAGCTGCAATTCCAGCTGCATGGAAGGTTTTTTGGCACCCCAGCGCTGTCTGGGGGGAGGCTTCGCAGGGAGTCACCGGAGCAGCGCGAGCAGGGCAGGGACGGGCACTGATGAGCGTGCGCTGGGTGGCTGCGATCAGCAGTGTGTGCTTGCCAAAACCTGACTCATTCATTTTTTGTTCTGCTGAGCTATAGCCGGGGGAGAGTCCCCTGCTCAGGTGCTGATGGGGACACTGACTGCATCAGTGTTCTTCTGGGGAGAAAGGCTGGAAGTGACATTTAATACTGCAGTCCCTTCTGACAGAGCTGATCCAGCCTAACTGAGGCTCATCTCCCCATTCATGCAACGCTGTGAGTCGGATCAGTCTTTGGCATCTGATAACGCTGCCCTTGCTTTCTGATATTTTTTTATAAATCACAATAAAATGTCAACTATAGGGTGCGTATTAAATCTAAGTATGCAAAAGAAAGCAACTCCGGATAATTTAGTTTCTCCCCCTCGTTTCTTGCCAGATCCCCCATCATTTTGACTCCTGTACGTGTTGTAAAGGGCGCTCTGGCTGGGGCAACGATCAGTTGTTATTTAGGCTCCTGAAGGTCTTGGTTAAGACATTGCACTAAATTCTCTACAAACACATGGCTTAATGGTTCCTGCCTCGTAGGGCTCAAAAATCTGAATAGGTTGGACAATGCAAAGAAAATCAGGTGCAGAGCAGTGAAATAAGGCCATGTCCCGAGTTGGTTAATTCCAGCCTGCCCTACCGCATCAGCTGGCAGTGCTGATTTGATCTGATCAGATGCGGGCATGCTACTCCTGCCAAAACACAAAGTACAGTGCTTATGCTGCTTTTATGCTTTGGGTTGGCTTCATGCTAGCCACAGGAAGATAGATTATGCCTGTTGGAACAAAATTACCTCTTCGAAACATTCTGAGTGTTTTTCATGTTTGGAAGAGTGAGCGACTGCCAGTTCAGTGCCTGTGTCACACAGCTCTGGAGTTTTTGGTCTGGTTCTAGCAATTCTGCAGTTCCTAGTGTTTGTTGTCTTGTGGATCCACAGCCTAAAGTGATTAGTCAGAGTTGGGAGAAAAATTGAAATGGCTGGAGTTAGATCTCAGATAGCTTGCTATCCAGTGAACAGTGTTGTTGGGAAACTTAACGGAGGCAACAGAGTTAATATTTTTTCTTCAAGGGAAAATTAATATATTCATATTTCCATTTTCTTCAAGAACAGTCCTGAAGAAAGTAATCCATGGATTTGTGACTTTCCAAGTATTTTGGCCTCCATACGGTTTCCTGAGAGATTGTGGGTAGCCAATAATGGGGACAAACACATTTTATGCTTATGATTACTTTAAAACCTATGCAATCTGAATAAAGAATAGTGGAGACAGTGTGTCAGAAGGATGTTTTACTGCTCATCTCCTTTGGTCTTGGCCACGAATAAGAACAGAATCCAGTATCAGAAATTTTAACACGAACCCACTTACATCTACAAGTTGCACTGACTGCTACTGCTTATTTTATTTTATTTATGAATGGATTTTGAAGACTGTAGGTTTCTGTGTTTTCTATGGAATCCTTATCCTTGCAGTTTCCTGTTCATTCACACGTACCTGTTGATGTGGAATAGGGAACAGATCAGGAGCACAGCTCCAATTCGTAGCTCAGCACCTTTTATAGCTGGGCTGGGGCTAGTGCTGGCTAACAGGCATGTGAGACGTGCTGGGAAGACTCCGCAGTGAGAAGTTTCTCTGCAGGTGTGGTTTGATTGCAGCACTGAGATACTTCTTTTACTGCTTCCTCATATCTGACTGACACCCAGACTTCAGCTTTTAGAAGGGCTTCTCCAAAAAGGGACGTGTCCCTCTGTTCATTTTGGTGACATTAGTCCCCAAGGATCAAATGTGACGTTAATGCTTCCCCAGGCAGAATGGGGCCCCAAAGACCTCTCCCTTTTCTCTCTTCTCTTACGTTGATGGAGAGGAATAGGAACTTCAGCAGGTTAGCTGGTGTTATGTTGGTGGCAAACAGGCATTCCTGAGGTCAAAATCCGACCAAAAAATATTGATGGGGAAATATGTGGAAAACCCTTCTCAATTTCATGTCACCAGCTCTGATTCATTGTTGTTGATAAGCTCAGCTAAATGTTTTATCTTTTCTTAGCTTTCCTCTCCCCCGCCTCTCAACCTCTTTCCCCCATTGACCTCTACGAGCACAGCCCTAGCTGTTGATTTATCAGGGCAGGCTAGCTCAGCACTGTGTGGAGATTGCTTTTAATTAACTCTCTTCGTTTTTTCCAACCTTCAGGGAGCAGCAACCCTTTAATGATTTTAATATTTTATCTGGATTTATATCCACCTTATGTGTTGTTTGTTGCTCTGCTTCCTCACACGTTCTTCTTGAGTCATTTCCCAAAATGAAGCGTTTGCTTCAGGTCCATCACATGGGATGAGGAGGAGTGTTTTTAATGGCATCTGGACTGGGAGAATTGGGCTCCCTATGGTCTACCACGGTGTTTTGGAGGAGGATGGGGAGCTTGAGGTGATGCATTTTGGTGCTGTCTCAGAGCAGGACTCACTGCAGTGTTGTGCCTCAGTGCGCAGGGAGCGGCAGCTTTGTTTTGTGGTTGCAGCATGGCAGATCAGAGCCTACCAAATTAAATCTGACCCCTGACTTGTTGTCATGGTCAGAGTCACAAGCTAATTTTCGCAGCCAGGTATGACTCTCGTGCTTGAGTACAGGAGGCACTAATGGAATGAACTGTTGCTAAAATGTAGTTAGCTTCCTGTGCGTGAGTACAGGTCAAAATGGGAGCCCTTGTTTACCAGCAGAACCACTCTGCCTACTGTGAGTAACTCTACCAAGTGAGATTTCTTCAGCCTCATCAGAAAGCAGCTATATAAAACTTCTCCCACCTGGAATTCTCTGTTTACATATCCTACAGTGAGCTTTCAGGCGGTCCAGGATAAAAGAATTAGGGAAAATGCTATTTATAATATTAAGTATGGCGTTTTCATGCCAGAGGAGGAAACCACTTTATAATCATGCTCAAAGTAGCATCACAATCCCGTTTGTGGGATCATTTTCTTTGTTCCTCTCATGCGAGGAATGACTTGCACTGAGTGACTTGGTTGGGGTTGCACCAACAACCACTGACAGAACTGGATGTTTAGTAACTGCATTTCTTTGCTTTTGGTATTGAGTGTTGAAAGTGCATGGGAATCCTTCCTGGGTAGCAGTTTGATGGTCCAGCTGAAATTGGGGGCGTGAAGGAAAGTGACTTCAGACTGTCTGCCTGGTGCTGATGGAAAGAGTCCACAGATAAATATCGCTAAGACATCCTTTATGGAAGTGGTTTATGCCTAGAGCAAAAGCATCTTTTGGGGTGCAAAGATTGTACCACTGAAACAAACCAGATGACACCAAGTGGTAAGTAGTTAAGAAGATATTCCCCTTGTGATGCAGAATATACATGCTGCACACCACATAGCCTGTTCGGTGTCATTCGTGCATTGAATTCAAAGTCATTGGTGTGAGAACAGTTTGACTCAATTTATTTTACAAGGCTACTTATAAATATGTGTGAGTGTATTTAAAGCCCATTTGTTAAAATGGCCAAAGAAATGAAGAGGTTCCCAGATCCAGTCCTCCCTTACTGAGGAAGGTAACTCCGAGGCGCTAGCTGGGAGGATCACGATCGCTGGTGCTACTTAGGGAAATATTGGCAGTGCATCACTGCGTAAGATCATGTATGTCATCTGGTCTGCGGTTTGTGTCTGTTCTGTCTTCCTCTGCAGTACACTTTAATTTTAAAAAGTAATTATTTGGGTGTATTTTTTTTTTCCCATGCTGTTGCTGCGATTCCTCCGTAACTAACTCCTGGCATTCTCATCTGACCAGATTGCAGATGTGTCTGCTTCAGGTATTCATTCTGCTGAGTTGATCTGAAAGTAAATTCCCTCCTCCCCTCTTATTAGCTTTCTAGCTTTGTTTCCATAACTAACTTATCCGCAAAATCCAAGGGCTAGGAGAAGCTGGCTCTCCTGATAATGTCTTCTGAATTCCTGACTGCTGAACGCACAGCATGCGAAGTCAAAACCCGTCTGGCCCTCACAAGGCAGTCTGTTTCCCAGGCTGTTGTGAGCAGCTACCTTCTCCATGCACCCCTCGGAGGGGAAGAGGAGGAACAGATGAGGGGTGAGCACTCTGCCTTTGGGAAAGGCTCTGACCTGAAAATGGATTGCAATTCCAGCCGAATGGTTCCTTCCCTTGGTAACAGAATTGCACGCCTGGGCTCTGAGCTCTTTGCATTAATTCCATCTCTGCTAAACTTTCCCAGTCAATTAACCATGTCCATCTCCCGCTCTAGCAGCCACATGTGTGCCTTTCCTGCCGCAGCAGGGTTTTGGAACAGTAACTCCCTGCAGCCTTTGCTGCAGCAGTTTTCCTCCAGCAGCTTCCCTCAAGCATGGTTATCAATTAGGACCTGTCAGGTTTTTCCCGCCGATGCATCTGTTTTCAGGGCTGCAGGACTCTGACCTTTTGCTTCTGTCTTTATAAATACTGCTTCTTCCAAGAGGGGCAAGCTCAAATGCTGAGTGTTTCGTCTTTACGCTGATACAAAAGCTAGGTGAAAATTTCAGTCTTAATCTGAGGGGATTCTGGTGAACGTGGATATTTCTTTTCGTTTCTGTCATTGTTCTTCCCTTGGGTTTTGGTTTTGCTTGTCAAAAAGGCCCCATTAGGCTGACCAGTAGTTCTCATGGGGTGTTGCAGGCAGCACCCAGAGTTTAGAGACCTCTTCTGAGTGGGTGGCCAGACAGAACAGGAGAGCAGCGTGTGCCTGGAGGCTGAAGTGCCTGAGAGGTGCTCGCCTATGGGCTCCGAAGTAGACTTTCTCTGAAGGGCATCCCACACACACCTCTGTCGCTGGAAGAATAGTTTGGACACTGGCACTGGTGGTCTCTTGGCAAAGTGCTCAGGGGACTACAGCAGTAGCTTGAACGTGATTTTCTTGCATGCTCTGCTGTCTTCAAAGCTCAGGTTGGGCTAGAGTGCCTCTTAAAGTTAGACACTGTGCTTAATGTGTTGCCCTGAGTGTGTGGGTGATCCTGGTTAGTGGATAGGTATCTATATCATAAAAGCTGCCATCCCAGTTGGCACTAATTGGTTCCTATGTGGGTGCTTTCAGATGAGAAGACAAAGACCAAATTGGCCACAGAGGCTCAATTAAGAGAAGTGTAGGTTTAAAAGAAGGTTCCTGGGTCTTATGTCCAGTCCCCTGGTACCATGTCAGATAATCCCTTTCATAAACTGAAAAGTCCTTGTCTTAAATCCCCACTTGGACTGTTTGTTCCCATTACTCCTCTTGGGAGGGTTCCAGAACCCACTGCTCTGATGGCTGGAAATAGCATTTTAATCCCTAGCCTAGCCCTACTTGTGACCAGTTTATACCCATTTGTTCTGGTGCCAGCATGGAGTTGTTAGTTTAAATAGTATTGCTGCTCCCTCCAAGTCTTCCTCTCCACTGTTGTGCATTTGTATGGTAGTGTTACAAGCCCTCTTGGCCTTTGCTAAGCTAAACTATCTGCACTATCTCTTCCTTTCCTTTGATCACCAGAGTATTTATTGCCTTTACCTTCTCTACTTCAGCTTGGATTACTCCCATTTAACTTGCTTGAATGTGAGTAGACAGTTTTTGCCAGTGCCCTCTCCAGAACTTTAATTTTACCCCTTCTGGAAGCATTTTGCCTTTGCATTTGTTTGCCGTTGTATAGTGCTGGTCGTTCAAAGTCATCCTGTGAAAGACTGGTATTGTTCTGTTTTTTCTGTCCTTTTTCAACTGTTGTTGTTGAGGAGATATCTGCACGGTGTCAACTGAAGCTTGTACTAAATTCACTCCATCTAATTCTTGCCCGTTATTCTTAACTTCCTGGATGACCCTTCAGCCTGTGGAAGTGGCTAACGTTTATCAGCACACGCACTTCTTGTGCCAAGGTCATTAGCAGAAATATTGAACAAGAGCAGTCCCCAGACCAATCCTTTCTGGAACTCTGTAAGTAACCTCCCTTCGGCCAATTACTTTCTCTCTCAGGATGTTAACTGTGTCCAGTCCTCTCTCAGTAGTTTTTCAGTCATATCGCCATTTTTTACTCATCCTCATCTTCTCTGGTTTTGGTAATTTCTTTTGTTTCTTTTTCCTCATTTTGTAATTAAAGAACTTTGTCAGTAAATTCAGGCTCATTTAGCTTTGCTGCAATAACTTGCAAGGTTTTAGAACACTTAACAAAGAAAGAGGAATTTTATTTTGCTTGCTATGCTACAATAGTATAGTACTAACCTTAATTTTTAGTATCTGCCTAAAGAACTTACCCGTAGATGTATGATTTCATGTTGCAGTTCTTGCTCAAAGATTTTTCAGAGTTTGTGTTACAGCTGCACAAGTGTCTGTGGCTTCTATCTCAGTCATCCCACTAAAGCATGAGCACGGCATTCCTTTAGCTCTTGGCCCGTACCTACGTTGTGTTTAATCTAAGTACCGTTCTCATTGCAAAACAGCTGATCTTTCTTTGATCACTTTTGTTTTGATGTATGAAGAATATTACTGTTTCTTAATAGCTTTCTGAAGTTCCAGCTCTTGACTTTGGCAATTCTCCCTTTATCACTTCTACTTCCTGACCTTTTAAAATCTTTTTTTTTTTTTTTTTTTTTTCCCTGTAACTACAGCTTTCTGTTCCTGAAGGGTGTATGTTTTATTCTAATGTCCTTTTCCAAATATTCAGCCAATAACTTCTCCAGTCTTTCCATACGAGTTTCAAACAATTTTTGCATTTTTGTCTTAAAGAAATTCCACAGGTTCTGCTGTATTCCACTCCTCCCATGCTTAAAGAGCAGGTTTGAAGCACTCAAAACCAGGTTCAGAGTACTTTGGTGATGGGAAGTGTACAATTTTGTACCTATTCTTGGACTGCAGAAGACTGAGGCCATGCTGATCTAGGGCAAGCAGAAGCAATTCTGTTTAATATTAAGGTATTTCACTTAATTAGTTCATGTCTAGATGTGGCTTTTAAAAGTTCAGCAATATAAAACTATGTTGTTTCTTTCAGCACATTTGCAACCATTAAGTAAAAACCCCAAATGAGCAACATAAAGTAATTTTTTCTTAAATGACTCTGTTCACTTTTTTTCCCCTGATGTTATTGATCTTATCCAGAGAAAATTGTGTGTATGCAGAATGAAAAAAAAAATATATATATATATATATACGCACACACACATATATTTGTGTATATAGGAAAGAAAGAGTGTATCTATAGATGGTGTTTATGAAAACATGATACTGTTTGCTAGTCAATGCCTTGCCATTTTAAACCTTTCCATACACTTCCTTCTGATTTATAGCAGTATGTGATTCAATTCTTTCCTATTGGTCAGTTTCAAAAACCTCATATAAATTGGTTTTTGTTTGTTTGTTTGTAATGAGAGAAGGCTCTGGGAACTTTTGCAGTATTACAGCACTCTTTGGATCAATGCATATCCCAGCAATCCCTTGCACAAATGACCTAAAATTGTGTGATCAAACCTCTTCTCCCCTCCCCATCCCTAGAGAGATATTTGTAATTAGATAAAATGAGGACAGAATATGCATAAGTATCTGTTATGCTGGGATTCCTGCCCAGAAAGGAAACTAACGGCCTGAGCTGGTCATAATCTTCTGCACCCTGTATGCTATTGACAAGGCTGTGGCTTGAGAATGCTGGGAGTTCAGAAGCAGATTTTGGCTGCTGTCTTTTGGTAACCTTTTTTAATTGACTGACTGTTTTCCAAAACAAGTGGAATTACACATCCTATATTTTATTCATCGGTCATTGTCAGGGACGTTTTGCTTGTAGAAGAGGGCCTGATTCACCAATCTCATGCTTTATGCAATGGAAGTGAGTGTAAATTACTGCTTCTGTGGTTTGGAAGTGCTTCGTGTTCACTTTGCCCAGATGTAAATGACCACATGAAGTGCAAGACAGTGGAGATCTGGGCCTGGATTGCTGTTGGTTATTTTTTTCCATTTCATCTAGCAATTGCTTCTTGTCTCTGATTCTTGGGCAGAAGGGACTGTGGTGTTTTGAGAGCGAATTCTGCTCTCTCGGCTCAGACTAAGAAGCCTCTTTGAAGTCTGCATGCTGGGGTGTGCCATCCTGTGATACTATGCAGTGTGAGAGGACTGGGTAGGTGACAGTAGGTGTTAGCTCACCCCTCATAAGCTTGTTGTTTTTTGGTCCTCTGCTAGAGTTGTGGTTTTGTCTTGTGACTTACCAACAGTGAAACACAAACCCTGGGCACTTATGAATCCGTCAGCCTTCCTCAAATAGCCCGGTCATTGGCAAATCCATTGATGAAAAGCTTTACTTGAACAGATGGGCAGTCTGTTCTCTAACCTTTCCGTCATGCTTTGCTTCGATGTCCATGGGGTAAATGTCGGTGAAAGTGAGAGAAGCCTTCTGATCAAAGGAGAGGCAAGGTCACGTAAAAAGCATGTCCTCCTGCACGTTCCCAAGGAAGGTATCTATCCAGCATTTCCAGTACTCTGCCCAGTGCAGCTAAATCAGGAGGTATGAGAGCCAAGGCTATGCTGAAAGGAGATTCTTTTTTCTTCTTGTGATTATGTTAAGTTTGGCATCATTTTTACCTGAGGAAGATTGGTTTGTTCTCCTTCTCCCCTCACAGTAGTTTGCAGCGGGAGATTTGGGATGAACCTCAGTTTTCTGTGCCTACAAGGGAGCAGGAGCTTCTGTGGCTGGACTGGAGGACTGGAATGTGTTGTTTCAGGACACTGAATGTGAAAAAAAAAAAACAGGTTGGCTTCATACAGACTATGGTTTTTGTTTGTACTCAGCCAATGTGATTTCACTGAAGTCCAGAAAGTTGTGCCAGTATGAGAGACGAATCAAGTACATGTTATTTCAAGACAGCCTTGCTACCAGAACTAAGAGGAAAAAAATCTTTTCATTTTTTTTTCCACCTTAAATTTTCAGAATCTCCCTCCCTGTAGGATATTCAGCAGCGCCCAATGCTTATAATTTGGCAGCAGTTGTTGCCATTAGCTGCCACCTAGGAGATCTTTAGCAGAAGTCTATAGCTTACCATGCAGGACAGGCAGCAAGATGACTTCTTAGTAACAGGGATGGGTCTGAACAAAATCCTGGATCTCAGCACTTCTTGCGAGCTTCAAAGATTGAACCTGGATCTGAAGTTAAATGTCTTTAATGGAAAGGATCCAAACACCCACATGCTTTGGCAGAGCTCAGATACAAATTTTGTCTACCTAAAGAATCAAGGTTCTGTTTTCATCTAGATTCATCTACTAGTGAGAAGCAAGGGAAGGGATAAGACAGAAAATATGACACATTGGCAAAATTGTTTTTCAATACTATGTTTTTCAAAGTTTTTTCCATGAGGCGTCAGCAGCTCTTAAAAGTCGCAGGGAGAGAGTACAGTTGTCAATGAGCCAGAACAGTTAAATGCTTTTAAATATTTGAGTTGGGTTATTCCTTCACCTTTCTTTCTCACAAACATGTCTGGTAAAACTCCAGTAATGAAAACACTTGCTGTGGGGGGGGAGGGGGGGGATAAAATCCTTTTCAGCAAGTAGTGACGGTGACATTTTAATCGTATCATAACAACACTGTTAGCAACGGTTTAGGTTTGGCATTGAACATATACACAACATTTGTTCTTTTATACAGTATCGGTATTACGTAGTAAAAATAGCACAATTGCAAAACTCATTTGTCACCCTTGTGCCAACTTTGTTCAGCTGACAGTTGCTGTTTGAACTTTTTAAAGCAATGTTTCATCCATATGTTAATACCAACTGTACGAATAAGTCTCTGCTTTCAGATGATCCTCTGGTGTCCTACAACCATGCACGGTAGTTACTTCCCACTTTGGGATACCTGCAAAGCCATCGCTGCCAGGTAAGCTGTGCTCATCCTGGCTGGTTCCGTACTTCGAGCTGGTAAAGAGCAGTCTTGAGATAGGCAGCGGGAATCTTTCTTCAGCTGCTGTAAATTTTCCAGCACATTCCTATGCAGAAGTTTGTTATAGCCACTTAGCTTCACTGAGCCATTTCAGGACGGTGCTATTCAGAAATTTTCATCTTCCTAGTGGGAGATTTGGAGCTACTCTGCAGTGTTTTGGATGCTGTATATTCTCCCTGGTTATTTGCTGCATGTGATGGATGCTTATTGTATAATTCTCAGTTCAATTTTATAGCAGGCTTTTGATTTTCAAAAAGAAACAAAATCATGAGGGCAAAAACAAGACTGAGGGCATCCATCCATAAATGAACACTGGAAGTAGTGCTACGTAGTAACAGGTGGGCAGCTGGCAGGGAAGTCTCCGCTGGCTCATGTTAAACTAGCTTTGGTTTAATAAAACCAAGGATGCCAAGTATGGGAGGAGGGAAGAACTCTCCCCGGGTCAAATGGTGCTCCCTTGGGTAGTTACGAGCAGGGAACAAGCTGATGTACAGATATACCTGCTGCTGCATCATCCCACAAGGTTGGAATTCAGCTGGAATAGACACAAATAGATCTTATTTCAAAGCCTTTTGAATTCTGCCTCGTA
Source organism: Aythya fuligula (assembly GCF_009819795.1). Classification (NCBI taxonomy): domain Eukaryota; kingdom Metazoa; phylum Chordata; class Aves; order Anseriformes; family Anatidae; genus Aythya; species Aythya fuligula. Next base: position 35,173,451 of record NC_045563.1, read on the forward strand.
CCTACTGTTACAATAAAACCACACTTTATTTTAGGAAGGTTGTTATTGTTTTCTGTATTTACTTCTGTAATGGTTTCTCAAGGGTGGGGGAGAAACATGCAGTAGGTAGGAGTGAATCAACATGCAAAAGTTTGTGTTCAGACTAGGACCTGAACCCAGAGTGGGGAATTGATGGGATTTCACCCTGGGGAGGACATCAAAGCAGAGAGGAGCCCAAAGTGCAGCTGGTCCTTGAGAAGTGCCATTTACCTATAAACTACGTGGAGTGGTTTTGTTTTCTGACAGGCCTGTTTGGAGTTTCACTCAGTGTTTCCTTTTACATATTTATAAACATAATGCTACAGCGAACTTGATTGTCATGACTGATATGAGACCCATGCTTATAAAATTGCATGACAGCCCTTATTTGTTCCAAGATACCGCTAAATAGAGTCCTGGGGTTGGTAGACCTTTGCTTAGCTGGAGATTGTTTGAACGGTGATGGAAGGTAATAATAACTTATAGCTAAGCAGTGAGGGACAGTGCTTGTGTGAGATACTTGTTCTTCTGGTTTAAGTTGGTGGCACATTTATATAGCAGTACAGGTGTTGCCTGCTCTGGTTGCACCAGTGCTGGGACCGCAGATGCCTGCACTCTGAGCCTTGATGCTGCTACAGGTGATGCTGCATTTTGCCTTTCCGAGGGTGAGAGGCCAAGGCCAGTGCTATTCTGGTAACGGGGAAGGAAAAAGTAGGAAGAGCTGGGATGGAGAACAGGGTGAGAATGAGGCCTGCTTCTCCCTTTCCTGTTGGGAGGACAGGAGGGGTGGGAATGGTGCTGGCAGCTGGGGGCCAGAGCTTTCCTCCAGTGGCCGCCACTCTCAGCAGCCACCACAACACTCAGGCTGGTTTCCAAATAATGTTGTGGAAACTTCTAAAGAAATTAAACAGCCTTAGGAAGTCCTCTAGAGGCACAGGAGCTGGTTAAAAGCCTGGAAATGCAGGCTAGGAACAACTGGTTGTTTCTCTCAGGTCACCTGTGGATGCCCAGCTGGCTCAGTAAATGGGGCTGTGCCGCTTGATGTTGGCATGCAGTCTGGAAAAGAAAGTGGAGAGGGAGGTGGCAATCTTAGCTGGTAACACTAAGTATATTCCAGGTTGGAAAAACAGGGTTGCTGTGAAGTATTGAAAAAGGACCTCATGAACCTGAATAATTGGGCTAATGAAACTGGTTGATTATGTTCAGGCTAGATAAATGTAAATTAGTGCATGCGGGGCAAAACAATCTCAACATACACAGCAATAGGGACAGAACTAGTGAGTGGCACTGAAAAAGAAAGGTTTGGGAGTTATAATAGATAGTTTCACCAATACATGAGCTTTGTGTTCGGTAGCTGGGAAAGATAATAATAAGGTAATAAGAAAGAAAGGAGGAGAGGCAGGTTGAATGTTTGGTTTCTTTCCTTTACATAATAACTCCTAACATCATTGCTATGACACTATATAGACCCAAGTTTTGCTGCATGTTAAGTAGCGTGAGCAGTTTGATCTCCTTATCTTGAAAAGAATACAAAAAGCTCAAATATGTGCTTAGGAGGAAACAAGGATGATCAAAAGGAACAACTTCTGTATGAGGAGATACTAAATTGATTTGGGTTTTTCAGTCTGTAAAAAGATTTCTGAGGGCTACTTAAGAGAGATTTATAAGACCAGGGGCATCATGGAAGAGGCAAATGGGATGAATGGTCTCTCTTTCCCTTGAAGCTAGTTAGGACATCAAATGAGATTATCAATGGGCTGATTCAAAATGAACAAAAGGACACTTTTCCACAAAATATTAAATAAAGCTGCAGAATGGGATATACAGGGTGTTAAAGTGAACCCAGATCCAAAAAGTGTCAGCTTCATGGAAGAAAAATCCTTCAATGGCTATTGAATAGCAGATGTCTGGATTGCAATTTGCTGGAGGTTGAGAGGATGTATCAGTGTATTTCCTGCAGAATATCACTCCATCTTGTTCGTATTTGGTGTACCTCCTTAGGGATTCCTTCTTGGCTGATGTTTGAGACGGGGTCCTGGATTAGATGGACCTTTGGTCGGACCTGGTTTGGCCGATTTTATATTTCAAGGGCTCTGGCAGTCACATAGTACTTGGTGTTGCAAGAAAGGCCTTGAGAAGTTTCAAAATAAGAGACCCAGAAATGCAAGATGGAATTAGGATTACTGGCTAAGTAACCAGAGCTTTATTTTGCTCTTTGCAAGGTTTGCTCCTTCATGTCAACCCTAGGGGTAAATCTGTGTGCCAGTTCACCCAGGTCTTGCAACAACCTGAGACAACCTGTTTATTAAACATATGCTTTGGCTGCTATACAGAGGAAATGGCATGATCCAGGCTGGTAATGCAGAGACTTGCATTTAGTTTCTGCCTACACCATTGACTTTCAGTATGTTTCTAGCCAAGTCCTTATTGTCCCTCTGTTTCCCTATGCCAAAGAATAAAACCCTTCATATCTCCCTTGAAGAGCAGCTTGAGATTAATGGTTGCAAAGTGCTAAGTAAGTGCTAAAAGTTGTGAGTGAATGCAAACTTTGCTTAATGCTGCTTTGTTTAATGGACAGTGCAGTTCAGAAACTTGCTCTCTTCTGTGTCTGTTTATAGGCCTCTAATTCAGACTGGGTAAGAAGTAAAACCTATATTCATTCCAGAGGAAAAAATCTGATTGTTTTCCATACTTACTATTTATTCATTAGCTTGGGGGTATGTATGTCAATACTGGCAGGGTTAACACATGGGAAGTCTGCACTGGCCTGATTTGTCTAGGAGAAACATCATTTTTTGTCCTATCTGTCCTGTTGCAGTCTCTCCTTGTTTTTGTGCTCTCACTAGGTTGCTGTTTATGGGATGAATTTTCAAGTCATGTCTCAGATTCCCAGTCACCGTCGACCTTTGCACTTCCATGTTGCTCTCTTTCTGCTACTGTGACCTTTTGCAGATGTGTTGTATAAGTTATTTATAATGAAAGGCAGCTGATGGCACTTTCACATAAGGTGGTTGTCCTCTCCTTTGCTGTGTGGTAGCACACCTGAATCCTGATGAGAATGTGAAGAGATGCTCTTGTTCAAAATGAAACATATCAAAGGCCCTAGAACCTGCCTCGGCACTTGCTGCTGAGCTAGATGGTACCAGATTTCAAGGAGACATGGAAAAAATTCTTGGTGTCCAGTTATTGTGTCCCAGGAAAATGCTACCTGCTTAAATTGAGTTTCAGCAGGGAGGTGTGCAGCCGTGAACACTGTGAATTCACACTGTGATCTCTGACTTCTCTGCACATGGTGTAAAACTGCAATGGATTATGTAAGGCTTTTTCCTCCTTTGGACTGACTAAAATCTGGCAAGGAGGTGACTTGAATCTGCTTGGTTTCTGAATTTCTGGGAAGTGGTTTGGTTCCTGGCTCTGTTTGCTATTACATCTGATTGCTGTCGTCCTCATGCTGCTCTGGTATGGTTGGGGTGTGGGGATATTTCAGCTCAGCTTGCAAGTCCTGTGTCACTCCTGCTCCTAGGGCAGGAGCCTTCTCATCTGCTGTGCTCCCACAGCGGGGCTCCTCTGCAGGAGACCTGTCCTTATGCAGGAGTTGCTGCTGCTGCAGGTTTACAGAATGATTAATAATCACATATTGGGCCCTTGATCAGGCACCTGTAGATGTTTCAAGGACACTCTACACATCCACTAGAAGATGTGGAAAAAGTCCACCGTCAGTGTGCTAGCTGGGTGTTAACACACTTCATTGTTCAGGAGGATGCTCCAGGGTGCTGCTTTTGTATATCATCATTTGAGTTCTTAGACATCATATTTCTGGGAGCTCTTTGGAAATGAAACACTAACTTTGGCAGTACAACCAAGAAGCCCTACGTGATTCCCTTTACTATTGGGATTTAAGTGCTGGGATTGCATCAGTCCTCTGCCTCAAAGCTGTTACAGGTCAGGAAGTGGGGGAGAAGACCCAGGTGCTTGTGCAAACCTTCTCTGAGTCTCACTAACACATTTCCAGACACATTTCCCATGAAATAACTAGCATTGCGTGGTTCCTACAGAAAACCTTACTGCAGTGAAAGAAAGTAGCAGCTCCTGTTAATGTATCTGCTCAGTGTTTGTATATGGAATTGTCCTGTTGGGTATCAGGGTAGTTACAATATCAATGCAAGTCTCCATCCCAAATGTGAAGGCAAGAGCTGTGTTATTGCTTCTTTATATTTTACTTTTTTTTGCAACACTCCCTGATAAGTTCTTGGGACCACCACTGATGGCCACTAAGAAGAAGTCTGTGGATTGAAAGGAGAGCCTCATAGTAAAAGAAGAAAAGGCATCCAGCAGAGTGGGCTGTCTGCAGGCATGATCTGCAGAGCCACAGAGTCATGCGGCATGGAGCAGATGCACACAGGGCAGTGTTAATTGGCAGTCCCTAAATGCCATTCTCACCCCCAGTAAACCCTGCCCATCTCAGGATAATGCTTGAGTGAATTCTGCCAGTGCTCTGCGTCTAAGATCGCATTAGTAAGCGGTCCAGATCTAATACAACACCCCCCCGCACAGGTTCTATTCCATTCATGCAATTCATCTCGGAATTTGTTTCCACTTACACTCTAAGCCTCTTGTGTGCTGGTTACAGGTATTTTTTGTTTGGATAAAAACAGTTATTTGAAAACGGCCATCTCTGTCTTGATTTTATGTAGTTTCTCTGTAAATTCTGTGTGAAGGCCACTGTGTCCTTTTGTTCTTTGCATAAGTGTGGAGAGGTACCTAAACACGGCTCAGCAAACAGTTATCCTATGCAATGCAAACAGTAACTCCGGCCAAAGGGCATTTACCCGGGCCTGTGCTGTCAGTGATGATGCTCAGAGGGTGGTCCTGTCTCAGGCTTTCCTTGTTAGCCTTACTTTACTTCTGATTGTCTGTGTATGTCTCGCTGCTGCTCTGCCTGCCTAGGAACCAAAGATAGCCAGTTAAGAAACAGAATAACTGATTTTAGAAAATGAATGAACAAACAAATGAAAAACAACAAAAACTCTCAACACATGGAAGAAAACATCCAGTCCAGTTTGAGATATGCCACCTTTAGAGCGAAATATTGAGGGGTGTATCGAACGCTTGAAGTGTCTGTGAAAATGCAGCAAAATATCTTATACTAAAACAGAAAACAAACTCTAATTCAATATCAGTATTTCAGTTTATGGGAGTATTGTGCTTTAGTTCCACTTTGTACCTTTCTCCGTGTGTAGTCCCAGTTCTGGTCTTAGTTAAAGATTTTCTATATCCTTTGGGTATCTGCAAACTGTCTTCTGGCAGTTTTAAGGTAGTTGATAGCATTGTGAAGGTGTTAACTGCAGTTTAATCCTTCTTTTTAACGGGGCCAGGGACATTCTACCAGAGTGACTTGCCAGTTTTCCTAGCTCAGTGTCGTTTTTTTGCTGAACTGATATTATTTCAGTGGGGGGAAAAAGAAAAAAAAAAAAAGAGAGAGAGAAATATTTCTAGTTGTTAGGATATTCTATTTCTTTACCTCCTGGAAAGGCCAAAGTGAGATGGGAGAAGCTAAGCAAACCCCCAACAAAGTGAGGCGATGAGTTACCACTGATGAAGCAGGCTAAGAGGTTAAGCTTGAGAGAAGCACTGTAAAGAAATTATGCTGTGTGTACACGTGTGGTGTGTGTGCTGCTTCGCTTTCAGAGCAAGTCAGAGGAAAGGCCTGCAGATGTGAAGGTACTGCTGGCCCTGGTCACTGCTAAGTAGCAGGATGGGCACTGATAGCAAGTGAGGAGCATGAGAGCAGTTGGCTACCCACAGACTTCCTTGCAGGAGAGGTTTGCTTGTGGACCTGGTGTGACATCCTTGGGGATCATGTTGGGAGGTTGCTGGAGGAGAAGGCTTAGACGTGGCAGAACAAGAGCGACTTTTCATGCCCAAGGTGAAGACGTGGTAAGGGAGAGTTTGGGAAGGATGAGCCGGAGGGCATTCATGGCAAGGGGGAATGACATACAGCTTTGTCTGTGGATGCCAAAGCTGGTGAGAACTGTATCCCTGTTCCCGAGGGGAGAAGTGTGAGATGGGACCCCTCTGTGCGTTTGGGTTGTTAGAGGCTACGCTGCTCAGGGGATCTAGTGACTTTTCCTCCCACTGTTGATAGAAAGAAATCCCTTCTCCTCCTCCTCCTCCCACCAGTGAAGAGTGGAAGCAGGAAATGAGGTGGTAGCAGCCTCCCTGGAAAGGGCAAGAGACAGCGTCAGGGATGCCTCTGCACCAGTGCATTGCAATGTGAAAAAAAAATTGCACAACTGTCACTTTGAAGTTTGTGGGTTACTGTTCTGGGAGGAAGCAGAAGCAAGGATCCTTTTGCTCTGGCTCATAGACTTAACCCTTGGCTTGCTACTCAGGATTTGTCATGCCAGATCAGACCTCTTATCTGCCTCGTTCAGAATCCTGTTCTGGCAACACCTTTCAAAGCTGGATTTTCAGCGTCTTCTAGGATTCTTCAGCAGAAGCTTTATCACAACAGCTCAACTGCACAGGCTGAACAGACTGTGTGCTGTCCTCAGTAGTGCTGTTTGCTTCCAACAGATCCCCTTTCCAGTGCTATTCCCACTCCCAGAATCCCAAAATTCTCTTGGGAATTTGTAGGAACTGAGAAATGCAATCCCTTTATTTATTTTGCTTGTGGGTACAGAATGGATTCTGTGCCCACTGAATTTGGCAAAGAAGCACTGAGGGGAAGCCTGCAAGGGTAACTCCCTCTGTGCCTGCCTACGGGTAAGTGGCTAAACTGATCTGACCACCTCTTTTGCCTCCCTGCTCTTTTCTGACAGAAATTCTCTTAAAGTTCTTGCAGCCTTTGCATGACCTGAAAGCACTTAGTCATAACTGCTCAACAGCTCTCAACGTACAGCATCCCCAAATAAAACAAAGGCACTTTCCCACCTTTACCGTCAATCTATCTGTACTATAGTAATTTGAGTACTTTCCTATTTTATGATTTTTTTTTTTCTGAACTGATCAGTACAAGCGAGGAGTCAGTAAGTGAGCCTCAGCCTCTGTTGTCTTCCCTATATGGTGATTTGCTCCCCAAGAGAGCATGTAAAATCTTCCTGTTTAAAACGTGTGACGTTTTGACCAGGTGTTAACAACAGTACAAAGTGTGCCAAAAGGGGTTAGACTGGCCTTGGGCCTTATTGAAATATACAATATAGGCTTAAGAATCTTTCATGTCATCCTAAACGACTGTTTCACCTTTGCTTTCTCACTTTTCCATCAGTGAGTAGCAAATACAAGGCAAACATCCTCTTTCCTTTCACATCATAGATATGAGACAAAACGATGTAAAAGCCCAGCCCATGACTCACAAGTGCGTAGAAGTAGAGCACAGACATCACACTGTTCATCTTGAGGGGTGGAGAATAAAAGCAGTTCAGTGGCAGGAAAAGTTTTCTAGAAGGCCAGCATTTACAGTTGGTGTTGCAATGTCATAAGGACATCCCCTTCCAATTATGAATTGGAGTGGTGCTTGTCTATTGTGCACAAAAAACGTACAAGGGAATGCTATGTCATTCCTTGTAGGAATCTGGTGGCTGACTTTACTACCCTGCTTTGTTCTGTCCTCTGCTCAGGAGAAGGCTTCAAAGCTGGCACTGGACATTTTGCTGAAGGCCAGGGTGGTTCTGCAGCAGGAGGCCTCTTGCATCCTGCATAATGTGCTGCAGAGACTCCTTTCTCTGCTGCCACTGGCCTGACATACCTCCTGAAGAAAGGAGCCACAACCTGCCTTATATTTGCTTCTGGTCATTACAGACTTGGTGGTAAGGAGGCACACTGTCTTACAGCTTAAGTCCTACCAGGAGTTTCAATACTTACACTGGTGCTGTGGGTGGGAGAGAAGTTTCCTGAAAGGAGCTCTAGTTTAAAGAGCAGCGCTGAGGAATTTTGTGCAGCCAATGAAGAGACTTACCAGGCTTTATACTGAATCCAGTGCGTACTGGACAGGATTTTGCATGTTTAATCACTGCTGTGTGACTGTGTAGTGCAGAAATAGTCAAAAAGGTGTGTAATTATGCTACACCTCACTGTCCAGTCTCCATGCTTTGAATGAAGGTGCACAGAATAGCAGTTCACATCTTCAAAGCATTGCATCAGTGCTAACACTGGAAATTCCTGTGATGGGTCCAAGTGACGTTATTCCCATTTTTGAAATTAGGGAACTGAGAGAGAGGGGTGAAGTCACAGGCTTGGGACTTTAGAAAGATTTACATAACATTTAGGCATTGCTGGCCCCTATGCTTGTGTTAAGCATGACAGAACATACCTGTCTGGATATTGTTTCTATAATGCTCTATGTAGATGTGTGTGTATATTACGATTCCTCATGATGGTTAGTCTTCTTGGAGACACAGCTCTGTAAGAGTCATACTCAGGTGTTCCTGATCCAGAATCACCTATGTGCATCATTTCATCCTGGCCCTCTCTGTGACCTTTGTTACCCTCCCTCACTGGTAACCTAGGATATGCTAGAGTTTACCATCATTTGAAAGGTGGCATTAGTGATATTCTGTCTCTTCAATTTCTTTTACGTAATACTGAACAAGAGAAACAATTATTTTTAATGTTCTGAGACATCACAGTCTAGTATCATTGGGTGAGATCATTAGGATAGAGGCTGCTCAGGGAGGTTGTACAGCCTCCATCCTTGGAATTTTTCCAAGGCTGAGCTTGACAAAGCTCTGAGAAACCTGGTCTGACCTCACAGCAGACCCTGGATTGAGAAGGATGTTGGACTGGAGACCTTCCAAGGTTCCTTCCAACCTGAATTATCCTTGGATTATTATGCAACATTTTGTGGCATGCTGCAAATTAGTGTTCATATTGAATTTACAGAAGGCTTTCCATGGTATGGAAAGGAATCTGAATGGAACAAATGTGACAGCAGGGATGCTAGAGTAAAAAGTTCTCAATTTCTGAAAGAATTCTGTCTCATTCTTTGTAATGGGAGTACGTATTTAAATAACACAATAGCTTGGTGGTAAAGGCTTGGTGACAGACTTGTATCCTGGAACAAGCAATGCAAAGAGCTTCCTTCAGCTCTCCACGGCTGTAAAGAGGAAAGAATCTCTTTCAGACAGCACATAACTCCTACTAGTGTCAACGGGAGTTAGCTCACTCTGCCCCTTCTCTCTCTTTTCTTGTGGAAGCATTGCCCTTGGAGTGACTCTGTATCACAGTTCATGGATGTGGCAACAGGTGGAGGAAAGTCCTCACAGTTTCTTTCTCCAGGTAGAGCTGCAGTTTTTTTTGCTTATAACCCATGTTACTTCCAGTGACCATGGTTTGTGGTGTATGAAATACACATTCTCAAGAAGCAATTTATTTCCTAAACTATATTTTTGACTACGGTAAGTGAAGGCTGTCTAGGCCACACGTGTTTTGTTTGGGGAATTTATAATACGCTCTGGAGAGATATTTAATGGGAGCACTAAGTAGAAAATAATGGAGTGCTTGCAAGTCTTACATTTTCGGAACAGACTAATATTAATCACTTAACACCCTTTCCTGAGAGTAAGGAACACATGCAGTATGTTTAACTTTGTTAGATTTTCTTTGCTCAGAACTGTAGACTCCACTTTTGCTGATTTATTGGCACTGTACTGTGTCAATAGAGCTACTTAAAGTGAGTGCTGGAAGCAGTAGGTTTTGTGTGGGATAGAATACTGTATTTCTCATTTTTGATCGTTTATTTTGAAGTGCCAAGACTTCAGTCTGAAACAGCTTTTCTAGGAAAAACTGAACTGTATGGAGAAATAAATAGTAATAATCTAAGAAAAACATGCTGTACTTTTTTTTTTTTTTTTCCTGGCATTTATAGAGCAATAGTGGTTGAGCTAGATACACTGTAGGTAATGATGCAATGATAATGGTTTCTGTCAGAAACTTCTAATTTGAAAAGAACTTTACGAAGCCCTTACCACCCCTCCCTTCACAGTTCTTTACCCCACTTGGTGTCACCTGTTGAAAATGTTGCTTAACTGTTCTCATTTTCTGTGAAGATGAGGCTTTTTAGCTGAAATAGAACCTCTGACCCTCTCACCTGACACCTGGTAAAGGCAGATAACACGAGACTTTCCACTTATCACGGAACACCTGAAGCTGTAAGAGGATACCTCTCCTTTGCTAGGTTGAGGCTCCAGAAAGCTTAGTAACCTGTCTCTCTTTCTCCTTCAACTCTGAGAATGCCATTAGGACAGGAAGATTGAGGTTGAGATATAAGCGTATAAAAGAAGAGTCTCCTTCCTCTTCTCTGTCTAGTCAAGTTGGGCAGGGAAGTCCTTTTGACAATTCAGATTATATGGTTCCTGAAAATGTTAATGAACTCTGCAAGCTGCCTGGAGAAACAAGCATGAGAAGCATGCCTCGCAGTTAGTTTTCAGGCATAATGAGTCAGAACACCCAGCATTTATTTGTTGCATCCTGAGTGTCCTTGGACAGGTTGTTTAACTACTCAGAAACTCTTTCATTTCCTGTATAAGGAGAACAATAAATCTTACGTGCACTAGAGGAGTGTTTTCAGGGTTAGCTGATGAATACTCATAAAAAACCTTAAAAGGGCTTATTGAGTGACAAACTGTAATTATGACATATGCATCGTGATTACTAGAGATTGCTGCTCTGTGTGTATATATGTGCACGCAACTGACTTGGGTACACAGTCTGCTGAGGGCACCTCACCAACAGTGGATTCAAAAAGGAGTTCTTAGATTTGGAAGGTGGAGGAGAAGTCTTCTGCTAATATTAAATGACTTGCTTCAGTGGGAATTGCTGTTTACAGAGGTATTAAATTTAGGGAAGGGGGTGGTGGTGAAGAAGGAAAATAAGTACTCTTCCTTGTATTTTGGTGGTTACAGCGTCTTTCCTTTATCTCAGCATGTTTATAGGCAAGAGTTTACAAGACTCCCTCATCTTGCATTCAAAGGAACGAGAAGATATTTTATGCTCTACAACACTTTAAAGCCTATGGCTTCTCTCCAAGAGTGGTAATTCTATGGTGTGTGTCAAGTTATATGGCAGCTTTTCCATGGGAGACCGAATTGAAACACCACCCCCCTCCCCTTTATAAATGTCTTCCACGATGTACATATAAGAGTAGCTCACTGTCAAGAAGAGCTGTGTGGAAAAAGGTAAAGGTGAATTTTGATGACTAGTTTTACAATAGATGTTTAACAGAGATGTGCTGACTTTCCTTCTGTTGTACTGGATGGGAGGATGAGAAGTAAAAATAAATGATTAGTGTGGATGAGGGTGGAGTCTTTCAGTAGGGCAGCTTCGTCCTTCTCTGGATTTCCCATGCATTCTTAATTTTCTTGCTTCTTTGAAAGGATAATGAAGATCTCAGTGACACATTTTTTACCTGGAGTTTTTAGCTAGCCATGTGTCTATAATCAGAAAGTCTAAGATCCATATAAATGCAGAACTGGCTCTTCTAATTGAAGAAAGTTATCTTGACTCTGTTTAAGTTGTTGCTCAAAAGCAGAATGGTGTAGGCTCAACTGGCAAGGTAGGTAGAGGGAAAAGGAAGTTTCCAGGGCAATGATACGGAAACTAGAGAAGATAGGGGAATTTTTTGACTAATTGTTTTGGGGTAAAGTATGTAAATTCATCAAAATCAATCCAGTTCACAGAACTCAGCAGATTTTTGATTAATTTCTTAAATCAGTGAATTGTTGTTTTCCAGAAAAGCATTGGAGCACGTAGGAACATTTAGTATTTTCTAATTTATTTTCTTTTATGTGGAAATGACTTAATAATTCAAAAGACCACAAAGGTTAAAATCAAAGTGAAGCATTGTTATTGACTTAAAGACTGGTTTTGATACATTGTCAGTTCGTGCGTATTTTTAAGATTTTTAAATTCTTATGCTGTTACGGGAGAGGACACCAGATCTCCTCCAGATGACCGAAGGTGAGGAAACCATTTCCCAATAAGATTTAGCAAGTGAGAGATGTCAGCCCCAGAAGTTCTAATCATAGTTGCCTGTGCTGCATTGAACAAATCAGAAGCCTGCCCTGTATAGCTATGACTACTGCTGCTAATCTTGAAAACCGCAATATAGGCAAATGCTTTTTCCTCTTAAAGGTTAAAAACTACGATTTGATTGTTTTTAATGGTACCTTTTTGAATACCTGTCTTTACTTTTTAGGTTAGAGCGCATAGGGTACCAATCCAAGGTATTTTCTGGAAATCCAAGAGTTAGAAACACTTCTAATGCCTATGTATGCTCCAATTGTGTAAGTCATGTTTCTGGAGCTGAACTTTGAGGAAGAATACCACATTGCAATAAATGTGCAACTGAACTATGAGAACTGGTAAGAGCTGATTTAAATTCTTTGTGATACTGCAAATGAGTTGAGAACCAGTGGCAGCTTCTAAGAATCTTGGTGTGAGCTTGACTGCTCCAGATCCCTGCTTGTGGAACAGATGTAATACGACTGACTACACAGCCGTCATGTGAAAGTGAACTCTTGGTTACAGAGTTCCCTGAAGTTGCAAAGAGGACGTGATTTGTGCAGATTTTATTAGCTGGGCTTTTTTTTTTTTTTTTTTTTTTTTTTTCTTCCCTGTGATGATAGCCTCAAACTGGAACAGAGTGAGGCTTTTTCTTGTTTGTCAGAATATATTTATCTTTCCATAACTTATTCACCTGGTTTGGAAGCTAGCTTGTTTGTTTTTTCAGGAAAGGTGCCTGCTTTGCCCCACTTTATGATGAGTAAATAAAAATGCAAGGAAGATGAGTGGCTAACACAAGGTCATCCACTGAATTATCTGCTTAGCTGAGTTTAGTACTGTAGACCAGTTCGACTCATGGTCAGGCAAATAAGGACCAGCAGCATTTATCCTCTTCTTCCTTTTCCCCATTCAACATGTACAAAACAGACCTTTCTATAGTCAGGAATCTCCTGCTTAGATTCTGATGTTTGGTCCAAAAGCCATCAGAAAGGGGGCATTTGTTCACAGGGTGTTTCATAACGGTTGTGACAATCCCGCTTCCAAACCAAAATGAACCCAAACTACATTGAGGACAGGGGGTCACAGGGAGTCTAGCGGGCAGAGAATAATTGCCTTCAGCTAAATCGTTTATGGATCAACAAATCGGTTAAATCTTCATCACATGTCCTGGGCTTATAGAAGCTTTTCAGTAGTCATGGAAGTAAAGCCTTCAGATATGCCTGGCAGGACAGAGGAAGTACCTGTGGAAAGGGCTGTCTTCGAAACCATCCACTTTTTACATTGGGTCTGGTGAGCACAAATGATTAATGTCCTTTTCCTGCTGACAAGGCTCTCTTAGGAACATACATACATGCAGCTTAGTTTAGAGTGGCTGCTAAAGATTAGGTCCTCTGTGGAGACTGAGGAGGGGACCTACTGTTTGTACAGAGCGAGTGACGCCCCTGTGCCCTTCGGAGAGGCCATTTGGATCTCCTCGCTTTGTGCTGCTGGAGCGGCACCTGCCTGGCTGTCGCTCCCGTGGCCTGCTCCCTGGCTCCTTCAGCTAGGTCACTTTTCCAGTTTGTGTTTTCTGTTGGGCAGATCAAATACTATCTGCTTTTATCTGCTGTGCTTTATCTCCTGTCGTGAAAATCAATTCTCCCATCCCTCTTTGAGAATGGTCTATTCCCTTGTGAAATGCCTCATGCCTTTCTCCCTCAAACTCTTACTCTAACTTGCTTATGATTTGGCCAGGTGGTTTGTTATATTACCACATATGGTTTGCACAGCTGGGCCTCCGAGAGGGGAAGAACCCCCCCCTAAACCTGCAGTTTACGTATCTTTTCTCCACCTCTTCTTCCTTCTCTCCTCCCTGCCCCCCACACCGGAAAATACAATTCAACTAATCAGCCGTTGCATCTATTAAAATATTAGTCTGTGGGATGCTACATGCAAGAGCAAATCCTACAGAAACTTGTTGCACCTGCAGGGGAAATGTTCCATATACGGTGTGGAGGCTGGCAGAGTCCTGATTCAGAATAAAATTTAAACGATTCTGGTCGTTTTGCCACATCCTGTTTCTCTCATTTATGCATGCACTATTTTGATAACCAGAAAATAGTTCTCAGTTTGCTGGAGCTAAAGATAACCTTGAATCGTAGTAACCTTGAATCTTGCTCCTTTAGCAGGGCTTGGGTTCTCCCCCTGCACAGACTGGGGCCAGCCTGGAAAACTGGGGCCAACCTGAAGTTTCATTTCTGGCATTCCTTGAAGTTTAGCGTGATTTCATAACTGCTTCTGAAGTGTTTCAGAGCAACCCAAACATGGCAAGTAGCACAGTTTAATTCTCTGGCTGGTCAAATTACCAGTGTCATCCGTCTTTGTATCTGTCTTTTAAGCCGAGAGACTTTGTTTTGTGTAAGATATGAAGTAGCAGGGAGAAAAGCAGTTGGTATGCTTCAATTTCCGGACTCTGCCCGAGGGCTTTCCCTCGTTCACTTGGTTTCTAGCACTAGAGTTTTTTGGCATGTGAACCATTCTCTAGATCCCTTGGCTGATTTCGGCACATTGTGTGTTTACATCCTGTTTTATTTCCCTCAGAGCATAGGTGTTTTAACACCAGAGAGAAAACTTGATCTTAAGATTGCTGTCAGTGGTTAGGGAAGCAATCCCCACGTAGACACGCTGACTGGCATGGCAGCTACTCCACTTCCAGCAGTCTTCCTGTTGCTCTTGTTGAGCACTGCTGCTCTCCCTGCAGCAACCCATGGTGTTTCAAAGTGCTCTTTCAACCTGTGGCCGTGTTTGAATGGACAAGTTGTCTCCTTCAGCCCTTCTACAGACTCTAGTGGTAGTTGGATTTGGAATTCAAAAAAAAAAACAACAAGAAATGGCTTGTAGAATTGAATAGTTTAGCTTAACATTACACTTTTCAAATTCATAATGAAGAAGAGACATGTCAACAAGGTGCATCAAGGTCCATTGTGCATATACTTTTATTTATTTGACATAGGCCTTTTCTTGAAACAGATCTAGTTAAAATTAGTATTTGGTAACTCAAATTCAAAGAATGACTAGGCTGGTATTTTGTGCAGTGCCATCAAGCTTTTCAAAAATGAAGTTCTTTGTGACATTTTACTTTTTCTGTTCCTTTCACATGACTTACGTTAAGCTGAATCAGACTTTGGTCTGTGCAGGCTGGCGCGCTTCCTGAAGCAGATGAGAAAGATCTATATTTTAACTGGATACTTACAGAAAGATGTTCAGGGGACAGAAGTAACGAGCAGATCTTTCTGCAGGTTTATAACTTCTTCAAGTTTCTTTGGACTATCTGGAGATGCTGACAGTCCTAACACAGTACAGCCATTTAAAATTGCAAACAAAAGTGTTTGGCTGTCGGATGCCTGATAGTGAAGAATGCTCAAACTCCCATGTGGCAGCTGGGACCCAGCACCAGATACATAAATGTTATCATCACTTATTTGCTATTTGTATTTAAATAGCATCCAGAGTAACTAATTTATGGATGAGCACTCAGTGTTCATCTAGCTTGCTCAGCATTAAGGAACAAATCTTGCATATTTTACTCATGTGACTAATCGCATTAACTTTTCAGGTGAGCAAGACTAGGATTTTTGGGGTGCCTTGCTCTCATTGGCAATCCTGGAACTACTCAAGTAAGCAAGGCTAATAACATTTGGCTCTGTGTGTAGAGAGTTGTGTTCTTTCCATTAAACAAAATGTGACCTCTGTAGGTTCTCCTTTTCTGGTGTAAACACCACGTCTACACCGACTGGGGAACCTCTGTACCAGTGCTGCTGATTCCAAATAAAGTCACAGTGACAGGACCCTTAGTGGGAACTTACTCTGCCAAATTCATAACGCAGCAATACGAGAAAATTAGCTCATTGGATCAGATCCTCACGCTGTTGTAAATCTTGGTCACCTTATGGACCTTGCTGGAAGTGTGCCAGCGTACACCAGGAAACGAGTGGAATCATTCTCCTTCTGTATTCGTGATCACCACCATGTATATTTTCGTGTAGTATTTATATGCACCTGGTGTTACTTTTTAGAGGAAATCCTTTGCTGCCTGTTTTTCTTCTCAGTGGTGCTGCTGACCTGCGGTGAGCCGCTCTGCCCGGCAGAGATGCGGCGTGTTACCGCGTCTCGGTGTGCACTGCCCGTCCCTTCCCCTTCCCCCTCCTTCTCCGCCGTGTGGAGCAGATGGTGCTAATTCCCATGGAGACTCTTGATGCAGCTGAGGTCTCTTCCCTGATGCCTCTACTGTGTCATGGAAACTCCCTGTGGTCTTTTTGGAGAAGAGAACACACAGCTGATTATTATCTTTTGTTTATGACTTTTAAGATCCTATTAGGATTATATTTCTTTTTGCTGTTCTCTTCCACCTTCCAACCTGTCCCGAAGATCTTTGGTCTGAAATCCCATCTCACTTGGGGAAAATTACTTTTCATTACTGTTAGTTACATTATTTTGCATTCCTACAGACACCTATCCACAACATATTTACCTTTGTAAACAGTTGTGGTTTTATTTACTTTTTTTTTTTTTTTTTTAGCAGAAATGCTGGCCCTTCACATATAACAAGGGTCACTATTGTTTTCTGTTTTAACTTAGAGGCTGAAGCACCACTATTTGCCATTTCTAATCAGCCCCTTCTTTAGTGCCCATTTTCTTAGCCTTCAGGCCTCCCACTCTCTTGAATTATACATATACAACAGGATGTTTGCTAAAAATCATCTTCCTCTCCAACAGGCTCCCGATGTGTGCTGCCCACACCTTTCCCTGTGCTGGCATTCAGTCTCCTATCTGATTCAAGCACCACGTCTTTGTCTATAACACACTCAGTTTCTTTCTCCAGACCCTTCTGATTCTGTCTTACCATATTGTATGCTCTTTATAATTTGGTGGTTTTATATTGGTGAAACACGGAATAGAATTTCACCTTGTGTATCTGATTGCCTTTGCTTTATTAATTGTGCCAGCTTCTCTCCTAATTCAGCTTGCTGCGTTGCTCCAGCATTCTCCTGCCATAAATGTCTCTGTGCATTTTCCCGTATCATATAATGATGTTTCCCCTGACCCTGTGCATTGTACTCAACTTTCTTCCAAACCACTCACAAAATCCACTCCTTTTAGGCTGGCCTTCCTTTGCTGTTCTCCACCCTTGTCTTTTATGCCAGATATGAAGCCAAATCCTGACGCTACTGAAGTCATTTGAAATGTTGCCATTTGCCTCACTGAGATGAAGACTGCGTTCACTGTCTACGGATTTAAATGTTATGAATGAGGGGGAAGTGGGGAATGAAGGGACACAAGAAGAGGAGTCATTAAGCTCATTACACCCTCTGAACACATCCTGTGAGCTCTCACTATTGTGGTATGTGTCCTCCTGTGCCACTGTTTTTGTCACCCTCGCTGTGCTATGCTTAATGGAGATTGTAAATTCCTCACAGCAGACTCCTCCTGTTTCATTTCTTCTTAGTGTGGTAAGCCCACCTATGGCATTGTGCGTATGTAGTTATTCAAGGAGCAGGTATAGTCTTCTGACAATTTTACCCAGTTTAAACAATAAAAACAAAATAATAACAGAAACCAAACAAACAACTATCTTTTCACAGTACCAAACAGGAAACCTCTGAGCAGTGGTCAGACTGGCAGTGGAAAGTCCAGCTTCACTGGGTGACGGGGTGTGCAATGACCACAGTAAGGGGCAGAACAGAAGCCTGTGGAGGAACATTTTATTCATCACCTTTGTATCTTTGCCAGGCTGAGGGGTATAAATCCTTAAAATCCCTGGAATGGTCAGATGTAGTCTTCTTGTGAAAATACACACACAGAGGTGACCTCTGTAGGGTCTTCAGCAAGTGCGCACCTTGGCTCCCTGTTATGAGAGAAGAGAAGCTGTCATTGCGTGTGTTTTTTTTCTTCCAGTCTCCTATATCCTGTCAGCCTCTCAGGTGAACCCTTAAAGGCCTAGGCTGTCCCGGTGACATAATGTTTCAGAGTAGCTGCTGTTTTGTGGAGAGCATTGGGTTTGGTCCAGGCAGCCCTAATGATGTGTTGAGTGGTGGTTATGTCCGAAATGAAACAGGCAAGAAGCGCTGTGTACAGCTGGGGCTGGAACTGGCGGGGGGGGGGGGAACACAGCAGGCTGGGTTTCGTGGGGAGCTGCATGACTCCATCGCTACCCCTCTGCTCATTAGTAAGTGGCCCATGGCCTTTGTAAGGCACAGAGCACTGCGTTCAAGTTGCATCAAGCTCTGATATTGCCTGATTACAGTGGTAAAATGGATTCAATTATATTTTGTGGATATCACAAGCTACTTGCATTCTAACTGAAGTCACTGGCTAAACAAAGCCAGCATTCCTGCCTTACATGCACGAGACTACTTTTTTCCCCTCTTTGCTTATGGTTCACTCTAAAACACCAAAGACATGAATCTCCTCTTGCTTCTGAATTCCACTGGCTTAATTCTTACAACTTGCACGGTCCTCGTAGTTTAGAGAGGTGATAAAAGCAAACCAGTCTCTTTCATGTCATGTAACAAACCAGTGGTGGCACAGTGCAGTGGGAGAGCTGCTCTGAGGATCAGCTAGCAGTGAAGGTCTGTCTGTCTTGCTGCATCTGTTTCTTTGATATTTGAATAGGACTTTTCTGAGCCAGTCTCTGCCACTCCTTAATTAGCCTGCCACTCCAGGGAGCAAAAAAACACACCCCACAACCAACCAACCAACCAAAAAAATAAAAAAGGACAGGAATCAGATCCGTCTTTCCTAGATGACAGGGCACAGCACAAGGTTGGCCAAAGAAATATATACTTAAACAAAATGCTTCACATTTACACATTAACCCTTGAGTAAATGTCTTGCATTTCTTAAAGAATCTACTTCGCAATTGACTAATTTCCCACCTTTTGCTAAGACCAATGAAAGGACAGTCCAATCAATCCTCTATTCTGCAATTATTATTTCTATCCTGTCTTTTCTGTGCTAGAAATCCTCATCTATCCCATTCTCAAACAAGTCTCTTGGAGAAGAAATCCTCTGTTTGTCAATTCTTAGACCATTCTTAGCATCCTGTATTCTAAGAAGTGATGGTGGAAAGCAGTTCAAGGCAGGAATCTCAGAACATCTCTCAGAAGCATAGAGAAGCCTATGAGAATCACGCTGAAGGGGGACCGCAGGCAGGGACCTATGGCAGGAAGATGCTGCCATACAATGTCTTCTAAGGATACTAGTGAAGGCATTGGATGGCTGATTGGGAAGCCAGGGATCTCCACGTGGTGGGTTTGTGTGAGCCTGAGAAACAGCTTCACTTGCTGTCAGTCCTTAGGACCTCCTCTGGAACAGAAGGCATCACAGGAGTGAGTAAAATGTTAAACCAGACTGGGATGGACTGCTATGTGGGAGCTTTAGTGGGAGTCAGTTACAGTCTCCAGGACAAGTCTGTGCCCAGGATGAGGGAATGACCACTGTGGGAATTACAGCAAAGGCAAAATACAGGCTTGGTTTCATTCCTGTCGCTTTTGAACCATCAGTAGTCCATTCATTTAACTGCTATGAACAGGTGTCTTTCTTTTCCCAACTGCCAAGAGTTCATGTTCTTGAGAGTACAGGAATCTGTTACAGTGTTTTCACCTAATATTTTTGGTCAATACAACAAATACAACAACTCTTATAGTCTGCAAAATAAGTGCTGAGGTTGTAACATGAAGCTTGATTTTCTTCCCGAGGTCAGCTGCCACTTTAATTTCTCTACAATCTTGTTTTTCCTGCAAGAAAAGATACCTACCAGTTACATTGTGTGAACTCTTTTTATTTTGTTTCTGCAACATGAGATTTTCTCCAAACAGTTTTTAACTACAGAATTCATCTTTGGCATGTCTCTGGATTCACTGGAGTTACACCAGAAACAAATTTGTCTCTGGAAACCAAATAATGGATCAAAGATTTATAATTAGAATGTCTCATACCCTGTGGTCCTGTAAATGTTTTCCACATCAGAGGCAAGGTCTTCATTAGGATAAATGAGATAGCACGCTTTACTGTAGGCTTATAGTAGCCATGGAGGCTTTTTTCTTTCTGAATTTAGTTATTGTTGCTCTATTTCCAGATATGTTGACTTAAATCTCCTTCCCGATGCCTGTCCAACATTGCCAGCAGCAATGCAACTGTCCCACAGGCTCTCCTGCCCATCTACGCCAATTCTAGTCCTTGACTATGTGAGACAGCTTGAACCTTCTTATTCTTTCAGTTAGGAAGTAAAACGATAAGGAATTTAAGGTAAATCAGTATATTACTCATCTAAAGCAAAATCAAGCCATATAGAAAGACACTGAGTTAAACACATACATGTTTTAATCAGTGTAGTTAGTTTGGAAATGGACAGCTTTCGATGAGTGACATTGCTACTATAAGCCAAACAGAGCAGTTTGTGTCCCATTGCTTTCATTTCAGGGAAAATTAGCTAGTTTAGTTCTGACCACCAATTTGAACTATTTAAGCTATCTCAGCTTTTTTTGGTTGATGCAAATTAGGAACCTTCTTCAGTAAAACTTGGGAAGTAACCTCAGATATGGTGGTGCTGCAGCCACTCCAGGTGAAGCTAGATGAGCTGAGCTGAGAATTTCTGTGCATGGCAGAAATCCATACAATTTCCTTAGGTGATTTGCTCTTCAGGAAAGTTCTTGGCATGTATGACTCAGAAAAACGTGCTCACCGTGGTGTAGGTGTTCATGAGATTGACATCTGACCACTGTTGACTGAATTTAGGCTCCTATGCCACTATGTTAATATGCAAGTTTAATGAAATTATCTCAAAGTGTTTCTGGTTCTTCTCCCCATACCCCTTTATTTCAAAATGTGGCAGAAAACCAGAAATTTTGTTAGTCTTCACTACAGATCTGAATACTACAGAACTCCACAAGAGCGTTATTACTTACCAGTAACTTTTTTTGTTGATGGATTTTCATAGTTATCTGTGAACCTCACAGAGAACATGTAATGGTCAAGCTGTAGGCTGACTTGCAGCAGTTGATGGTAATCTAGCATGTAACTGAAGAAGTTTAACTCCATGTTTGCTCCTCACTTATCCCACTGGAATAAAGAATGAAAGTTACATTCAGAAGCAATTGTACAAACTCTGGTTAATGCACTCTACATCAAAAGAAGTTGCGGTAAGAATAGTACAAATTCAGATTTAATAAGAAGCAACTTGAGCCTTTCCAGGATTGAAGCAACATGGATGACAAATTTCTGCAAAGTAAAGATTTCCTCCTCTGTCACTTCCGCATTCCAGCTTGCAAAAAGGAATAGGAAAGCCAAAATAGAGTGAAAGTGCTCTTGTGGAGTAGTGAGCCAGCTGGGAAGGTGGGCGTTTCTGTTGTCCTGGAGGAGAGCTGTGCGCAAGTGGAATCTCAGCTCAGTTGTGCCAAACCAGGCAGTTTGTGTCTGAACCTGAACTGCACAGATTTGCTAGGGAGATTCCAAGGTGGCTGGCTAGAGGATTGTAGGACACTTCCCAAAGCAGTGCCTGAGTTCAGAAACTATTAGTCTGCTTTGTGTGCCTGCCTCAAATGCAGATGTTTGAGGGGAAGCTGTTCATGTTAGCTTACAGAGCTGTCTACAGACTAAAATTTAGTTATGTGTTTCCTATATAGGGCTTGTTAAAGCATGAGTATATGTACATTATGAAGTATTTATAAGGATGGTTACAACATGGAAACATGTTGTCTGTTTCTGGCTGCACAAGTGTTGGAGGAAGAAGATGGAAAAGTACTCTGAATAGGAGGAATTAAAGGGACTACCAGCATGAAACTTGAATTCAGTAGAAGACTGACATTACACTTACCTTATACTTAAATTTATTTATTTATTTGTATTTTTCATACACATTTTTTTCTCATCTGTTCTCTGTGAAAGGTGTGAAAAATGGGGAGGTCCAAAGATAAGCAAGGAATAATCAAATCTGCAGTGTAAGCAAACAGAGAAGCATTAGGTTTTTTCTTCCTGGTGTCTTCCTTAGAGTGACCTTCAGTAGACGTGTGTTAACAGGATGTTAAAAAAACCTTCTGATAGCAATGTGACTTTGAAGTCAGTCATGTTCCTTTTACTGAAAGCTTTGCTACAAGAGACCCCCAGCCTTTCCATTCCATGGTAAAAAGACCTGATAGTGCTGTAAGGTTTTTCTTGTGGCTGGAACAGAAGGTGAGAGCTTTTCTCAGGAGAGCTCACAGCCTAGCACAAGTATTACAAAATCATCACACAACTCCTATTCTTTCTCCCCTTAGGAATAAGTTTCTCTGTTGTTTTCATGAGGTCAAATACACTGCAGTTTTAGTGGAGTGTGAGATCTGCCCCTAGCGTGTATTTTACCCACACGATAGATTCTATAGGATCTCCAGCAATCGTCCTCCATCAGGATCTCCACATCAGAGCTGATTTGGGCACCCACAGACTGTTCCATTAACATCAAGTTTGGGCTTTAATTCAACAATGACTCATTGAGGGCAGAGCATTGCTTCATGAACTACCAGCCAGGCGCTCTGTACTGCCTGGGGTTTCAAACTAAGTCACAGGAACACAGCCCTCCTTTGAAATATGCGTTCAAGTAGTGCACAATACAGCGGTGTAAGGATGACAAATATTGAAGACCTGTAACCATACTGATGAAAAATCTTTTATAATTGTGGTGCATCCCAAGAGATTATGATGTATTTCTGGAGCCAACGGGGCTTTGGCAGTTAGGGTCATGTTCTGAGACCCTCCTCCTGCCAGTGTCATGCTTGAGATAGCACCAATGGTACTTGGTGGTTGTATCCGATGCAGTGTGAGCTGATCCAGAAGGAGCAAAGGTCTTGTCTGTTTGTTTTAATGTATCACAGAAGATTGTTGAGGCTACCAAGAGTATTGGAGAGGAATATTTATTTATTTATAGACATGCTGTTTACATATCATAGCTTGATGAAAGGCTGAACTCATTACACTTGGACTGAACATGTGACTCTGTAGTTATCTGCCTCCCGCTGGATGGCTGCAGGCCAAGGCAATATATGTACGCACTCTGAGCTGCACTTGTACAGCTGAAGCAGTTGTCTCTTTCAACTTGTCTTTGCCTCTCTGTTGAAAGTTAATGTCCCCTTGGTGTGCCAGCTATGCTTGTCCTTTTAGATCTCCCTTTAAAAATATTCAAGATTAGCATAAACAAAGAATTTAAACAGCAGGTCTCTTTGCTAGTTTATTGCAACTGGTAAAGGTGAGGGAATGCTTGCACAAGCCTCTTGACTAGTGGCAAAGTGGCTTCTGGCAGGGAGGCTGGGGATTAGGTGGGAAGTAGCAGACCCTCCATGTGCCATGGTGGCACTTGGGACATGTGGTAAAGGCATTCCCCTTCATAGTTCTTTAAGTCCTGTTTTGCCTAAGCAGTCTCCGCTGGCAGCAGCATTAATTGAACTGGAATGCACTGTTCATAACCTGTTCTTTCTGAATCACCATTATGGATGAGTGTAATGGGTTTCTGCAGTAGGCAAAGGGGCTGAGAAGTCAAAGGCGATGCATTTCTGCTTCTAAGCAGAATGAAGCTACATCGTGTCCTGCAATGGTGTATCTGGTGTGAATAACAGCAGGAGAGTTATGCTTGCTGATGTTATGATCTTTCTGAAAGATGGGCCCTTTTTTGCTGCATTTTGTTGGCAAATGCATGGGAGTAACTGTGCTTCCTGTTGACGGGATGGCTTATGAGTTACACGTAGACTATCCATTGGGAAAGAATTTCTGTGCTGTCTCTCAGGTGGTGCTCTCTCACTGAACACTACCTTTTTCCTGTTAGGGGGATTTTCTATTGGGACATCTTCATAATATCATTTGTGTGAACAGGGAACTACATTTGGACTTGTATCAAGGATAATCTCTTAATGGGAGATCTTTCCATGCTTTTTGTTGTCTTTGTGTGTGGAAGTAGAATCATAGAATCAGTCAGGCTGGAAAAGACCTCTAAGATCATCCAGTCCATCCTTCAACTGAAGTCTACCAGTAAACCATGCTACTAAGTTCTAAATCTACACGTTTCTTGAAGACCTCCAAGGATGATGACTCAACCACTGCCCTGAGCAGCCTATTCCAGTGCCACACACCCTTTTCAGTAAAGAAATTTCTCCTAACATCCAACCTAAACCTCCCCTGGTTCAACTTGAGTCCATTTATCCTCGTCTTATCGCTTGATGCTTGGGAAGAGCCCAATCCCCACCTTGCTACAACCTCCTTTAAGGTAAATGTAAATAGAATCGTAGACTCATTCAGGTTGGGAAAGACCTCTTAGAAAGCATATTAATGACTTGATAGCATCCCAAGCACGGAAGCTGGACAGGGTGGATAGCAGGATGTATGGTTGGTAATGCAGGATGGGTGATGATGGTGATAGAGTAACAGTGCTGCAAGAAGAAATGGCAGGAAAGTTGCACTTTGTGGCCTCGTGGAAAGCCCAATGTAGCAGGCACAGAAATATGGAGTAGTCTGTTCCTGGCAAAACTGTCTGTTCCTCCTCAGTGTTCATACAATCACATTAATTTCCAGTGTGGATGGCAGTGACTTAGAAGGTGCTAGCAGAGTAAAATGAGACTGAAATAACATTCGTGACTTCTGCGGGTAAGGGTGAACGTTCATCAGATATGTTGAAACAATAGACACAACTCTTATAACCTCCTGGTTTCTGCCTCTTTCAAAATATGAAAAAAATAACTAATAATAATTTCAGTGAAGAAAGTGTAAGACTGGCTGAGTGGTGGCATAGTTCCATAATGGATTTAGCCAGTGCTGCAGTCTTGTCCTCTGGCTGTCCCTGGCTATGTGTCCCAGCTGTGATCCTGCCTTTCCTTGTACCAGCCATATTCAGGCCAGAGAAACAGTCAGATTTAAAGCATTTCTTTAGCATTATTGTGTTACATTTAGTGACTGTGCAAGAGCTTTGCTGGCATGAGGGGGGAACAGTGTGAGGCTGGGACCTGTAGCAAGAGAAGGATAGAGGACATTTATTTTAAGGTCAGTGCTAGCTATTGCTGGCCTAAACTGATTGTGGGACTATGGCATGGCGTGGCCATGTAGTGGGCAGGGAAGGAGATAAAGCATGTCTGGTTGATTAAAATAGTGCAGGTGTTACAGCTAATGTAGCAGGTCCCGTGCTTGGAGAGGGTTTGTGTCCTCCACGTGTCTTTAGCTTCTCTATCAGCAGAAGTGCAGATAACTTCCTCAAGGGGCTCCTGGGGGGTTCAGTTCAGTGAAGTCCTGAGGAGGGGAGGTTCACAGAGATAGGCAGTGTTGGTAGATAGTAGCCAGGTGGCTGCGCTGACCTACAAAGCTTGCAGCGTTTGCCCTTGTCTGGGGCAGTACAAGTTTCTCTGGCGTAGTGCAAGCCTTCCTTCAGAAATGGGGGTCCTGGCTTTGTCACGTTGGGTTTGAGCTGTGTGTCCTGCCCTGCAGCCTTCAGTGATGGGAAGTAGGGCGAAAGCTGTATGTGTTCAGAGTGACAGTGCACGTGGGGAAAGAAGTGGCACTTTGTCCTTAGTGACGTTTGCTGTTTGCACGTGTCCCTGTGTACGTTGCCGAGTGCTCACTTCCAGTGAGACCCTAGCCATGAGGAGATTGTATCAGGTAGTATTTGCACGTGCACACCGGGGACAGGGTGCAGAGCAATTATCTAGCAGCCTCTCAGCTGGGAGGACAAGAGCAGGATGTTATGTGAAAGGTCTTTAATAGCGAAACTTGCTGCTTACATTAATGCTCCTCGCTACTTCCTTTTGGAATATACCCCGTGCCGTCAATTCTCCACACCCTCCAGAGGGGGAAGATTAAGCCACAGTGACAGTAGGGAAAATTTATTGAGGTGGTGTTTAATTTCTTATAAAATGGGGGCTACTGTAACATTAAGGGAAGTGCACAGATGCCTGGAGAAGGGAGCCTACTTCTCATTTGCTTTCTCATAGCTCTGCTGAGCAGGCATCTTTCTGATAACACTATGCAATAATTTTGCTTAAATCTGTTTCTGTTCATGGTCTCTCTTTGCCCTCTTTAGATGCCCAGGAACCTGCCAGGTTAAGAACAAAAGCAGAAACCTATGTTTTAAAAGAAGATTGATTCTTCAGTCTGCTTCCTTGTATTTCCAAAGCTACTGATGAGTTATACATCCTAAGTCCTGTGTCATTTTACTATTTTAGCACATTCTTAGTTCAAAAACTGCTCTTAAACATGACGTTGATTGTCATAAACTACCCTCCTTATGGCAGATTACTTTTTGTCTCTTTACCAGGCATAAAACAGACACATTTTTACCTTTCCATGGTCAAGGAGACCATAACAATATCATAAGCATGAAATTGTTTTGCAAAATTGTCCAGCTTGCTGGTGTAACCTGAGTGTGATCTGGCTTTGTGTCTACCTCTCTTTTGTTCTGGAGGTGTTTCCAACTTGCAGCACTAAGCATGGGTGAGAGGAGAGGATGTCAAATACCACAGTATTTGCCGTGCTTTTCATTTCTGTCATAACTCTATATTCTTAGTATTTTTTCTTTAATGTTCTGATTCTTATAAGAGTATCAACTTAAGTCATAGTTCTGGCTCAGAAGAACCTGTTACCACTATTTTGAAGTAGTTCCCAAGATGGCCTTAGTTGAGAAAAAACTTGTTTTAATATCTTCACCCTCAGGTTGTTAACATGACGGCACTTGACATCATTTACTCTAATGGCATTTTTGGAGTGCGATTTACATGGGTGAAGGAACAATAGATGAGAAGCAAACACAGAGAAGTTCTTGAAAGAGGAGCTGGGAGCAGAAAAGTGGGACATCCCACATGAGGCGTCTGCCTGGGGTGCTGCTGGGATCCCCGTGCCTTCTCCGCCAAACCTGCCTGGGCCCCCACTTTAGTAGGAATGCTGAGAATTTGGTCAGCACTTTGGCCCCGAGGTTTTCCATACAAAAAAGCCTGTGGCACTCCTGTGTTGACTTCCTCTCTGGTTCTCATCTGATTTTGTCAAAAAAAAAAAGGAGATAGGGACAGAGTAATTTCTGCTGGAATAGTGGAAAGCCTGAGAATAAAACCACCAGGCAGTGCTTTGACCAAAGCCAGAACAGGGGCAGGAGGAAGGGAAGCTGCTACTTCTTCTAGGAAATCAGAACACATTCATCAAAAGGCAGTCCTGTGCATCCACCTGGCAGGAACACACAAGTTTATTTTCGTCCTGGGAAGCTGTTTTTGGATCTTTGAAATATAACCCCTGTTATGGCAAGTTTGAGGAGTTTGAAGAGCAGACTGCCGAGGAATTTGCTTTGTTACGTTTTGTCTCCTTCCTTCTGCTCCTCCCCGGGGAAGACATCTTTTCGAGCTCCTGCCCCCTCCCAAAATACCATAGTAACCCACCAGCTTTGCCAGAAAATGCTTAGCACATTAGCGGGTTTAAGTGTCATAGTTGTAATCACTCTGAAGGCCGCAGAGCCGCATAGATTTCATTCCAGTCTCCTTTCCAGCTGGTGGCTTTCTGACAACGCTCTGTGGGCAGGGTTACAAGCTCACGAAGCCCGTGGTACAGATGAAATACGAGTTGCTGTGCTGCATGGGGAGGACAGTTGAATATGTGTGGATGTGGCAGAGGGAGGAGGGTTATGAGATCAGCTGGGTGTCTGTAGTGAGGGAAGTGTGAAATGGCAAGGGTAAGTTTTCCATTACACAGCGTTCAAATAAAAATGGTTGTTATTATTGAGGCTATCTCTTCTAGAGCACAAAAAGGGTCAGCACTGCCTTATCCAGCACTCTGTGTAAATAAGCAGTATTTATGCCCCGTTGTTTTGGCTGTCTTGGATAATTCCTGCCTCCTCTAATTTATTTCTGTAATTGCTTGTGTGCCAGATTCTGCTCTCAGCTTCAGGATCATGACACCAGGAATAATTTCTCCCAAGTCAACAGTGATCTGCTGATTTTTTTAACCTGGTGCAACTGTAAGCAGGATTTGGTCACTGGCTGTATTAACACCTGTTAACAAGAACAGGGAGCCCCATGTGCTGCTGAATGGAGCCAGACAGCCGCTTATCTCTCCTGCAGATGTTCCTTGCTTTTTGTCTCCTCGGCGTGAGGAGGCACGATGGAGCACAGGAATGTGCCATATCCTTTCCATTCCCCTCCCTGCTGGTTTGGGGCAGCCAAAAATGAGAGGGGACTAGGGACTCATTAGCAAAGCGAGCGGGGGAATGTGTAATAATTGCCTTTTTTTCTTGAGCACGGGATCTGACTTTTTGGCTGGGGCTGCAGGCAGGGCTAGGAGTGGGGATATATGCAGAGAAAATGCGTGCCTCTGCTTTCTTTTCCCTAAGTTACCGCTTTGACAGCTTTTGGTGTGCAAAGACTGCTTTCAGAGCAGTGTCTGGATGGAGGCAGAGTCCCTCTCTTACCTTCCCTTGCAGGACCTCGCAGCAGGCTGGCTCAGCAGCTGCTGCACCATTGCAAAGGCAGAGAGCTGGTGGGCACGCAGGTGACAGGCAGTATTCTGCTCCTTCCGAGCCAGTGGCCCAGTCCCAAGCTGTTTCCAGCCTGTGATTTCCTCCCTCGAACAGGGCAAATTGGATTTTTGCCTCCACGCGAAGCAATTCCTTCCAGTTCCCGCTGCCTGGATTCCTCCCCTCTCTCACAAAGGCAAGATGTTGCTGACCGCCTCCTGCGTGCAGCAGTGCCACGTATTTCCTGCTAAGATCTCACTCGGATCTCGCTCCAGTCTGCAACAGAGGTTTCTGGGCCCACATGAACCTGGCAACTGCTCTGAGCTCCCTCACAGAGGTTAAATGCTACCAACTGGGTGATCAGAGGTAGCCTGCTTTGTGTAAAGCGGGGGCTCCTGGGCTCCTTTGAACGCTAGATGAGGTCCAAATCCCATTAGGGAGCAGCGCTCCGAGTGCTGGCCGGCAATAGTCTGACACTACTGGGCCGTAAATAACTTTAATAACTGTTCAAATTGGCATCTCCTATCTATGCAGCACAAACTTCTCATAGCTGGGAGGAAGTGTGGCTGCCTGCGATACAGGTGCGGGTGCTTTGCTAGGAACACTTGGGCTGGAGCCAGAAGTGACACGGCAAGAGCCCGCAGAGGCAGATCTTTGTTTTGCTAGGATTTATTTTAATCTTTGCTCATCATTTGGAGTCACGGTGTGCTGGGGCGCTTGGCCATGCTTTCTGGAGGGCATGAGGCTGGTTCTTGCCTACAGGAAGGAGCAGAGTCCACCTAGAATGAGCAAATGAAAAGGCGCTTAGTCTTTTTTCTCCCTGCCTCCTACCGGGCAGTCTGTGGATGAAGAGATACAGTTGCTTACACCAGGTTGTCATAGTTACCTACTCTTACAAAAAAAAATAAAAAAATCAAGGAAGACCATTCAGATTTTGTAGAACTGGTAGGCTACTCCAGTCCTTTCTGTTACTTTGGGATGAGAGCGAAGCGTCTGAAGCAACGTAACGTGTCTTAAACAGAACAAGCGAAATCTCCAACTCTGAGTTTTCCTTCCAGCATTTCCCCAACATTGCATAATACTACAAATGCAAGCAGCATGTTTTAAGCAGGTGTAGAGTTGTGCCTCACTGCTTCCTGTGTTTCAGTGCCTGCTATCTGATTGGAATGAGACTGCAGGTATCGAGTGCCTGTGCGCACTTGGGAACACTTGATTATGCATTCACTGAATCGCCAGCCCTTCGCTTTTCTTTGTCCAGCGCTGGAGTACATCTCCATCCTCCTTTCCTGTCTCACACGGCTTATGCACATGGTGCATGCACTGGGCTGAGCTCCTGCTTGCACCAAATCCACCATGCTGTCAAAGGAGGGTGTTACAGTGCTGGAACCAATTGCAGCATAAAGCCAAGAAGTGCATGAAAAAGGGAATTGTGTTTAAATCATCAAATCAAGTATAAGGAACACCCAGATAAACGTGAAGAGAACATGAAATTTCCTTTGATGTTCTGTGCTAGGAAGGTTTCAATCTCATTTCAAAGTGCTCCTCCTCCACCCCCTTGCTTCTTATGGGATTGTATCCAATATTCCAATGTTCATGTAATGCCTTGACTTTGCTATCATTCTTCTCGGGATAATTATAGGTTAGCATAATGTACCTATTGTTCTGTTCCACAAAGCCGCACTGTCATACGGATGCAGGGGTGAGCAGGGGGAATCTTTGTGTGTTCTCCTGCATCCACACTGTGTCTTTAATTTGTGTTCTTCCTTCTCTTTCCTTTTTTATTTTTGTTTTTATTTTTTTCTGTCCTTTAGTGAATGCTAAGCTCTTCCCATACTGTCGGTCTCTTTTTCCAGGTACACCAGTACTCTGTTTTTGGGTTTTGGCTGAGTTCATATTACAGCAGGTTTGCCTTTTGGATGAAAATAACACGAATGCCAAGAAACAAGCAATTGGTATTTACAGAGAAAACAGATAAATCATTCTTCCCAAAACCTTATCAGTTGAGTCTCTTTTATTATCTTGCTTGGTTTTCCCTAGACTCAAAAAGAAGGAAAAAACCTATGCTGAGCCCAGTCTCCACTCTGGGCCCTGCTGCACAAGGCACTTCATAAACATGTACCAACATAGTCCCTGCCTCTGAATGCTCACACGTTTCTCTACTACAGCATTCGTCTTTGCCCTCCAGGTGCAGGTGTGGGAGACTGCCGTTGAGTGTTTCTGGTGCTGGGGCTTTGCTGCTTTTTTATTATTTTGCTAGACCAGGTGCTAAGTATATTGCTGGGTGCTCGTAAAATCTTAAAGTAAGGCTGAAGAGCTGGTTAAATCTCCATTGTTGCACACAGGAGATAAATGTTGGTGCATAACTGGTTGAGAAGCTGTGTAATCAGTTGCTCAGTTTCTATTGTTGCCACCTCCAAGATAAATAACACTCGGGGCTGGTGTTGTATTTTAGCCAATGAGGCTGTATAAGCAAATAGGTTCATCTTGATTAGCTGCTGTTTATTTTGCTGAAAACTACTTTTTGCCTTTGAGTCAAACAAGTGGTCTGGGGAGATGGTTCCTGACTAGCCCATCAAAGGAGAACCATAGCGAGGTGTTTTTTCTTTTCAGGACTTCACACAACTTCCTCCTCTTTGAATGTGGGTTTACCAGAATAATGAAATGGGAAATCTCCAAACGATAGCACTTTTAAAACCTTTTGTTGTAAAGGAGGGAATTTCAGATTTTGCAAAAATCTGGATTAAAAAAACTCAGCTAGCATTGAGTGTGCCTCAAGTGTGCCTCCTGGAAAATCGGACAAAAGTGTTCTCCAAGGTCAGAGCTCTTTCTTCTCTTCTGCAGCATTTGGGCTTCCTCTTGATCCAGATGCACCAAGCCAAAACACGCAGTCTTCATTTGAATGTCTCTTCTAAAATACCTTGTATGAATCCTGGAAAGGAGACAACCTGGAAGGTTTATCCAGCACTGTCATTACTAGATTGTTCTGCCACAGAAAGCGACTTCTATTGTGAAGCTGTTAACGTTGGCAATGTCTTTGCCCACTTTTGTATGCCTTTGTGGATTTGCAAATCTGAACAAATGTAATGTCCATCCGTCTGTGTGGAGTTGAGAAAAAGGGACTTTGTGGATGAAAGTGGGCTTCTCACTCTACCCCTAGAATGTGATCTTTTTAAAACAAAAATTAATCTTTCAAAATGATAATTTGTAGAACCGTGTCTCCAAAACAAAAGAACCAGCACAGATGCACAAATTGGCAAGCTGCAAACACTGAACAGCCAACCTCTTTCTCCCTGGTGTAATTCCATGGACTTCAGGGGAATTAAACCAGTGGCAGTGAATTGCACCTAAAATGCCTTTGACTAAAATGTTTAGTATCTAGCGTCCTAGTAATGTTGAATGAGATTTGATGTTTTAGAAACAGATGACATCTTGTGTGTTTGTGCAGCGTGTTGAGGCACGTGCACATGTGTGAGCACACACGCGTGTGTATATGTGCACGTGCACTGATTGCTGTCTGGGGATATTCCCAGAGCTGACGCAGCCGTGCCAGGTATATTTGCAAGCCAGGTCTGACTGTGATGTGTGTTTTGGAGAAGAGCAGGGATGCTCCTCGCAACTGCTGTTTGCCTTCTACTTGCCTATTGTATTTCTCCTTTGTATCCTGAAGTGGAAATCACAGGTTAATCCCAGTCAAATCCTGTAAATGATTGGCACTGTTGGACTGGACCCAAAAAAATTCCTCCCTCTGGCTTAAGCGTATTTACATACCACAGGTCATTACAAGTTGGCGCTTACCTTTGTATTCATTCCCACATGTTAAGTATGAATGTTGATTCATTTTTCTTTTTTTCCTCCTATTTCTTCTATTTTCTAGGTAACCTTTTTTAAAAAAAATACAAAAGCCAAAGGAGTGATCCCCATGGGCCCTGACATCTGCTGCAACCCTTCTTACTGATGCAAAGGACACCTAGAGAAGGAGAGGGAACAGCCTGGCTGCAGTCTCTTGTTGTTCCTCTTTTATGGGCCCCTACCCCGCACCCTCCTGGGCCTGCAATCCACTAACTAGCTCCTCCTGACTCCAGCTGTCATTTTTGCTTTTTATCTACTGCTCTCTCAAAGAACCAAATGTCATCTCTTGTTGTTCCCTTAGCCAGGGTCAGAGACTCCTTTATGTGCCTTACTCTGATCAAGGATTTTTAACTGGGAACGAGAGCGGTAATCAACTGCATAGTTGGGGAAGGAGAGAGATTAAATCCGAGAATTGCCAGTGATTGCCCCACGTGAAGAACAGCGGCTAACAAAACACATGCTATCATTATGCTGTTATGATTATTTTATTCCCTTAGTGACAGTAAAATGCTATCTGTAGCAGAAAGGTAGGACAAGGTCCACCCTTGCTTTAGCCCTGTGGTATTCAGTGGATTTTTAGTGGGGTAGAATTGGGAAAATCTAGATTTGCAATGAGGGGTGACTCATATTTTCAGACCCTCTCCCTTAGAGATAAGTCAAGAAAGGGAGAAAGCAAATCAAAGATATGTTTGTGTTCTAAATTTAGGACCCATTTTTGTTCAATAGGGCATCCATTTTTATTTCCAGCCTTGACTCCAGCATGGGAGAAGTAATTGGTGGGTGTACTGAGAGGTGACTTCTGCTGTGTCCTGACACTTCCATTTCATCAGCCAGATTTGGAGTGTGCTGGCTGAATAAAAGTGGGGACAGGAAGGGTTCCCAGTGCTGCTGTAGTCTCTGCCCATAGTTTTTTTGATTTATTGAAGACAGAATCAAGCTCCAGGGACTGCAGTAGGTTGCAAATTGTTATTTGTTTATTTATTATTTGTTTCATAGCCAAACCCAGGAAGGCAAAACACTTAACAAACAGGCTAAATGATGAGAATTACCTTTCAATTGATTAATTACTTAATTATTAAGTCTAGTGGCCTAAACTGTCTTCTTCAATACATTCCTTTTAAAGTCTTGCCAGCCCCTCTGAAATATCTTCCATTGTTACAAAACTATAGGAAGAACAGTACAAAGTGTCCTGATTCTCCTTTTGCACTGATGGAACTCAAAAGTACTCTGAGGTAGGCAGGAACAGTCAGCCCTCTTCCAGAAAAGCACTTTCTTCACAAGAGACAAACGGGCTGTGTTTAGAGTTTGCCTAATTAAGGGAGACCCGGCTTGTAGGGAAAGAAGCTTCACTGAACTCAAATTGCCAACATTTGAGAAGATCTGTGTTAGGGACTAGCACACTGGTATCATTCCAAATTTATTCTGTAGGCATTTGATAGTGATTTTGTTAAGGCTTTCAAAATGTGTTGCTTTCTTTGCAACTCCAGCCTTAGAAGCCAGGAACTACATGAAAATTTCATTTTGATAGCTATAGCTTTTGTTGATTCTGCTGGCTGTAGAAATAGGAATTGAATATCATCTATCAGTTCAGTAACAGGACCTAAGTCATGATTTTTCTGAGTGCTTTGATTTGGAAATATAGGTGTTCATGAGCCTGCAGTTCCAGGTGCAGATAGTGGCTGGAATACAGGAAGACAGATAGGAATACGAGGATAAAACTTCTCCATCATAAATTCAGCATTAAGCTTCTTGAACTTGGACTTCATCCACTTCCTAGTTATTTATTTATTTTTTGTTAAAATAGGAGATGTGTCTGAATCTAAAGTTTAAGTTGAGACCTACTGGTAAAGAATTCAATCAAATGCTGCATTGTGAAGCTCCAGAACCTAGGGAAATATGGAGTCCTGCCTGACCTGGGTTTTCCCCTTTCCATCTATGATGATGTTTCAGCTCTAGCGTTTACTTGAGCCTTTTTATACTGTATTGAAGTCTGATCATCTCATGTATACATTGTGATTTGAAAAGAAGGATAGATAGGAGGAATCCATAGCCCTAGAAATTCTTGTCAGCTATCCTCTTGGTCTCTTCCTTTGTCTTTCTCAGTAGGAGGATATGGGTCACCTCCTGGGACATTCGTCCCATGAAACCCTTGGAATTCTGCATGCCCTAGGACACTGGCGAGGTACTTGAGATTCCTGCTCTTTTTCAGTATAGATCTTAAGGTTTTTTGATTTTTGTTTGTTTGTTTAAAAAAAAAACACTAAGAATTTGCACCCAGGTTTTTGTGGATCTCTTTTAGCTAAATCTCATGTACATTGTTTCCTGGGGCTGCTGGAGTCTGAGCTCAGTATTTCAGTTTGTCATTTCCAGTCCTATCTTGTTCAAAGACTCGCAGTCCCTGCTGTGTGCTGTTCCATTTACCACTTCCTTTTCACTCTTTGCTTGCCATCTTTCCTCCCATATTCAAATTTCCCATTCCCAGTGGTATTACTGTTTTGTTCAGTGGGAGCTGCTGTTAATAATTTCCCCATTGCACTGACTTGGATTGACACCTGTCTTTTCAACCCGTCAGTTTTTGAACAAATCCCTCAATATGTAGGCAAATACTAACACTGAAGCTATGGACTCATTCTTCTTCCACCTCGAGCAGTCTTTTTCCTTGAGCAATGGGAATGTAAAACACTAGTAGAAATGAGAATGGAGTGCTCAGTACATGCAAACTTTAATGGCAACTGAGTGTGAGATCACATGGGGAAATGATGTTTCTGAAGTTTAGATTCAGGCCTTAAATCCAGACTGCAGTTAAAAAATAATTTGTCTTAATTTACCTGTCAGAGCACTATTGAACTGCAGTATCTAAAACACTGCAGTGTTTTCGAATGCCAAGTTGTACTTTTCCTGCTTTCACTTTTTTCTGTGATGTTGCTGTACTCAAATGTATTGACAGTTGCAACCACATGGAAAGATATTACTACAGTAGCCAATTTGGTCCTTCAGGACATACCATAAGTGTGTTTCTCAAGTGAGTGTAGAACATACGACCCTGAAGGAAGCATGTAATTACAGAAACAAAGTGCTATAGTTTTACTGTCATTTTCTTAACACTTACAGCTCTCTAAAAAGTGGGTGTCATTAGAATTGGGTCATTTTCTTTCTGCAGAACCACGAGCCCTAGGATCATCCTTCAGTATTTCATCAAGATTTTCTCTTTTATGTAGGTAGAATTAAAGAAAACAGGCAAGCAAACAAACCTAAGCAAAAGCATGCAGCAGAAATATTCTGAGAAGTGTGAGATTTTGGACATTAACCTATAGTAAATCATAACCATACCTGCTATCACCTCAAATCCACAAGGAATTCTTGCCACAGATGCTTACCAGATGCTGCAGCAGTGGCTGCAGCAGTGTCTAGCAGTTTTTCCACTTTTGGATGCACCAGGCAAATTTGAGAGAGTTAATCAGCTGATGGATAAATCCATGAAGGGTAAAATTGTAGACCTAAGTAGAAGCTGCTTAGCTGAAGTGGCAACAAATAGAATTTCATCCAAGATGATACTGACTGAAGACCTAGATGCTAGGAATTTATCAGATGGCTTCAGATTGAAGGTTCATTTTCCTTTCCTTCTCTATACTTGTATTTCCCCTCCTTCCCTAAGTCTTTTGTCTTGTTAGATCAAAAGAAAGGGTATAAGAAAGAGAGCCATGCACTTACAGTTCATATAAGTGTATCATTCTTTTTTAATTGAACTTCTTCTTGGAGAGATGTCACATGGGAAGCAAGACAAGGGATCTTCGAGCTGTTCATTGCCCCCACAACAAGAATGCCCTGCAAGTGATTGTATCTAAACATACAAAATGTCAGATAAACAAGTAAATGCGTTTTCTGCTTTCAAAACCCAAACATTCAAGTTCCTATAGCTATAAAGGATTCCATTCCAAGTCATACATTGCAGTTTTATGACCAAGAATCTCAATGTGGCAGTGACTCAGCTGTAAGAATATCCAATATGTCCATGTATAGACATCACTATAGATCAGTGACAGTCAAACCTGAAAAGTTTGGTTCTGGAATGGACTCAGAGGGAAGCAACATAATCACCAGGGTGTGGAAACCTGATGCTATGCTGTGATGTGCTTTGTTGCTTTGTCATCATTTTTGCATATTGATGGTAAGCTATGAGCAGATGCCTTAGTGTAGTGTCAGATCCATCACACCACGATTAGCGTGTAGAACTCTGCAATTGTATTTTCTTTCTAACCCACTCTGACCACTGGTAAAATGAGTTGCTTCCCATCTTTCCGTCTTTCTGCCTCTCTTCAACTGCATCAAAGAATAAAAAACAATCCCAAGTGCTTTGAAATATTGGCTAAGTCTTCTTGTTTGTTGAGCAACGGGGCTCTGATCAAGCCTACAGATTCCTCCAGAATCCACATGTGGTGTTTTAAGGAACTCAAGTTGAGCATTGCTGAGCTATGTAATACATTAGATTTTTTTTCTGACTTCTGGGAAAACGTCCTGTGTTTCACTGGCTCACACAGTGCTTTCTTCTAGCAATTTTCTTTACGCAGAGAACGATTCAGCTTATGACTGTTTTGTGTATGTCACACAAAAAAACTCCGAACAAAGAATCTCTGAAGGGCTTTTCTCTCATAACCCTCCTCAAAGATGACAAGACATTTTAGCATTCAATGCGTATGACTTGTGGTTCTCTTTGGGAAGAAGAGGAGAGACGTTTGGAGAGAAAGGAGACAGTCATTCTGTTGTGCATGTGATAGAGCCAACAACGTGGGTGTCAAAGAATAGCAACTCTTAAGCTAACCACAGTGGAGAACCTCTGGATGAGGGCAGAGGAGACATTTACCTGCCTGCTTCATGCTCAGCAGCAGCTGCACCAAGATGTTTCATCTGTGGTCGTTCCTTGGAAGCAGGAGGCTTCCATACCCACCATATACTGTGACCTTTATGCAGATCCTTCCTCTTTCTTCCCATCTCAACTCCTGCCAGTGGAGGGAATCTTCCCTTCCCCTTCCATTGCCTCGGAGCTGTTTTCCTTCTCCTGATGAATGTCAAGTGCTTTGGGCCAGCAGCCCTGAAGGGTGGGGGCTATGGCTCAGATCTACCCCTGAGACAGAGTGGAGCCAGCAAAGATGGGTTATTTTAAATTGTGTGGTGACAAGCCTTTTTTTCCTCCCTTTTTGTTCCCAGAGGATAGCTGGGGAAGTTTGCTGTGCCAAAGGCTTGGAATGTGGTTTTTCTCCTCTTCTTCCCCCTTCAAAACAGAAAGAGAGAACTTTATGCTGTGAAATGTGTTAATTGGGGAACATAAATCCAAACTGTAGTGCAGCACTGCTGGGCCTAGGCACCTATTGAAGTTTAATGAGGGAAGAACGGCTTTCTCGTGCCTTCCCCTCTTCTGCTCTCCCCACATCAAGCTCTTTCTTGTGGTACGGTCCTGTTTCAGATGGGAGTATGGGAACTCCAGGCGGAGTGTGCGTGCTGGCCCAGAGTTCTCACGGGACTGAAGCAGTGTGTGACTCCTTTAAACTAATACAGCTAGAGTGAGGCACAGATGTTCTCCCAGGGCAAAGTTAGTTGTGTTGCCAGTGTAGGAAAAAGAAATATTCCTCTGGGTACCTGTCAGAAGTGGCTGCAAGCCCATTTGAGGCATGTCCACATGCCCTGACCATCCATTTCTGGATCGACAGGGTCCCATGTAGCATGATATATGACTTTTTACTCCTCATGTCAGGCCTGATGTTTTCTTGGACCTTCATGATGAAGTATTTCATTGTTGTTAGTGACTGGCTGAAGAGATGTCTTGTTACTTCCAGAACAGAAAATAAGAATCCTTCTCCCTGTCCCAGCTGTGGTGCTGGGAATAAATGCCAGCCCATTTGTACTGGATGTAATGGAGTCCCTTACAGAAAAAGCCAACCTAGGAGGGCCTTGATCAGAGCATGAGTGGGAGTGTAATAACCTACTGAGTGTAATAACCCATGCTTTAGCAGAGATGGACAAGTTCATCTGAAATGGCTCTGGAGCGAGTGCAAGAAGTAAAAGCTTCTCTTTGGCACTGATGCTTCAAGAAGAAAAGCAATTCACGTAGTGGAAGAAAGGTAGTTTGGAAGAGTAACAGGAAAAGAACTTAGATGGCCCTGCAAATCCCAGAAATTTATTAAAACAAATACTGACTGGTTTTGATGTCTGCTGCAATAAAATAGTAAAACTTGCTCTCAGACAAAATGCTTCTCATGATGGTGCAAAACCAGTGTTCATCCGTCAGCTCTGGATAATAGAGCATGAGTACCTGAGGTATTTTAACTTGCTGTAATGTTTTACTGCTTTTGCTCACAAGCTCGTCGATATTTGTGTAGCATTAAGCATTAAAACTCTTATTTTATCAACTTCCCCAGCCCTTGCTGATGCAGCACTGGAAGTATGGGAAGAACTGCTTGCTCCTGCTTTGAGAGATGGGAGGAAAGGCTAGAGGGGGTGGATGGCGATTGCATGAGCAATGCAGGTCAGGTTACTGGTGTATTCCTCTTGCAAGATAAGTGAGAGCCCTCTGAAAGGTAATTATTGGAAAGCATAAATTCCTGAGATAACCTGTCCAAGAAGAAATACTGACAGGAGCAGAGGCCATGTGTTAAAGGCTAGCCATTACTCCAGGGCAATGGGCTACCCTCTCTGTCTCGTTTTTTTCTGTAACCTCCCTTTGCTCTGACAGTTGACTCCCTCGGTTCTTTTCCTTCAGCTGCTTGCCATTCTTATCGTGGTCCTGTTTATAGACCGCTGTGGTGCTAGGCCCCATTTGGGGGAGGAGAAGTGGAGACTCACTGTGCAGTTTAGTTCCATGTCTAAATTCTTTGGAATCTAGTCATTGTCTTTGCTCGCCATTGTCACTGTGGTGTTCAGGTAGCTTTTACAGCGTGTCTGGAAAAAAAGAAAGGTTGCCCTTTGGAGCTTTCTTCAATTGATTTGGGTGTAGAAGAGTTTCAGCTGGCATTCAGGGATGACATGGAATTAGCTTTGCCTCTGAATGAAGAAAATTGCTGGATTGCAGTTGGAGAAGGAAATCCTGAAGTGTGAGATAACAAATTTCAGAAGAAAAGATGGAGCAAAACTGGGAAATAAGAAAAGGGCCTTCTGCTTCTCTCTGTCTTTGTTATGCAAACTGTCTGTGTCTCATCTGTAATGTCGAGATAATGATATCTACCCAGTTCCTATTTCCACTGGTTGATTGATTAATGACTGCCTCATGATCCCTTGATTACACTTTCGTGACCTACAGCTTTAACTATTGCAGTGCTTTGCATCCCAGAAAGAAAATGGAAGTGTTGGCTCTGGCTAGTTCCAGCTAGGAAAACACGACAGACTGACCTAAACAGGCTTGCCCACATGCTTCTAAGACCTCATCCTAGCAGTGAGATGAAGCATGTGCTGTCTGCTCAGCTGTCATCTCTGTTCAGGAAGGCATTCAAGTATCTTCAGGACTTTGAACTGAAGGGGTCCTACACGTTCAATGAGGTGCTTTGCTGAATTGGGATCTAATGGTTGGTCCCAGGCAGGCTTTCATCAAGAGTCTTTGAAGACCTCGGTGAACACATGGAGCTAAAGATGGATCTGAGATCTTTTGCCTAGCATGATTGGGATGTGCATTAAACAACTGGTGTCCTAAGCAGAGTGAAACTATTGCCAGAAGAGTAAGTTGTTTGAACAGAACAGAGGATTTTTATGGCGCAGCGATAATCGCAGCAAACATTTCTGCAATCTTTGCTA
This sequence comes from Aythya fuligula, assembly GCF_009819795.1. Lineage (NCBI taxonomy): Eukaryota > Metazoa > Chordata > Aves > Anseriformes > Anatidae > Aythya > Aythya fuligula. Next base: position 35,213,577 of record NC_045563.1, read on the forward strand.
ACTGCTAAGTGAATTACAAGACTCTTCTCTTCCCTTTAGCTGTTCTGCAGTAATAACCACCCTGATCTGATAACTGAGTTAAGGTGGTACTGAGAACAGGAGGGAATCCAGAAGAAAAACGTTTACAAGGAAAGTCAGCGTATAGGGGAACAACCATCAGATACTTGAATTTCTAAAAGCTTGTGGTGTGTGCTTTTTCTTGACTATATCAGACAGTTCCTCTTCGATACTACGTAAGTATCTGCACAAGCAAGGACACAGGTGTGTGAAACATGTCATCCTAGAGTTAAAGCGGTGTGTCTATTCGTAATGGTGGTTTTCTCTGTTTCCATGGGCAGTGCTCCACATGCAGAGGATCCTGTGCCTAGACTTTTCACTTAGCTGAAGTGCACTCCCAATAGAGGGTATTTTTTATGCTAAGGGAACTGTAAGATGATGTGTTGGAGGCCACAATGCATGTTTCATCTCTTACTTCTAACTTCTGAGCAGTAATAACGATACTTTACCAGAGGAATGCCAGTAATCTGCCCTGCTTCCATTTGCGGGCAGAACTGGGGGAAGGAGGTGAAAAAAGGAAATAAAATTCACAGTCCTCTTGTGAATTCCCCTACATAGCATGAGTCAAGTGTATCCCTGCTATATGTTTGCTAAGTCAGTAGGTTTATACAAGTAAGAGAATGATAGTTCCTATGTGTTCAATAGTAATAACAACTCAAAGAAGCATAACCTTAATTATCTAGACTCAGGATGGCTTTGTAGAGAACAGAAAATGTGACTTTCTGTTTTTTTTTTTTTTTTTTTTTTTTTTTTTTTTTTTTTTGTGTGTGTGTGATTAATGGTTATTAACTTGGTCGAGTAGATTTTTATATTTTGTTATGTGTGGTCTATTTGTCATACATACTGTGACTGAGGAACTGCTACCCATTCAGGATTAGTAGTGTTATCTTTTAAATATTGACTATTGCTGAGATTTTTTTTTCAAGGTTGACCTCAGAAGCAAAGTAAACTCTACTAATTATGTGGTTTTATTCTAGATCTATATAAATTTCTCTCTGCTTTGCTATTTTTGTGATCATATTCACCTGAGCAAAATGGATTGTTTCCTGTATAGGGATTTCCTTTGCAAAAGGCGATACAAGGTTCCCACAAAAGAGGCAAGTCAGTTAGCTCATTAACTCTTTATAGTCAAAGGACAGGAAATACCTAAGATGTTAATGTAATTTCAGTTTTGTGTGATGGGGAAGCCTTCCCTGTCATTTAGGATCATTTCTACTACTCTTCTACTTACACGTTAATTTCAGTCTCTTCTAAATTGTGCCATCTGGATTGAATGGCACTCTATATTTGTCTACTAAATAAATGCACAGGGGAAATCCCAGCCTGGGAAGTTCCAGGAGGGCTAACAAAGGTCTTTTTGACTAGGACCGTGCTGTAGAGCTTTCACAGGTACAGTTCTGACATGGCTAGCAACTTGCACAACCCTCATGCTCTTTCCTGATATCTCTCTGCCTGTAGAGAGCTGATGGAGACGCATGACTTCATGAAGGACAAGTTGCATGGAGACTCATGAAGAGGAATGCTCTTGGCAGCTTAGGTAGTGTTGTTTGAGCAGATGATGTAATTATGGTGGTAGAGAAAAACTCCTTCCATTTGTATACGTTGTGCCTCCATGGAGGGCTGTGCTGAAGGAGTGACATAGCCCTACCGCTCATGATGTGGACAGGCTTTTTCCCATTACAAACAAGCGTCCTTCTTGAAGTCTTACCCAAACTGGTTGTGCTGCTGGTGACTACCTCTGGCGGCAGAAGGGGTTGTGCGAGCTTGTTCTCAGCTCCCCCAGGCAATGTCAGCTGGGTTTGCTCAAACACATCGAATGGCCTTGCCGAAGTGGATCAGGGAGCACTCACACAATTATTGCTACTGGCAGGAGGTGCAGCAGCAGTAAGCTGTAGGAGACAAGCAGCGAAAAGCAGCAGGGTAGGAGGGAAAGGACGATATTTTTAGCCAGCACAGCTAGAGCAAGAAGAGGATGCCTCTTCATGATCTGAGGATCTTTTAGTACAGACAGTGCCTAAAGTAATCTGCACAATTTATTAGTGAGGTAAGTCTTGGGTGTTACCCCTGTTGTGCAGGTGAGCTGTTAAAGCTAAGAAGGGAGTCAAGGCAGAGTCATTTGGAGAACTCTCATTTGCCGGCTTCCAGGTGCCAGGTCAGGTAATAGATCATGGATTTTACTAATCCACCTTTTCCCTAACGTGTAGGAATGCAAAAGATAGTCCCACTGTGGGAAACTGGGACTGAGAGCTGAATGGATAGATTTTGTCTCTGGCTACATCTGTCCCTAAAGCCATGAATGCTCTAAGCCAAACAGGCTTCTGGTGACTCCAAGTGCCAGCAGCTTGAGATACTTCTTTACAAAACATAAAAAAATCTCTTGGATGTTGTCATGTCTAATCTAGTATTACTGCTGAAATTTTCATTAGTTCATTCTTTTAGTAATTGGAGAGAATTTTTGACCTTTTGGGGGAGGTTAGGACCAAGCTGAATTCTGACTGCTGTCTTCAGATACAAAAAGAGGTCTAGGTTATTACCTTTCGCACCTGTTGTTCATTTAATTGGATGATGCTGCATCTCTTTAAAACAGAAACCCTGGCCTGAGAAAGAATAGATGCTCTGTGATATCCCCAAGGAGTCTGCCTCTGAGATTAACCTAATTGGTCACTGTGCTGAGTCTAATAGAGATTGCATGCAGTGTCTGACTCTGGAAACACCTTAGATGGTCAGGTGTATGACACAGAAACTGCTGCTGTTATGTCTCCTTGGAAATGGAGGAAAAATAAGAGGAGAAGTCGACAAATAAACACCAGCACCATAATATGATTGTTCAGAGCCCCATATACATGAATAGGGCCAAGAATTTCATCTTCTGAGGTAAGCTCACACACTTCATCTTGTACCATACACAGATTCCTGCTGTATCTAGACAGCAACTCTGGGATCTCTATGCCCAACACTTAACAGGAACGTTTTTGGCTGTGAGGGCAGCAATATTGCTGTGGGCCTTGTGCAGAGGGCCATGTGCAGCTGCAGAAAAAGGAGCACCTCCAGCTCTGCTCCTTCTTCCTGCACAAAGATGGCAGCGGCTCCTGACCCTAAAGCCAGGTTTGGCCTGTAGGCTGCTGTTATTGAAGCACCCTGACGTACCACACTCTTCTTGGCAGTGGTAGCTTCTGCTGATGCTTCTTTTCTTTAAATGGAAATGCTGGCAGAGCTCTTGTAATTCCACAATACTTGTGAGGATGGGACTAATCAGATCAATTTTGCCCAATTTGTAAGGTATGCCTACTTTCTGTCATTTTTATTCAGTCAGATTTTTTTCATGAGATGCCTGTAGGTTCACACTGGATTAAATTACAGTCTAAACCTGTTTTCAGAGTAGTGAATTTAGCTCACTCAGTGAGGCCAGGCTCTCTGTTATGATTCAGCATCACCCCATGATTCAAGCAGTGAGAAGTCAGTAGATTCTGGCCACAAATGGCCACTAGGGATTTCCACCCCCACCAAGGGGAAGTCTGCTGATAAATAGCTGGCAAAAGGGGATTCCTCTGCCTTCTACATACAGGGGATAGACTGGTGCTGGGTGCTCAGAGGAGAATGCTGGAAGATCTCACGTTAGTCTTTTGCTGCTCTATGATTAAACCTAGACTCATAGCTCAGGGCATCTCCTTGACTGCTGTAATGTCTGGGCTGTGCCAGTGCTGACTCAGGAACTTGTCATCAGCTCTCTGATGGCTCCTAATCGCTTGTGCCACATACAGTCTATGCACCTGGCACAGTACTTTTGAACAAATGCTTGAAAGCTTGTCTGTTTTGACTTGATGGTGTCAGTTCTTCCAATGAAAGGCATTACCTATCCTTACAAGCCTTTCCGTGCGTTTACCCTCAGATCATTGCTACTTCAGCAACACTGGCTCTGCTTGCGTCTGTAAACTGCTTTGTGATCCAATTTGTGTATTTTATCTGCTACTGAGATGATTCTGCTAGCATTTTTTTTTTCTCTGACTCTCATGCTTAGGAAAGTTGTACAGGCCTTGTTTTGTGCACCAGATAAAACTATTTGATACGTATGGAAACAAAATGGGTGTATGAGCAACTCTGACTCTTTGAGAGTCTTGGAGAGTTTAGGATAGGCAGGGGTATGTGTATGTGGGTCTTCACAAAGCTGCCAAGTTAATGTTAAAAAATGAAGGTCTAAAAAAATTGAGTCACTCTGTAGCCCATCTGGAAATCCTGTTTTGCCTTTGCTCATGTTCACACCCCTTACATCATCAGAAGATGTTGTGCAGGGACAGATTCAACTGACCGTTGTGAGAGAACTGAATCTGCACATTCCTGCACTCTCCGGCTTGCCCTCGGAGTTTGTGGTAGGGTTTGGAACACTGTTCTGCTTCACCTAACGTCAGGAAAGCCGTTCTGTATTGCTGTTGCATCTCGTTACCCTACCTCTCTGCAGTCACAAAGGGCATGCGATTGTAGCATTTAGGTGCTCCCTATGGGCTAGAAAATTCAGAGTCATATTTTCTTTTGCTTCAGTCTTTTGATGGATGTTGTGTGACCATCTTGCAATGTAATGTGAGGATGAGCAGAGCAGAATTCTTTATCTCTTCTGGGAAGATGCTCCAGAGCTGTGGGTCTGCTGTCCAAAGGTGCTGCTGGAGTCTGGCAGATGCTGGGCTCTGTTACGCACAGAGTTCCAGTTGCATTCGCTGTTTCAGCTCCAGGAGAAGCAGCTTTTCAAGTGGCTTGTCTTTAGCACACTGCACGCTTTGCAAAAAAAGTGTTAGAGTGCATGAAGAAAAGGGATGAGCACAGGCTGGGGAGTACTGATCTCTTCGGCTTGCTTTGTGATAGGGTCGATACCACATTTTTGCAACTAGCTCCGTCTCTGTTGCTTATCTAGTCTAAGGTAGAGTCTTAGTAGCACAGCCCAGATGTGAAAAACACACATGAGCATGGCAAGGCCACTGCTTGAAAGTGGAATTATGCTGACTGGAGAGAGAGGAAGGCCCTTGTGATGATTGCCTCTATTAGATTGTCCACAGCGGTCTGTCTTTGAATCATAAATGTTATTAGCTCACAGTTTGTAATGCTTCCCACTTCTAGCCAGCCTCCTTGTTGTCTCTTCTGACTTCTGCCTCTGCCAGCTATGCCACCCTTGCTTTCAACACTGAGAGGTTTGGGAGAGTGCTGTCTGCATGAGGGGAAAAAGGCACACAAATCCATGTGTCGTCAACATTCTGTCTGGCATTGCTGCCTGTACCACTTCATCATATTCTCTGGAGGTTTTGCATAGATATTAAATAGGAGTGTTGGAAGAATTGAGCCTCGTGGCATTCTTCATGTCAAGGCTCACGGAGAGGAGGAGCAGCTGCCTGTCAGGAGCCTTGTGGGATCTGCTAGAGGGATCCAGTATAGCTGCTTGGTGCAGCTCTCTCAGCTCTTGCCAAAATGTGCAATTGGTCAGCAGTACCTCATCATCTGCAGTGTCACAGGCAGCTGATAGCTCAGGTAGCATCTGCATGACTTGGTCTTTGTCCATCTTTGTAAGAAGGTCCAACACTCCACGTGTGTTTTATTTCCAGGCTCATTTGTGAACGTCTCCAGCAGGAGAGGCCAGAATGTCTTCTGAAGCAGCGTCACATTGCTTTTTCCTACCACGCTTCCCAGATTTTACTTAGTTTGAAATTGGATGATTGTGTTGCTGAAGAACAATTTCTTATTTAAAATGTATTTCAATTTTCCTCAGTGTTCCTCCCGGTATCAAATGATCTGAAATGTAAGACTAGAGGCTAAAAGTATAGTAAATGAAAACGTCCTAGTCTTGGGGAGAAGTTCCACGTTTTTGATCAGCTGGGGACCACTGTAAACTTCCAAAGGAAGTCTGCTGCTTTCTGTTACATGATTAATCTTTTCTTTCTGTGCTATCAGCTTTTTACTTGCCTAGTCATGTAATGAGCCTGGTTTGGGAGGAAAATGAAAGGGTCCTGGCCTCTGGAACCGGAGACAGTCCAGATTCACACTCATAGTATTGGCTGAAAATGTAAGAGCTGCACTTAAGGAGGACTGGCCCTTCATTGTATGAGTTTTTCTGGGGTGGCATGGGCCTGTAACCATGGTTGAGGTTGGCTGGTTATATGCCTTAAAAGACTGTTCTTCTCTGGATCCTAATCTGAAAAGTGATAGGCAGCAGAGGAAGGGTGCACTAGGTTCTGCCCATTTCATAGCTTTTTTAATGGGTGTAGTGCACTCAAATAGCCTGGACTTTGCAGACTGGGTTGGAAGGAGGTGGTGGAGAGCTGCTCCACTGCCTTTAGGTCCACGAGGCTACCTCGTAGGCAGAAGGAACTCTCAGAGAAACAATCATCTCAAAGTGAAGCAAGGCTCTCAGTCCTTGCAGCTGACTCGTAAGCTGCTCATAAACCAGGCTGATTCTTGTTGGCTTTGGTTTAAGGCATGCCTAGGCAGAGGGATGGCACCAGGTATGGTACAGAAAAGCAATAAGTCAGAGTCTGCTCGGAAATCCTACAGTCTAGGCAGAGCAGGCAGACAAATGTTGAGAGAAAGGGAAGGCTTGTTCACCGAATTTGTTTTTAAGTTGACCTGATTCTTTGTCAGAAAACCTCAGTTTCTTAACGTGTCAAAGGAGAGTGACCTAATGAAACTCACACCGTGTGCTCTTCCAGTCCAGCACATGCTTTTTCACCAGTGACTACCTACAAAGTTGCATAGGACTGCACCAGCCTCACGTCACTGTCCCAGGACTCAGAGGGTGTTGGTGCTTTGGGCATCCTTCAGCGTGCTCGCCCCACTCCTGCTGCACTTCAGCTGCTCCAATCCTGCTGTTCAGTTTCAGTCCCACCCTTTTCCACCAAAACAGCCCTTCTGGAGCTATACCCCTCTTGAAAAGGGGCTGCTTATGTGCAGTCTTGCAGGAGATTTTAATAGTGTAGGCTGTTCTTTTCCAAGCCAGAGAGCTTTTATTAGTCAGAACTGGGTTATTTTAGTGTCCTCAGGCTGGAATGCAGATGCGGAGCCTGCACCTCTCCCAGCAGTGTCACCTGTCCCGCCGGTCCCAAGCCCCCAGGATTTCACCTGCGGACCTGCACTGGCGGCCTGCACTCTTTCTGCACTGCACTGACAACTTCTGTTCTGTATTTCCACTCGGGCTGTTTTCAGTATGGTTTGCCTCCCTTGACCGGCAGTTATTAACATCAGCCCCTCGATTTTTCCCTGGTATTGTTGAAATCTATGCATATGCTGGTGATTTTGTATTGTTAATATAAATCCAGACAAGTCAGTGTGACCTTTCGCTCCCATGTCCAAAGGGAAGAATCGACCCTTGCAGTGGGTTGCCGCACAGCACTGAGTCATACATACTTCTCACAGAAATAATGCAGAAATTCCCCATAGTTTTTACAGATATTTTATCAGGAGGTGAAGTGTAAGTCTTCCATGGCAACACAGCTTGGGAAAACTACGAAGCATGTAGCACCAGATAATTAATCTTTCTGACATGTGATACACTTTTTACTATCAATGTAGTCTGTTTATTTTTTTGTCTCTTCGTGTGCTTCATTCAGTCAAACTCAGCTGATCTGTTTGAGTTTCTTTTGAACTCCTGTCCTCTCCAGTCTTACTCCTGCCCTCGTGTGTTCTCCAGTTCCCTGGGAGAGGGCTGGGTCTTATCCCACCTCTGTGACTTTGCAGTGATCAGTGCATTGGTACCACGCTTTCCTTTTTTTTGCTTGGATTCTAATAATACTTTCTGTTTTTCCTGTACAAGATAAAATATGCTGTGTTTGGATATGTAGCACCACACTGAAAACAAAGAAAAAAAACGTATCTAAAGTTCCTTAAAATATTAACTGAAATTTTGACTGATGTAGATTCACTCCAGTGAAGACTATTGGTAAAACAAAACAGTGAACTTTACAAAAATGGTCACAGGGAAGCTGTTTTCCACTGGGATATGACTATCACAAGGAAATAATGTTTCTTAATCTTCCAATATCTGATTATTTGTTACTTAAAAAAAAAAAAATCCATTCAAAATTAAAATCAGGGCAAGCCCTTAAGGACCCAGTACTGCAATACTGGCCTTCCCAGTAAATACTTAGGGGTGGGTTTTTCATTGTGCTTGCTGTAGTGGATCCAAAGCAAGTTTTCCTAAAGTATGGTAATGACTAAATGCTTCTCCTAAATTATTATTTCTTTAAGGCAAAAGGTGCATATATATAATCTTTAAAATAAATATAACAAAACAGAGTACATAATCGAGTGAAGAATGAATTTGACCATTAACTTGGCAGGTTCTGTGGTCGTTAAACACATTGGGATTCCAAAAACCCTTTTCTCCCACTTAGAAAAATCTGAATTTTAATTGTACACGCCACTTGATGGTGACACCCTACTTGATAATGTTAAAGCCAAATATTTAACACTCAAAGATTTGTACTTATTTGTAGTCTTAGAAGAAGACGGAAGCTGTGGCCACCTCCAGCCAGATGTTATATCTGGGTTGCTGAGATGTCCTGTTTTTGTCAATAAATTCCTTGGAGTTAGCGAGCATCCCTGCTTTAATGTAGGGGGAATCTGACTTAGCTCTGCGGAAGCTCAAGTGTTTGTGGAAAGAGCTGTTAATCTTTGATCAACTGGAGTCTCCTTGTTACTGACTTTGATTACACAAGTGTACAACTTTAATTACAGCTTTTAATAAGCTTTCATTTTTTCCTAGCCACATTCTTTGTATAGTAGTGCGTCTTATCTTTTCCTTTCTCCTCTGTTCCCCTTCCCTTCCCCCCTGCGTTTGATGGAAAAAGTGGTTTGAGGTCATTGTGGGGGGGTTTGTGTCCAGAGACACCCCTCTGCAATGTCCCTGCCGGAAGCTCTGCCCTCTGCTCGCTTGTACAGCCCCGAGAGCTCCCTCCTCCAGCTGCCCCACAAAGAGCCTCCCCTGCACCAGCTGCTGCCCAGGGCCCGGTGGTCAGTGGTGGGGGGCAGGTCTGTGAGATGCCGGATTCACACTGAGTTCTGCTGCACGAAACAGCTGAATGACCTTTAGAAAATCTGTGAAGCCAAAGGACGTACTGGCTCTTGGGTGTAATTCCTTCCTGCTGAGGGCTGCCCAGTCCTCCCCGCTGGGGACGCTCTGAAATGCAGCAGCTGAAGTCAGTGGCTGAGAACAGCAGGAAGCCAGTGGGCTCAGCGTCCATCCGTGATGCTTATTCTGCATCCAGAGCCTCGGTGTGCTGGATCACCTTTGTTCGTTAGAGAAATGACCTGGTGGAAGCTTAGTGGATGACTTAAAATTGTAAATAAATGAGATGTGGCTTAAAACAAGCATAAGAAAATGCTTTCCTTTAATTATATTTTAGCCATGCTTTACAATTTTTTAGGTGTGAAAAATAAAGGTGGGTTGAAGTCAGCTGGATAAATTCACAGAAGAAAGATTCATCAAGATCTCTTAAACACAATATACCCACCACTGGGTAGCCTGAGACTTAGGGAAATTAAGTTCTGATTATCAGAAGCTAGAAGGAGGAACTAGAAATGCCTGCCTCTGTAGTGGTGTTTCTCAGTAAGCCTCTGTTATTGGCCCCTGCCAACAAGAGGACATTGGGCCAGTGCAGCCCACGGGGAAAGAGTATGGCTCCCATGGAAGTCATGAGGTGAAACTGAGGAGTGAATTAAAAGATATGAGTCAGAAAAAAGACACAGTAAAGCAGCAATTTACACCAATTTGACATTCAGAAGTGTGCAAAAAGAGTATAATTTAAAAATGCCAATTGTGTCTGTGCAAGAGGGTAGCGGGGAAACAACTAACAGAAGAGGGAAGGGAGCCTCTTTTATCTCTGTGCATGCATCCCTTCAGCTCCCTTGCTGTGCATGTTATACTCTTTTTGCACACTAATGAATATCGGAGTCAGAGCAAGTTATGTGATATATCATTCTACTCCTATTTTCTAATGAACTTACCCCTGATGGGTAGCTTTCCTAGCAATTCATGTCACGACTGAATTTTACCTTGACAATAGATCAAGAATGAGGTTGAGCGGCGAGGCCCACCTACTTTGCACTATTCCAGCATGACAGCTGCTTTGTGTCCTCAGGGTAGCTCTACTTTGATGCTTTTCCCTGTTTAGAAGAATTTGGAGGGAGGATTTTGGTAATCTCCAGCAGGCAGAGTTTTTAAACCTTTCTCAAGGGAGTATGAAGATTCTACAGAATTTTTGAACAAATATTTCTGAAGCAAGTGGCATTGTTTCAGAACATTTGACTGTTCTTCCCACTGCACCCCAGAACAAAGAGTTTGCCATGCTAGATCTTACCAGCTGCTGTTGGTGCCTAAAGCCTGCCTGTGGAAACCTCTGGAAGGGTAAAGACAAAACATCTGGTCTGACCACTGCAGGCATGGCCCTAGCTGTTAATGTGTGTGTTTTCGTGCCTCAGAAGCGCGCAATATGAAGACTGTGTCCTTTGCTCGTACGAGTTCTTTGACATCAGAAATGCTGGAGTGAAGTTCTTCTAAATTTGGCTGGCTTTCTGGTTGCTCAAAATATCCTGCAGGACTTCCTATAGCATAGAATTGAGATGACTGGTTTGTTAACTTGGCTGAATAAACTACGGGGAAAGGGAAACAATAGAAGGAGGTCACCATGGTGTACAAGTTGGCTGACCCTGGGTCATGGCCAGTGTGGTTGCACCGCTTGCTCGTTCAGTATCTATGCCTACTGAAAAGATCTGTGTCTGCTTTCTGAGAGTCTTAGCCTTTGATGACACTTTCTGCATGATCCGCTTCAGCAGTGTCATGCGTCAGCCAGCCTTTTTCATGTGTTCAGGGAAAGTTGTTCTGGTTCTTAGTTTATTTTTTTTAAACCAACCTCGTGTCCCCTTTTTTTCCTAGTCTTGTTTGAGGGAAGATGCAGTCTTCTTTAATCTCCGCCCTATCTCTTTTGGCAGACTTGGGGACCAGTTCTACAAAGAAGCGATTGAGCACTGTCGCAGCTACAACTCTCGGCTGTGTGCTGAACGAAGTGTCCGCCTTCCCTTCCTGGATTCACAGACCGGTGTAGCTCAGAACAACTGCTACATCTGGATGGAGAAGCGGCACAGAGGACCAGGTTGGTAGCATTATGTCTGTGAATGCATGTGCATGTATGGAGGGCTGGCCACTGAACCCTCATGGGGTTTAATTAATAGGAACTCAAACCTGCTACAGGCCACACAGAAGAGAAGCTGCCTAAACCTCTGTGCCTGCAGGGGATTTCCTTTGGTAACTGCAGAGAGCTGATCCTAATTATTCTCTCTCTACCCAAAGAAGTGCCTGACATGGTAGTTTCTAAGACTGTATCATTGTAGCTCTCTTAATGCTATTGATCCTAGTCTGTAGCAGAAGACACAATGCCCTGCTCTAAGTAGGACTGGAATTATCTTCAGGGTGGAGAGGTAGAAGTGGAAGTCTCAGGTGAATGCTGAAAATAAAGGATTATACTGGGAAGCGTATACACTGGAGGTGAAATTCAGGAGGGTCCAGTTACAGGAATGAATGTTGTTCTGATGATTAGAGATGTAGGTATAACTTCTAGTTTTGATTTGGACAAGGTACTTGGATACCAGCTCCGGAGCCTCAGTTTCTTCAGTTGCAAAAAATAAATTGATACATGTCCTTAAAGAGCTTTGGCTAAGGTCTCTTCCAGAGCTCAGCAAAGCTGAAGGGAAAAGACCACTATCATTTTTGTACACTTTGGTCAGTCTTTCCTGTGTTAGAGTAAATTCATCTGAAGTGCTTATTTGGAAGGTGAAGGACAATCACCAGTTTAAATGCTGGAGACGTTACTTAGACAAAACTCCTCCTGAAACCCAATGGAAATTTTGTTAGAGTATGGCTCAGTATCTGATCCACAGTTTGCACAGATTTTCTTAGAACACCAAGCTGCATTTCTGTTGTTTGTTTGTTTGTTTGTTTTCTAGTGCATACCAGAGAATCCAGGCAGGGAGGGGCTAGTGTACATGCACACTGGAAGCACAGTGTACACATGTGCATATATATAGTTGGCAGTTCCTGTAAACTATACTGAAAAAAATGGGGAAAAAAAAAAGCAGCAAAAGAAAAAATCCAGATCTGGAATTGTGGGAAGGTGCAGGCTGCTGTTACCTCCTCCATCAGCCAGTTTGCAACAGCTGTAGTGGGAGGAACACAGAGGGCATTTCCCTCCCCTCCTGCGGGCAGACTATGAAAGCAATTGATGTCTCTGAAGAGTGCTTAGCTGAAACATTCCCTCTCCCTTTCCTAGGATTTACTGAGGGGCAGATCCTTGCACTGCTCCTAATCCTAAAGTATCCAAAATAGATGTAGTATCTTGTCTTGCAATATGGCCAGAAAACTCTTTTGACAGTAAAATGCAGCCAGTTCTAGTGCAGGAGACAACAGGTGTTTTACCAGCATTAAAAATACCCTAAGAAGGTTTCATCTGCCAAAACTATTTGGGTAATCTGGGACTGCTAAATGTGGTTTATGAGGTTCTGGGCTAACTCTTCTTTTGAAGGTTCCTTCATGACCACAGTTGTTTTTTGTTGTTGTTGTTTTTCTTCTTTTTTTTTTTTGTTTTTTTGTTTTTTTTGTTTTTCCATTTGAAAACTCTGCATTCCTAAGAGATTATGCTTTGGCAAAGCTAGCTTGCTTTCCTTTTTTTTTTTTTTTTTTTTTTTTTTTTTTTTTTATTGCTAATCAGTTTACCTATGTAATTTCTGTAGCATCTGGTTATGAGTGAGATGCTATTTTTATCCTTTTGAACTCAGTCATAAACAAGAATATGTCCACTATATGCACAAGTAATGTTCTGGCAAGAGCATCTGCTACAAAGGTGGGCACAGATAGTCTTGAATGGGTCTCACTGGTGTCTCTGCACTTACAGAGGGAATCATCATAGAAGAGTTACAGCATCACACCAGGAACTGAGAGGTCTTAACACTTTGCTTCTCTCAGTCACTAGTTCTCTGGACTACCTTCAGAAAATTCACTGTGCAAATCTTTCTTTCCTCACTTCTGATACTGACCTGTTCTGCAGCTTCCCCTGCAAAAGAGGATCAGTGGCATTCCTCCTGCAGGGCTGCAGTGGGGACTAATGGTGGAACATTCTTCATAGAGAGTCTTAAGTGAATCAGGCCTTCTGCATCTGCTTCAGCCACCAAATCTGATGCCTTTGTTATTTTGAATTAGAATAATCAGTGTGAAATGAAGCAGCCCTCCTCCCCCATATTTGCTCTGCTCTTTCTTGATTTTTATTAGCCCATTTAGTGCTCCCTTGGGTCTCTTTGCATCATCTATTTCTTGTAGTATCATTATGGTGGGTCAGACCATCCCTCTGTAGTTTCAGCATGCCTGTTTTAAGGCTGTACACAATGTGCTTATGTCCATACTGAACATCTCCAAAAATTCTCTGCCAACCACCTTGGTATCTGTCTTGTGTGCTGTGTTCACTGCTATTTACCATCTCTAACCTAAAAAATGTATAAAGACAAATGGCAAAACTCCAGGACCTCTTTTTACTTACAGAGGGTTTGGAAAACAGAGGAGAGCCAGGATCTCAGTGTGTTAACCTGGTTTCTCACTGTCCTCTTTGTTAAAGGAGTCAGAAAACTGCATCTCCTGATAAACAGTTCAGGGTTAATTTCACACAATACTGCACAGAACTCCCTCCCTCTTTTCCCCTCCTCCCCCAGCCTTTCACAGGAGCTTTGAGTTATGACTCTCCTACACTAATGAGATAAACAACATAACTCACTGCAGGTTCTGCTATTTCCTCTGTAAGCAAATGGTTGGAACCTTCTCTGGTTGCCCTATAAGGCACCAGAGGGAGAGACAGCTCAGCCAGGGCTGAAGACAGTAAGGCCTGTATATGTGCTATTTCCACATGCACCAACTGTGTGGGGGTTAGACTGAAAGCGTCCAGAACAGAGCCTTTTCTCATTGCTTCTCTTCTGTGTAAACAATCAAAGATGCACAGTTTGTGTGAGCCAGCACAGTGACAGACGGGGGTCAGGATAGAGAACTGAAGATAGTGTTCAATGGGTTTGGATCAAGTGGAGGTTCAATATCTGTCTCAAGTTCACGGGATAGCTTCGTATCAATGAGCAAGGGTATTGTGAATAGGAATAGAGAGCTTGCCTCAAGCGGTGTAGAGGTAGGTGTTGGAGGAACTTAAAAGCCTATCTGCCACCTGCATGGGCTATATTCCCTCTAGGGAAGAGCCTTTCCCACCTCTGTTTCTTCAAGGATACCTGCTCTGTTTCTTGTTGGCCTCTCAGCAGCTGTGGTTGGCTTTCACTGTCCTGGCAGAATCCAGAATTGCTAATTCTTATGTGAATTCTCAATAATTGAACCCACATTAACAGATACTCCGCCAAAACCACAATGGATCTTTGCTTCTCTTTGTCTGGGACAAACATTCAAAGCTGTGGTGCCCATTTTATGCAAATGACTCCTCTTTGGAGGCCTGTTCAATGGGAGTCTGATCCTCTGTCCTATTTCTTTCATCTAGCAACCCCCCATTTGAATGTTGTGAGCAAGGTCTTGCACAGGACCTACTGTTGAAGGGTGAGGCTTCTTGGCTCCACCTCTTTAATGACTCACACCAGAGCCAGGCAAAATCTACCCCATTATAATAGCAATTGTTTGCAGTGGTTAATGTTTGCAAAGTGTCATGAAGAAGTGTGTCAAGAACTGTAGAAGTACTGGTTATTCGTATTTTATTCATAAACCAGTCACATGTGCCCCTTTCTAAAATATATCCTTCTTGTGGTGGGCATAATGCCCAGCAAGCTGTGCAGCAATGAAAGAAGGGTGTGAAAAGCCCCAGGCCAGTAGTGCTTTGTGCCCCAGAACAGCCAGGACCTCTGTGAATACCTAGCTAGGACGTTGTAGTTCCTCCGTTTATGCACCAAGACCTGGAAGCAGGTGGAAAGTGCTGGGGTCTGCACTGGCATTCCCAACAGCAGAACTATTTCAAACCATGAGCGTACAGAATTTGATCAGCCCATTCCCTTGAGGTGAATAATTTTGTTGTGTCCTCTTTTTTTGCCTAGTAACTGGATATTGTTTTTATTAATATTATTATTATTATTATTCTCGTCTGGTTCAGTGAACCAGTTTTGTACCCGAGCTGCTGTGCTCTCCTGGCTGTTTCAGAAAGGACGCCAGAGAGCACTTGGGCCATCCTGCTGTCCTCAAGCTGTTCTGCTTTACTCACACTGCCTTAATGATGTCCAGCTGTTCACTGTTGGTGCTATTTCAGATATGGTAATGCTACTCCTGTCCTCTCTCTTATGTCATCTTACCTGTTTTCTGAGGGTATTGAGTCTGGAGCTTTAGTGATGCTCTGTACCCTCTTCAAGACTAATAGCAGCAGCAGAAGGATAGAAGAGTCAAAGCAGAAGTGGTGGACAGAGAGGGCAGGGAAGCAGAGGAAGAGAATGACATTCTTCCAACAATTCTGGGTCTTTCTGGGTATCAAGAATAGCTGGGGCAGTTGAGGATACTTAGAAGCACTTGGCAGTGTGCTTCTGTGCCCCTAGTAGTAATGCATTCATGATGCCCTGCTGCGTTTGCAGTACTAGAGAACAAAGCATAGCTTGAGCATTGGCTAAGGGGGGCTGCCAGGAGAGCCAGGGCAGCTCAGAAGCCAGCAACACCAAATGTGAATCAATGGAGCATGCAGCAATATAAACATTACTGCCGTATCTCCTCCCTCATTCAGGATGTGGGCATGAGGAAGGTAATAACCAGAATGAAGAATCTGTCTTTAAGCAAAAATCCAGAATTTAGGCAAAGATGCAGAGTCTCAATAACCAAACCTCATGGATCTTTGTTTGCTTCCACTCAGAAGACAAATTTTGTGAGCAGGTCTGCATATCAGGGCCTTATGATTTGTGTGTCGGAACTTCATCTCTTCTCTCCCAGGGGGCTTTCACTGCCTGTGGAGGAGGCATCGCCCCTGTGACCCAGGAGAGTCTGAAATTCTATTTACCCTGAAGAAATCACAAATTATTTATGTGCAGCTCTGGTTTCAGTGAGCTGAGTGAAGTGTATGAGTGAGACCTAGATTCTCTGTAGGCCTGATCCCAAGAGGTACTTAGGAGCCTCCAGAGCACTGGATGCCTGGAGTGCATAGTTCTGCCTCGCAATTTGCAGGATTGAACCTTCTGACAAGGAGATGCTGAAAGGACAAGAGCAAAGACGCTAGAGACAGTGCTTGTGGTTTACAAACTGAAATGTGATTATATTTTATTTTTTGCCTCTAATCTTCAGGCCTGGCCCCAGGTCAGCTGTACACGTACCCGGCACGTTGCTGGCGCAAAAAGAGGCGTTTGCATCCCCCCGAGGATTCCAGGCTGAAGCTGCTGGAAATTAAACCTGGTACGTATTTGTTTGTCTCTCTCTCCTGTGCTGCAGAGCAGCTGGCATACATGCAGGCCTGGCATTTAGACCTTGGACTCCATCTTTGCCCCTGTCTATCCATTTCTCCTTGCATCTGTTGCATCTTATCTCAGTTTGCTGTAACAGTAACCACCAAGCTCTCTGTACTTAGCTCACCCCTTGCAGAAATGTGCACAGCTTTTATTGGATGAAATGGGAGCTGAATTTACCTTCTGCAGGGGTGAATCCCGGCATCTACAAACAAATTTATAAGGATGTAAAGGATTTATTACTAATTACTGCCTCAGTCTGTTATTAATACATAATCTTGCCCTGGCGTCTGCTGCCTAATCGTTGTGAAGACTGCTGTGTGTAGAGAATAGTACACTGATAAGATTTTTCGTAAAGGGGCCAGAGGTGTGATCAGATTATGAACACCAAATACTAAAAATTGGTGAGGATATGCCACACATATGTGTGTATATGCCTGTATGTGCATCCTAGTCCACTCTTCTTTCAGTGTTGTTGTCCTTGGTAATCTTCCCCCACAATTAAGCTATGTTAAGTGATGAATCTGGATGCTGAGCGAGTGATTGTGAAGCAGATGTGGAGGAGCTGCAGCTGTCAGGTAGAGTGTAGTGCTGTGCATTCTTCCCTGCAGTTAGTAATAAAGGTTTGCTGTCTTTGTGGTCAGCTATTATGAGAAAGAAGGAGCACACGCAGCTGTATGTGATTTTTAAGAGGCAAGACACTGCTAGTATAAAAAGTACAGAAGAAAACCCCAAAATGTAAATTAAGGATATTTTAAAAAACAAAAATAAACCTGTTTGACAGAACGAGATGTCTGGGAACTGAGCTATACTCAGCAGTACTGATGTAAAATTAGAGGCAAAATTCTCATTGATTTTGGTAGAGACAGGTTTTTGAAGGCTCCCTATCTTCAAGACAGCAGATGTCAACAGGCTATTGTACAAGATGAAGAGATGCCTGTGACCACTGAGTTGGGGTGCAGACCAAGGACAAAGCCTCAGACAGCAGATAGAACCAGACCTCGTGGCTGAGTCAGTCAGAAAGAACTGTTAAAATCGGTCAGTTTACTCTGATGTCAGTGAGACTGGACTCGAGGAAGAGGATGGTGTTAGCCCATAGAAATCTCTACCTCAGACTTTTTGATGTTCTAAAAACTGTTGTGCCTTGATTGTTTAGTAAGGTAAAGCAGTAAAGTAGAGTTTGATACTTCTTTGTTTGCATTATGCTTCTTTGCTGTACTCACTGAATGCCAAATTAGTGCATCCTACATGCCACAGGGCATGAAAGGCAATTACCACAAAGTTATCAGATAAAGAGACCTCAGCATGTCTGTCTCTGTGTTGTTTTCCCTGCTATAAACATCTCTTCTGCATCTCAGGAGTGCTACTTTTGTTGCATTGCCAGTGGCAGCCAAATAAGGCAAGTTATATTGCTCTGCCATTTAAATCTATTTTCCAACCAATTTCTATCTAGTGATTAACTTTCCTTATCAGTTACACCACAAAATAATTTCACTCCATCTGTGCATATCTGGAATAGACTCACTAGCAAAAAATGGGATTTTTCCCGTCTTGGATTTAAAAGTACAAAAGCCACGGAAAACATTGGAATTTCATTTAAAGGTAGCTTTTGATGATTTTAGAAAATGATAGTTTAGGTTATTTGCAACATGGACAGTAGAAATACTGTTCATTTTTGGTGAAAAATGCTATGGGAAAGCCTCGTGCTGAACCTAGGAATCTACCTCATGCTGTCTTCCTTGTTCTGCAGTTAAACATTAGGTGTCTGTGTGGGGTACAGATATGGCAGTTTAAGATCCTTTGAGAAGTACAGGGATGACAACCATAGAACATATAAAATACACTTGGCAAAATTCTAATTTAAATATATAATAGTTTCATTATGCCTAGGTCTTGGACTCAGGGCTTCGAGCTGTTCTCAGCAGCTAGCTACTGTCTGCCATGCTTGTGCTGGCTTAATATGAGAGTAGCTGATTTT
The DNA here is from genome assembly GCF_009819795.1 of Aythya fuligula. Lineage (NCBI taxonomy): Eukaryota > Metazoa > Chordata > Aves > Anseriformes > Anatidae > Aythya > Aythya fuligula. Next base: position 35,232,079 of record NC_045563.1, read on the forward strand.
TATATAGGAGTCTGTTGAGTTGGGTATATGTTATACAATATATGCAAGCAGTACAATTCTATAACATCAAATTAGGGTTAAACCTTATTTTTATCGTGTTTTACTTTTGCTAATTTCTTAGAAGTACTTTTAGTAAAACTGCCACTGCAACAGCACAGAAGGGGATCTTAGCTCTAAGATTTTTCCAATCCAGCAGTTAGTGGGATCAATACAAGAGGGTTTCAATGCTTGCTTGGGCTTCTGGAGTGGCTTATTATACAGATAAGTTTATCCAGAAGTTCAAGACTTCTACATCATTTTGGGGATAGCAAAACAAAAATCCTAGGGCTATGTAAGTTACAGCTAGTCAGCAGCTGGTCAGTAAGTAGAATCAAACTATTGTCTTGCTAGCAACTTAAGGGTGTAGTAAATCATTTAGCAATAATACAGCATTCATAGCTGTAACCCATTTTTGCAGTGTTGGTACCTTGCAGCTGTAGGTAGTATGTGGTGCAGCTCAGTGTTTGAGAGTTTCATATATGGTAATACCAAAAGTTAATGAAGAAAATATCTCAACATTTTCTGTTTCCAAGAGATTGTGTTCCAAGACAGAATCATTTTTTTGTAAGATGCAAGTGCGCTATAATATTTTTCTTGGGGTCAGTTGCTGCCTGCTTCTTAATAGAACATGCTGCTTTTACTGTCTTGGTCTGTTGCTCTTATTTGTGAAGTGTTCCATTTTAAGCATAGTTACAGCTAAAGTTGTAAAGATCAGAACAGTGGAATGGAGGTTGCTGATGCAGCCTTCAGACGTCCATTTTCCTCTGCCACTGTACTCCGAGTTAAGTGCATGGATTGCCCTAGTAAAGTTTTTTGATCAAGGGTCTAGCAGTTTTCATGTTAGCACTATTTCTAAGCATCCTCCATCCCATTCCAATGGATATGAGGTAGAAATAAAGTATCACCCAAGCTTACTTACGATAACTGCCTCAGACAATTCAGTCAATATTATTACCAGACCTTTATGAATTACACTAAGTATTCCTGACATTTAATTTCACATGGACTGGTCTTCATCTTTCAGTGGTACATTCATATCATCACAACCAAACATTATGCCTCAAGAGCAGCCAAGTTTTCATCAGTGTAAAGGATATGATCTGTAACATGAATCATTGTAGTGTAGCAGCCAAGACTCCTATGAACAGTGGTATAGATCTGAAGCAAATTCCCAGTTGTGGGCAATATATTGATATCTTGGTCATACTATGATTTTCTAGGTATATTGTTAAAGTTATCAGGTGTTGATACTTCTGTGATATTCATGAAACTGGACTTCTGCCTTGTTCTGTTCAACTCAGTATGGGCAAGCCTGCCTCCCTGCAAAACTGGGCAGTGATATTTGTATGGGGTCTCACTGTGGAGCAATGGAAGGACTGGAAGCCAGTCACATTTCCACTCCTTATCTGGCTGTTTTCCATCTAACCAGTAAAAGAGGAAGAGCAGAGCAGAGCTCCTGTGCATGGGAGGTCTGTGAGTCTGGGAATGGGTGTGAGAGAGAGTTGGGCTGGACTGCAGAGCTTTTTATTCTACAGGAAAGTGAGAAGGAGAATTTTCCCCAACTCTCCTACCAGCACCTTGAATTGCAGGTGCCACAAAGGCAAGCAGTAAGGGTTTGGTCTTCAGTAATATCAGAGCAGCTGGAAAGATGAGGGTTAGAAATGGAAGAGAGATTACATCCTGATTACACGCAAGTACCTTGGAAATCGTAATTGCTCCCTGTGCAATATGCTTGGTGGTTTTGTGATACTGGGTGATAGCATGTTTCTGCTTTGGGTCAGGCATCAATATTGTGAAAGTGGTATTACCTACAGTAAACCCTGCTGACAATCAGGTATTACAGAAGCTTTGCAACTATGTGGATGAGAACAGATAGGATGTCTATGGCCAAAAACTCTGGTGGAATTTAAATTGGTAGTGTCCCACTTCAAATTTACAAGATGGCTAAATATAGATACGTACATAAAATACACACAGAGCTTTCAAGTATTTCACGTGCTATGTAAGTGTAAAGAATACGACTGGAAAGTTCTTGTCTCAGTTCACTGCTGTCCTTTGATTTTGAACTGAAAGGCAACAGCGAGGTCTCAGAGCTGGCAGCCTTCCCACCCATTTGGTGGGTGTGGAGTACAGTTTGTGTGTGCTGCCACTCTGGTAAGAATGAGCTGTGCTAGAGTTTGTTCTGTTACTTATCTCTGGGCAGTCTAGTGTTCAGCTGACTACAGAAATGGCTTTAGTTTTGTTTTGTTACCAGCTTTGAAGCGGTAAAAATAAACAAAAGTATTATTTTTCATTTGCTATGATGGACCATGGTAGTATTGTTCAAGGCAAGTGCCAATATCAGATTTTTAGATGGCCCTTAAACAGTGCCTGATCTGTCTGTAATCTGACATATGGAACAGACCACTGTGATTGTGATTGTGAACAAATGAATGGAGTCCTTACAGATAAGCTATTATCTCTCCAAAGCATCTTGACTTACCTTGTAGAGACTGTGTCTGATTGCACAAAGTGCGGTGTTTATCCTGGGAAGTGCTGAGTGCCCCCAGCTCTTGTGGATGATGTTCAGCATATCCATGGAAATCAGTGTTCTTTAAGATGGGGCACTTCACCAAGATAAACTTAAGATGAAATTAAAAAGCAAAGGACAGAATTAGCATTAGCATCACTTATATGATAGCATCTAGAAACTCAAGTTAGACCACTATCCCGGGGATCATTGTGAAGTCTCCTTATACTATCTGCTATAGTCTTGTGTTGTAGCACATATTACAGCCCAAACATATAAAATATATAATGGAATTCCTTCTGTTCCAAAACGGAGAAACCAGTGACAAAGTAAATTACCTGTATGAAGGTCTGATCAGAGACTTGTGGTAGAGCTGGAAATTGAACCCAAGAACACAAAGAACTCAGTTCTCCCGAGTTCCATATTATTCTTTCTTTCCCTGGCTGATATGTCTAGTGTCACTCAAAGATATTAGACCCTAAAGATAATTCAAAACACTAATTTCACAAGAATTTCTTTTTAGCATTTTTGTCAAACAAGCCAATTAATATTGTCTAGTTTCACTTTTGATTTCAGCCATTTTGTACACAATCACATGTTGTTTCTTGTTCAATACTACAAGACAGCAGTGTTGTTTCTCTATGTGCTCTATATGGAAATACACATTTCTTTTTTCTTAACAAAAAGTTTTGCTCTACTGTTTAACATATATGGAAACTTCTCTGTGATTAAGGGAAAAATTGGTTCCTATCATCACGGGAACCTGTGCCAATGGTACCTCTTTGCTATCTAAGAAGACTGTTTTAGGATCAAAACCAGCAGGATAATTCTGGTGCCAAACAAGAGTACTTCTGTAAAGTTTAGATGAATTGGATAAGATATTCCTGAAGGGTCTGTAATAGCAATATATCAATTGTTCAGGCTTTGCACAGGCTTCAGCATATCTGAATAACCAAAGATATTTCTGTGAAGAACTGAATCATTATTTTTAATCATTATTATTTTTTATTTTCCATGGCTTTTATAAGCATTTGCTGTGATGAAACCTAAATTTGGGGCAGATGTGACATGAACAGCCAGCAGATAGGAGGAACTTCTATTGTCTGATGACTTGGTCTAGATTCCTCGTGTAAGACAGTTTCATTGCTGATACCAGCTTGTGTGTCCTTTGCTGTCTTCCTGCCAAACTCTTGGAATTAAAATGTTTTTGAAAATCTGGTTTTTATTCAAATACTTCTGCTTTCTTAAGTACTTTGGCTTTTAAAATAGCACTGCCCATCTTTTATAATATATTCTATAGTACTTTAAAATTTAGTTTATTTAGGATTTTCTTTTTCCTTCTCACATAGTTATTCCTGACTCCACCTGCTAGATGTTTAGTTGTGGGAGGACTGGAAATGGGCTCTGCCTATGACTGCTTCTGTATTCAGGCATCTGCACATGCAGATGGTGCTTCAAGGCCAGCAGAGGGAGCATTGAATAGTTTTTTTTTTTTTTTTTTTCAAGGGCAGGGCCTGACTCTGGTTCACGTAACTGAAGTAAGTCAGGAGTTACCTCTGCAGAAATGAATGAAGCTCTGTGGGTGTAAAATCAGGGGAGGAGAAGGACTGAGCCTACTGCATGAGTCAACATTTAAGAAACATTCTTCTGTAGCAGGAATAGGCTATTTTTAACTCATTATTTTTTAGAAACAGGATTGGATTTTTGGTAGGTGGTGCCAAAGCAACAGTTGTGTGCTGTATTTAGGTCACGTGTTAGGCAAATATTAGGTGAAATATCAAATAACCTTACAAAGTGTGGACAATGATGACCTTCATATTTGAAGAAGCTGCATAACCCATGTAAAAGAATTTTACAGAGCAATTCCCACATGTATTTTGGTACAAATGGAGCAGGTCTCATTTTCATCTACTCCCATCAGTCTTTATTTTTGGTACCTCATGTAGAAGAAAACAAAAAGTACTTACCATTTTGTAGCAGGGACGGTGGATAAAGTTCAGTTCTCAATTGATGTGTTACAGTGCACATCTGCACAATGGCAGTGCTGAATCCTGAGGTTGGTGTAACATGTACCTATATATGTCACACGTCTGTATCACTTTGGAACAAACCAAAGCTTCACATTGTGAATCCAAATCTTGGAGCAGGGATTCTGGAAGGTGGTTTATTGATGTTGTTTTTAAATTAGGGTTAGATAAGAAATTTCAATATGTAAGAGAAAGGGAACATTTATCATGGCTTTAGGAATCCCTAAACACTCCGACTTTTTTTTTTTTTTCCCTATCATTTCTTTAGCAAATTGGGAACTTGTCATGAAAATGGGAAGAAAATTCTTTTTTTAACCACCTCTAGTTTTTATTTATACCAAAGTAAATACTGATTTCTGCTGGGCTCTTTTTTTTTTTTTTTTTTTTTTTTTTTTCTGGCTTCTTATCCAGCAAAGTACCTAAGTATTGTCCTAAATTTAAGTAGGTGTTTATTCATCAGATAAGCCTGCAGCTTACAGATGAGTCCATCAATGCTACCGAATCAAAACAGTGGGCTCCAATTCTCCACTAATCTTGCCTTCAGATTGTTCACAGCAGGACATGGCAGCACAGGAAAGTGCTGCTGCTCTGTGGCCTTTACACATTGAGCTATGACTCAGGTTAGAAAAAGTAACTTTCTCTTGCCAAGAAAAAAAAACGTAAGTGTGGGATCTTCTTCTGAATCTGTTTCTTCCTTTTACACACATATATAACCAGACTCTACTCCATCCTAACCAGACTCTATTCATCCACCACCCTTAAATTCTTACAGTGGGGGCTTTCTGTAGTCAGAATCTCTGGTTAGATAAAGTTTGCTTTCCTTTTCTCATGTGACACTAAGAAAACGAGAGAACCTGTCCCTTTCTGCATGTACTCACTGACACTGAATCACAATGTGGAAGTCCTGCAGTGAAATGTCTTTGTCCCATTACCAGTCTACAGTAGAGATGCCAACCTCTGCATTTAATGTTCTGCCACACTATCACATAATTATATTGCCTGTGTGCCATACAAGACTACACAGCACAAGGCCAATGGAATATTTCTTTTTCTCTCTGCTTCTCAGTCTGTAAAATGGAGGTGCTAAAACACTTACTCACTTTGTCTATCTCAGAGAAGTGCCTAACGGTTAGTTAATAAATCTTTTTAGAGAGCCTGGGAGGAGTAGGGGAGTATCTTTAAATAAAAAGGAATGTCTGAATAAAGCCTGACACTTGCCAAGACTTTAAAGTGCTAGTTTAAACATTTTGGCCATCATCATGTAGCCTTGCCAAAGTGGTATGAAAGTATATCAACTCTGGTGCAAAACCTGGACTTATCTGCCCCATGGTGGCCAAGACAACAAGTAATTTATTACACACCCATTTATCCAAATAGAGAGACCAACATAGGTGAGTCGTTGGGTCAGATTTCATAAGGCTAGCTGAGCAGTGTAAACTTTAGAAAGATATCTGAAGTTTTGCACAGTGCAACTAACTCTTCTTGTTTCATTTTGGCCCCTGACAATCTGGCCTTACGTATTCCCTGTGTAACTGCTGTGGCCGACAGGGCTGTGGTAACTTCTAACTCCTCCTTTAGTTCACATACCGGCGCTGGGTATTGTTATGTCTGCTAAGGTGCAAGTTCTTAGACTAATTCAGTTCAGTCAGCTCAAGGATAAAAGTAAACGTGTATTTTCTCCCAGATGGGATTACATGATTTCACAGGTATGGAAATAAAACACACTCCTTTCTAGAAAAGCAAATAATTTTCTATAAATAGTCTAGTCAAGAAAACAAAAACATTGCTTCTGCTGCTCCACTCCCGTCATGCTACTAGAATTTACAGGATTAACTTTGTGTAAATAGTTTCTCTTTCATTTGTGGGATCTGGAACAGGTCACTACAAGTATTTTATACGCACAGTTTTACCATGAGAACTGTATTGGTTAGCTAAGATTGCTCATATGAATCACCTGGGTTTACTCTTGGTTCTTGTGTGGCTCAGCCAGTTTGCATAATTGGGAGAAAGCTGCTTGCAAAAGCCACTGTGCTTTGGAATCTCTCTGGATTTTGATCAAAAGCCTATTTAAGCCAAACCCTTCTGGCTCTAGTGGTCAAACTAAAGCAGAAGTAGCAACTAAACAAGATAAAGCAGTTTTGGAAACTGTTAATTTCATCTCTTTCTGAGCTCTCCAGGTCTTGTCCCTGAGAATGAGGATGTAGACTGCATGTACAGCAACCCCCCCATGCCAGGCTGTTGTAATTTAAGAAGCCATGCATCCACCTGGAGATGACTTTTCCCCTGGCATGTAGTCTCAGCTGTATTTAATGTACATGTGAAAACGGAGTTATGGTGACTTTGAAGCCAGGCCATTTTGAAAATGATCTGGGGCAACTGTATCACTGTAGTAGGCCACTAAATCAAAGGAATGAGCTGTGCCGATGAACTCGTCAGAGCCTCTGCAATGCGTCTTGTAGGTCATCTCCTGGGACTTGATCTGCAAGATATGAGGAAAGCTTGGAGGGCTCAGGCAGCTGAGATGGTGTTGACTTGAAATACCTGAGGCTGCTTGCATGGTTGCTTTCTTGTGGTCTTATCACCCTTTCTGTGTTATCCAGTCCATTGTTTTGTTCTTTCCCTGTTCTTCACTGCTCTGTCTTTACCTATGTCTGGCTGCTAGGAAGCATCTTTGAGGAGAGGTTTTTCAACATGTGCCTCCTAAGTTGCCAAGGCCTGACTGTGAATGCAATGTCTCTAGGAGACATTATTCCTACTGGAGAGGTAAAGTGATGTGGAATATATCCTCTTTCTATGAAGTTAACATTGATGCCTGTATGTAACCATTAGAACTATTTATTGCTGAAATCAACAGCTTTTAACATTGAAAGGTGGGCTGAGGATGGGATTCTCCTCTTCGAGGAAAGGTGGCTTTGAGAGACTGCATCAGTGCTCACCAAGCGGGCCTTGGGGGGCCAAGGAGTGGGTTGTCAAAGCTGTCTCCCTAAGGCTTGTTAGGAGGAAGAGGTAAGGGAACTCCTGGGGAAGTGCCAGGGGATGGTGTATGGGGGAACAACTTGAACCTGGAGGTTTTGTTTTCCCCAAGGCAAAAATTGTCTGCTCTCCAGAAAAGGGGCAGCTGAGACACAGCCCCGTAGAAGTTTTGCAACTAGAGCTGAGCCTAAGCAGCTTTGGCAGCAAGCCTCCTGGCACTTTTCTTGGTGTAAGCAGTACCAATTCCTTAAAAAGAGTAAGCTGTATTGGCAAAAGTGTTTTTGTAAAGCACAAGAATAGTTTAGATGCAAGTGCTGGACACAGGATCCTAGGAAATAGGTATCTTTTCTCTAATGCAATGCTTCTATTTTGTATGTTTGTGTAAGTAATCCTTGGAGTTCTTTGGTAATCACATGAACAAGAGTTTATAGGATCAAGTCCCCATGGCTTAGTCTTCTAAGATGCCAAGCTGTCTATCCCCGGACAAGGAAAGCACCTGAGCTTGGGCTTTAAGAACATGAGTGATCTTTTTGTAATTAATGGGACTTGGCACATGCTTAAAATTAAATCCACGTGTAAAGGACTTGGTTGGACCAGACTTACAGGTTTGGTCCTGAGCATCTTGCAAGATAGAGCCCCGTAAATTCACCAGGCTACTAGATTAGCCATTTAGGAGAACCTGTGTACCATTTTATACAAGAAAATACTAACAAAAAATAACAGAGGTTATGGAATGTCATTGCATTCAAAATAATTTTGTTAAAAAACTTTTATTCAATTTTATTGTTCTTCTGACACATAGAAAATTAAATTGTTTTGTAGTCTGAAATATTATAAAATTTATAGCAGGTGATATTTTTCTGGTGCATATATAAAGGAAAGAGCAATAAATGTTAATATAAAGTCCACTATGAAATCTTACAAGCCAAGCTTTACAGATTTGCTGAGAGTAGAATAAAGAGTGTGATGGCTTCCTCTCCCCCATCCTTGTACCTTCCACCATCTTTCCTGGTTGGTGTTTTGTCAGTCGTTCTCATTCTCATGTAAACATTTTACCCCCTTGTAAATCACCATCGTATATCTGAGAGGTATTAAGTGTGTTTTTACTGGATTTCAATTCATTTCAGTATTTCTTGCATTTTGTATTTGATTGTCTGATAAACCACAGATATTTTATGCTTTAGAATTCAGACATTGCTGGTGTTTGCCATGGAGTCCATTGCCAATAATAAACTCCTTGGGGGAAGGAGAGTCAGTGCAATGTATGTTTGGTGGGGGATAAAGTACAGAACAGATATATATGGCTTTTCTATGCAACCTCTTCCAGACCAGAGATCTCACTTGGAGCGTGATTCTCCTTAAACTAACAAGGTGACTTAGGGCCAGTACCTTAGCTGCTGGAGGTGGATGCAGCTCCCTGAAGACTACGGTGAGCAGCAATTTCCATCAGCTGAAGCTGTAGTTCTTGATGTAGGAGAAAGGATGAAAACTTCACTCATGGTGCACTTCTGAATGCATGTAATCGCCCTCGGGAAGTATGGAGTGGATGTCTTAGAAACACATATGGTCATGATTAATATCCTATGCATGTCCTCCAACACTGTGGAGAAAATTCTTTTGTTCTTGGCCTAAAACAAACAGCATGGCATGATGGGAATAAAAGACAAATTTTCAAAGATGGGACATTCAGTTAGTGCACTGAAACTACATTTAAACACTAAGCAAGTGGCTATTTTTTTTGTATTTTTAAGAGATGCTGAATACTTTTATCTTCTCATGATACCCTTGGTGCAGTGCCTGTGAATGACAGTTACAGATAGGTGCTACTCTGACAAAGTGAAGTTCATAGCTCTAGGACTTTTCAGAGTGATGTTGCCTTTGTAAACGATGGGTACGTCTGCCATGCAGTGCTCATTGCCTAAGTGAGATAGCGGCACGGCAGGAGAACTGGCAATGCGGAGCCTGTGTCTGAGAGCAATGCTATAGACCAGGACAGTATCAGCAAACAAAGAAACTATTAACTAAATAGGAAGGAGTCAGGATTAAATGCTTTGTGGCTCTGAAGCTGCTATACCAGGGATGGCACTATAAATATACTTACAGTATATTCTTCCAGGGAGCTTTCTTTTTATATCTAAATGAGAAAAATCATCATAACAATAAAAAAATTAGCCTCTGTCTGCTAAAGATGATGCCCAAGTACATCTGATCTCTCAGCAAGTGCTACAGATGGAACCAGAGTGCATCCAACTTTTTTGTTTTGCCTTTCAATCCTGAATCATAATTAGTTCCCTACTGCTTTAGTACACGTACAACATTTTAATAGTCACAAGGACTCACTCCAATCCACTTTACCATTTCCACAGTTCACTCTTTCATACCAGTGGCAACCTCCCCTCCCCGTTTTAGGAACAGCATAAAAAAAACTAAATAGCCAAGCATGTAGCTGTAGATTGATGAGGTTGTCACACCATTCTCCTCACCGTTTTCTTCCGACCTGCACTGTGCTCTAATAGATGGATGATTGCTGGGGGAGGGAGAGAGTTAGCAAATCCCACAGCCAGATGTTCAGGGATGGACAGAGCGACCTTCTCAAGGAACCCAGAGGAGTGTAACTGTGTCCTTCTGAGGGAGAAGGACACTCAGGTGCCTCCGGCTGTCTTTGTTTATCTCTCTTTTCAAAAGGAGCACGAATGGGCTCAGCATGGCTGCAAGGATGGATGTTTCTCGGTGCATCAGGGGAAATGACCAGTCATCCGTCTCTTCACTGTGGAGTCTGCCTGCAGCCATCAATCTTGTAGCCCAGCACGGCAGCTCCTTTGGCTTAGTTTGGCTCAACATTAGATGAACAAAGGGAAATGAAAGCTGATCAGGGGGAAAGGAGAGAAGAGCAACTATTCTCTATTTCACTTTATTTTCCCCTCATATGGCTCTCTCTCCACCTCCCCCATTATCATCTATTTTTGCCATATTTTGTAAGGTGTGGAGAAGGCCCAGAATATACATTTTTAGGATCTAGAAGTTTACAGCATTTCTCTATTAACAGAGAGGAGAAAGGAGGGAGATATTGAAAAGGCATAATTCAAGGCCCAGAGCCTCCATTTTTCAGTTTACCGTGGCAGTTTTCAGAACAAGCCTGCCATAGTCCAGCTGCAATAGGCAAGGGGAAGGAATATAATATCTTTCCTCCATCTTGCTATTTTTCTCCCTTGTTCCTCCTGATTCCTTCTTCCACGCCACTTTAGTGTTTTCAGGTATGTACTTCATCTCTTCACTCCTGTTCTATTCAGAAAGCAATCAACAGAGGCACGTGATGGGACTGTCTGGAAAAAGGTATGTACTGACATCCAAGAGCCATGACGGCAGCTTGTGTCAGCACATGCAAGCTCACTTGAGTTTGCCTGCTTGATACCACAGCGCTGGGGCTGCATAAGCTTTGCACAAACTGCCCAAGCTCATCCAGCACCTGTGATTCATGCTGTGAAACTGGAGGTCATGACAATGTCTTCATTGCTGTTGGTATGTGGCCTGTCAGAATCAAAAACATTCAGATATGTCTGCTTGTAAACCTAGCACTGAATTAACTGAATTCAGCACTGAACTCAGATGGGCCACTTTTGCCTGAAATCCTCAGATTTCATGTACTTCGAGCCAGGCTGGGAGGAAAAGAGGGATGTGAATTCACTGCCTGTGCTGGATTCCCAGAGCTATGGTCTGATTTCTTTTTTCCATGGTGGGTTGCAACCTGGTTGCTTTCACTGTTTTCCCCTAAAAATCTTGCCTCTGGATATCATAGCAGAACATCTTTGGCTTAATTTGTAGAAGCTTTATTTAGAGATAGCATTGCTCTGTTAGCACTGCCCAGTGTGGTGTGTGATTGACGTATTTAATAAACGTGTGATTACATTTACTTTTTAATTTTCCTGGCTAACACCAATGATCTAAGCACCAGGTCTGAAGGAGCCAGGCTCCCCTGCAGAACTGTGGTAGGAGATTTTTTTCTCCCACTTTTTACTGGAGGCAAAGAACTGAGATCTCCCAGGCGTGCACAAAGCTTATAAGGAGATTCAAGACCTAACTAAGCACTAAGACAGAGCAAGGGAACTCTGTAAAAGCAGATATTGGACTCAGAGATCTATCTGAGGAGTCTTTACCTGCTTTCAACCCAAATGTGCCATCTGGAGTGAACAGGCTTATGCCAAGATGGGGAAAATGTATACCATCATGTGTTTAAAGGGCTGCTTTGCAGTTTGGGCTGCTTTGTTTTGTTTTGTTTTGTTTTTGTCTTCTTTTTATTCTAAACCTGAAGCACAAATCCTCAAGAAAAACATATTTGGTGAAAAGCAGTTTCTCCTCCCCCACACCGTGCTTGTGTAGGCTTTACAAGTGGACACAAGACCTCTTTGAGTGGGGATATTCAGAGAAATCTCACAGTCCTTCTTTCATATTTTCCTTATATAGCGATAGCATCATTTCCCAATGTGTGTATTTAATTGTGCCCCTTTTAAACGAATGCTCAGATTTTCTGCGGCTTCCCTGCAATTGTCGAGAAAGACAAATCTTGTTCATGTTGTCATGAGGCAGCCTACCCCAGATGGCACATTTGTGTCTCGGGATGCCCTCTGGCTGGCCTATTGGCAGGCATTCCAGTGGCTCTGAAGGTCACCTTGTTTACACCTTGCCTTTTTCCCCCTCCCTATTCAGTCTTGCTGAGCCTGCAGGCTGGGCTTCACCATCTGCATTTTCTCTGGTGCCATTAATCTTCCTGTTTACCATTCTGTTATTAATTCTGGAGTTCACCTTTTTGTTTAAATGCTTTATAGGCCTCTTGGAATTTCTTGCCTTTTTTGTGGCAACAGATCTGAGCATCTCAGTACATGATTTGCTTTGTTCTTTCCCATTTCTGAAAGGATACCTACTAGCATCTCATGCCATTTTCTATTACAAGTCTTCCTTCCCATAATAACATTTTTCAATTAAATAGCTTCATCTGTCAGATGCATCTTACCGTATGAGTAAATATTATCCTTATTCTTTGGGGTTTGTGAATTGGCCAATGAAGCCTGGTATCTGAAAATAGTTCAGTGTTTTTCTTGAGTAGAAAAAAAAAAGTGTTTAAACCTGTTTTTGTGAGAACCTGTGAGAACACCTTGGCTTTTTGGTGTATTTTATTCGAATGTCTGAATGCCTATGAATATTAAACAAGTCCTACCAAACCCTAGAGGATAGATGAAGGCTATCTCCTTTTGACAGATGATGGAAACACAGAGGGTACCTTTGTTAGAGTTTGGCCCAAGATCACATAGGGAGGCAACAGCAATGCCAAGGGCAGCGTCTAGGATGAGTGGGGATGATTGTTCCCTATCCTTGCTAAAATTGTTGGTCACTTTGCTGTGGCCTTTCTGTTCTTCAGTGGTTTATACGTGTTTGAGCCTTGCATGATGAGCCAGTTCTGCTTGGCATGGTGTGGCTGACTTCTTCAGACACTGTGCCATGCAAATGTGGCTGTCCTGCTTCCCCGCACTGCCTGGGTTGCAGAGCACTTTGTTCCTGCAACTGGGAGCTTCACAGCCACAAATGCAGGATGAGGGCCAGGACACCTGTAATTGGGCTGTGCAGCACTAATAAGCCCTGCCGCATCTGTGCTATTACCTTTAGAGCTGCCGGGGTGCCTCTGCCTGCTCCCTGATGCTTTGGGTGTTGGAAGGGCATCGTTAACTGAGCTGCAGCATCGCACGAGCATACAGAGGCAGCTAGAGCTCAGCACTGCGCTCAAGCAAATCCCCCTCCTCATTCCGGCGCAGGAGAAAGCGCGGTGCAGGCTCCCAGGAACCACTGCAGGACTCAGATTGGCTTTGGCAGGTTTATCAGCTCTGGCTTGGTGCCGGCTCTGCTAGGCCCAGTCTGAATTAATTGGGATGCCTGCGCACTGTGGTTGAGAGATAACTGCATTACAGAGATTTATCTCTTGCTGAAGGTATCCCCTCCACTGTCCTCGATAAGGGAGAGGAGAAGCTATGCAAAACATTACAGAATTTGTAGCAAGGTTAAGGTATGGCTGGCCTTATGTATGGTTTATGTATGAGGCTATATTCGGTGCTGTCACGTATGGAAATAGTAGAGTCGACTGCGATGGAGGTCCACTCCCTGCTAGAGTTGGCAGACTGTACTGTGTCGAAGTGGCTCATGTTTTCTGGTAGCTTTCTTGGTACTGGATAATGAGCGGGTTCTGCTTCTTTTGATGGGTCAAGAGACCAAAGGCCCATCCATCTGTGTATCTACATGACCACGTGCAGATAGGTTGACCAAGTTACTCTCTTATGCCATACAGGCCAGAAGCCATGTCAGGGTGATGCGAGGCCTAGAAAGATAAGCAGGAATGTTCTCTAAATTGTAGTTGTTACCCAGGCTCTGTCCCCTGATGCTATCTACTGTGTTTGCTCGTTCTGGTTCTGCTAAGTCCTGGTTGTGGTTTGAGCCGATCTAGAGCACAAATGCAAGAGCGACCATGAATGCAAGGGAGTGCTCGAGTAACGTTACTGACAGGAGATATTCCTTTATGATTTGAACACTGAGGGTAGTTATATGATCCAGCATTTAGCCTGATATTGTAATTTGGCAGGCTTTGAAAAGCAGGTACAGTATAACTGTATGTGACAATGATTTATGTTTGCTGAGAAATAAATCCGTAAAAAACTTCTAAAAGACAACCAACAAGAGGGCTGTTTTTTATCTTATTTTATTTTATTTCTATTTTTTTACTGTGAGATTTTATAGAGGCATTCTAGTCTGCCAAAGAAATACAGCTGCTTGTAAAGTCCATGTTTTGATGATGGGTTAAGCTAAACAATACCTAACCTTATGTTTGAGGGTCTCTGCTCTTTTTTTTTTTTTTTTCAATTTTATTTCTCCCTTGTGTTGTAGCACCCTGAGACATGTTTGAGCCAGGAGCTGACAGAATCTTTCCACTGGATCCTGATTTTAAAATTCAAAGTTGTCCTCTGCTTTTTCTACAGTTTATGCTCAGACTGAAGAAAGTTTTAGACCCCCATACCACAGCTTCTTGTCTTTCATCTCTTCATTTTCTTTCCCTGCCACTGCCCCATTCCCCCAATCTTACAAGAGTGGCAGCTTTGCAGTAAGAGGTGCTAGGGAGGCATTGGGATTTTTCAGTCTCCCAGTGCTCCCTAGGCCAAACCTCAGTAAGCTCTAACATTTGCAACAAGTGTTTAATAAGATTCATTTTGGAGCATTATAGGACCCCATGGCTTCAGTCTGTTGCACTGTGTGGGTGCAGAGCAGAGGTATGCTCTGCCCCTAAAGAGAAGTTTTCACTTAGTGGAGGATAGTGCTCCAAACTATTCTTTCTGTGCAAAATGGCTTAGTTACAGAGAAGCAAATAACCTCTCATTTTCAAGTAATCTTGCTTCTAAAATATGTTTATCTTTCTATTTAACCTAATTCTCATTCTCACCGTGGCACCATTTACCTTGAGAGTGCAACAGTAGGCATGAGGTTTGAGGGTGGAATTGGAGGGGGAGACAAAGGGTTACTGGAGTAGCCTTACGATCTCCAGTCCAGCCATGGCTTTATTGCATCTGACTTGAATTAAAAATAAAGCAAATTTGATGTTTACTAGCCTCCAGGGTCATTTGTTTGGCTTTGCAGACCCATTGTGAGAATCCGTGTTATCAGCAGTCTAGTTTTGGGGAACACCCAGGGCTGGGATGGCTGAAGGTCCTGTGGATCGGGGCTGCGGAGGACTCTTAGGTGGAGATCTGACACTGTAAAGTTCGCTACAGATGGGTGCTGAATTGCGGTGATGTTGGGAGAACAGGCTGGGATAGCAGGGACCATGGAAGGTGAAGATAAGAGCATAATGGTGGTAATGTGTAGCATCTGCTCCTGGGATAGCAGGTGACAGTGCAGGGAAAGAAGAGTTTTGAAGATCCAGGTCTGCAGGAGGAATGAAGATCGTTACTGCACTGTGCTGGCAGATGCATGCTTCAGAGAAAAGCTCGTAGAGCCCTGCCTGTAGTGTACCTGGTTCTGGTGGTTGCTGTGAAAGCATCCCTTCCAAGGGCAGTAACATATCACTATAAGCAAGGAAGGAAACGTGCTGAGGAGGATCTGGTTGTGCACACACAGAAAAGCTACAACATCCAGCTATTCAACGTAAAGCATTGTCTCCTCTTTTTTTTCTTAAGGGATTCCATCCCCCCTGCCCCCACCCTTTGCACTCTAACGCTATATTTGTGCCTTGGAGATGTGGAGATGAGCATATGATGGATGGATGGATGCTGCTTGTCTGGGTTTTTCACCACCATTTCCCCCGGGGCACTCTGTCTGCTGGCAGAGAGCACCATCCCAAAAGATGGTATCTTTTGCAAACTCGACAGCTAACAGACAGCTTCTCTCTCTGCATATTTCCCAAAAGAAGAGCAGGCTTAATCTGGTTTTTATATGGCATATTTCATTATAATCTTTTTGACTTCCCATGTTCCCAATACACCATCATAAATAAAACGCTGGGGGTGGGAGCAGCAGAGATGCTGAGGCTTCACACTCTTGTGACACTGATAGATTCTCATTTTAAACTGTCATGGGATTTAATTGCTTGCTGAGCCACTGCACTGCACTTTCAGACACATCCTGCCACATCCTCTTAATGAGCTTAGTGGCTGCATTCGCTCAGCAGTAGTTCTGTTTGCTGTGAATTAGGTGGCTTTTTCAGACCACCTATATGATTTTAAAGAGCCAGCGGTTCTTAAGGTAAATATCCTTGGATTTGTCCATTTTAAAGAGCAGTTCATGGACTCCTAATATATAGTTTCCTCTGGCGCTTTTTATGTTCCAAAAAAATAGAACCAAGAAACAAAAACACAAGAATCTATGTGCAAAGTCAGTGTTTGTCTAAGAGGGTTTTTGGAAGCCGGATTGCTTTGGTTTGCATAGTAGCTGTCTCTGGCATGATAGATCATGCTGGAACTCACCCAATAAGTATCTCTGTTCCCAATTAGAACTGGAAATGGAGCTGCTTACGAGTGCACAGAGATGATGGCTTGGGTGGCAGCTGCTACTGTGGAGATGGAAATGATCCATTGTAAAACAAATACGTTTCACTGTATAGAAAAAGGGATGGTTGTTTTTAATTTATGTTTCAAAGAGACACTGAAAAGTTGCTTAGCTCCCAATGCGTTGTAAACCAAATGTGGCATATTTAAAGACAGGCATGTGCTGCTATTTTGGTGAATCAAAACTTGCAAAAGCCCACCATTTTGTAGGATTTGCAAAAATGTGATTCTTTTGGAGGCAGCATGTCGATAGAAAACAGATACTGGAATGGTACCGGCCTGGGTGCTTGTTCAGATCCTACCACTGCGGTTTAAGGACCTTGATAAATAGAGAGGTTGTTGCGCTGAGCTGGTAAACAGAAATAACCACGTTAATTTAATCACTATGGAAAGGACTCTGCCAAGTTAAGAAATATAAATTTTAATTATATGTACACACATATTCGAATTATACTATATGCACAACATTTGGCTGAGACACCAATAATAGCTTGGTTTATTAAAACAGGAAGGACTCTAAAATAACGTCTTCTTTTTCATTGATGATTTTTGGTGATTTGACTCTCCTATTTTGTATGGTTGTGGCTTTCGGTCTGTGCTATTTCCTGCATCTCCTTCACTAACCAGGTGCTATTGCATTTGCAATACTAATCAAAAGGAAATTTACCTACAAGCTGTCTTTAAATTGTTATGTATAAAAGAGAGAGCTTTTAGTTATATTGCTTTTACTAGTAGTTATTACTTGTAATAAAGATTATGTTCTCTGAAATTGCAATGTCTGAAGAAGAGCTTGTGGTACAAACTAGGAGTTACAATAGAAAGAATTTAGAACAATTTGTGGGTAGCAAATGTTATTACTTATATTTAAAAAGGATTTGGATGTGATTCAAGAATTTAAAGAGCCATAAATTCTACGTGAACATTTGAGAAATTGATTGAAACAGTAATTAGGTATAAGCAGTAAAGCACCTCAGAAATGATGATATAGGAGGTTCTGACTGACTTCCCCCGCCCTCCAAAAGGAAAATCATGTCTCACCACTCTCTTAAAATTCTTTAAATGACATGTAAAGAATTAATAGATAAGGAGGTTGACAATTTACTTAGACTTTCTGAAGACCTTTGGTCTTCTCCAAAGAGGAACAAAGAATTGTTGCAGATCAAGACTTCTAGAATAAAATATGAAGCAAAGGAAAAATGAAACAAAGAATTTTATAGAGAAAGGCTAGCAGCTGGTGCATCAAGGTTTGGTGTTCAGTCCAGTGTTGTGCAATATAGTAATGAAAAAAATGGAGAGAGAGGGAGTACGTTGTAAAGTACAAAGGTCTGCACATAGTCCAAAGTTATCTTGAGCAGTCGTGGCCAGAGAGGTCTGTGCTGGCCTCTTTGGGGTGCGTCTCAATGTCCTTTGGGAATGGGCAGTGGGAGAGACAGTTTAATTTGTTACCTGTGTGTTGAAAGTATTGCCTGCTGGAAGTTTTTGTCCTTGTTACAAGGTTCGTAATCCTGCCTAGCATGCAGCTGTGGAGACTGTTAAGACCCTGGATGCTGCCCGAGGGATAATACTGTGGGTAATATAAAGAATATTGTAATACATTTGTTTAAATGGGGGCTGTGGCTTCATCTGAACATATCAGGTGCAGTATTGGTCCATCCTGGGGAGAT
Organism: Aythya fuligula; assembly: GCF_009819795.1. Taxonomy (NCBI): domain Eukaryota; kingdom Metazoa; phylum Chordata; class Aves; order Anseriformes; family Anatidae; genus Aythya; species Aythya fuligula. Next base: position 35,250,365 of record NC_045563.1, read on the forward strand.
TATTGAAGAATGAGAGGAAGTTCAGAGAGGTCTAACATGACAAAGCCATATGGAAAAGCTCTCACAGCAGAGAGATGGAAAAGATTGTGACTGTTTATCTTCAAAAGGAGAGGAATAAAAAGAAATGTGAAAAGAAGTTCGGTCAGGAACTTCTATTTTCCCTATCTAACAGCAAGAAGATAAATAAATCTGCTAAGCAAGCAATAAATAAAGCGAAACACTCCTTATTTCAAGCCATAGTTCAACTGTTGAACTCACTCTAGTAGGAGGACATTGAGAATGAAAGTGTATCAAAATTCAGAAAGGGATGGGCTATTCTGTGTATTTCCAAAGGACCCAGATTTAGGATAACTGGAAGTGATACTGTGTTTATCCCTCAGGACTGACCTATTAGATAGCGTTTAACCATTTCTCTAGGCAAACTGAACCATCCTTTAGATTTTTGGAGGTTTTTATCTCTGAGGATTCAAAAAGTGTTTTGGAAATAAAATTTCCACACTTCCTTACTGTATCCTTTTATAGACCAGCCATCTTCCAAGAAAGATTGAATTCATTACAGGGACTGAATTCATTACAAAGGTGTTGTCTATGGACCTTTGTAGGTTTATATGCTGTAAAGTTTACATTTCAGATAAGATAGGGAGGAGAGAGTGCCATTTCCCTCTTTGTAGAGCTGCTTAAGAATGAAAATGGCCTCAAGAATCTACCAGCAGAGAAGGAAATAAAGCGGTTGAATAGTTGTTAGCTTAGTGGGCAGATGGGAGGCAACTGCCCTGAGTTTCTTTTCCCCAGTTTTCCTCCCTTCTAATTTAATTCTTGGTTATTCAATCTCCTCAACAGTAAACTGGGAATAAAAGTATTACCTTATACTGCCTTGTCAGTGGGATGTTAAATTTAATAATTAAAAAATGCTCTGAGAGTTTCGCATGAAAAGCCTCCTGGAGTGTTGCTGGTGGGTGGTGGCAGCACCACACAGAACAACTGTGCTTTTTTAAGGTCAAAAAAGGGCAGCTATCTTTAAGCCTACCTTTTCCCCTGACTTAATTTTCAGTATCTCTGGAAGAAACAGGAACTAGTTTTCCTTTCATATATGTTTTACTTATCCCCTCCCTTCCTTGCTCATTCCCTTTACAAATGCATTTGTTTGCTGAGTATATCAGAGGCAGGCATAGCTTGTCACAGTGAAGCAATGTTTGTTACTGATGCCCTTCAGCTTGCTTGAAGCTTCTTCTCTTGCTGAATGTATAATGACCTGTTGGATTTTACAGTCCTGCAAGGTTCACAATGCAAAACAAATGCCCTTTTGCACCTAAGCACAGGACTTTGAAACAAGGGCGAACACACAGCTAGAGATGATTTTAGAGGTCCCTTAGTGACTTTAGATTCAAATGTTGTGACTTGCACATAAATCGAGTCTAAAACGCTTTCTTTCTATTGAAATGTCTGGATTTAGCATCCGGAGGGAGGTACTAGGTGTTCATACAGGGAATTCTCTGTTGACTTCTCTGTCAGTTTTTTTATAGCTCAGAAAGGGGAAAAAGTGGAGAAAGTGGCATAAGGGGGGAAGGTGTGCAGAGCTTGATGCTAAAAATGGAGGCCTGATTGCACAGACCTCCTTGCAATGAGAAGGGGTCAATTCACTGTTGACCCCTTCCCATTGTGTTGGCTGTCCTGGGAGTTTCCTTTGAAAATCCCAGTGGTTTGGGTTTACTCGGCCTCTCCCTCCATGAATAGAATAGCTTTTGCTGGAATTTTGCTGGATTTTATGTGGTTATTGGCTGAGCAGTGTTCTCTCACTTAGAAGACTTGAGCAAGCATGTTGTGGAAGCACTGATCAGGGACCCTGAATCATTTGCTGGCTTAGAGGTTTTCACATATAGAGCAAACATATTCCTGGGACACAATTGCCCCCAGGAAACAGATTACACTTTACTGTCCCAGGTGGAAGTGTTCATTCATTATTTGGATTGCAGGAGTGATTTGAGGCTTTATAAACACAAGAATTTCTGCCCTGCAGAGTTTACAACTCAAGGTGATAGAAAAGCAGGGAGCTTCAAGCAGACTGGGGAACACAAGACAGTTCTAAAAGATGAAAAGTGGACAGAGCTGTGAAATCAGCACACCAGATGCTGATTTGTAAGCATTGATCCTGTGCATTATTACTTTATAAATCTATTGGCCAAGAGGAAGGAATTCATTTTAGAAGGGAGGGAGTACTTGAGAAATCCACACCTTGGCCTTGTCAGCAGAGACATTCAGGATGTCTCCCTACCATAGAATTGCTCTGAATGAACACCTACACAAGTAGGATAGAAGCCAAGATCTACAAGGAAAATGTAATTCTTTCCTGGGTGTATTTTAACATCTTGCTAAAATTAACATGTTGTATTTGCATGCCTACTCTACCGTCTCATAATCCAGTGACAGAACTCCAAAGGGGAAGTATGCTCTGTTCCTTCACCTGCATGGCAAGTTGCATCAGGCTTCCTCATAAACCCTCTTTGCCAGTTAAAGTCCCATGCCCCAAGCCTCCCCCCGAGCCACACTTGGGTTCTTACTGCAGTGGCTGAGGTTCATCCTGTTCTATGGGCTACATTCTGCACTTGTAACTGTGTTGGCTGATGGTTCTTCATTTGTGTTGTCCCATTTAAATCAGCCTAGGTATCATATCTAGTCAAAAATGGGAGCTGATATTCAATGAAAATTCAAGGCACATCCTTTTTTGTTTGTTTGTCATTTTTTTTTTTTAAATTTTAATTCTCAGCATTGGCCCCACATACTAGGTTTCCACTTCACCACATGCAGAACATGCCCTGCTGTAGGGAAGTGCTGCTTGTAGCTGTTCTATATAAACTGTGCCAGATGCTAAATTGCACTAAACTACTTCGCAACTTCAAAAGATCAGATCTTCATATTTGTTATTTCAGTGTCTACGAAAGCCTTGGTTTTGTTTTTTATTTGAAGCATAAGGAGTTTACATAAAGGAAAAATATTTTTCCCCCTTTTATTTCCTCTTGATACAATGTTCACAGCCTTATTTTCCTGTAAGCAAGCAGTAATTGAAAAGATAGCAAATTTTCAGCAAAATAGAATTGAATCCTATAAGGGGATCCATAGAGATTAAAAAAAGAACTTGAAGAATTCTCCTTCAAGATAGAAACAAGCTTGAAGGACTGTCAGTCTTCTGCTTGCCAGCTCTGTCCTTCTGCCTGTTAGCTGCCCGGGGGGAGATACATGCAGTCAGTGTGTTTTGTTTTTCAGAAGTTGATCTGCCTCTGAAAAAAGATGGGTTCACATCAGAAAGTACAACTCTGGAAGCCTTGCTACGTGGAGAGGGAATAGAGAAAAAAACGGACACTAAAGAGGAAGACACTATACAAGAAATCCAGGTAAAGGAGATCCCTGTGCCCTGACAGCAGTGCTGAATTTTACAATTTGTCTCTAAGCCTAGCAATTTTTGTCCTGTGACAGAATAGGTCATCTCTTGATAGTTGTGTCATTCTACTGTCAAAATGTTATCAAACCATTGTGCTATACTGTGATGCTCAAAATGAACTTGGGATCTCACACACTTCTCCTGTCATAAGAATCTCGGTCACTTGGCTGTGTTCTGCGTGGCTCGTGTGTTGGGATTTTCAGCAGTATGAGACAGTAACACATGGAACAGCCAAGCAGAGATGGGTCACAACCATAAACCAAGTTTTATTGCCTCAGATTTAGAATGAGCTTGGACATGGGTTTGAAGTTGTATTCACAGCTGCTGACTATAAAGAAAAATATGTTGTTGCTGTGTCTGTTTTTGCTTATACTGACAAGTCTTCAGGAAGTATGCAAACAAAATAAATAATTTAAAATATGCTAATGTTAATTATCTCAGTTATCATTAGTGATGCAGGTACGAGAACTATTGCCTCTTTGCATGCATTATGGTTTGAAAGTTACTTTTTCCAAAATTCCACTTCATCCTTTAAAACTGTTAAAAGTAGAAACACATTTGTGGGTCTGTCACAGAATGAAGTCAGCTAATATAAATGTTTCTTATATAAGGGCATCTCACTTTATAAAGACATCTTAAATTGATGGGAAAACAGGCCTCTCCCTTGGGAACAGCAGCAAATCTTTGGTGATGGTAAAACACCATTGTGTTATTTGATTCTCTGTTAGTGATTTTTAGGAAGAACCATTGGCAATGCATCAAACTTGGTTATTTTGGCTGAAATACAAGATCATAGAATCATAGAATGGCTTGGGTTGGAAGGGATCTTAAAGATCATTTAACTCCACTCCCCCTGCCATAGATAGGGATGCCACTGACTAAATCTGGTTGGCCAAGGCCCCATCCAGCCTGGCCTTGAACACCTCCAGGGATGGAGCATTCACACCTTCTCCTGGCAATCTGTTCCAGTGCTTCACTGCCCTTACAGTGAAGAATTTTCTTCTAATGTCTAGTCTAAATCTATCCTCTTGTAGTTTAAGACCATCTTTAGTTTAGGACCATTTAGTTTAAGATGTGGCATCTATACCTGAAATTAGTAAAATTTTGAGTGGCCAACCCCATGCCAAATGAAACAGAAGAGCATGGGGCTTCAAATCTATATTACCTGGAGATCAGTCCTGCTCCACTGAAATTTCACATATGTAAGGGCAGCAAATTAGGTCTCCTGTTCCCAGTAACACAGGTAAAAGAGCATCATCAGAGAAGTGTCCCATGTTCACTGAGTGGGGAAGAGTTCTGCACAAGGTGCCATATGTGTTTCCTTTCTCAGTGGTGTATCTGGCTCTAATAAGGTGAGAGCCCTAAAGCCCTGTTCATATCTACTTTCAAAGTCACAAGAAGTCGCAGTGCAGCACCATTATGAGATCAACAGGTGCCTTTGGATGTTATTTTGTGAAATGAGCTCCCAAATTATCCCCAACATCAGTCCGAGGAAAGAGACTTCAGAGATGGTAGAACTAGCACAAGTCTGGGCATTAAAGAGCAGAGAGGGGATACCACAACATACCATGAGTTTTTCGCTAAACTGCCCAAGCTGTGACCTGTCACCCATATACTAGTTTCATCAGAACAGACACAAAAGGCATGTCTTGCTGTTGTTTCTTATGCAAGCACAGCTTAGCTGGATTCAGTCTGTACAATGATTCCTGGAGCCTTTACTAGTGGCCAGCTTTCGGTGTGTATTTCATCACTTGACAGCTAGACTGTAACAGATCAAAATAATGATCAGGGTCCTTCATCCATATCACAAACAGAGAATACAGATATCTCTTTTGTTACTTTGCATGCTCTTCTATGCCATAACTTGAAAGGACCCAGGTTCAGTGGTGGTAACATGAGCAGGTGGGATAGACACAGTTGTAATTCCCACCTCAGTCCCAGTCACATACCACCCTCAAACTCACAGTATCTGTTAGTAGAAGACTTGGTGCTTAGCTGTGCTGAAGTACGTTGGGCTGGGAAACTCTTTTAGAAAGACAGAATAGGAAAATAACAGTTACTTTGCTAAAACGGTAAGGGTTGCCCCTGCTAAATAGATGCAGTCACTGGGGTCTGCTCTACAGCTGGTATTGAACAGAGTTGAGGATCTTGCCCTGCTATAAATTAGTATTGAATGTGTGTCTCCATCATTTGCTGGAGAAGACAGAATAGCCTTTTGACCATGCATCAGAAAGGCTATGCCCTTTCTACTGAGAATTAAAGCCATTATACTGGCAGTGTCATCAAATTCACACATGGTTACTTATTCTCCATGTCTCAAATTAATGCTGGAATTTAAAATGAAGAAAGTGGTTTGTGATATTTTTCTTAACTGCTCTTGTGTAACATTATTAGTATAAACTAGTTCCTTCCTATTCCACATGCAATATGGTGGTGGCCTTTTTTCCCTTTTTTTTTTTTTTTTTTTTTTTGAGATGATTTAGGACATCAAGCACCATGAAAATTTAAATTCATATCAGTAAGCTTGCAGATTCTCTTACATAGCACTTGTCTCCTCATGTACAACATTTCCAGAGTGCTCCAGTTTTCTAAGACCTAGTTGATCGATGTATGTAAATACCTTAATTTTGAAAAAACATTTTTTGTATGTAGAACTGGAACTTGCTTAACTCTTCCACACTCTAGTATTTAGAAGTCCAGTATTATGTGAAATTAGATTTCATGATGGTCTAATCTCATTAATAGCCTCCTGAGATTTAAAAATAAAAGGAGAAAAAGCCAGATGAAGAATTCTTCATTCTTCAAATGAAGAGTTCTTCATCTGGCTTTTGCTCCTTTTGTTTTTTATCAATTGAAGATTTTCTACCAGGTTCAAAGAACTACTTATTCTTTTTAAAAAGGACACTGTCCAATATTAGTCTTAAAAACATGGCTGATAAAATAAGAATAAACTTTTATGGCTGTTCTTCCAAGTGCAGGCTTTTTCTTTAAGTCAAGTCTCTCTTGTTTCCACAAAGGCAGAGTTCAGTACTTGAGGTATGTAGAAAGGAGACAAAGCCTCTGTGATTTGCTCCTGTTCTCCTTCTGCTGGCTCTCTAATATCTGTTAACTAGAAATTATTGGGAAGTGACAAACACAGTGAAAGATTAAAAAACAAACAAACAAACAAACAACACCTCCCCATCAGTTTAAAGTCACACTTTTGAATCTGCATCCTGGCTAAATGTTGTTGTGGTTTAACTGGATGGTGTCGTGGCAAAGATAAGTCAGTGGTTCCAGAGTAGCCCCTTATGAAATGGCATCCATATCATGAATGGCAGGAGTGGCTGGGGCCCTTTTCTTTGTTTGCCACAGGGATGCCAAAGGTTGAGAGAATTTCAGCAAGACATCTTTCCACATTAGTGTTGTGATGGTCTGTCTTGCCTTTGTCTGTGCTATGTCCGATTTGTGCATGTTTTCAGGGTGTCTGGCCTGGGTTTGTTCTCTAGAGGTTACATTTCAGAAGATTAAAGGAAAAGGGTTGAAATTCCCTGACAGTTATGTGAGATGATGAATTATTGTTATTGTTTTCATTATTATTCCTATTAAATAATTAACTGAAGAAGCTATTATTCCTATTAACTTCAACAAGACCTATACTTCCTCAGCCTTCTCATGCAGCAAGACCCTTGCTTCCAGATTACAGAGTTGTGCCTATGGTGTAAGCCCTGAAAGATGTGACTTTCTAGTTGCACTACAGATGATGGAATATATAGAGGAATTTTCTCTCTTTTTGCAAAACAGATAAAATTCTAAGCTGCCAAGGAGAGAACAAGTACTGACTTCTACCTTCTTAAAGTGCATGCTCAACATTAGAGGAAAACAAAACAATTTAAGTTGCAAGAAACAAAAACCAAAAAAAGTCATGCAAACCATTCCTCAGAAAGGGCCTGCATGAGGATACTACTTGTGCTGTCTTGGGGCATCAATGCTCAGCAATGCCACTATTATTTCCTAGGAACCTTTTTTCCTTGGTTGACTGATATCAGTGGTATTTTTTAATAAGAACTCCTTGGAGAACTGAGGGTGGAAGGGAAAGCAAATTTTTCTTTAGCAGAAAGAAATAGGGGTTCTGGGATCTGATTTGGCATTATATCATTAATCAACTGTAATTTAATAATGTACAGTCTCTGTGGTAAAAAGCAGCAGTTGTTTGTATGTGTCATCTTCTTTTCTTCTAACCATTCCTGTTTATTGTTCAACCACAGAGGGTTTTAGAAAACGATGAAAATGCAGATGAAGTAAATGAGGAAGAGGATTTGGAAGAAGATATTCCAAAACGAAAGAACAGGCCTAGAGGACGGGTATGTTGAGAATGTACTGGAATAGAAAGGAAGGGAGCAAACCTCTGCTTTCTAGTGTGTATTTTTCACATGTATTATATATGCAAAGTGTATATCCGTGGATATATGAGAATGATAACCATGTAGATAATTTTCAGTCATACCATCAAAGATTTTTAAATATATTTTACTTTATTTTTGCAAATTATCAAGTAAAAAGACTTCTTTGAGAGTAAAAAGTTGGGGTGCATTTATTATAGTGCTGTATTTATAATTTTAATGTGAACTGTAACAATTATGGTGACATCCTGCTATTGCAATGCTCTTACTATAAAACAGCATTTACTAATTACAAAAAAAAAAAAAGCAATATATTCAGTCACAAGATCCAAAAAAAAAAAAAAAAAGGTGTTAGTAAGAGTAACTTGAACTGTGTTATTATGTCTTGCAGCTTTCTCTAAGGTAGCACTTTGTGGCTGATATTTTGGCCTTCTTGAACCCAATGGCAAATAATCCATTTGCTTAAAATGGGCAATATTTTATCTTTAGGGGAGTCCGTGTCCCTTCTCTTACCTAAGATGTCTTTTCACAATTTCAGTAGGGTGCCAGTTAAGTAATTAAATCAACATTTTAATACTTGGAATCAATATTTTCAATTGTGGCCCCTTAAGCTAGGCATCTAAATAAAAGGGAACACAGTTCTCAGAAGTTTCAAGCATTTTCATCTCTCCTTGGTTCCAGTGGATGCTGCAGGGGCACAGGAGCTCTAGAAGTACCTTTTGATGTGTTTATAGGAGTCAAGCAAGAAGGGCCACATTTTAGGCCAAATGAGCAGGATATAATAGCTTTTGAATAAGAGAGAGACATGAAACCACATTGAATACCTACAATGTACTTATGCATCAAACCCTCTCTTTTGGTTTCTTCTGTTGTTGTATTGTTTCAGTTTTCTGCTCCTCTTTATTTTGGAGCGTAAGTCCTTTAATATAAGATCAAAGCACTTTAATAACTGGATAAGTATATATTTCACCTTCCTTATTCTCAAAATCACCTGAACCAGTTTCTTTCTTTCTTTCTTTCTTAGCCAAAGACCCCCACCTGGAAAAAAATTTTCCAGAAAAATGTAAGTTTCAGAAAATTTGTATGAACCAGTAACCAAAACCAGGAGTTAGAGTCGATATGTGCACACAAGCTTGACTGTAGCTATCAACTAATATTCCAGGCTAACAACTCTTTTCTTATAAGCTGCCCTCACTTAAGTTGCGCATGCTGGTTAGGGTAAGTGAGGGAGACTGAACAGGTAGAAGAAATATACTACCTGGGAGAAGGGAGTTAGCAGTATGCAGATATCCCAGGCCTACACAAAGTTCTGAAGTTACTGTTATGTGCAATGTTGTTCTCCCCTGCTCAGGAAACTGTTTCATTTTTTTTCTCTGCTACTGTAGGGAGAGGAGTTGGAGGGTAGTAGATGTCCCATTCATTTTAAAGTGTAAATTTACTACTTATTTTCTGCCCTAGAACTGGCCCCCTATTAAGAACAGGAACAGCCTTTTTTGTTGCTAACTAACTCCCACTCTGCTAGTGCCCTGGCTTCATTCAGTACAAAAAAAAAAAAAAAAAAGAAAAAGAAAAAAGAAAAAAGAAAAAAAAAAAAAGAGAAGTTTGAAGAGTGCCAAATACTTTGAGCAATTTTCATTTTTATTTAATGGCATCAATAACCAAAGTAAAATGTGGTATAAATTAGGATTTCAAAATTAGGGCCAGATACCCTAGCTGTTGAAAACTGGTAAGCCTGAGCTGAAGCCTGAATTGCATCTGGTTATGAGTGTTTTGCAGCTTTTCAAGCAACCCTTTTATAATGTTAGCCTGACTCAGTGTAGGGAATCACAACTGAGGATTTCAAATTAGGGGATATGAAACCTAAGCAGCACTCCGTTTCTGGGAAGGAGGTTGTCAGGGTGTTTTTAGAGAACAAAAGTGGGGAAAGGATGTCCATAGGAAACTAGATCCTGCAGAGTGTGGCCTTTGGGGATTCAGAGAAGGAGTAAGGGCTGGAGGCATTGATGTAGAATGAATGCAACAGAACTACTGCTCTGGACATTCCAAATTGCACATGCCTCTTCCTTTTCCTACAGCATAATTTTATTTTTAATCCTCAACTTCTCCATCTGTCCCTCTGGCTACTCTCTCTGGCTGCTTCAGGACTGCTTCAAGGCTGCTGTGCCATAGCTCCCAGGCCTCACATGTCAAGTGTCATAGTCTTTGCTGCATCCTGTCAGGAGAATGAAGACAGTCATGGATGACTGAGTGCAACAGACTGGAGAACCGACAGCAAGCACGTGGCACTCAGTTGAGAGCCTTTGGTGCAGCTGCTAAGTTAGCTACCCTCTCAAAGCTAGACCTGAAACCATGGGAGCATTAGAAAGGACACTGAAAGATGAAGAGATGGATTTACAGAAGGTTTTTAGTATCTTTGCTGGACAGGGAAAATGTGGTAGGAGCTAGGAGAGAGAGTTTGTTAGGTGGTGTGAGAGGAATGCAGCTGCACCCGTACAAGTGTGTGTTCCTCAGCTGAATATCCCATAGGACATTTTCAAAGGCACTGGAGGTGTTTAGGAGCCCAGCTCCCAGTGAAAGTCACTGACTTGAAAAATTTCCCGGTGTGTTCAGTGCATGAAAAAATGTATCTGACATGTGGTCATGACATGAATGCTGTACCCTTGCCTTTCTGTAGAGAACTGTTTGAAGGGAAACAGCTGCCTGCAAGACTAGTGAAACTCGGAGCAGCAGACTTTAAATTGCCATCCTCTTCTGAGAGGTGTCAATGTAAAAATAGTACCTTCTTACTCAACAGACCTGTTTTCAGTGTATAAACAGACAAACCTACTGACTAGTGACAAAAAAACCCACAAACTTTACAGCTTTTTCACAGCCCTGAAGCGCCAATGCAGCCTGGTAGGACAAAGAAATGGGATTCTAATCCAGGTACCAGCAGAAATATTTATTAAGGGCCAATCACTTGTCTCTGTGAAAACTGTGATGAGCTGAGGGTTGTACAGGAGCTGCCACAGACCTAAATTCAGCTTGCAGCACATTTTGTAGTGGTGATGGAAGAAAGGAACTAGCCTGGGATTGATTTCATAGCTCAGAGGGGGTTTATAGAGCTGGCAGTCAGAAATAAAAATATTGTAGACTAATAAGCTGATTTTTGTGTGATATGGTCAGTGAAGTAGCTTCCAACAAACAATTGTTGATGGGTCCTTTTCCAGGGTGAAACTGCTTTTCAGTTCACCCTTACAAATCTCACTTTGCACGTGTGTACTGATTTGCACAGAGGTCTTGGCAGAAGGCAAAGCTGTACTTGTCATACCTAATAGTATTTACACCATCCAGAGAGCTGCAAATCCATGTCTCTCCTTCAGGACTGTGTTAAGAGTTAGACCTGAGCAATCCCGAGGAAATAATACATGATGTTTTTGTAAATCCCTGTTTTGACAGACTGTGGTAGGCGAGTGTAAAACTGTTCCTTATTCCTTCTCTTTAGATGTCCAGTGGAATGCAGCTCAAATATTTCTAGTTCAGTCCAAAATCCACAGATGAGGGACAGAGATTATATGACTGCTTAGTATCTGAGGCACTGATATTCTCAGAATTTCTACATCTTCTCCAGCTTTGCTTGATAAAGCTCTGTTCCTTTCTTATTTTCACATGCAAATGCTTGAAAGATTTGAGTCAGGTGGCCTTGCCTAGGGTGAGAGACACCAACAGTTTAATAAGAGGTGCAGCAGAAACAATTTTGTTGCTTTTAGGTGGGAAATAGATTAGCTGGCAGAATTACTAAAGGGCTATGTAGCTATCCACCTCCAGATCATTTTCCTCATATGAAGATCAAGTCTAAAATTATTGTCATCTGCAGACTGTACATTAACTATCATTAAAGAATTGAAGGCCTAGGCTCAGTTTCCAGTTCCACATCAAAACTGCTGCCGTTGGATAGATATGAACTGCCCCCTTGTTGTTGTCTGGCCTGAGAAGGGTCAGAACCAAGTCTCCACTCTTACCTCTCAAGCTCAGACAGAGCAGTGTGCTGTGAACAGAGGTTTTCCAGGGCTGCCAACCTGCTGTGTTTTAGGAACACAAAACTGCAGAGACCTTTCTGGGTAATTCCAGTTCTCCACTATTGCAGGTAGCCATTCTACCTAATCTTTTCCACTAACTGACCTAAGCTCCATGTTGTAGTGAACCATGGTATCTTTGTCCCAGTCAGAAGGCCCTTGAAACATTGCTTTCCAGCTAGAAAACAAAACAAAACAGCCCACCATCACCTCTGAAAATACGGTAGTCATTTTACCTCTGCTTTGTTTGTTAACTGCTTTCTGGCTGGTTTAAAGGTTATATTTATCCCTTACCACCTGTTCATCTATTTTTTCATTCATATTCAGTATGACAGGTATTTGGACATCTTCAGAAATGAAAGTTTGATGATACTTGACTGAATATGTGCTGGCAGTAGCATACTGCTATGGATGAACAGTTTGGGTTATCTGTGGAGGGGATCTCTGCTGCATTACGAGGTCCATTTGCATAGTGCATATCTTAGGAGTTGAAGGGTCAAGCCTACCCTTGATAAACCTATGTGGAAGCTGAGGATTTATTTAGTTTATGTTGCACATTTTTCATAGGAGGGTGAGGGGCACAAGGAGACCCGAGGGGCAATGGAATAATGTTAACATTCTTCTTGTCCTTGCAGGCTCGGGGATCTGGAGGTGGCAGGAGACGGAATGATGCTGCCTCCCAGGATGATCATGACAAACCCTATGTCTGTGACAGTAAGTAGCACCCAGACAAATGACTTTGCTTCCAGCCTGGTCCTACCAGCTCGGTGCACTCAGGGTTCATCTTTTCTTTTCCAGCAAAGTATTCTGCTGCTCTCTGACTTGCATGTTTGCAACCTGCTGCTGCTGCTGCTCTTGGTGTTTTTGCATGAAGGAAATATAATTAAGTCCTCGGCAAGACTCCACCTCCCTTTGCGCTATAACAAGTCATCTCTTACATTCTTTCTCCTTCTCCTCTTTTTCTGGCTTCTTGGCCTTTTGTCATCCTTTCCCCCATGTAAGATTCACCCTCTATTTCTTTCTCTGTTTCAGATAGTTACAAACAAAAGCATAACTCAAAAATCTCCGACAAAGGTACTTCACCCTTGTTGTATCTCTTCATATATTTGGTGATTCTCTTTCCTTCAGTCCTTTAAAATCTCACTGGGCTAAATTTTGAAGGTCTTATTCTCATCCCTTATTCAGAAAGGACTCTTGTGGCATCATCAGGAGATGAGCCCTCCTAAGAAACAAACACAACTGGAATGCTCTGTTTTGATACATATTTCCCTTGAGTATGACAATACTGTCTGACATCTTTCAGTGGGACTGCAGGTGAAGTAAAGCATTGCCCAAACTGAAAAAAGATATCAGAGTCCTAGTATGAAGAAGGAGTACAATATTTGTTACACACTGTATTTTTTAAGGTCTACTACTTGGTGCATTTCTTCTTTTTATATTCATTTTTTTGCTTCGCTATGTCATTTCCATGAGGGACACTCATCTTTACCTACATGCTTTTGAGACTTCCTATCTTAAGGCCTACTGCAGTGTGTTTGTGCAGCAAAGAGTATTATTAGAGTGCCTTCTATAGTACAAGACAATAACCTAACAAAAAATAATAGAAATAGGAGAATAACAGGAAGTTTTCAGTTCTGTGACCCAAAAATGTTTGGTGGTTTTGAGAAAGTTAGAACTCCCCTTTCTCCACTGTTTAACTATTTTACCATGTTACTGACACAGTAAGTATTTAGTGGGTAGTATTGGTGGTAGGGGGAGGAGGGTTGGACCAGATGATCTTGAAGATCTTTTCCAACCTTAACCTTAATGATTCTATGACCTTAAAAGACCAACCATTACTATGTCAATCTCTGGGTATTTTCTGCTAATTTTTAAAAATGTGAAGAAATACGGTGCATGTGTGGTAAATGAAAATTATATTCCATATGATTAAATCATATTCTTTTATAGCAAGACCAGATGATTGTGCATAGCACAATATGACATGTTTGGTATATTACTTCAGCAATGTGAATATTATAAGGTCTGCTGGAAATGAGTAGATATAGGGAGACTTGCAGATGAATGGGAGTCTCTGAACATATAATCAAGGATGAAGAGCTCTTTAGTATCTGAAGAGTTGGGAGACTTCTACTATAGTTATATAGCTGTCGTTTCATTCTGGAAGAACTAAAATATGTCTTCTAAGACTTATCTAGGAGCCACTGTATATCTTGTAGAAAGACACAGTTTTTCTCTGCTAGTATATGCATAATTATCTTAATCACTTTTTTGGAACATCTTTCTAAATCCAAGGACACTTGCCAATGATGTACGCATTTTGAACATAATGACTCTTTATCGTCTGATCTTGCTCTGCTTTTGGATCTTACAGAGAACTCACAACATGCATAGTAGTGATTTGAACAGAGTAGATAAAACATCTAAGATACCAAAGAAGGCGGCAGAAATCTGAGCTGAAGTCTATGTTCTGGTACATTGTTGTACTGATGGAATTTTGCCTTGGCTTACATTTTGGAGCATAAATTTCCTCTTTGGTTTTGGAAGTATAAACTTTCCTATTTCATTTGGCTGATACCCTTCATTTTTAAGAAACATATAGTCAGAGGGTGAGTCATAAGGAGTTTTGGAATCCAGACTTTACACAGTAACTCCTCCTTTTCCATTGTAGATAGCTGAGAAGAGGGTTATGTGATAGCAGAAGTCTTACCTGACTGTGGAGCAGAAGAACTGTCCCAGTTGCAGTGCCATCCTCCTGAAATAATACTATGCCAATGTTAACTTTCTGTAGAAATATTGCATACAATTCATAGTGAATAATTAGCTTGTCCGTTCTGAGACCTTTTTCCTGCTTGGGTGATCAGTACACCAGTAAAGGATTTCTTTAATGATTTTTTTTTAATTTGAAATGATTTGCTAAATAATTTTATAAATAAATATCAATCTGATCACGGTAGGTTAGATATTGGTTTGCAGTACTCCAGGTAGAGGTGTTTTGGGCAGATAGTTTAGTTTTACATGGCCATGTGCAGGTCAAAAATAGTGAATCTGTTCCATGGTTTGGAGAACATGATTCCTACAATTACATTATTGGTATGAATAATTACTTTAGCAGGTGGACACTTTACTTTTTCTGTATATTCTTTAATTTACTTCCAGGTTGCTTTTTCTGCATGTGTTCTGATATTTGAATTTGGAATGTGACCACAAAGCAGAATACATAAGCATATCTAAAACTAATTTTGGTATTTAAGTGTATGACCACAAAAATGACTTGTGGTGAAGAATGCCCTTTTTTCACAGTTGTGCGTTCATATTTGTAGGAAATTAGTATATCACCAGACTTCATCAGGAGTAAGAAGGTTATGTGAAATACCTAGCCTGTGTGTCAGTAAGATGATGCAAGAGTTGTATCCAGCTGACAGTGCCCCTTGTGTTGTAAAATAGCAACGTTATTTCTGAAAAGGCTTGCCTTTGGTGGAAGAAGCATTCAGCTATGCACCAATATTAAAGTTCATCCCAGTATTAAAGCTGGCTGGAAATATGGAACCTCTATACTCAGGGATGTTTTCAAAGCTTTCAAATTTTGTGTCATATGGTGTTAGGAAAGCACGAAATCTCTGTTTGGTTGTTTGCCTGTTTTGTAGAATTAAATATTCTAACATACTTCAGTTGTTTTTTTGAGTATATACTGTATCAGGAGTTCAGAATGAAATATTTGGCCATTCAAAGCATTAATAAAATTGCTAATAAAATCATGAAATGCTTTATTTCATTAAATTGGCAAATGGAAATGGGTTAGCTAGATTTTTACTCAGTTGTTCTGGACAGTGTTGTGCCTTGAGCTCCATTGGGAAAAAAGCCTCGATATAAAAAGTGGCAGGGAAACCTGGTGTAAGGTGAGTATAGACAGGAAATGGTATCACAGTGGGATGGTCAGCTGCTCTAACAGAGCAGACCCCAAATGTAGCCTGAGTACCTGGCTAGCACGGCCTCTGATGTTACTCCAGAGAAGCTGAATATACTGTTCAAGATGAACTTGGCATGTGGTTTGTAAAGAAGGAACAGAGTGAATGAATGTATGAATGCCTATGTATGTAACAAGAATTGATGTTGTGTGGTGATGTCATGTGGTTGTCAAATGATCAGCTGAGGAACAACTATCCTGCTAGTCTGCAGTCTTAGAAAATCATTTTGCTATTTTTATACTTACTTTATTATTATTGTTATTATTATTATTATTTATTCATTCTGGGGAAGCAGGGGGAGCTTATGTGAAGTTTTATCTAGAAATATATTCTGTTTTAAAAGTTGCAATCAGTTGTAGCGGCAGAGGTTCATGACTCTGGATGTCTACTTCCTTCAGCCAGACTTGTTAGTTCGTCCTGAATCTCCAGGAGTTATTAACGTCACTCATGAGCATTCTTATTTACATGTATCTACTTTTATTCATGTTCCCACTGATAGTTCCCTACACACTTACCTACTTCTACCTTTGTTTTCTGTTCCTTCATCTATGGGAGATTTTCCTTGACCATCTCTAAATGAGTTGCTTCTTTCTCTCTCTCTTTTCCTTTAACCAATATGTCCTTACCTCCTTTTAGTTTTATTCCTGTATAAACTGCAATGTTAGCATAACAACTTATGTTTGCATTGTATCCTTTATTCATGGTCCCTCTGAGACTGAGATATGTATTTAGATCCATTCCTTGTCCAAAAATGAGAATCGACCAAAACCTTCTTATGATCTCTGCTGGATCAGTGACTAATGCAACCTTAAATGTACCCAGAGACACTGATCCTACAGTCTTTTGTAGAAGCTGGTTCTTTTGTCAAAAACTTTATTTTCAGGTTTTTCCAGTTACTTATAGTGATTTTCCTCTGCTTCAGTCTAAGAACAGAAGTCCTTGCTCTGTTCTTAGTGGATAACAATGTCTTCTCTCTATGTCTGAAAACAGTTACCGTGGCTTTTTTCAGCTCTGTTTTCTTCAGAGTTTTTTAAGAAGCTTGTTTCTTTTCTCTGAAAAATCCTCAGAGATTCTTCTTTGAATAACAGTGGCCAGCACTAAGTAGAAGATGCTGTTCTGAAGATAGAAACAATTCCGAAGAAAGGCAAATGGCTGTTACATTTATATGTAATTTATACTTACCTATATAAATTGGATGTATGCAACTTGATCTGTTATATATCTGTGAAAGGTGGCTGATCTAATAGGTTGCCTAATAAACCCTTTTTCAATGCAAGACACTCCTTTCCAGTGGCAACAGGGTTTTCACCTGTGTCTGACATGCGAGTTCATATTTAATAGACCCTTTTCTGTAACTTCTTGTTCCTTCTCTGTTCAACCTGCTTCTACTCAGGCTGAATATCTGTCATCCTTAGTTTCCTCGTTATACTGTCCTCCCCTGTTATACCATGTTTTATTGATCTACACAAGATGTCATCTTAATATTTACTAATTATGCTGCTGTTTGAAAAAACATTCTTTGATTGATGAAACTTGTATGGTATATTTTTATTAGTATTCCAATATTTTATCCAATCAGTTCTCTTCATGTCTGATTCTTTTATTCTCAATTCCACCCTTCAAGTTACTTGTACAAATAGAGGCAAATGTTGAGCCCCAAATACACTCTCAGGTGCTTGAAGATGCAGAAAAGTGCCATGTGAAGTTTTCAAAAGGTTAGGCTCCCAGTTCTCACTGATTTCAGCTGGAGGTAACCTCTTAAACTGTTTTCTGTAAATATCCCAGCCTATCTGTTTGTGCCTTCCAGATTGTATAAGGCTTGGTGCCTTATTGAACACTTTGAATTTGACTTTGAACTAATAATAATTAATCAGAACATCCTACGTTCAAATCATTAGAGCTTGAAACAATTGGATTTCTCTGTGAGTTCATCATCCAGCACGGTATTGAAATTTCAGTATTTTAAGGTTAATTTTTTCTTCTCCTTTCCCTTTCTGCAGTAAATGTATCACAGGTTCTGCCAACAAAAGGCTGGAAACTTCGGATAGTTTAAGTGATTTAAGATGAACAGATTCCACTGAGCTTCAATGGGAATTGAGGATCTCTCTCTTTTGAGTTCCTTAAAAAAAAAAACAAAACTAAACACTAAACGGTTAATTTACATGTATGTTGTTCTAGCATGACTTGCTAACTATAACTCCTTGTGGCCTATTCTTTAGGAACTATATTCCTGTATATGTTCACAAAGTGATTGGTCAAGTAATTAGCTTAATAACTTCACCTGCCTTCTTTCTCCTCTCCTCTGAGTATGACCTGATCCTGCCATACTCATTTTAAGAAACGACTCATTTGTTCTCTGTAAGGTTTGCTGGAGTACCAAAGGCTTGCAAGATAAGTCATGATGTAGGCTGATTTTTACCAGTTCTCCAAGACTTAATCTGTTATCATAATTCTCACAGATATGAATGAATCTAACATTGTTACTGCTGCTTCTTAGACCTTTGGTTAAATACCACGCTGGCAAGCTTATTTTAAAATACTTTGATTATAGCATTATGTTTTTACTTGCTTCTTATAAATCTCCATCATGTCTTCAGCTTCCCTTTAAACTATTAGCAGCATAAGCCCTAAATCATCTCCTGGTATTATCCTTTCTAGTGAATCTCTAAGTAGGTAATAAGCAGTAAGATCTAGAATAAGATGATTGTTCAGATGAACCCAACAAACATCTCTCCCACCATAGCTGCTGTACTTGCCATTCATTGACTATATTACTGGTAGAAAAGCCAACATAAGAGAGGCAAAAACACTTTTTTTTTTTTTTTTTTTTTTTTTAATATTGAATAACACAGCTGTGGAGTGGGTCATATGGTTAAGAGGGGAATAGAATTGTGATTCTAATCCTACAAGGTATCTGTTTTCTGCTTTGCTCCTGCTAGCAATTTATTTATTGAAATGTGGATGTACATATTGTTGGATATATGTGCATTGTTGACCTGTGTGTGGTTTGCTTTGGAGTTCAACCTTCCTGTGATCTTAATGCAAAAGATAGATTCTGGGACTTGTCCCTCTGGGGGCAATGAAACAAAGACTATTTACTACCTACAGAAAATCCCATAAGAAATGGGTTAATAAATAACTGCTCTGATAAAAGAGGTGTATAACATGACAGTACTGATCAAAGAGGGACAAGCGTAATGCCTTTCCATCTGTGGAGGTCAAGATACACTGTGTTAATGTTTGAGATCTCTCTGTACCAGAGAGTGGACATAACTGTAACAGTGGAGGTTATATTACCAAACCAATGCAAAATAAGGCATGTTTTTATTTTATTTTTTTTTTGTATTGGAGTGAATGGGAGGACAGGAAGATAACTTTGAGGAATGACTGCCTGCCATCAGTTAACTTAAGCTTTGTTTTTGACACAGCCCCATTGAGGAGAAAGAACAGGAGGCAAAGGAGAAAAGCAACAACAATGAGGGGGCAAGACTCAGCAAGGGAAAAAAGAAAAAAGCATATATCCTCCCCCAATTTCCGGTTGCCACTGAAAACACGGATTGTTTCCTTCTGTGTCATACTGGTGACAGATTGTGTAAAATGTATGTGGAGAGCTGGCTGGAATATACCTCACAGCCTGCCAAGGACCAAATGTGTAACAATTTGAAAATGACAGCAGCACTGCTATTAAATATTTGATGAGGAAGTCTTTTAAGTCATAGATTTCAAACCTTCTTTGAAAGGAGGAGAAGTATTTTATATTAATTTTACTCATAGAGAAACGTAAACAGAGAGAAAATTTGCTTATCCAAAGAGTTACAGGCTGTTACAGGCCATAACTTAGAACAGAGCTCTCTTTTATGAAGTGCTCAATGCTTGTGATTAAGCTGTCTGCAAATTGTGGTTTTTCCCCATAACATAGTTGTGTAACGTCTTCACTTCAGTCTTCAAACTGGAAGGGATGTAGGCTCATCATAGGAGAGCGTCTGGTGGCCTAATAAAATCTTCCTCATCTGTGCTGTTTGATCTGCACTGCCATGTTAGCTTTTAATTACCCAGCTTGTTTCTAAGATGGCATTCGCATCAGGTTGTAGCAAAATATGTCCTTTGAATGCAGAAATGGAGGAGGTTATGTTCTACAAACTCCTGCTGTTTTCATTGGGTTTGGCTACCTAATTAAAGATTGTCAACTTTCCAGTGTTGAGATTCAGGATGAAATCTAACACATGCAAGGATGATGAGCCTACCCAGCATGGAAAATTAAAGATAGAACAGCCAAAGCCACTGAAAGAAAGGCAAGGCCACCCAGCAAAGTTTATGGAAGGCACACTCTCACTTGCTATGTATGAGCTGTGTAGTGTTAGAACATAACCACCAGCATACATTTCTGACTGGGGGAACCAGTTCCCATTATGCTTTTGTCAGCTCCAAGAATGAGAAAGATGTGGTGTGAGCACTGGTCTGGTACTGGAACTCATGAATTCTAATCCTGGTAATGATGAAAGATCACTGTGTGGGCAAGCCACTTAACCCCTTTGTGGTTCTCTTTTTTCAGAAGTGAAATGAAGGTAGTATTTCCCACTCAGGAATGTGGAGGAAGATTAATTAATGTTTGAAAAGCCAGTCTTGCAGTAGGAAGAGTTATATAAGAGCTAAGCATTTATTAATGATCACCCTTTTATAGAAACTCCTTCTTAGCACAGTAATATGGTAGATTAATAAAATGTGCTCTATCTGGAAAATAAGAAGTTAGGGTGAATTTGGGAAGATTCCAGTCTGTTGGAGAAACCATGAAGTTCTGACTTAGCTTTTATCCTAGGAAATTGTCACTGAAGTCAGCGGTTCTTTTGCCTGAGTAATATCATGATACCCTTTTTCCCCTATAAAAGTCTGATCTGCTTGGGGAATAGGAAATCCTAGCAGTTCAACTCATGGTTTTGCTTTAGACTTTTTTCCATGTCAGAACATTGAATGGAGGAAATGTCTGGACACCCAGAAAAAAGGCTGCTGGAAGCTACAAATCTTTGGTCCTACAGAGGATCTGCTAGAACTCTGTAAACATAACTTCTTTGCCTCAGCTCTGGGTATAAAGTCCTCTAAATTCATTTGTAGTGAGGAATGTCTCAGCTTGCTGCCACCCTTGAAGGTTATCTCAAAGAGCTTTGCCAGTGGAAAGTGCCCAGCTACAGAATTACTACTGCCTTAGCTTATATTGATACTTGCTGTTTTTTTTTTTTTTTTTTTTTTTTTTTCCTATTGGATTTTTTTTTTTTTTTTTTTTTTCTGGAGAAGGAAAAGTCTGCAAACCCACCTGATCTGATTTCCTATGCCATCCCAAACTCTGCAGCTAAAATCCCTGCAGGATCCTGTAGGGAGTGGAGACAAGGCCGCAACCTTGGGTATTTCTGCAGGGAATGCAAGTTTCCTTTTGTACATTGAGGGAGAAAGCTGTATGAGACCTTTATTCAAGGATGCTGTGCTTTTATAAGGTAATACCTGTAGAGCTAGAATTGTGTATTTGTTTTCAGGTAGACCTAAATGAAATGTAGTGTGTTAGAATTTTTAGACATAATTTTGTTTTGAAATTTAAAACAGACAAAACAAGAGGTAAATGGGACTGGGATTTAGAGCTTATCTGATTTTGCACCTACATTAGCAGTAATGCAGGATCAAGCTGTATAAGAGCAAGATAGAGTCAGATAGTATATATTGTGTAGCTGCTAACTCCAGGTGCCTCCTCCACTGTCAGTACAGCACTGATCATCTGATAGTGCTCTGAAAATAAATTAAGCAGATAGAAGTTTTGGAGAATACCAGTAATTCTTAGCAAAAGTAAAATTTTTTAACTTCCATTTTCAAAAACACGATAAGGTGGATAGGCTAGGACACTTAGTGTGATGCTCCAGTCATCTGCTAGGAATGTTAATCTCTCTCACCATTCTAAAAAAATGACATTACAGTTGCTTAATTAGAGGGACTTATCCTTCCAAAATCATTTTAACAGTGAACATTGTGTAGTTTTCTCTAGTTTGATGATTACTTCCGAGTTACACTTTTTCCAGTATTCAAAAGTTGTACTTATTCACTTAACTGTGAATATATATATATTCACATATATATATATTTATATATATATATATAATTTATATATATTTATTATAATATATATTTATGAATATTATATAATAATATTTATATATATTTATTATAATATATATATATTTTTTTTATTTTTTCTTTTTGGTCCTTGTCAATATCTGTTCCATGGCTTGTCCTGTGCTTTGTAAGACCACAGATGAGCAGTAGGTAGTTTCCCAGTCCAGAATGCAGTGAAGAATCCATGGTTGGTACCAGAAGAAGGGAGACCAAACTGAACTTCTGAGGAGAGTGTGCATCCAAGAACAGTTCTTCAAAATATCAGGCAGCACAGTTAGGTTTACATAGGTAACAAAGGCAGATGCTTCAAAGAATGGGTGAGCGTATACATCTGAGTGTTTTAATCCTTCCTACTTCTCCCCTGTCTCCTGCAGGAATTTTCACTTCTAAATCAAGGGAATTTAAAGACTTAAGACTCTGTGCTAAGGACACATTACATTTGGAAAAAAAAAAAAAATCTGCTCTGTTACAGTAACTGTATGATCATCATCTTGCAGAATGGTGAAAACTGGGATAAAAGTATGTAATCTTCCAGATCAGACATTTTATTCATATCATGAGGTTGTTTTACACGTTTATAATAAGGCAAAGTATTTTCCTTGAGGGAGTTTACAAATCAGTTAGAAGAGACAGAGAATGAAATCTGTTACCATACTAGGCTTTGATTTACAATTTTCTCTCTTCTGTTCCACAACGTGGACCACCAGTTAGCTTTTTGTGAGCAATAGCAGAAAAGTGAAATAATGGAAGTTTTACTTAGCTGGAAATGAATAATTGCAGTGGGTCTTTTTAAGATTTTTTGTTTATAGAGCTTAATGACATTCCCAGACTCAGGTGTCTGGGGAACGGAATCTATATATATTGCAAGATACGTTTTAGGTATCACAGTTGAGTGAAGTTTTTAGGACTGGATGGTGACTTCCCCTCCGGGGATCTTTTCAAGAGATCTAAAATCAAGACAGAACTAGAGGCTGCTGGGTTCTGCTCTATCTTCTGACACACCTTCCTAAGCAAGCCACGTGGGACATAGTACCACTTATTTCTGTGTGATATCCTGGAGGTCAGTGAAGCCAGTACAAAAGTGTGAAAGTGTGGCTGGGAGAAAAAATCTGCAGGAAGGGCACTAAGCTTCTCAGCTTTTGTTTCCTAATCTTTTAGAATGGCAATAATTGATTCAGAGACTGCTTTGAAGATGAAAAGAGAGAACTTTTAGAAACAATACCATGAATTAAAATCTTTATAGAAGCTGAATTTGTATGTAATGAATGTTATGATGAAGTTTGCCCTTGTGTTGAGCTTCTATGTTTTGTAGCCCTTTTATCAGCCTGAATTGTTAGATCCTGTTCTTAATGCCTGTTGGCTTAGTCCTAAAGCAAACAAGTGTTCAGAAGGAGGATTCCATGTCACACTTTGTATTATTTATTGTGATTGCTGAATGTGAAGTTTGTTAAATGTTCTTCTAGGAAGAAACTATGGATGATTTCCATCTCCTTGTCTTGACTGGCAATCTGTGAATAAAGCAATTTATTGCCCTTTTAAAGAAAGACTTTATTTTCCTTTTCAAAAAAAAAAAAAAAAAAAAAGAAAGAAAAAAGGAGTAATTTTGTTTCCTTTTCTGAGAGATCAGTAATCAAGAAAATAATGCCCTTTCTTCTTGGTCCAGTTCCCCTTGCTGTGCATTGTGCAGCATCAACATCAGAACTGGCATTTCATTTAATTTTATGGGCAATCTTGTTAGTAATCTCAGCAGAGAGGATTAGGGTGGTATGAGCTGCGGAGACTGGATGTGCATTTGTCTAGGCCAGTAGGAAGGGCTGCTGGCAGCATGGTGGGAAGAGCGCTTGTCTGGGGCCGTGGGGCTGCAGGGCTGGCATCTGTCACCTTTCACTGACACCCATCGGTAGCATTTCAAGCAGGAATATGGAGTTTGTGGTGCTACTGCCAGGGGAGAAGGGAGTGCTATTTTAAAGGATGCTGTCATTGTTGCAGGTTGTTCTGATGTTTCCATTCTCTCTTCCCCTCCCTCATATTTCCTTTCCTCCCAGTCTGTGGCAAGCGTTACAAGAACAGGCCCGGGCTGAGCTACCACTATGCCCACACTCACCTTGCCAGCGAAGAGGGTGATGAAGCCCGCGAGCAGGAGACCCGCTCTTCCCCTGTCCACAGAAATGAAAACCACAAACGTGAGTAGTATTTTCTCTTTGCCTTTGAGATCCTTTTCAGGGATGTTGCCTCCACCTGCTCTTTGCCTTGCGGAGGCTGGCGTGATTGCCTGGCTCCATTGTGAGTGATTGGTACCTGGATGCTTGGAGCTAATCAGCCACTGCTCACACCAGTGCTGGCTCAGCTAGTCAGGAATTCATTTCAAACCCAGCATTATCTCTGCAGCAAGTCACTTTTCCATTACAGCTCCTGTGGGGAGGAGGTGGCAGGGAGAGGGGGGGAAAAGAAGAGATGCCCAACCCACCCATCGTCAAGCAGCCTCCCAGTGGCTGTTAGCAGGGATGTCAAGGAAATACACATTCTGTTTCAGGGGGCTGTCTTTGTTTTGCCTTTGAATAAGACACCTTTATCCATGCCTCAGATTTTTAGCTATGAAATTTACAGCATCTTTCTGCCTTATCCCTGCATCTCCTCCTCAGAAGGCTTACACTCATCTTTACCAAAATGCACTTCTTAGTTACAGTTTTGAAAAAATCTACGAAAAGGTATCAGTTCTCATCTGCAAGGAGGAATGCTGGAGCATGACATCAGTTACATGCCTAGATTCTCCACACCAATGCAGGGCTGAAAGAAAAAAGGTATAGCCCAGATGGCCATGTTTGACTGTCCTTCCCCTGCTTCTTAGGCACAGAATGAAGGGTCAAGGAGACTGTGCTTTATTACTGATTTTTGTGAGACTGACAAGTCTCTAAGCCCCTGTTTCTCAGTTTTCCAGTGTGCAATACTATGTGATAGTCGCTTTTACCATGGGATTTGTGTTGATACCTTTGTTCACTTATGAAAAGTCCTTTCAGATCACTGTGTGAACTGTCATTTTAGTTCAAAGCAAGGAACAATGCAGACAAAGCTATAAAATGTTTATGGGGAAAAATATCCAGGCAAACATTTTATAATATATTAAGAAGAACTGGAAGAAATATGGAAGTAGGAAAACATTTTGTTTCTGAGGAGGATAATTGATAATTGTCCCCAGGGATGGAGGGGGGGAGGGCTTCCTTCCTCCAAAGCATCTGCTGCTAGCCACTGTCTGAGCTTGAAGGGCCACTTAGTGTGATCCCATTTGGCAGTCTCTGTGTTTCTGTCACTTTTATGCTCTACCTTTCAGTTATTCATGTGTTTGGTAGGTTCACAGCAAAGGTAATTTTGACTCCTCCAGCTGTTGATAAACTTGAGCTGTCAATGCACTAAGAGTGACTGCTTGGGCAGACTGGAGACTGTCAGTGTTCAGCCAGTAGCTCTTGTTTACTTAGCATTTATATTACCTCTGATTTTTGCCATTGTTGTTTATCATCGTCATCATTATTATTTTGGTGCCTGCAGTATTTAGTAATAGTTGCGTATCTGAGAGGTGTGTTGCCAGTCTGTATTGAGTTACTATTCATAACGGCCTTGCACTGGGGCCCAGACAAAGGAAGGTAGCATCCATTACCCTTCAGCTTGTCACAGAGGCCAAGGGCAGTCTCAGCCCTCATGTTTCTGGTGCTTAGGAATTGATAGAAGTTAGCAAGAAGAGGAGCTAGAAGAGCCGTGGAGAGATTAGCAGCAGCAGGACTTGGCCCGTGGAAAGAAAGGTTTGTTACGTACTATGGGAAGGGGTAGAATGGGAGCTGCTCGGGCTTGTGTTCCCCCAGAGCTCCCGTGTAATGTGTGTGGTAGAGGGAAGCTGCTGATGCTGATCCCCAAATAGGCAGAAGTATAAAAGCAGTGGGGTAAAACCCTCTGACATCTAGCCTCCTGAGCAGAAAGAATCTGCTTAACAACCAGCCAGGAGCCAGTGAGGTACAGGCAACAGCCATGCGAATGTGAAGATCACCCCTGGGGAAAGTCCCAGACGCTGGAAGGTAACTCTCCCAAATGGCTTAGCTGTCGCAGTGGCTGTTTGTTCCTTTTTGCCTGTTTATTTGTTTACAGCCTTGAGCTCAGATCTTGCATCTTTGCTCTTTCACTTGGCGATATTTAATTTATGCTGCCATTTATCTTCCATGTGAATGCTAATTGTCCACATTGCTAATGTGCAGTCATTAAATGGTCCCTTTGTACAGGGGGATGGTGGGGAGCCAGAGCATCAGATCTTTCCTCTCCCCTAAGAACTGCTAGGCATGTGTTATGAATTAGATTTGACAGGTCTGCAGTGTCGCAGGGCTCGGGCTTCAAGAATCCTCTCTGCATGGGCTTGGGGGGAAAGGGAGGGAGGAGGGGGGATGTTAATCCAAACAGCTAATCCGCAACCTACTGCACAGGAGGACCAGAGATATGGTATAGAGCAGGGTCTGGTTATTTGCTTAGCAGTGTGTCAGAGAGATATGAGCAGCCTGATTTAGCAAAAGCAAGGCAAATTCAAACGAGCCGTTTGGAATTTTTCATGCTGTGGGAGGTGAGCACTGGGTCAGTGAAGTTCAGGCGGGCAGTTGCAGTGTGAACTTCCTTCCTTTGTACCTACGTCTGCTCTGCAGTCTCTGCTCCTTGCGGTACCCGCAGCAATGGCAGCCTTGCTGATGCAGGAGCGAGCTTTCTGGAGCATGGCTCCTACTGGGTACAGCTACAGATGCCCTGGCTGGTGCCAGCTAAGGAGCTGATGGCTCTGTCTCTTGCTGCACACCCAGACCCCTTTACCTCTGCTCTTCTCCTCATGTACAGACTAGTTCAGGCAGTTCAGTAAATTATCCAGGAATTTTTTGTCCTGGAAAAGAGAGTTAGATAGGAGGGATCTATCTGAAACTGAGAGCCACTGAATAGATGTGTATCAAAGAAGGGGATTGGCCCAAGCCCCAGGTCTCACCTCCCTGGCACGTCTCGCTGTCCTTGGCAGGTGTAGATGGTTTGTTTATTTACAGCTCTCCTTCTGTCCTTCTTCCTATAGATTATCTTTTGCATCAGGGAAGATAGTTTGACAGTCTTCTCTGCCCTTTGCCTTTCCTAAAACAACTCAGCCTGGGCTTTGTTTGAGCTCTAGTTGCTTTGTTTGGATGTCTTATCTAGCTCTTTGACACAGATAAACAGCCCTTCCTCAGTGCCTAGTCTTGCCTCTGCCTACACACCCATTTATTGCTGACATACGTTCTGATTTTTGGCATGAGTATAGACTCGTGAAAAGGAGATTATAGAAAACCTTTAAAAAAGGCAACTCCCCTTTCCTCAAGTCCGCCAATGAAAAGGAAGGATCATACACCATTCTCAGCCTTTTTTTATTTTTTTCTGCTGCCTTTTCCTCCACATGTTGGCACTGACAGTGTGAGATTTGTGAGCCCAGGGTGCATCCAAGACTGCCACAAAACACCTGCTGTTTTATTCCATCTCACTCTATGGGTACAGGCCAGCTCTGGGGGCAGCTGGCGCTCAAATTTGGAGACACTTCTGATATAGGAATTACATTAGACTTCTATCTATTGAAATGTGTGTGTGAATGAGTGCATGAGTATAAATGCGCTTCCTTAATTCCCAGGAGAATAGGATAGTCTGTCTACATGGAGAAAAACTTCCTCCCCATTAAAGGAGGAGAATTTTCAGTGGTATTTTGCTGTGTAAAACGTTGGTTAATGGCAGCTGTGTCGTAAACAGCAACTGAACTTATGCCCACAAGCACTTTGGCCAATGACGATCCTAAATAAAGCACATTGTGCTGGCTGTTGCTGGCCTAGCTGTGGTGTGCAAGTTGGGCCGTACCTGCAGTAGGCTTAGCTAATGAGCATGCAGGTCTGCGAGCTCCTGTCACTCTGCGAGCTTGCACATCTGACCTATAAAACCACCTGTTTATGTTGTTTCGTGGCATCAGGCTGTTGTGCCCAGTTGCATCGCCGATTTTATGATGTGGATAAATCTCTACTGGAGAGACCAGCCAAAGTTGTTTGTGTACTCTAAGCATAATTGGATACCCAGTCTCCAGAGATAAAAAATTAATGTGCTAACCTCAGTGTGCCTCCAAGCTGTCCTCCAGCTCCCCCACACAGTCAGCTTTGAAACATTTTTATTTCCATCCAGGCAGGGGGCTGGCCATGAATAAATGACGAGAGTCAGCCCCTCAGTTGGAGACGAGCTGTTTGTTCCTCTCCACAAGCAGCATCAATTTGAAAAGCTACATCAGGCCTACTTTTTCCCTGCCTCAGTGCTGATCCTCGCTGGGGCCATGATAGGAGCCACATCTGAGTGCAAGGGTGCATCAATGCTCACCTTGTGACAAGACACCCTGCAGCAGGTGCTTTTTCAGTGAAAATATGTACATTGCCTTGATTTGACTTCTCATTAGTTTAATCTATTTTTTTTTCCCAGGGCTAGTTTTAATGAAGAAAAAAAAGTCAGGATACTAAAAGAAGCTGTAATGATTGCAGACTTTGGAGATGCATAACGATTTCCACTCAAACTCTGTTTGCAGTTGTAAATTTCTCAGACTTCTGTGCCTGTGTTTTGAGATGTTAAGGAAATAATAAATCAGATGTTTAGAGTGGCAGAATACTGGAAAATCTCAAAATTATCTCCTATGTACAGAAACCCATAGGGGTCTTTTGGCTGGTTTGTTTGAAGTTGTGTTTTTTGTTGTTGTTATTGTGTTGTTATTGTGGAGGTGCTATCTCCATGCTTTTTGTCCTCATGTAGATTTTAAACTAAGTAAAACTCAAAGATTTGACTCAGTTTGAACTTAGGTGCTCTGCCTTCTGACATTCCTCCCGTGAACAATTTCTAGAGCCAAAGTCTACAACATGTGACAGGGACCAACTTGAAGACAATGGCCATCCTCATATGAATGCTGAGGGATGCTGTTGATCTGCCCTGTATATTGGACAGCATGACCCCTCCTTGAGTTCCCTGAGCTGACAGGAATGCTGCACTTTGATGGCCAGAAGCCAAGCCTCAGGAGAGGAACCCTTCAAAATCAGGAAATCTGTATTTTAACATGTTGGACTTTTTGTCTGCTTGCCTATTCTTTATCTCCTACTGTTAATTTTCATGGGGTGCTGGACAATTACAGTATGGTCTATTTTTAGTGATTTACTGTGAGCAGTGGGATTTTGGCTAGTGTCTTATGTGCTCCTGCAGAAGACCCTCTGAGATCAGTACACAGACATTTGTATGAAGTGTGCCTTATGGTGCAGGAACACTGACACCCCAAATCTCCTAGATCTCAATAGCTGATCCTGTATTTCATTGGCTTACCTTCCATTGCCTGCTTCCCAACTCATTCCTTAGCTGTTCAACTAAAGGGCCATACCAATTCCTGTAAAAGATGAGATCAAATGTTCTTCCTCCCCCCACAATCAGAGGCTTCCTCTGACTCCTACAGAAGTACCTGCTGCTGGTAGCATTCGCTTGTTGCAGCTTGTAGCGCTCCTTGGCTGTGCCTCCCCATGAGCAGGGGGTATGTAGGAAAGGCAGCCTGTCAGAGCTGCTAAAACATGTGAAGGCGAGAGCTTCCTCTTTCCTCACAGCACCAACTAACCCAAAGAGGAGACAAAATCCAGTTACTAGGGAGAACTGGCAATACTTGCAGTGGGCAGCTTGCAGCACCTCTCGCAGTAGCACAGCTCTGGCTGCCAGCAAAGGGCATGACTGCAATGTGCGGTGGGGCCCCTGGGGGCCCATGGGGCTGTGCAGAATGATTAGCTTGGTACCGGGAACACAACAGCAGCAGTTTCCCAGTGCTACCCCTGGTTCACACACACTGAGCAGAGGTTATTTGGTTGAATGCTGTGCCACATCAGCACAGCTGTGTCACTACCAGCCTCAGTTGTGCTTGCAGCCTGCTGGAGGGTCTCTGTATCAAGCGCCCCAACACTTCCCAGTTTGGGGTTAGCCCACATGCTTATCTCTGCTATTAATGATAGAGGAAACACGCCCAAAGAGACTCGCCATTTCCTCTCATTCTATTTGATTTATGTTTTTTTCCTGAAAAACCGCAGTGAAAAAACCCCGTGTTTAATTCATTGGTGAGGACAGCGCAAAAATGGCTGTGCACATCTCTGCCTGGCCACGTACAAGTGAGAGCAAGAGCCTTGAATGCAGCTGAGCTTTGCTTGGCCTCTCCCTCACCACACCAGGGGTTATATATTTTTGTTTTATAGCGTGGTTCTGGGGCAGGGTCTGGGCCTGGGCACTGGGCACAGAAGCACCTCTGGGGCCCACCTCCATGACTTCCACCATTGCTCGTTAACCCCAGCAGTGATGAGGCAGACGTGGGTGCATCTCTGGCCAGGCATCGCCCTCCATTCTCCTTCAGAAGATATGCTTCAAGACAGGCCAGGGTTCACGCTTTGACTCTCCTTCCCCTCTCCTCAGTACCATTTTTTCGTTGTTATTACTTCATTGCAATTTTGAGCAGCAGGCCGAGGGGCCGCGCGGCAACTCCTTGTGCTCGAGAGCTGGAGTCATAACAGGTGGCAAGACCAGAGGCAGCCTGGCCTGGCACGCCGGTCGCCATGGAAACGGGCCAGAACTGCGAGGGATGAGCTCTGTCAGCAGCGGGGCGGAAGGCAGCCCCAGGCACATGGGGGCACTTGGGCGGCGGGTTGGGACGGGATGGCAGCGCCTTGGGATGAGATGGGTCCTCCGAGGGGCTCCGCCAAGGCAGGCCGCGTGCGGCTGAGCGCTGGGCTTGTGCTTCAAGAAGGGAGGTGTCGGAAAGGAAAACTGGGCCCCAGCTGCAGACAAAGGGTCTTGTAGATTTAAAAAGGAAAAAAAAAAAAAAAAAAAGCAAATCCACCCCTTTTTCTCTGTTGCAAAGCGCATTGACTTGATTCAGGCCTGCACGCAGGTTCCTGTGGTCTCTATTGTGCTCTGGAAATTTCTGTTGCAAACAGAGTAAATGACCTCATTCAAAGCCTTTCGAATTGAATTGAAAACCTCCAATGGACTTTATTGGTTTTGGATCAAGCCCAGAAGAAAAAGGTAAGAGCTGGACAAAATGTGTTAGGAAAAATCCCTTTGGGAACGCATTTATGTCTGATTGTAGCCAATTCACTGTAATCATTTAAATAAACAAGGCACAAGCCCCCACCCTGACCCTGAGGCACACGCTCTAGTCCTCCTCCTCCACCGCCTTTCCAGTCCTGTGGACAAGATACAAAATAGAGATGAAGTGCTAGCAAACCTGGATATACCACTTAAACCGTGGCTCAGTATCAAGCTGCTGTACCCACAGGCTGAAGAAATGTATGTGGCTGTGATTCAGTACTAAGGAGCAGAGAAACCAGTTTTTCTTTTCAGTGCTGTTTCCACCTACAAGTGTTTAAAGATCATTATCCAAATCATTAAAATAACTTCAGCTGGAAATCAGAAAATTGAGAAAATACACTGTTCTACTTATTTAGCTTTTGTTTGTTTTTAAGAGTGTCATTTAGAAGGAAACCTTTTGAAAATATTTGTGTTCTGAACTTTTGGGTTAAAAAAAGGGACAAGCATTGCTTCTTTTGCCTTCCATTCAGGGACAAGAATTGCCTTCCATTCAGGTTATTTATTCTGTGCAGCCATGAGAGCTAGAACCTGAGGCTCTTATCGTGTCACACAGCATCAGAAGAAAATAAAAATCCTAATTTCTTGATGTTATTTCACTAGAAGCAGCTTTTATCATTAAAACAGGAAAATAATTTCTAGATTCTTTGACTACTTTGAGGGAGAAGAAAGGAAGCTAGAATTCTGGCTAGACCACCTACCTGCAAAATCAAGAAGGCATAGAACTTATTTTAAATATTTAAACTCAGTCAATTTGTTTAGCATTTAAGGTTTTGTCTACAGAGCAAAGTTACTTTGTAATATACTACAACATTAATTTAATTTACAATACTTGTTTTGTAGGAAGACTCCTGTGAATGATGTTACTATATTTTAATAAGGAATTTATTCAACTTACCATTATATAGTTTGAAATTCACTTGATTAGGCTGAGAAGAAAAAAATCTATTTCAGAATAAGAGCAAGCCAAAGTTATTTGGAAATACTGACTTCATTTTCAGTCTGCATCCTATCTTCACATGAATCAGCTTACAGGTACAGTTAAACCATCATCTGACCAGTGCAGATCTTACTCAATGCATTTTAAAAAGGATTTTTAAAGCCAGTATACACTGCTTATTTGGGGGCAGATGTAGATGAAGACAGGGCCTTTGATGAAACAAGAAAGTGAGACCAAGTTGAAACTGCAAGAGGCGGTGATTTAAGTACCCCCCCTATGAGAACACCTTAGCTCAGGCAGTACTCCTCAAAGCTCCACAAAGCTTTTGATCTGTTGTAGCAGTTTGTAATGTAAAAGAAAATCAGAGGAGTTTTGTGTAAGCTAGGACGAGACCATAGTTGTTTTTCACGGCTTTGCTTTAAAACTCTTTCTGATTCTGGGTGAACGTTTTTCAGACAAAATCCTTGGCTGTAGTCACCTGATCAAAATGATTTAGCTAGCACACCTTGGTGAGTTACTTCTCATTAGCTGAGCTATCATGTGGCTTAAGCAAGCACCTTCTACTTTGTGATTAATGTGTGCAAAAAGTGTATACCTAGTTAATTACTCTGTCTCAGATGAAAACACATTAGTCCCTAGTAATTTACTTGCTTTCACTTGTGCATCCATTCCCATACTTTTGTAAATACTTTTATTGATAAAGGGGAGGGATTAGGGTTGGGCTTTTGGTGTATGATATGCTTCTCATGAATATTGTACATTGTATCTTTCTGTCTTTGCTTTGTTTCTTAATTTCCTCATCATTTGTGAACTACAGGAAAATTGAAGTAAAAACTAAGGACATACACAAAAAATCCTTTGAAAGTAAGAACTCTGCTTACTGTCATCTGCAAATCTTTTTATTCTTAAGCCTTCTGTTATTTAGCCTGAGGCTTAATTCGCTGTACAGTACTGATCAAGAAAATAAGCCTGAGTTAGGCTTCATTCCAGTTTTTGTACCCATTAGAATGAAAAAGCATTGGAGACATTGCCTGTACTGGTGTATTTGGCTGTGAAGATGCATCACTAAAGACAACATTGGTGTAACTTCAGGAATTTTAATCTGTGTACAACTTTTCAGGACTGACATCTCTTATCCGAGTCAGATGAGCCAGGTGCATATTATGAATGACAAGCAATAGATGAGCACATAGACACTGACATTAAAAATTAAATGAAAGTGGAAGACAAAAAAAAAAAAAAAAAGTAAGAGGAAGTGATTAAAAAGTGTGCTTTTCCCCTTGCCAGTAGTCTGGGAGAATCCCTTCAGCTTCATCACAGCCGATGAAAACCCTCCACGTGTGCCACACGCCGTAGATGAATTGGTCGGTGTACGTGTTTTCATGAGTTCCCCTGTCCCATTTCCAGTTCGACTGTTAGTGGGTCTTAGGTTCGTGAGCTGCGTTGGAAAATTTAAGTCAGTATATGTTGCACATTAAACCAGTTATGTGATCCTACACCATGTAGAAGTAGAGCTCTTTGCTTAGTACACTGGCAGGCACCTTGAATGGTTGTTTTTATTTGTGGCCTCACCACAGAATTCTTGTGCTTTTGAGGAAGCCAGCTAATGACCCTACTACCAGGTCTTTCCAGCTGTAAAATGCCATGGTGCCTCTTCACCATGAAATTTAATTAGGGCGCAGTAATACTTTGGCTAGATGGCAAAAGGCACTTTGGACTTCACTGAGGGTTAATATTAGGTTCCTAGTAGCTGCAAGGTGCTTTAAGAAACTCGCATGAAAAGTGAAGTAATAAGGAACAAAAAATCACTGGATGCTGGGCTTGCTGAGCTTGTATTGCATTTGACCTGTTTGTAGATGCAGCAAAATATACAGAAATAATGACTTAACTTTTTCAGAGTGAGGCTGCAGTGGGAAAAATAAATGTGAGAGAGATCTGCTTTTTATAAAAAAATAAAATAAAAAAAGTACAAGTAACAACTTTATGACCATTTTGTTACAGCTCTTAAAATGAGTGTGTGTGCTAGGCTTCCACCTGGTTGCAGTTCTTTTCTGCTTATCTTGCATTCGCGTATTAAATGCCTCTCTGCTAACTGGCAGGATGCTAACCTAACAGTGGGAGCTTATGGCTGGTTTTGGGAGAACCAAGGATCTGCTGACCACCGTTTCAGAGCAAAACCCATTGTTTAGTAAATACATCAGGGACTTGATGATCATGTAGGAAGATAATGCTGTATTTGCAGTGCTATGGTTTTATTTATTTATTTATTTTTATTTTTCTTCTTAATTTCACCTTACTTGCAATCTTTCAGCTACCAATCTTCAAAAAGCTCAAATAATCAACAGCTGGAAGGGAATGAGTAACTAGATGCACCCAAACCAGAAAAAAACGATGGAACTCAGAGGAAATTTTAATTTTAACTGTATGTCTTGGACTGCTACCAGAAGCCCTTTAGAATGTCATTGTTCTGTGGGGGAAATTTGGATGTGGACAAAAAGATCATTAATAAAGGCTGTCAAAACATCTGTTAAAAATCTGCAAGTTACAAAATATGCATTAAAAGGATAATTAAATATAGATGACACAGTTTAAAGGTCTTCATTTTCTAGTTTGTAGCAATCCACATGGGGTAGGCTTAGGCCAGGTATACCGTTGGAATTTTTATTTTTAATTTAAAAAAGGAAAAACCAAGACCAACCATTTCCCTCATTTCCCTCACCCTTTCATGGTTCCTGGTCAGACTATGGAGGAACAAGAAGTTTTCTCTCTCTGGAAAGCAAAGGAAGAAAATGACAGTTGTGAGGAAAAAAAAGAAAAAAGAAAAAAAAAAAGTGATGGTCTGCTCAACTAGAGATGCTGAAGACTTCTGTCCATTTCTCCCTTCTAGAGGAAAAGCCTCCCCTTGTACTTGAGCCCCAGTGTGTGCCTGCTCTTTTCCAATATTCCTAGGTGGAAAACAAGAACCTAGCCTCCCTCCTTTTTTAGAAAATATGTGAAATAAAACGAGTGAGGGTGCCTCTCCCTCCATCTCCCTGCTGTAGGTTTCTGAGTTTTGGGGAACATGCTTTTCCTTTCTGAAGTTGTGCTTTGTGTGTTTGCATTTATGGCTGCTGTCTGAAAAAGCAGGCTTGGCTTACCAACAGCTTAGGCCTGATTCTGCATTAGGGTATGTTTATATGCTTGTGTGTATTATGAATTCCCTGAACTGCACAGGGATCTCTGGCAGCATGTCCTGGTGAGGGACCAGCTCGGCTGCATTGTAAGGGAAATGGTGAAGTGCATTTCAGGTGAAATAGCTACAGCATACAGTGTACTTAAGATGGAGGTGATTTATACAGCCCAATTCTTGTTTTAATTGACAACATTTTGTGTGGCCTGCAAACTCACCCAGTTAGCATTATATCAAAGAGAAGTGGGAAATATCTGAACTGAATGCTCTTTAAGTAAATCTGATTTCTAACCCGACTGCAGCCCAGAAAGGACCAGACGGGGTCATCATTCCCAATAACTACTGTGACTTCTGCCTCGGAGGCTCCAATATGAACAAAAAAAGTGGCCGGCCTGAGGAACTTGTATCGTGCTCAGACTGTGGGCGCTCTGGTAGGTGACTCCTTCTTGCAACTTTCTTGTACAAAAGCATTTGTGTGTTTTCATTTTTTCTCCTCCTGAAAATTTTGAAGAAAGGCAGCACATTTGGGAGGGAATAGGACGTGAGGTCTTACCTCTTGCCTGTATTTGTGGGAATGGATGATTGGGAAATTTTCTGTTGTAAAACCCATTGTTGGATTCACAATTTTAAGCTAATGGGGTTCTTACGAAATAACGAAGTTTTAATGTATTTATTGGCTTCTGTGAACATTGGTACATGTACTAGTTGTTCTTTAAATGGAAGGAGAAAATCCTATGACAATGTTAAAGAATGGGCTCTGTCTTCAAATGCTGCAATTACAACTATAAATTACTTACAAGATTTATGAAAGTTGCATGACAAGCATTTCCATTGATTACACATTTCATGCATTTCTTCATCCAAAAAAGAAAGAGGGAGGAAATTACAGGGTAGAGATGGGGGTAGCTGTCAAGAATTATCCTCTTACAAGATGACTATCATTAATTTTGTTTAAAGAGGTTTTTATTTCTCCATTTTCTCCTCTTCTCTCTTTTTAAATGTAGGCAGTTGTGTCTTTCCCATTTCTAGTTGTCTTTATTTCTGGACAGTTCTCTTCTCTTCTCTTCTCTTCTCTTCTCTTCTCTTCTCTTCTCTTCTCTTCTCTTCTCTTCTCTTCTCTTCTCTTCTCTTCTCTTCTCTTCTCTTCTCTTCTCTTCTCTTCTCTTCTCTTCTCTTCTCTTCTCTTCTCTTCTCTTCTCTTCTCTTCTCTTCTCTTCTCTTCTCTTTCACTTTCCTTCTCTCTTTCTCTCTCTTTCTCTCCCTCCCTCCCTCCCTCCCTCCCTCCCTCCCTCCCTCCCTCCCTCCCTCCCTCCCTCCCTCCCTTCCTTCCTTCCTTCCTTCCTTCCTTCCTTCCTTCCTTCCTTCCTTCCTTCCCTCCCTCCCTCCCTCCCTCCCTCCCTCCCTCCCTCCCTCTCCCCTTTTGTTCTCTTGTTCTCTTTCTCTCTCTCTTTTCTTTTTTCTTTTCTTTTCTTTTCTTTTCTTTTCTTTTCTTTTCTTTTCTTTTCTTTTCTTTTCTTTTCTTTTCTTTTCTTTTCTTTTCTTTTCTTTTCTTTTCTTTTCTTTTTTCTTTTCTTTTCTTTTCTTTTCTTTTCTTTTCTTTTCTTTTCTTTTCTTTTCTTTTCTTTTCTTTTCTTTTCTTTTCTTTTCTTTTCTTTTCTTTTCTTTTCTTTTCTTTTCTTTTCTTTTCTTTTCTTTTCTTTTCTTTTTTTTATTTTTTTTTTGAATTTTTGTCCCAGCTGAGCAGCTACTCAGAGTTTGTGTGGGAGGTGGTGGCAATGGTAGAGGGAATGGGAGACCTCTAACAACTGCATATTCCAGCTTTGGTCCAAGTTTCCAGTTGTGATATTTCTGGACAGTGGTGATACTAGTGGTGATAAGACCATAAAATGTAAATTTGAAAACCAAAGAGACCTTGAAATTCAGTATTGCTGCTGCTGCTTCTGTTCTGTGGTCACTGGAGGATGTTTGTTGCGTGATGGCTGCAATGCTATGTGAAGTGTTCTCGTGATGAAGGAATGGCCTTCTCATATTCCTGCTGAGATTCATAGTGAACTTCTTACCAGATTCAGTGGGAGCAGGACTAGGCTCTCACTGACAAATTGCCTTCTGCAGTTGTTGTGACCTCTGAAGATATCCTGAAGTGATACTGACTGGTCACCAGAGGACCACTGGTGACCCCTTTGGTTTTCTCCAGGGGCATCCTTATGAATCCTGCATAGTCAGTGGCATGGACCTTTTAGTGTATATGCATTTGCTTCTTAATAACTAAAGGGGGAAGCTCATGTGGTCTGTGGTGCCATCTTGGAAGAGCATTCCTCTTCTCCTTGATTGCTGTAGTTCAATATAACTCATTTCAGCCTTGTCCTGATACGGCGCAGTGAGACAGATCCATATTTTTTGCTATTTAAACATTGCTATGGTGATTATATCAGAATGTAACACAAATACATTAAATCCCTTGATGGCTTAGTGTGATAGAACAAGTAGATCCGCATGTAACCTAAATTGTGCAAAATCAGTTCCATTAAATGCTATCCTTGTACAAATTCGGACCCACCTGGGTCATTCGTAAGGGTCTGCAATGGTGTGACTGATGTGTGATGGAAGCAATTAAGGTACAACCACACACTAATCTGTAAACTAAAACAATGAAAACTCTTTGGTGGCTGCCATCTTTCTCTTTCTTGATAATGGGCAACATTTTCATTATACTGAAAGAGAGGTCATGGAAATTATGTTATTTCTTCCCTTCACAAGACGAGTAATACCACATCCCTGTAAGGTGGTTCATCTACCAATTATTTTGTTATATCCATTTTATTTTTGTGAACAGGGTTTAATTCTTCGTTTCTCAAGCAATGCAGTGTACTTAACCACGCAGTTATATGGCTGATTGGTGTAGCTGGAGTGGGGACCAAACAGTCGGTTACTTAATATCATGTTAGTGTTTCCGAGTAATGAATCAGTTGTCCCCTACACACTGACCCTTTCGTTTTGCTGGGGCACAAGAAATATCTTTTTCTCTACCTTTATTGGAGAGGGATTCTGAAGGTTATGCTATTAATCACATAATGTGTTTGATTGAGGGAGAAAATAAACCTCAATTTCACAGATACCAGTACTTGACTTCTATTTTCAAGAGTCTTGTTGTTGTTGTTGACATTGATGTTCTGTGTGGAGAATTTCCTGTTGCATACTGAAAGTTGGATTAACGCACACTTTTGAACTTTTCAGTGTTCCCCAAGACAGGTCACTTCTCATCTTAGTTGTTTTAGTTATTGAATTGTGTCTGTTTGTTTGTTTGGGGTGTATTTTTAAAGGAGATGACATGAAATCGGAATAAAAGCATTTATTTAGTTTACTTCCACTTAGTTTTCAAAATGTATTTCATTTTTTCCATAGAAGAGGCTGTTTAGGATCAGGTGAAGGACAGGAATAAAAGTCCTGAGGCTGATGAGATGTCTAATGGGTTACATTTCTATAGCAGTAAATTTGTGACAGTTGATGCCAGTCTGAAGGACAGTCATTGTGCTTAGAAGCTCTAATGGTGTCTAATTACTTACACGGTCTAAAATTCTTTTTAAATTGATCTAAGTAATCACGAGAAAATATTTTAATGTCTTCTGAAGAGAGGAAAATATGATTAACCCTTTCGCTGCCATAGCTATGGGCACCTGTGTTATTTGTAGATATTTTTTTTCTTTGAAAGAGAAACTGACCCTTTTTTATTTTCTTACTGCAGTTCTACCAAGTTATGACGTTGAGGTGTGTGGGCACGTACAAGCACACACCTCTGAGCTCGATAGTCTGTATTGTTTAATAATAATGATGCTTAAAAAAATGATGATGATGATGCCTGTTGCTTAACCCATGTGCTGATATATTCATCATACATGTCAGCTCATTTGGGAAGAGAAGGCAGGAGGGACGAAGCAGCGCCAGCACGCACTACGGAGGACTTGTTCGGTTCCACGTCAGAAAGCGACACCTCGACCTTTCACGGCTTTGACGAGGACGATGCAGAAGAGCCTCTCTCAAGCCGAGGAGGTGGCTGTGGTGGCAGCTCTCCCTCTGCAGACAAAAAGGGCGGCTGCTAAAATAATTAAAAAGACGCACAAACTCTGAGCAATTTGCTGTCCATTTTACTACTAGAATTATTATTACCTTTTTCTCTCTTTTTTTTTTTTTTTTTAATTTTAGGTCCTTGGTTTTTGTTTTGTTTTATTTTGTTTTTGTTGTTGTTGTTGTTTTTCCCGTGGGGTGTACACTGAAAGCACAAGCGCTTAAAGCTCTTGACAACTACTTTGAAGAGACAGAAGGTTTTGATTTTCCTGGTTTTTTTTTTTTTTTTTTTCATTTTAGTTTGTTTTTCTCCCACCTCCCCTCCCTTCTCTTTCTCTCTGGAAACATAAAAGGTGGATTTAATATTTTTTTTTAATAGTGAGCAGAGTTGATTTTGTTGTCTTTTAATATATATATCAGCAAACCACAAAAAATACAGATGGGTTGGAGAGCATGAAAGAAAACCCAAATAGTTTTTTTTAATTATTATTATTTATATATTCTATATATTATTAGAAAAAAAAAAAAGATACTTTTTAAATAAAAATACAAAAAAAAAAACACAAAAAAGCAATGGATGTCTACTTGATGATAGAACTGTTTCTAGAGAACCACTGTGGGCGGACTCTATCCGAAGACAAGGAAACCCTTGGTGTGATGGCTTCTGCATTTTGCACTTACTGTACCATGTGGAGTTTGGCTCTTCTTGTACATCTGCTACACTTGTCTTTAACAGCTTGAAGACACAAGCAGCTCCATTGAAGACCATGACCTTGGGGAACACGTTTCCATCATCCGTCCTTTGGATACCTTTACACTCAATAGATCTCTTCCTTCCTGCACCCCTGCATCTTTTCCTCACTCCGCTCTACCTTTTTTTATTATTATTAAATTACTTTTCCTTCACCTTTCACTTCATGGATAGCAATTTCCAAGCATAGGGACGGCATATGAATGGCAAGTCATAGACATCAAAGACAAAACAGATGGAGGAGCAGAATCATGGAAGAAATGATATGGAAAAATACCTCACCTATACTTTTCTTTCCATTTTTAAATTTTAATTCACAGCATTTTTTTCTGTGTCGCCCAGATTTTTCTCTCTGTAGTGTCTTGTGAGACACTTTGTTTGCTTTTCAATAGCTTCTCTTGAAATAAACCAAAGCAATACTCATTAAAGTTCCATGGGCAATGGAGAAGAGTGACTCCCTTCCCAGCGACTTTCCCAGAAAGGAGGAAGCATGCAGCAGAATTCAAAAGGTATGTCCTAGCTGAAAAGTCTTTCACTGATTGTGAAATCTCTGTTCCCTGGATTTTCAAGAGACCCTTGAGTGAACTTTGTTGTAGGAGTAAATACTGTGGATTAAATTGTCTTATGAGTATGTGCCACATTCAAAATATGAGTATGTGCCTCTTATGAAACTTATTGAAGTTATGTGGGAGCAGGATCCAGCCTTGTTTACAGTCAGAAGTGAAGTCTATAAAAAGATTTAGTATGTAGGTTATGTTTTCCTGTCCTAATGCTGGTGAAAATACTCCTGGAGCAGAGACAAAATTAGGTTCTAAGGTTGTGTTTTTACTGATGCGTATAATGCCAACAAATAGGGTGAAATCATGACCCCATTTAAATCAAAGGCAAAGTAGACATTTATATGGGCAGTGTGTAGTTCTTCAATTGGAGATATTTGATTCCAGAATAAAAATCTCAGCCTTGTAATGAAGACTTTGGATACATATTGTTCTAATATGTGAATGAAGCCTGTCCAAACAGATTCCTCTTCTTTTTCTGGGCACAGTACTGTCTGTGAGAGTTCTTTCAACAATTTTTTCTTTCCATAAACCTTAAAAAAAAAAAGAGGATCCAGTCATAGAGCTTACCTCAAATTCTTTATTGACTTTAGGCCTAGAATAATCAGTGGCCAGATTCTGCTCTTAGGTACGTAGATGTAAATCCAGAATGATGCTACTGATGTTTAGATTACATTAATAATCTGCCCTCAGAATTAAGTGTGCTACAAAATGTTAGAAAATACCTCCATGTGTTTATAGTGTAGAATAGGGAATGTAAGAGTCATGTGCACCTGTGAGGAGAAAGCCTTGTTTGAGCTTTTTCCATATTGACAATCTTTTTCTGTTGCTGTTCTGTTCCTGCTGGTGTATTATAATCCATCAAGTGTCAAATCAATGATATTGTGACTTAACACTGTCAATAAGAAGTGTACTTTAACTGATGAAAACATTCATTCATTCCACAACCAGTCCTTTTTTCTCTGAAAGAATACAGCAGATTAATTCATAATATTTTGCCATTCTTCTGTATTTACCAAAAGCTCAAACTTCAGGTGGTTTCCAGGGGGGAGGCACAGGCATACAGGTATCTGCCAAAATCCCTGAGAGGACGTAGTTGGCTCATTTGTATCATCTTGTGTGTGTGTAGTTAAACATATATCAGAAATACATGTGCACAGCTACATACACACCTATAGACAATACAGACGTTAAAATGAAGAGCACAGCAGTCAAGATAGCAGACACTTCCTAACCAAGAATAGATGGAATCAGCACTTGCATGAATCTTATGTTGGCTCACTCATTTCATACTGACCTTACTGTAAGCAGAGTCATATCTTTAAAGTCCAGTGGATTTCCTCTAATTTTACATTACTGTAACTCAGAGCAGAATCTGGTCTAGAGATGCAGTCGTTCACAGTTTTCAAAGGAATACCATAAACCTGAAATCCTTTAGATTAAAAAAAAAAAAAAGTTCAAACTGATTGCTTCTTTTTCTCTGCCCTTCAATCCCTGCACTTACATCAATGTTACTAGTATTACATTCTCTCCCTTAATTTCTTTTTCCTTCTGTTGTTAGTCTGTGACATGGCCATGTGAACAATAGGAAAAATGGAAAGGGAGCAGTACATAGAAATGTGCCAAATGGAAAGCAAACAAGGAACATGATTTCTAGCATCTATCTTGCATCCATTTCTTGTGTTCATGTAGCAGTCATATCACACAGATGAGTTAAAGAGTTTTCATTTTGTACAGCCAAAGTATACTTAGGTGAAACAGACACTTGAATTATTAAAGAACTGAAGAGAGCTCAGTTTTCATGAGCTGAGGAACACCAAGTTTTGTTAATTTTATCTACTTTTTGCAGTCTGAGAGGTGGATGCTTACTACAGTTGGCACCAGGCAACTGCACGTGGCTACTGGTGCAGTGATGGCAGCACAGGGCTCAGCATTTGCTGACTGCTGTGTTTACTCAGCTTCTTGCACACTCTTGCAGCCCATTCTCAGCTCTGTGCTGCTGCACTGACTGTTGTCCTAGCAGCACCTGGGCTAGCTAGCTGAAATTTATCCAGATATATCTTTCTGAAGAACTTCAGTCACCGCAATAACTGCAGAATAGACATACTCTAAATATAATTTTAGACATACTCTAAATATATTTTTTTCCAAGTGGAGTCCTTACCATTGTCTTTTGTGAACCATGCCTAACACATTCTGGGCTCTTCTGGAATACAAACAATAATCAGATGCCCATAATTCATTAAATCTTGATTTAGTTTCACAAATGCAGTTAGTATAACAATGCATACAGTCTTAATCCTTTCGCAACCTAACCACCCATCTTTGTGACAACTGGGTAGCACAGTGCCCTCAGAAAGAAGCCACAGCTCACAGAGTGCATAAGGCTGCCAGCAGACATTTATTACAGATGGCATACAAAAGTACACATTACTGTTATTTATGCCATTAATGTGTATATGGACAGTCAAGCTAGTCCTGTAATGTGTAGTAATGTGTAAATGGACAGTTCAAGCTAGTCCTAAGGAAGGAAGGAAGGAAGCAAGGAAGGAAGGAAGGAAGGAAGGAAGGAAAAATAAATTTGTTGTTATGGAGAGCAGAGTGGTCTTTGAATTCCTCAGGATATCATATTAGACTGAGATAACCAACCTGAGGAGAAATCTACTTCTCACAGTTTAATCAAGTAGGCTGAGCAGTGGTACTGGCCATAGGAAGGCATTGATCACAAGGAGGAGGTGAAGATGTAGAGATGGAAGCTAAAAGTATACTTGTTTAAACTAGGTTGTAAAGCAGTGTTAACTGTGAATATCGAACGGAGAGCTGATGTGGAAATGAAATACTGTCAGGGTAGGCGCTGCTGGAGTGAAGACTGGGAACAGGGAAAGAAAGTTGGTCAGCTCATAAGTCAAAGATAAAGCAAAGGCAAGGGGCTGCTTGCATGAGACCCTCT
This sequence comes from Aythya fuligula, assembly GCF_009819795.1. NCBI lineage: Eukaryota > Metazoa > Chordata > Aves > Anseriformes > Anatidae > Aythya > Aythya fuligula. Next base: position 35,293,950 of record NC_045563.1, read on the forward strand.
CAGATGACAAGAAAATGGCACTGTTATGAGGTAGAACATACATAGGAGGAGGTTTCATAAATGCAGTGGGGAGGAAAAAAAAAGCAGGGAGGGGGCTGACACCAGCATAGCCGGGTCAGAAATGAGGAAACTGCACAGTGCCAATTGTATCCTCAAAGACACGTAAGTCCCAAACCAAACTAGGAAGGCATAAAGAAAGTGAATTCTATGTCATACCTGAAAAATAAAGTCATCTTTGAAATGAGAAAGAACTGTGATGCTCTGTATTCCTCAGCGATTTCAGCAGTTCAATGAGACCTGCTGTTCTGAGCTTTATAAGAAGGAGATCTTTGAAGGTACAGTCCTTCAACTAATCACAAGCCTGGCTCTTGCAGTCCACATCCAAAGACGTCCTTCTTATTAGAGGAAGGTTAGCACAAGTCTATCCGTAGATTCTCCTGAAACTTATATGCTCCCACACAAACCACATCCCAAAATAAAACCACTCCAATGTGGAATGTGAATAAAGGAAAGTTTCATCTCAGGTCCAAATTCAGGCTTACCCATGTTTGTTTAATCATGTGAGCTATGTTCTCTGGCCCCTTTCTACTGCTTCATACTAAAGGATCTTAGAAAAGGTACAGAATTTCCTGAGCCATCCTCTGCAAACTGATTCACAGATGGGAGCAGGTGGAAGTGAGGAAGTGACGTGCTGCTTGAGCAGCCGATTTGTGGGAAGAAAGGCTGTGTGCGCAGATCCTTTGCATATTCCATTCTGTGGTACTTAGAGGACATGTTAGCAGGGGCAGACCTTATCTCTTGCATAAAAACAGTTTAAAATTTTAAGCATGATGGTATTGAGAAGTTTTAAGAAAAGGGATTCTGACATTACAGACAATAAAGGGAGGCCACGAGGCATGTGGCAGAATAGGGTTGAAGATGGAATCTGTTTTACTTCACTTTGCATCTCTTCCCTCCACCCTGGTGCCCCCAGGTTTGTGGGTTTGTGGCTTGGATATTTATTTCTTGTATATGTAATATGCTTGGGATAACATTGCACATATGTGGTAAGGTCATGAATGATGAGGCTGGGCTGCTGAAACACGGTCCAGGGAGAACTTTGCCACTGGCTTCAGAAGGATTAGCACTGAGCTTTCTTAGCTATTGCTTTTATTGAATGAAACCTCCCTGTTAATACGCTTGCTAGTATGGTGTAGACAAGCTCTGAGACGGCCATTTGTTTCAACAGAATGTGTTATTAGAATCCCCTCCCCGCATTGTTTTGCCTTTGAGCTTTTACATTAGTTATTCATTTTGAGTTCCAGTGTGCCATTTTACAGTCCTCAGCTTAGGCTCTTGATTGAAGACAGAGACTCAGTTTGCTGCCTGCTGGTGCGTGGAGCAAACCAGAGCTGCACCCAGAGAGCCGCTGAGTCCAGGCTGTGCTGGGGCACCACAGCATTCTCCTGGCTGCCTTGCCTTTCTTTGGTTAATCCTTTTAATGATGTTTTGAGATGGATCCTGAAATTATGATTCAAATACCATCAAACTGTGGCGCTTTCAAAACCTGGATCCTCAGACAATTTGCCTCTTTCACATGGCAAGCAGTTTTACTGAATCGACTCCTCAAGCAAACATTGTATTGACCCCACTGGGAGTTGTCTCATTATAAAAACTGCAAAATCTGCCCAGTGTGTTTTGTGCTGCAGCATATGTAGATGTTTCCAATAAACACCCATTTTGTATTTTCTTCTATTTTTCTCTTATTTGTATAAAATGTGTCACTATGAGTATATGTAAAGTATGAGGCATATACATGTGTTCATGCTGGCATGGGGTTGTTTTGACAAACCCTCACAGTGCAGGAATGTAGCCAGGCTGAATTTTTGCTGACTGAGCCATTACAATAAACCCTACCAACCTTTGTTCTCTTTGCCAGATATTTACCAGGGTTGAAAAAGCCCAACCTGTATAAATACCATAGAGTACTGAAACTGGGTTGGAACTTTTTTCATGTTCCTGTCTGATTTCTCCATGAGTGTTGAGTTGCCAGCTTCAGAGGATGGAAGTTATAGTAACATTTAGAAAAAAATAAAAATAAAAAATCCACAGATGTTGCAATTTCAAGTTCTGATACCTCGTTAAGGGGTTGCATCCAGTTCATATCATTGAGTTATTCTTCCTGTCACTGGCAGCTTCTAAGATTTTGGACCTCCAAGTCATCCAGAACTGATACGAGAGGTGTGGGGAAGGTGTGGGGCAGGCCCTCCAATTTTGTGGGAATAAACATGAGTTTTTTTAAGCTCAGGAGCTTAGTGGTATACAACTTAGTCCATTCACGGATTAAATTAAATGCAAAATGCAAATTTTCACGTGTTTCCAGAAGTTATCACGTTGCTGCTGCCCCTGTGCATATGGTTCAGAATCCTAAAAACGTCTTCTGTGCAGTGCTGCATACACTCATGGCTCTGTTCAACTAATTAGCAATATAGCAGTGTAATCAGAGGAGGATTTCATAAGCAAAAATCTTAACCTCTAGTGAAGAGACAGCTATATAAGCTGAATGATGAAGGTTATTTAATGACGTTCACAGTAAGAAAGATTGACAGCATTTGGTGCCTTTCTTTCGGATGTGCTCCTTCATATCCCGTTTGTTTGCTTCATATTTACTTGTAGCTCCCCCAGTCAGTTGAAACTGAGTCTGTCGATCTATGTTTTCAAAGCACTAGAATGCAAACAGTGTTGGAAGGTTGGTTTGTGCTTTTTCTGTTTTATTCTGAGCACTTGCTTTTGTTGTCTGTTTGAGTTTGTTTAGTTCTACTTTCTATTGCCTTTCCCTCTGCAGTCAGCCCTGCCCTCATGGACTCCAGCATCCTTCAAGCAAGACATTTCAGAAGAAAGCCGAGAGAAGCCAGGATGCTTTGATACTTCTCCTTGCCCTGACCCTTCTGTACCTGTTTCATCTGGCACAGGAGCCTGGACTGCGGGAAGCCAGCTGCCAACTGTTCAGAGAAGTTCTGGGGATGCCCTAAGCTGGTGCAATACAAAGAATTTTTTTAAAGTCTTGATTTCACTTTCTTTTAAGCATGTGTATAAACCCAGGTCAAACTGGAATTGATCTACAGTAGAACTGACTGAAAAACAAACAAACTGAAAAAAGACTTAACTATTTTATTTATTTCAATATTTAAGAGAGAAAAGAAGTGCTGAAGTTGCACAGTATTTTTGTTTGAAATACATTTTACTTCAAATTTTAAATGCAATTTTGTGAAGACATGAAATTTTAAAAAGCACTTAATGTAAAATAAAGACTGAATATTTACTTTAAGGAAAAAAACTTTTTTTTAAATAACGAAAATAAAGATCAACTCTGCTCTCTCTCTTACTTTAAAGAAGCCATTCATACATGTGCTGGGTATCTTTGTTTTTTGCAAATTGGATGTGGTAAGTGAAGATTGTTCTGGTTTACTTTCTCCTTAATAATAACCTGTTAGATGCTTAAAACTTACTTTGCTGTATTTGTGTTAGGCACAAATCTGAACAAAAACTGTTGAAAGAGCAAAGATCAGGCTCAGTGGCTGGATTTTTTTGTTACCATATGTTTTGTCCAATTCAAAGGACTGTCTTCTCCCAGTAGGATTGATGTGTCTCTTCTGCACAGAAAAGCAGGTTTTCACTTGAGCAACTCTGTGAAATACCTCTGCTGAAAGAGGGCTTTGCAAAAAATGAAAACAACTCTGTTAATCCCCCTACCCCCCTTGTAATTCCTCAGCTGATTGTGAGTTGGTTGTAAGGAAAGTATCTAAGTGTTCAAATGCTCTTGCATGGAGCTTCCTGTTGGAGTCAAGGATGATGCTCTGTGTAGAAGCCTTGTGTATTTCATCCCGTTATTAAGAAGTAGTGGTCTTTGAAAAGTATAGAGATGCACCTGCATTTCAGCAGTGAGCAACAGGGGTTGCTCAGCAGGAGAAGAATGTGAGTTCCCACAGCTGCAGTCCTAAATTATCCGGTGAGGAACATTCACAACCCTCATTCTGGGTTGTTAGCCATCTTCTCAGTGAAACAAGTTCTGCTTCATGTGAGCACTGGGGGAGTTTGTTGGCTGCCAAATCTGCTCACAGCAGATAGTGTAGGACTGTTCTCTGTCATGTGTGGTGCAGGGTAGGAAGGATGCAAGATAGCCTTGTGTCTTAGGAGAAGGGTATTGGACTTGGCTCTGAGATTACCTATCCTCTGTGGCCAGGGGTACCTATTGGGATAGATCCAGTGTATAGTTAGAAAAAGTGTTTTTGTTAATGTGGATTATGTTGGCTTTTTGAGTGAAAAAAAGCAATGTCACAAAAAATTCATCCTGAGTAGGTGAAGCTGCCAGAGAGCCTGATCCTGCATCATGTTTCTTGTGCACCTAAATCTCAAACTCACCTCATTGAGAGATTTCCATGTGTCAGCAGTGGATTTTGTCCTATGCTCCCTCTCCCTTCTCCTGCTCCCTCCTGCATAAAGACATAGAGCCAAAAATAACCATATTAAATCTTTGGTAAACCTAAGTCCTGCTCCCACTAAGTCAAATGGCAAAATCCATGTCATAATCAGGCTCTTTAGCAGAATGGGTTTGCTTTGTTCATTTTGCTGATTTCCAGGCTTGCAGTGGTGAGCTGCCTCTAGAGGAAAAAAGAAATCAAATTTTATTTAATCAAAATATAACAAAACGCACAACTGTAATGAAGATTTACAAACTGTAGGGTCTGTATCCAGTTTGTGTAATATTCCTTTCAAATAAAAGTTCTGCTTCCAATGCCCCTACTGTATATTCCTCTGTAAATATTACATTATCAAACCGATTCCACAGGGTCTTTTTTAGTGCAAATAATCTTCTTTTAAAGAGATATTGTTGAATAACGTACTTGTACATATACTTTTCTAAGCTCTCCATTGTTTATAATACTCTCTTGAAGCTTAAAATAAAACTTCCTCCTCTATTGATTTTGTTTTTCTTTACCATTTTGTAAATTACGACTCTTGTCCCTGGATTTTGTTTTGTATTTCTTAATGAAGCTTGAAGTTAACCAAAACTTCTCTTCCTTTTTCTCACATACTTCCTTTTAACCCTAGAAATTGGTCCTGTTACTTGCTATAGTGAAGGCAGGCAGGAAATAAAATACTGCTTTTGTGTAGGACTCATTTTGGTAGTATATCCTGTGACTTGGTGGTAGTAGAAGATCTTCCTCAATGTGTTTGTGTTTTAATAACCTTCTTTATGAGATAAATAGAGTTGCAGTGAGGTAATTTAGACTCAAAGGTAGAGTCTAAATTATATGATGCTCTTTGTATGGATTTTAGTGACATCGCCTTATGGAGCCGCGACCCTACCTATGACTCTTCTAATCCAGTCACTGGAGTGACTGCCTGCCAGAGCCAAAGCTGTGGTTCCCTTTGCTGCATTTCACAGTGCAGGCATGAAACCTCCCTTTCCCTTTACACATCTAAGATTAGTAGTGTGGTTGTATAGGATGGGAAGAGAAGGAGGAAAGACTGTTTCAGATTAGATGCCCTCTTTTTGAGAAAAGCCATGTTTCCTCTTCCCTAATAGACCTGCTGTCATTTTTATGAAGTTCTGTTGTTTTTCCTCTGCCTTACCATTGATTGCTCTGCTACCAGTAGTGGCTATAGATGGGCCTTTTCATTTTGGCAGCTGCTTGCAAAAATAGCAGCAGGGATGTAGTTTTTAAGAGATCTTCTGATGTGGGTACAGAGCCTTTAGAGTAGTGGGGAATAAAAACACAGCAGATCAAACAACAAATAAGTCCTAAAGAACACAGCAGAAATGAATCCAATAAGGCAATATAGAAATTATAGTAAACCCCTAAGAATTGTCGAACATGAACTCCTACCTTCATGATTTGTAACATTTCTGTCTCAGAGTGTGTCTTTACAGCAGAGTTAGCTATTTCCTGTGAAGTTTTATTTTTCACATGTGTAATCTTACTTTCCATTAGCGTTTTGTCTCTTCACTCAGCTGGCCAGAACATGACTTGAAAACTTCACTGCCTACCTTCAGACCTTATCTTTACCTGTGCAAGGCCCTTTGCAGATTTACTGAAGGGAGGAGGAATCCAAAATGCATTTCTGCTACCCTTGCTGTCCCATCACTGTGGCTCTTGGAAACTTCTTTAGGATCTGGTAGAGCAGCTTGTGGGCTGCTCGCTGGCTTGTCCTGAGCCGTTCTGCAGCTAAAAAGGTCTTTCTTTCCTTTGCACAGTTTGGACGTGGGGGGCCAGAGACAGCTGAGGAGGTGGGATAAGGTGCCAGCTGTATTTCTGAGCCGTGCTGAGAAGGTAGCTGTGATGCTTCCTGAAGAGTGCATGCTGATGTTGCTAGTTTTAAAGCTGCTCCTAGCAACTTCCAGTTTCCTTTCTGTGATTTGCTCTCAGATATTCTTACAATAATCTAAACTGTATGCCTACAGAACTACTTTTCCAAAGGGACTTGATGGGGGCATGCAATCTTCCTGCCCTAAGGCAGTGTTGGTAGGGAGGATGTGTGGTGACAGATTCTGAGCCCCTGGCCATTGCTGCTTTTGTTCTTCTTCTAGCTCCTCTTGAGCTTTCTGCTGTGCTGCACAGGACAGAGAGACCCAGATGGAGGTTGGACTGAGGGCAGAGCTGGACAAATGGTGACAAATCAAAGAAAGGAAAGTTGAAAAAATGAAGGAAGGAAGCAGCTCATGGCATCAGAGCACTTTTCTTGTTCAATAGGTCATCTCCCACTCTTAACTCAGTTGTCACATTCATTGTTCTCGGTGTGATGGATACACAGAGCAGAGCTAAGCATTTCTGCTAAGGTAACCAGGAGTGAAAGGGTACATTGAAACTGGCCTTTATGGATGGCTGTCAACACCTTGTTTGGATGAATGGGATCCTTCCCACCACAGCGGAGCTATTGCTACAGGCTGTCAGACTCCACAGAACAACTCTGCATAGGTCTTACTTCAAATGTTTTTGTGCTTTTTGTTTATTTCCTCCCTCCCTCTCTCTCTCTCTCTCCCCATCTCTCCATAGGCCAGGAAATATAAATGTTATAAAGGAAAGTTTTAATTCTGCAGAAATTATCTGGACAGAAAAAAAATAGCACTGTTCTGTCATCCCCAGAGCTGATTTCTTTGTCATGCTGGCTAGGAAGTTGGCATATTTTCCTGTATGGAGAAGGGTTCTTGCTGGTGAGAATCAGGTGCGGCAGAAGGGGGAAGTAAAAGTGCTCACCAACCCTGCTGCAGCTGCTGGGTGTCCCCACAGCCATGGCCCCCTGGGATGAGGTTTAGCCGAAGGCTGACAAAGCCGAGAGCTGCAGTCCTGAGTTTTCTGAGTAAACTGACAATGGAATTGGCTTCTTTGCTTTGACCTGAGCTAGTACACTGCACTGGTTTCGGTGACATAGCCTTTTCAGTTCCCCATCCCACCCCTAGTGTTGAAGATGGATCAGTAGGACACCCACTACCTCATGCATAAACAAGAGCGCATACAAGCATTGACTTCTCAGCCCTCTGCTTTGGCTGAGCCTGTCAAAATTGTGGCCTGATGTGTTATAATCTTTGTTGTCCCTTGGAAATTGTTGTAAAATTGTATTTCCTTTGTTCCACCAAAGCTGGGCACTTGTAACAGTTTAGTTCTATCTTTGATTTTAATGAGTAAAGCTGAGAGCCATCCATCTGTGGCATCTTAATTTCATCAGTATATTTTTTAAAACCTGACTGCGTTTTTTTTTTGCTGTTTCAGTGTATGCTCTTGCTGTGTATCTAGAAAAAAAAGTATTATATCTGAACTTTTGTTCCTGTATTCAATAATTCTTCGTGATGCCATGATGTGTGCACCATGATGGGAGAAGCACGGCATTTACCTTTAAAAAGTACAGATTTCTGAAGTGTTTGTTGTTGCTGTCATTGCCACCCAGGATATAACTAGAAACAACTTTATTTGATGTTGTCTAAAATAGCTGTAGTAGCTCTGCATAGCCTACAAACCAAATATTTCAGTGTTATGGAAAAGGCAATATACTTTGAACACTGAAAGCTAGGTGGTGGGCTGAAGCTCTCAGAACTACTGCTACCTGCTGGAGAGAGGCAGCTGCTCTGGAGAGCTTGCAGAAGGGTTTGTCCTCTTTGGGAGCCCAGCTGATCCATCTTGAACAGGAACAGGTGTAACTTCCCTTTAATGTCTTATGCTGAGTGTTTTTCTTCAAAGAGTGACATTTTGTTTCTCAGTGCTGTTAATCTTCCAACACAAATTCTCAGTAAGACCTTCTAGTTTATCTCCAGAACTGCACAATTATTAAGAGTCATTCTTCACTTGGGCTGAAGTCCCTTCTTATTACAGTTCTTCAGTCTTTGCTGTTAGTGGCCTGGTGTTGGGGATGCTCATTGTGGGTTGCAGGAAGAGAAAGAGCATGACCAAATCTTTCAGATACAGCCATCTTGTTTTTAATCAGAGCAGAAATTTTAAATAATGCTGGAGTGAGTTTTGTCAAGCATTGCTGAAGACTTAACTTACTAATTTAGATTTCTTTCATGTACCAACAGCCATTAACTCCTTCTTATGATGAATTCAGGGGCCAGTACCGAAGCCAACTCTCAAGTTGAGAGGAAATCCCTAGATGGGAAGCAGCTGGAAGCTATGCTGTCACTGGAGGGGTACTTTTATTTTAGCATAAGACAGCCTTAGCTTTCCAGTTCATGTAGCACATTGTATGGTGGAATTTACATAGGGTGTTTTTGAGCCTATGTTTGAGAAATTCACTTTCCACTGTTGGTGCAAATCATGGTTGCTTCACATCAGTGCTCTGCTGGGAGTGGCTTAAATCTGTTAACCTGCACTACAGTCTTTCCAGCCCTTTCCTCAGGCTCAACAACTCATTTTAGCATGCAGTGGATTCTGCAACTGTGTCTTGGCTCAGAAGCCTCGTCCATTGCTGGGATACCTGGGCTTGGGCTTCTTAAAGAAGGTCCCAGCTCTTCTCAGGAAGACACGCAGGGACTCGGCTGGCATCTCTGAATATGCCCATCAGCCTGGAGGCTTAGGAGAGTTATTAACTATCTACAACCACTCTCTGGGTTCAATTCAGATTGCTGTTGTACTCTTCAGCCATCTAGATGGTTCAGAGCCTTAGTGTTCCTTCACCTGGAGAAGAGGATCTTCCCTGGGCTAGGGAGCTTCAGTTCCCTTGCAAGGCCAGGTCAGCCTCTTCCTTATTCAGCTCACCAAGACCACATTCTCACTTCTGTTAAGGATGAGATTTTACAGGTATTTACAGATGTGATAGAAGAAAATGTAGGGGAATCTCCTAATGATGTATACACCCATTAGATTCCTCTGTGATTGTTTAGGAGCTTGCACCTGGATTTATGTTGAAAAGAGCTAGTCCTGATTAGGCTCAGTGCAGCTGTCACTGAGAATTGCCAGGGAGCTCTTGGGTAAGTGGATGCCACCTCGTAGTGAATGTTGCAGGTGATGAACGCCCTCAGTAGCTGTGAAAGGTGCCCAGGTCAGACCAGCAATGCAGGAGAGGACTTCCCAGCCCCCTTGCCAGAATCACCAAGCAGCAGTCCTGCTAGCCAGCACAGCAGCCAGCTCAGAGCAGGGGCAGAGGACTGAACAGATCCCAGTAGTACAGTGGAAGATCATTTTCTGGCATTAAATAGAATAATGTTCTACTTTCATATAGCCTCTATTAAGCAATTCCTCTGGTGCTGAAAAGGAACAGGACGAGTGAACTGTTTAATGAGGGACACTTGTGTCCACTGCAGTGGAACTAGCTAATTTCTTGTTTCATCGGAAGTGATACTTAGCTGTTATGAAATACAGGTTGTGTAGGTAAAAGCAATGCTGCTCACTTGTTACAGGTTAAAGAGTGCTCTGCACCTGGGCTTTTTTAATCTAATGTCTACAAAAACAAATGATGGATTTTTATCTGGTCTTTTTCTACTTAAAAACAAAACAAAAAAATCCTACTGTTTTGGAGTCTCTGGCATTATTTTGTTACAAAGTGACTCAAAAGGGCTGTTGAAATGACTGAATTGAAAAGTGCCGTGGTGAGGAGAAATGATTTTGGTTTGATTCAAAACTAAATGAGTTCTATTTTTCTGAATGGAATGACCCTTTTCCTTCCTTTCCCACTGCCAAGTGGGCTCTGACTTGAATGAAACATTTCGTTTGTGAGTATTTTTTCCTCTCTTAAAAACAATTAAATGGAGCTCACTTTTAAAGCAAGGTACTGTTCCAAAATGAAAGTAAAGCTTTTTGTTTGTAAAATTCTGGCACAAAATGTCTCACCCTTTCTGAAAAATCTGTTTCTGCCTCTGCTGTTTCTTAACCCTTTAACACCTCAGATTTTCTTTTGACAAAAAGTACTTTGTTCAAATTCAGGTATTTACTCAGATATTTAGATCAGCCTGGAATTGCATTTTTTAGAAAGTAAACTCATAGTTGTCACAGCCTTTTTCACATAGTGGGCATGTACCAATGCTCTGCAGCATGTAGTGAGCTGATACTTCCCTCGGTATTGATGTTGCTGGCATTTTGATGGGGAAGTGAAAACTGGCTGCCATGTTGATGAAATCTCCATTGGAGCTTAAAAATTCCTAACCAAACAGAAGGTTTAGCAAATGGAGAAGGGAAAAATCAGTATTCGGTGGGATTTTTCCAGCTTCTAACACTGCATTGCAAACAATGGAGAGTTTGTTTAAAAAAAAAAAACTCTGCTGCCTATTCTGTAGCTGAAAGAGCTTTAAATCAATGGGGGACTGAAGTAGCTTGCTTTAAATTGTGTTTAGTTAAGTGAGGCAGTCCTAGTTATGTCTGAATATACAATCATACAACTGCATTAGCAACAGTAAATTATGCTCGTGTGGGAAAGTCAGACTTCTTGCATTTTTGGTGTGTTCGTGTGGGTTATCAACCATCTACTCATCATATGCTGAATTTCTTTACCTGGATGGTACATAGTTACCTCATGCAATCACCATGAGGTCACTGTCTATGCAATGGCATGGTGTCTTCTGCATAGTTAATTTTATTTAATATTAAAAAAATATATATATTTTTTTTCTCTGGAGTTTGCCATTTGATTTGAAATTCCTGGAACCATCCTGGTAGTGAATTAACCTAGAATTGCTCTTCAATCATTCTAGAGAGAAAGTTTGTTCAGAGACCAGTACCACTCTCCTTTTCAGCTCTCCCATCCCCTCCTTTAATTCACCTGTTAAAGGAGGTTTAACTCACCCGTTAACCCAGCCTGCCCTATTTCCAATGGGCAGTGGCTCTTAGCAGCACATGGCTGAAGTCACCCCTGAAGTTCTCCTCAAAGCCCTTGGTGCCTGGGGAGGACTGCAACTGGTCTCCGCAGGTGCCGCCTCGAGAATATGGTGTGCTGGGCAGCACCGACTGTCCCTGCAAACGTGCTGCTCCCAGGTTGTGCCAAGGAGCCATTTAACACCAGGAATGCTGAGGAAGGACCAGGTGTCTCATCAGCAGTTGGGGCTGAAGGTTTCAAGCAGGTAGCAGAGTCCTTGTTCGCCTTAAAGGAAGGGGAGGAGGGGCAGAGCTTATATCTTGCTTTATGGGGGGAGGCTTAATGGAGTTTTTCATGCAATGCTCTAGTAGAAGGCTATTCAGGCTGCTGTTTCCCTAGCATTTTAAATAGCACCCTACTCCTCTCATTATAGCGGGAGATTTTGGCTCTCCCAGGGGGGAGGAGATGTTCTAAATGGGCTGCCAGGGAGGTGGATTTAATGCACTAGGAAGAACTGGCTTCACCAAGTTAAAAAGCAAAACAAAACCCAATCCTCCACTCCTATTTTTAGTGTTTATGACCAAGTATTTTTGCTTGGTTGCTCATTTTGAAAGGGTTTAGTGAGCCTGCCAGTTGATTGAAAGCTCTGTGGTGTGTGAGCTGGCCGGGCCGGGGAGCCCGCAGCGCATAGCGACGAGGTCGGAGCTGCCTCTGAGTTTTTTTCCACTGCAGTTTGTTGAAGGGTAACGAAAACGTCCCCCAGGCAAAAAGGGGATGTTGGCTTTCCAGGTTGCGGTGATTCATCTTGTCCGGATGAGCGGCCTTCCTCCCTCCCGCTCCCACATTTTCATCTCATCTACCTCACCCCTGCTTCTCTTCACAGCCGAGCACAAACCTGCACCGCATGGCACGGGCTGCCCGGCTGGGAAGGCCTCCGGCGGCCGTCCCCGCTAGGCCTACCTGCTGGGCAGCGCTCGCCTTCGTTGCCAGGGTTCCCGGCCAGTTTGTGCTTTATAAATGGGTTTATTCTCGTTATTAGAAGCTGCGTCCCTGGCATATGGAGGCCGTGCAGTGCCTGCAGGCAGGTTTCCTTCCTGTTGGTGTTGGTAAGCCGCCCAAGTGCCTCCTGGCAATTAGCAGATCGTTACCCATGAAGCTGCGCGGTGCTGCAGCCTGGTGGGTTTTCGGGAGGTCACTCTGACCTAATTCACCCCCAGGAATCGTACAGCGCTGGCATGACTTACCAGTGCATTAACGAGCTGATGCTTCGCTGTGAGGTTATTTGAGTGCTTCCACATTATGCTTCTCAGGGAAGAAATAGCCATTTTGTCCGGCAGCCAACAGTGTCTGACAGGGACCAGCGTGGAGCAGGAGGGAGCGGAGCTGTCTGGTGGGTCACAGCAGGCACGAGGTATTTCCTTTGGGGTTAGGCATGGGGTCCGTTTCTGACCCCCTGGGTTGCAAAGGTGCAGAGTTTGCCGTGTGGCTTCTGCCTTATCGCAGCCTCTCTGCACCAAGCAGAGCAAAGTCCCTCAGGTAGGAGCCAAGTGCCTGCAGCTCTGCCCCACCAGCAGCTTTGCAGCGTGGGGAGGCTCTTTTCAAATAGTTTTCCTGTAAGATTTGTGGCATATACTACTGATAGGGTGCTGTGGGATAACTCAGAGGGACTACCACACCTTCAGGATGGCTTGCATACCTCACTCCTGCTCCTCAATTTGTGTGCCCTATAGAGGTCATTCCCAGCTCCCACCCAGTGCCTCCTGCTGCCATGTGCCAGACACAATTGCTCCATCCTGGCCTCAGCTAATCTCTGCAGGCCCGGCTGTGCCTGGATGTGCACGGTGCCTTCGTTTTGTTTAGGCACATATGCCGGCATTGCACCCAGCTTTCCTCCTGACACCCTTGTAGTCAAGTTTCTTTGTCCCAGTGGATGTTCTCGATGCTTACCAGCATTTTATGTGGTGGTGTTGTGTAGTCAGAGCTAGGAGAGAGTTGCATGGGGAAACTGGTGCCCAACTCTCAGCCAAGGCTGAGAAATTTTCCAGCCGCTTCCCCAAGATGCAGGGTGTTGTGGTAGGACCTTGCTCTTGCTGTGCCCTTTGGTGTTTGCATGGCCAAAGCAACAGCAGGGGACTGCAGTGGGAACCGCTGCCTTCAGCACACAGAAATGTTTTTTAACTTCATCAAGATCTCTGGTGTAATCACTTTCAAACGCCAGGCTTGTCTGCTTTCCGTTCCCATTGACTCCAATTATACCTGCCTAACTGAGGCTGAGACCTACCCAGTATCTTTTGCACAGGGGTTTTATTTGTCTCTTGGGTGGGCAATTAAAGCAGGTTCTCTCCTACCAGCGCTGAATATTTGAGCTGTCTGTAATTTATGTGCCTGTTTTTGCTGGAATGGGCACCGAGGAGCAATGCAGTGCCTCCCGTGTGCAGATGCAGCGGTGTGCCCTGTGCTCGGGCCCGCTCCTCTCCAGCCCTGTCCACACCGGGTAGGAAGGCTCCAGGGCCAGGAAATGAAGTGATAGGAGCTAGAAGCTCTGCCACAGCCGAATGGTTTCAGAGCTCCATCAATTATTAAATGAGTTAATTCTTCCACAATTACTGGCATATTGCAGCATATTAGAGTAGAGGAAAGTTGGTCTTGCACCAAATCAGACAGACCAATCTATGAAGCAAGGCCCCTGAGTCCTTTTGGACTCACCTCCGTAGCAGCGCCCGCAGCACCAGGTCATGAAGCCTTGGACACTGGGGGAATCAGCCAGGTTTGCTCATTTCCATGTAGAAATTCACATTGGCAATACTTCCTCTCCTCTCTTATGCCTTAGTAGTGAAACCCAATGGTGCCTGTGAGTGAGGCTTCCTTTGTTTCTTGTTTGCTTGTTTTTCTTAAAAGGCTGAGTTCAGCAGGGCTCAGCTCTGAAGAGGGGGAGGCTGGAGCTCCTCATCTGCAGCTTCTGGTGCCCGCCCCTGCCATGGCCTCAGGGAAGCCTGTTACATTTTTCTGCATGAAGTACTCCGGCTTCCCCAAATCACAGAAGTAGCGAGGCAGTTGGTGCACTGGATCCTCACCCTACACACACTTCCAAAAACTTCTGTTTATGAACACTTGCACTCGAGCAGGCAGGCATATGTCCCTGCATCACAGTGCCTCGGTGTTGCCAGACGGGAAGGGCCAGGAAAATGCCAAGAGCTCCGTGTCCTCACCCCTTAGAAATGCTTGGTCTTTTTGTCAGAGCTGCAGCTCCTGGAGCCCTGGGATTCTGGCAGCCTTTTGGTTTGGTTGGATGGCTTGCTTTTTTAACGACCTTCTCTAATCCTTCTATTTGCTTGGGAACCTTTCAAAGAGGAACCCTAAAAGGCTCAAGAATTAAAATGCAAATAAAACGTACTTTTAATAATCTACTGATTGGCAAACTTGGCTCAGAGTTTTTGAATGTGTGGGGTTGTTGACACCAGATATCTGTAAGCATGCTGAACTGCATTTTCAGATGGACAATGTAGGGCTACAGTTTTATATCACAACCGTAAAAACATATCCCTTAATAGAATTACAAGTTACTTTTCCCTTCTTTTTTTATGAATAACACTAATAATTCTGTCTGATGATGGCAGTGGTCATAGTAATGCTTATCCAGTCTTACGAAGAGGAAATCTTGCAGTTTCTGTGCATGCATGTTTGGATGGGGTTCCTGTGTCGTTATATCTGTAATATGTATTTATGGCTGTTTAAAGACCTGAATAGTTTATGGAATAAATTCTGACATGATATAGCCAGGAGCCCTGTGGGTTTTCATTATGCTATTGATTAAAAAGCCTACGACTACACAGTGAAGATAAAGGAAGGAATTGGGAACTGGGTGAAAATTCCTTTTGCTCTGTATAAATAATTTCACATTTGTTTTTTCAAAAAGGACTCTTTGCTTATTTTTTCCCCTCAAGATAATCTCTGCCTTTGTTTGAAAAAGGTTATTGATTGGATTGTTAACTTAAATAGTCTGTGGCGGGTGTGACAGAGCACATGGCTGCAATTAATCTTGTGATGCAGAATCCATTATTGAAGAAGCACTAATGAGCCATTCGCAGGCCTTCGCTGGTCACAGAGCGCCTGGGAGCAGCAGATTGCTCCTGCCCTTTAATGTCAGTTTTGGTCTTTAGTGTTACACAGCCAGCGTAAGCAGAAGAGATTTTTAGATTTTTTTTAGGGTATTTCTGTTTAAATTCTCTGTACCATCAGCCTGCAAGTGCGCCGCACGCAGGAGTCACAAAATGGTGGCTGAAATGCTTTCGCCCCCCACTCCTCAGATCAGATGTCCAGTGGACACAATGTACAATTAAAGCCAGCGGCATGTGAAACACGGATGTCACTGTAAAATATTGTCTCAGTCACAGGGTTCAGATCCAGATGAGAGTTTTGACAGAGATGGGGGAGCATTCAGGGCTGATCTATACTTTAAAATATTGCTTGAAGACAAAGGGATGAGCTGTTGGAAACCTGCTCGCTGCAAGTTTTATTGTTTCTGTTGTTTATAGCTATTGCAGCATAGCAAAAGTTTAGGTAGAGAATAGTTATGGTAGATTAGAAACTGTCGATGTTAACATATCACCTTCTCCTTCAGCAGAACTACTCCCTGGATGTATTTTAGAGGTCTGTCTATTGACTTCAGTGACACCATAAATATGTGTTACTTCTGCCTTCTGTTAGATCCGCAGAGCTGATACAGACATGTGAGAGTGATCGGGAATTTGCCAGGGCTGAGGCACCACCTAAATAATTAACCACAATCCTGCTGCAGACTCTCTGCAGCACACCTTAACATATTGAATGCAATTTATCACAAGATTATCAAAATAGTAGTATTTTTTTTTCATCCTAACCAAATAACTGATGAAAGTAAGTGAAAAAGCCTTTCCAGCTCTTGGGCTTGTGCACTTCCATAGTATTTGTAACTGGAACCGCATTTTTGACTGCTCTTTGTGTGAAGTAAAATTGTTCACAAGCTGAACTAACCTTTATATTTTTTAAATGAGTTCAGATCTAGCAACAGAAGTTATGTTGTGTGAAGCTACAGGGCTTTTTCCTCCGGTATTCCACCACAGAGGGAATGCTGTGATGTGGAGCAAGGATGGTGCTCACTGATCCAACTCCAGGAAGTCTTGGATGTGAATTTTCTGATAGGTTATGGAAAACACTGCTTTTTCAACCAACGTAACAGGAAAACAGAGGGATGATGATGAAGGAGAGCAAGCAGGGCAGAAAAAAAGGATTTTAATGTCTTAAGTGTCCACTGTCATGCTTGCCATACACTGCAGTAACTTATCAAGCTGCTGGCATAAATAAAAATAGTCTTTCCAACTTCATTTGGTTGGGGCCATGGTACCACATGGCATGTTTAATGTGAAAGAGGATCTGACTTGGAGGCTAAAGAAGGAGATGTCCATGAAGTGTTCCTTTTGCTTTGGACAAGTAATGGGTCCTGGGCTAACAGAGAGTGGTCTATGGCTATGCAGACATGTCTGTGGCCACTTTTTTCAGACTTCTTTGTAGTCACAGCATTTGGAGAGAGAGACCAAAGAAGTAAGTTAGTATGTTTTGCAAAATATTCTCTTTGCTTCTGAAAAGAAGCCACGGTGGCCCTCACTCCACTAATAATATTTTCTAGGGAATACTCAGCTCACAACACCCTGCTCCTTTTAGGCTTGGGGTGGGTGCGGTTCTTAAGAAAGGCTCTACAAAATTGGATGTATCACTTCCAGGGTGGGGCACCACTGATATGAGATGTGCAGAAAATGTGCAAGGTGTTTCTGAGGCAAGCGAGGAACTAGAGAGTCAAGACTAATAGCTGGAAGGGAACAGGAATGACTGTGAAGGGACAGAGAGAAAGCAGTGAGCAGAACCTGACCTTCATGTTGTGTGAGAAAGGGATAGGCTCTAGCTGGAGTCCGCAATGAGCAATAGGAGTATGCAGGCAAGTGAGCACATGAATGCATGTAGGCATTTAACTTTGATTTATTTATCGAGTTTGATAAATAAAGTTTGATTTATTTATAAGTTTGATTCCATATCTGTTTCTTTTCAAATGTGACTGAAGCTATTTAACTGATTAACTTGCACCCCTCTACGAGTTGTTTTCTTTGATATATTCCAGCACTTCACAACCTTTCTGGATGCTGACTTGCATCTGTAGGGATGAATCCCTCCCTGCTGTGTAGTGTGGCCCATTTGTTCTATTTACTGGTGTTGAAATGAGGTTCTGCATTTGCTGTAAATCTGATCTGGGAGATCGTTTCACTGTCATGTCAGGTTTTCTAGTTTGGTAGCATCAGAAATTATATGAGGTCTTCTCAGCCAGAAAAGGTCTTGTGTCACGGAATTGCCTTCTGGACAGTTGTGACTTCAGGGTCCCCAGAACTTCAGTTTGGACTTGGTTCTCAGTAAATCTCAGTAAAATCTGACTTCTGTTTTGTGCTGACATTTCAAGGGCTCCAAGAGTTAGTGATCTTCTTAGCAGGTCTGAGCTCATTGGTACTGTCAAAACACTTTGCTCAAAGGCTTAAAAAAGTGACATGAACAATGTCATTGGTCCCTCCTTCCTTAAATATCTTCTTTATTTTCTGTTCAATTCCCTTAATAACTTACACACACACATTTCTTTGCTGGGCTTGGTTGTCATATCAGTACCATGCAAATGTAACTGCAGAACCAAAATCCTTGTTCCACCGCTTGGTAACAACATGGGCACATAAAGAAAATATATTTCCCACAGCATTATTGCATTACCCAGCAATTCTCAGCAACTGTTTGCTTCACTAACTGGAAAATATAGATGCTTCTTATAGGCTGGTGGTGGGTAATGTGATAACACAGCAAAGTACCGCTGATAGGTCTGGTAATGAAGACAGTACATCTATGCCCATGTCTCCTGTAGCCATGCCTTTTCTTCTTATCGGAGAAACAGCTTTTTTTTTTTTTTTTTTTTTCCTCCATTCTTAAAAAGACACCTGGGCTGGTGGAGGTGGCAAAGATTGCTTTCTACCCACTGGCTCTTTTCTAAGAACAGATCTGCTAGAGGTGAAAAAAGCCCACACACTCAGTGGTGTAAGTTTCTAGAAGTAGTGTTGGATGTGCGTACCTGTATTTCTAGATATTCTCTGCCTTTAGGTGAGCAATTGAATAGTCCTGTCCCATTTCCCCTGCCCCAACTCTGCACAGTACAAATGCTTGTATGTGCCAGAGAGGGATGCTAAATGCAGGGCTTTCCAAGCAGGCGAGCGATAGCTTATTGCAGGAGGTTGCTTTAGCCAGATAGGGGTGGTTTGGGACTACAGCACTTTATTTCAGCGGTATATTTTTCTTGTTTTGTTTTGCAGAAGGAACACTGATCCTACCTTTGGTTTGTTTGTTTGTTTGTATTTTCCCCTCCAGAAAGCCCATTGCTGATACCGCTGTTTTGCAAAGCTGGAGTCGACACGCATGTAGGGGCGGGGGTTGTAACTGGCAGTTTGTCCTCCCCGATTAGATGTGACTGTTCTGCTAGCTTTCCCTTCTTTATTCCTTTCACTTAGTTCGTTGTGGAGTTGGCTTGGGGTGTTTTCCTTTTGGTTTCTTGTTTTGATCCTGGAAGGTTAGCTGTGAAATTTGGTTTCTTCTGTGCCAGCAAACTTTAGCGGCAGAGCTCTTAAAAAAACAACCTGACAGCTGCATCCCTCCGTCCTGTCTTGTCTCTTCTCTGTATGCTGCTGCTTCCATGTAAGCAAAGTTTACAGAATTGCTTCGCCCATCTGGACACCAGGAAGGGAAGTTCTGAAATGGAGAATAACCTCATTTCCACCAGGTCCTTCGGTCCGGTCGAAACAACGCTCATTGAAGCTGTAGTCCAATTGCTATTAAGATGGATGGGCTCCCTCTAAAATTGGGTTTGTTTCTGACTTCATCCTTTCTCTTGTTTTCTATCAAAATAAAAAACAAGCAAGCAAAAACAAACAAAAAGCACAAACAAATGAACAAAGAAACCTAAACCCGATCTCAAAAAACAAATCCAAAGACAAAAAGCCAAACCATTTTTAAGAGCTCTGAGTAAAACTGCTTTGCCAATGGGGAAAGGGTGGGGATGACTCTGATTTTTCTCTTGTGCCCGGCAGCGAAAGGGTTAATGCCTGCTTTCCTCTTTGGTATCTGTTAGTTGCAGCCCATGTTGTGATCAGTCCATGTCCATGTGCGTTTTGTTCCCAAACATAATGCCGGTTTGCTGACGATGGGTAAGTGAGCCTTAACAATGACGGTTGTTTCCCATCTTCCTCAGGACACCCGACCTGCCTGCAGTTCACCACAAACATGACTGAGGCTGTTAAAACCTATCAGTGGCAGTGCATTGAGTGCAAATCCTGCAGCCTTTGTGGGACCTCTGAGAACGATGTGAGTTTTTTTTACCTTTTCGTGCCAGTAAGCGTCACAGCCAGGGGCTGCCGTGCCCACCCCTGAGAAGCAGGTGGCAATGCTGTGGGTCATTGCCTTTCTGCTGCTTTCCTACATCTCCTGGGAGGAGATACTCCTGAGAGCAGGGATGGGCTCCTCTCAGCGACCCGGTCTCTGCTGAAATTACCGTGGGTATCCAGTAGGGCCGCTTAAGATGGTGTGCTCATTCATTAGAAACTAGCTGGAGGCCATGCACTCATGTTGCAGGGAGCTGCATAAGAGTAGTGTTTTTAACATTACAATCAGGAATAAATCTGAATGGGTGATAATCCCAGAGATGACAGGTATGTTTCTTCGGTCCAAGATTTTATTTACTCTGTTGGCATGATTTTTTAATCTTAAATATAATATTCAGGAAACATGGAAGCATTTGGATTGCGATGGCTGAGCCTCTCATGAGTCACCTAATCACCTTTTCCAGTGATTTCCAGACCATGACCCAGAGTCTGCAGCTGAACATTTTTTTTTTTTTTTTTTTTTTTTCTTCCTCCAGTTAAAATCTAATGATAAGGGCTCTTGATAGTCTGTAAGAAACCTGGAGAACTGACCATGTCCGAAGAACTTCGGAGACAGTAGTTAAGGCTGCATTCCCTACAGCAGAATGAATTTGAAGCCTGAAATTTTAGTGGTAAATGAGGAAATCTGAGAATAGGGAGCTGTTCTGTATTAGGAGCCAGGGGCACTTTGGAGAAGGATTTATCCCCAAAAGTGTGTGAAAGAGCTGCAGACCATGAGGTAGGGTCACATTTTTCACATCTCCTTCACAAAGTATATGCTACTCAGTTAAGTTTTTGATAACTGGCAAAGTCCAGGCTTTTGATGAGAAAGGATTCCTCTGAAAAAATGAGATCCAGCATTGATCTCACAGGAAACGCAGGAGCCCAGCAAAGCGGGGAAGCCAGTCCTCTTCTCTCAGTACTGACCTAAGAGCTTTTGGTCCTGCATCATAAGGCCACTTTGGAGAGAAAGTCCTCTGGTTCTCCCAGAGATTTCCCAGTTAGAATCTAAGAGAATTGTAGAGATTCTTAAGAGTCTAATCTTCTAAGAGAAGGATTTCAGTTAGAAATCTCAGAGAGATTTCCAAACTGTCTTTGTGATGAGAAGGGCTCTCAGTGGCCTCTCAGAAATATGGTGCTTGATCCTGGACCCACAAATGTGATGTCTTTTACATCCTTTTACATTCCCAGTAACCCCTTAGTCTCTATGTTGCAGCTCCTTGCTCCTAGTTGAGCAATGCTGATTACCATGCTTATGTTTTCATCTTGGCATGAGACTAATGTGCATCATTTTATCTCTCTTCTCCTCTCCTTCTCTCCCTTTCCCCCTCTGTCTCTCCAACAACCCTGCCTCAGGACCAGCTGCTCTTCTGTGATGACTGTGACCGTGGCTATCACATGTATTGCTTGAATCCACCAGTCTTTGAGCCCCCAGAAGGTAACATATGTTAGAAATCCGCTTTGAAAATCACGATAAAGTCCCTGTGGAGAAGAGTTTCAGAAAAGTGGCCTGGGCCATGCAGAGTTAAGGAAGCAGTAGGAAAGGAGAGGCAGGTAGCTCTGGAAAGAAAGCAAATGAGTAGGCCTGGAGGGCCTGTGTGATCTGAGATGTCCTGTGCAATCTTGCATAGTCTCTACTTCCTCTTCCAGCACATAGCTCTTCTGCAGGTCATGGGTACCTTTGGATGTCCCAGATGGCATTGACTCCTCAGTTTATGCAGCTGAAGTGAGCTCCTGTGAGCTGTGACTTTGGACTTCCAAAGAAGTCAAGGTCCCAGAGAGAAAGCTCCAGACGGGAAGCTATTCTCTGGAATAGCTGAGTCTGTTGTAAGGAAAGAGGATTAAGAGAAAAAAACTCTTCCTTTCTTCTCTGGCCTGTCGTTGCCTTGGAAGGGTGAGGGTTTTATGGTCTGTATTACATTCGTATGCAGTTAAAACCTCTAAAGGGGATTGTCTGACTATACTGCTACTGGTTGCAGTTTGCCTCCTGGTTTTGGAGCAGAACTAGGCCCTTACTGTTATTGATTCTCTGACTGAAGTCTGCAGAGAGCAGTAGAAATGGAGAAGGAGATGTCTGGGTACAAATGACTGCAGTTTACATGAGGGGTGAGACAAGAATAATTACAAATTAATCATGCATGCAGGAGCTAAATGTTTGTAACTTTGATAAATGGGAAACTAAAATCAGGAGGGAAAAATTCGAAATGGAGCTAATAATTAGGTAAAGGTTTCTGTTGGACTGGAAAGTGGTGTATTGAATGTATTAAGACATAAAACACCTATGAGCAGGAATGCACATCCCAGCTGTGTTTTAAGCTGTGTAGAGAGGCTACATGCATGACATCAAGGGCACCAGAGCCTGCTTCAGATGCATAGAGGCAATTCCAGTGTCAGGAATGTTTGATATTCTATTCAAGCCAATCTTGAAATAAACTCTGAGTATCTGGATTTGGTGTCATAAGAAGGATTTCTTCATTTGCAGGGAGTTGGAGTTGTCATTTGTGCCGGGAGCTGCTCAGAGAAAGAGCATCAGCTTTTGGTTTCCAGGCCTGAGGAGCTCCAGCAATCAAGAAACACTTTGCTCCTCATGTTGTCATACCAGCACACAATTCCCATTGAGAACACAAAGACACAACCCACATCAAAATGAATGGACATTCAAGTACAGGAAGAGGTATCTGTCGTATTCGCTGTCACTGATGCAGAACCTCCTGGGCTCTACGAGAAGGATCGTGTACTTTCCTGATGCTCCGGATGAAATCTCTTCACTGCTATGCATGGTTGCTGCTTACCGTCACGGGCTCACATGCATTATGGAAGGGGGAGGGTTGTTATATTGACACAGAGAAGTCAGTTTTGTGTGGCCTTGTGCTTTCTGTTTAGTCTTCTTCTTGAAGGAGGAATAGTAAAATATCTCCCAAGGATTTATTGGTGAGTACGTTGGTGGGGAGCAGCACCAGTTACTCCTCAAGGGCTTGCCTGGAAATCTCTTTACTGCAACCACTCTGTATTCATACGGGGCTTTGCGTTGCATTAGTTCAGTACTTACCCGGTTGTGAACAACACATTGTCACTGAGAGAACCACTGATCAAAATTTTTTGCGGGTGACACTTTTTCCCTTGGATCAAATGCTTTGCTTTGGCAGATCTTTAGACATCTGGTTTTAGTATTTCTGACAGAAGAGTAGGACCATTATGAACACACGCAGATGCTTAGGAAAGCTTAGGAAAGTCTACTGTGTTTGGTATTTTTGGATATTCAGGGACACTGTCGTACTGCAGTGCCATCACACACACAGTTCAGACTCATCATTTTATTTGTTTTGCTCAAAAAAATTGTGAATGGTTATGTATCTAACTGTCTTGCTGTTTAGCTCAGAAAACTGAATGAAAGCAAAATGTAATTTTAAGCAGATCGTAGAAAATGAAGGTGTCCGTTTTCTGAGCCATCTAAAGTAAGGTGAAAAAAAAAAGGAGCAACATTGGCTTAGGGTGGTATGAAGCACTTTTGATTATTACTATTTTTTTAATTTCTAAACGAAAATATTCTGCAATTGAAAATGGAAATTTTATTTTAGGAATTGTCTCATCAGGAGAAGTTGTACTTTTTTTTTTTTTTTTAATGAAAATAGTTACCAGGATCTATCTGAATGTTCTAATCATTTTGCCCCACAATTCTATACAACTGCATTTTTGACAAACATGATAATTTGGCAAAAACCTTCCAAGCTCTCGAGAAAAGACTGCTTTACTGAACCTAATATGGAAAGAAAGATTTTCATAGTTATTTTAAAAATTAAATAGAAATAGTTGTACTTTGTTTAAACAAACCTCTACATGTGAAATGGAGAAACATTAAGCAAGAGCATCATTGGAAAAAATATTTTTACAGTTGAGTCCCTTTGAATAACTTACAACATTGCTAGGAGGACAAGTGAGTCCATTAACCATTTTTTACCAGATGCATCTTTAAGGTTAAAAACATGCAACTCCCCAGACTGCCAAGTAGCCCAGGAAGATCATTTTCCTGAGTATGATGTATATTACTTTCTATGCATAGATTTAAGTGGGATTAAAACATAAAGTTATGAGAGTCCCAAGCAGCATGTGGTTCAGGTTGCCTGTACTAGTAGGTAAGGACACTGAAGATTATATTTGGGATATTTATATTGGTTGAAATTTTTCTGCAAAAATTAAATGTCCCTGAACGCTTGAAAGGACATTGTGGAAGAATATCAGTGAGCTAATTTTTCTTCCTTCTCCTGCTAATTACACTTAGTTAGAATGAACTTTACTGACCTAATGCACTTTTCCTCATTATTTAGATAGTTTCTTCACCTTTTATGTTTTGTAGCTTGCACAGTAGCCATGTCAGCTGTTGGATTTTCCCATGTGCTGTCATGAAGTAATTTCAGACTGCAGTGGGAGTATTTTAATCTGTTAGAAAAGGAGTTTAGAAAGTATTTATCCTAGTCGTATTGGACCAAATTTCTTCTGGAGCAGCTGTGCTGGCTACCTGGGATTCATTCAATACCTTAGTTTCTGTGTGACAGCCCCCTGGGTGAGCCAAGAATACAAAGATATTTGAGTACCACATGCAAGCAGGGTAAGGCTTATGGGCGTGCATGAGGTGTCTGGTACATGGTTGGACAAAGCTCTAGAAAAAATGTCAAACAAAGCATCTTCCTCACTCACAGTTTGAGGAACTGCCCATCACTGCGGTCCCATTCAGATTTCTGTGCCACTCCCTCTGCCCTGTCTGCTGTCACCCTGTTTGATGGGTGGTCCTGGGGACATGGCCGTGAGATAGTGTGATCCTCCTGGATGCATCGCCTAAATTTCTGGTAGCCCTCTGTGGGCTGTTGGTGGGACCAGCCAGTGCAGAAGGTCAGTGCTCTCTGTCCTGTGATGGAGACATTGCTGAAGGAACTTTGCTCTGCGTGCCCACCTGCTTTCCTGTTTTGCCCTTGTGATCCATACCGCTGACCGTATTCTCCTCCCACACTGTAGTGAACAGCATTGTTCGTGGTTGTAAGTATTCGTTAGTGGCACTGCTGAAGTTTCATCGCTAATGAGGTATGACAGAATAGATTGCTAGACCTTCAGCGGCAAAATATTGTTGGAGATCAGTGTAAGATCCCATCAGCTTTTAAAAATGGAATGGATTTGTTGGAAAGTATGTTTGTCGTGCAGTGGGCAGGGCAGCAAGGGGATGTTTTTCCTGAGCACTGACAAAGACATGTGGACAGGGAAAGCTGTTAGTGAAGGCAACTTGGTCTTCCTTTTAGCCTGGCAGACTGAACTGAGACAAAATTCAAGGTGTTGTGCTCTTTATCTGCTCTGGGGATAGCTGGGATTTCTCTTTTTTGCCTTTTTTTTTTTTTTAAAGTGATGTACCCAGTAAATCATCTTTGTACCTGCTCCCCTCTGTGGTGAAGTTCACACTCCATGTGTGAGCTCGTTGGCAGTCCTCAGGATGATCAAACTGACGTATTTCAAAACTCTTCTGAGTAGGCAAAGCAAGCTATTTTCTTAGCACAAATCAGGCCAAGCTACCATAGGAGGTGGTAGATTCTGCATCCCTCAAAGTCTTCAAATCAAGACTGGGCAGTTTCCCAGAAGACATATTTTAATTAAATACAATTTTAGTTAATCACAAGAATGTCTGACTGGAAAAGGCTCGTGTTGTAGAGGAAGCTAGACTAGATGATGTAATTGTTCTTCCTGTCCTTATTATAAAAACAGATGTTTACCAGTTGAGGGGATGTATTTAAATTAAGATGTGTCTGGGTAAAGGCCTTAAAATATGTTAGTTAAACATATTCATGAAATCCTTCTCATTTTTAACTCATTCTGGGTAAACCTAAAAAGGGTCAGTTACAGAAAAGTGTCTTTATGAAAGCAGTAAATAATGTAGTACCTCCTTCATGCCCTCAATGGCAGCTGTTGGTGCTAGCTACCTCAGGCTTTTCCAGAGAACAAAAAAATCAGTCTGCGTTGTGTGGAACTGTGGCTTGGTTCTGGCTTTCCCTCCATAGTATGTGAATGCAGGGTTGTCCAGTTTTCTGGAAGCCAGAAGGGGCAGAGAAATGATCTCAGTCTTCAGATTGCATCTGAAGCATTTGAGAAAACGTACCTTAGGACACTCCTTGAGCTAGGAAAGTCACCATTAAGTATGTTCTGTAAAAATATTACTCAAAATAACTTTGAAATTGTTATTCTTCACCTTTCTTTAAAAAGGGCTCAGTAAATTCTGCCCCAAAGCAAGAGCCTGTGCCGTGCTGTGGGGCTAGTGCATGTTCCTCACACCTACAGCATCTATTTTGACAGGGTTCATCTGGGAGGTGAGGACAGGATGGGGGTAGAAAGGAATATTAATTAAACTTGCCACTGCTGCAGGAGTGGTGTACATTGTGTGCAAGGAAATTCCAGGTAGAGCTGGGCATGATTTTTCTGTGTGGAATAACTTTATTTCCAAAAAAAAAAAAAAAAAAGTGCTTCTGAGGGAACCACAATTATTCACATATCCATTTGCAATCTGACAAATTATTTCATGTAAAAAATATGGGGGAAATATTGGAAAAGTTGAAACTGTGTGTTTCAACACATCAAAGCCTTGCATTAGAAGAAAAAAAAAACACAAAACAGTATCTACTTAACAGAAAGTTAGCATCTATGGAGGAATAAGAATCATCTAAGATGATGCGACTGGGTACATCTAAAAGTAAAAGAAGATAAATAACAGAGCAAATGGTAATTTTTGTGTACTAGGGACACTTCCCTAGTGAGGCATCTTTAATCAGTTGATCTTGTCTGTCTGTCTATCCCATCATTTAGCAATGCCAACTTTTAGTCTATAAAACTGTCTTTAGAGCAGAAGGGGAAAATGTTTTATGTTTTCCTGGATATAAAAATATGGACAAAGAAACACTGAATATATTGGGAACACTTTGGCACCAGTCTAGGAGGACAGAAAATGCAAATCTCATTGAGGAGGCAATTGAAGATGGATTGAGTTGTCAGTTTTGTTGAGGGAGACTGCATGTTGGCAAGAGGAAGTCCTCATCTGAAATGTTAACAGTAAGGCAGTTGCACATTTTTGTGAAAATAAGTTCTGCAGGGAGGAACAGGCAGACAGGAGAGGTGCCCCACTTAGTGAGCTGCTCTTTTCATCTCATTTTACCTGTCCATAGTGTCTCACCATCAGCACTTCCAGCAGGGATCGTGGCACTGCTCTGGGCCAAGGAGTGGTGTGCTGCAGTCCTGCCTCTCAGATGCACCACGGAAGCCTTTGCCAGGTGCCACCACCACTGCCCATTGAGGCACTCAGCCGAGTGTCTGCAGGAATGGCAAACAACAGCTCCTGCTCCCCTGGGGAGCAGGGGAGGGACAGACTTTTTAGTGTTTACCCCTTTATTTCACACATGTCAGTGAGAACACCAGGTGTTTTGCTGCTGGGGAATCAAGCCAATAGCTTATTAATGTTTGCAATGCCTTTCTGCCACCCTGGGTGAAAATGCAAAGAATTATACTACAGTATTCACTCGTACATTTAGGATATGCATTGGTACTGTTATTTTGAAATGAACAAGCTACTGTTTCCAGATCAGCTTACTGCCCTGTGTGTGCGTAAAGTTAACAACAAAGCCCTTCGTGCTGGAAAATTGCTGATTTTTCAGGTCCTGATGTTTTATTTCAGACTCCTATCAGTCTAGCCACCAATCTTGTCCAGTTCATTGCAGCAAACCCAAGATTTCACCTCCACAGTGAATCAGGAAATGTTCCCCCTCTGCCCGCGTTTCAGAAGGAAGGTGAGAGAAGGGCAGTTCCGAGTCTTCATATTCTGGGTGATAAAGAACAGGTCTCTTTCATGGTCATCGGGGTACATTGGGAAGTATCTGCTCAATATCAAAGGAAAACATAGGAACACTATGCACAATGTACTCTTCCTTCATAGATCTTTTAGAAGTATAGGACAAGAGATGTGCCCCCGCATCCTTTTGCAAAGGCTATCACAAGTGTATGAGGAATTTCCAAGTGTTCTCTCATTTGAGCTTCATTATAGAATAGCCTTCATTGTTCATCCTAATGTTTTTTCTTCCCTGAATTATGTTTCTGGATTTGAGAAAGTCTGTACCAAAGCTGATACGGAGGGTCTAGATCAATTCAGAGATAGAGGGAGGTCCAAGCTGAACCATCAACTTTCACCTCCCCCTTTAGAAGTGTTTAACAAACCCTTCATCGTTGCAGGGAATCAAACTCGCATGCTGACTGAATTCCAATTCAGCATTAAGGTCATACAATTGTTCTTTTAGACTCTTCTGTAGTCATAAAATGTTCTTTAAAAATGCAGGGAGAAATGTTCCCTCTTTACCTTGATGGCATTCCTTTTTTGTGCTGCGGCAGAGATCAACAGTCCTCTAGTTTACTCTGACTTTCTTCCAACACCGTAACCTGGGTCAGCAGTAACAGGGACAGGTCCAGGAATAATCTGTGTCATTGAATTGCAGATATAAGAGAGCCTTGAGAGCATTCAAGTAAATTGTCATCTATGCTAGGCAGTCAGATCTCCTAAGAACCAGAATTTTGTGTGCTTTTTAAGCGATTACTTCACCTGTTCCTCACCTGCCATTTCAGACTTTTTTTTTCCACTAAAAGTGGCTGCAAAGAAAAGTATCAACTAAAAC
The DNA here is from genome assembly GCF_009819795.1 of Aythya fuligula. Taxonomy (NCBI): domain Eukaryota; kingdom Metazoa; phylum Chordata; class Aves; order Anseriformes; family Anatidae; genus Aythya; species Aythya fuligula. The sequence goes on from NC_045563.1 coordinate 35,322,370, forward strand.
TGGGGGTGGAGGAGACTGAGTTAGGATCTTTGCTCTTGAACCTTTATTTGACAGTCGTTCAACATTGTCACAATTCATAAGGGGGGAAAGAAAGAGGCTAAATCTGTGACATCATAGTGCTTCTCAGATAAAACTGTGATGTCATCAGCTTTTTAATGCACTTTTGAAATGCTCAAGTAATCATCCCAAAATAGTGACATCCCCATTAATACATTGGTAGAGCCTTACTGTATGATGCTGTAGTATTTAATTTTAATTAGAAAGACTTTAAGTTGTATGTAGACATATACATATATATTTGTGTTTAATGTTATTTGCTGTAAATATGGTTCACCAACCAGGAGTAGATCTAAAGTCCTATAACAAGTGTTTCTGACCCTGAAAGAGAAGAAGAAGGGAGAATATCTTACTTGTTTTGCTAAAGACATGTGAGAATTCTAGCAAAATAAGACAAAACATTACCCCTTACAATATAATTGCAATGTATTTGGAACATGATTTTATTGACAAATGAAAGAGCACAAATTCACTAAAAGTTAGGTCAGCTTCTCAGCTTGCTCAATCAACATTCCTCGATTGACTTTAAGCCAAGAGGCTGATCTGGTGTCTTAAAAAGGCCCAATTGAAGTAGCCCTAGTCTTTGGTCTTTAGCAAGAAATACACATTTTTAATAGTTGAGAACACCCAGCACATACAAGAAAATAGGCGTTTCTGCTCCAGATGGGTCTGGTCTGTTTACTTTGGGTTTGGGTTCAGCCTGGTTCTGGTGCCATGTCACAGGCTTCAAAGCAAAGTGAGACACTGCAGCAGATGATTATGGAGCAGTCAGCAACCAGGGTAAATTTCCTCCTAACTCTATAGAATTTGGACTTGATTGCTGCTCAGTTTCCAGTATACTGCCTTTTGATTTACTGTAACCCCCTTATTGCTGTATTAGCAAACAGCGAACTACAGCACGTGATTTTCCTCTGCTGTATCAGGCCTCACTTCACTTGGCTCTGAGCTCACCTCCCTTCTTCATTTCTAATCTGTTCCAGTCTTTTTAATCTCTCTCTCTCTCTCTCCCCTCATGTGGAAATCTTCTCCAGCCCCTATTGTTAGCACCTGTCCCTGGAGTCAGTCCTCTTCAGCTCTGTTTGTTCCACGACAGCCTGAAGTGGAAGTTTGCATGAGGGATATGCTGCAGGTTTACTGAGAGGTATGCAAACCTCTTAAGCACGCCTTCCCTCCCAGTGGTACCTCCTGACAATATCTTTGCTTTTTTAGCCGCCCCATGAGTGGTCCCGAAGTCACCCCTGGGATATTTCCCTCCGTGGTGCCAGCTCACCCCAAGGGAGCCCATTCTGCACGGGGAAGCCACACGGCGCTGCTGCTGGCACATGTGCCCTCCTTCCCCCAGTGCGCAGCTGGGGACGTGGTCAGGCTGATGGCAGGAGATCACATCCAGCACGGCTACTCCCTGGAAGCCAAAGTGTTGCTTAGTAACCCACTCATGGAAGTACCAGAAGCATTTTTCAATCTGTCACATTGGCGAAAAACACTGGCTTCTTGATTTAGAGGCATTCTGCTGCGCGTAGCAGGGCTGTGCTCCATTACCTTGCATCCAGCGCTATCTGCCAGCGAGGAAACAAACCTCCCCCTGCATGGAGGGGCTGGGGGTGGGGGAAAGGCACAGCAAAGATTTGCCCAGCATTGTCTGTGAAGCCTTTAGCCATTTCTCCTGACATCTAGACCTCATCTTAACTCCCTTCCTGTGGGAGATATTCCCTCCTTATGGTAGTGCACTCCAGGGTCCTATAGCAATTGGCCAAACAGGACCCTGCAGCACCTTCATCTATTATGAGACATTACTGCAATAAAACATGGTGTGTCATACAGAAACTGGATGAGGTATTGCAATATTTATGTTGTAAGCCTCAGTGTCATGGACAATTGCTACAGAATAATGTATGTCTTTTTTTAATGCGGTGGAGTCATAGCAGCTTCACCAGAGCACACAGAACACAGACCATCTGGGAGTACATGGTTTCCTCAGTTATTTTCAAGTTATTGCGTTATTGAGAATTAAATGAAAAACATCCTCTCATTTAAAAATAGACTGTAAAGGCTTTTAGGTTACTTCCCTTCCTCTTTTAAGTATAATTCAATTTGGGAGCTAAACATCTAAGTTCTGACTTAAGAGGTTTGCTCCTTTATCTGGCACTGTTTTATCCTTAAAAATGGCTTCAAGAAGTAACCGAAGGGCTTTTATTTGCAGTACCTTATTGATTTTGCTATCAAGTCTCCTCAGTTTGGAAGTAAAAAGGTATTTATACAATGTCTAGCTTTGAGCTCTGGGGTCCAGCTGGGTTCTTCCTACCCCGCTTCTCATCATCAGAATGAGCAGAACCATCAAAACACTGTATGACCCATTTCTGTCAATTGGCTCTTGCTGTCAGATTGTGTCCCTGGAAGCCCTCTGCAAAAAAATGAAGGTGTTTTATGAGGGTCAAGGAAGGTCCAGAGTGTCCTGAAGTCCAGGTGTCAGACAAATGATCCTGAGAGGCTCTTTCAGTCATCAGAGACTCTCTTACCCATGACGATGCTCAATACTGCAGTGATGAAATCATCAAGGTTTATTTCTTGTGCAAATCCCTTTCAATGAAAGGTCAGTGACACACACAACAGTTGTGGTCTAAAACTTAACACAGCCTAAAGATGAAAATACATCCCACAACATGAGAAGATCCTAATTTGACCTTTGAGGAATTTATGAAGAAGTACGTTCCTGTAGTCCTTCCTAGTCTAATAGCCAAGTTTGGGTATGGGGTGCAGTTTCTTTCCATTTTAGTTTGTGTATAGTTTAAGACATACATGAAGTAGACAAACAATGTTCCTGCTGGCTGGTGTGTCACCAGCATAAGAGCAATTGATGACCCACCCTGGGGCTCCAGGTGCAGAAGTGTCTATCTCACACAAATGTTCAGAGATAACTGGTATCTTTGGGGGGCAGGGAGCATTTCTGGCACAGGAGACAAAGACTGGAGGGAGGCCTGATCTATGTTTTAATTCTTAGAACTGGTTGTGCCAGCTCATGATAGATGGAAATCTTGCCCTTGTGGTGCTATGCTCCTTGGAGAGACAATTCAGAGAAGAATTAGGTGTACAATATATTGTTTGTTAGAAAAGTAGCAGGGTATCTGTTTCCAGTCTTCTAATACCTTGACCTTGGATTTTGTTCATAATTAAATAGTCTTGTCTTACCAGCTAGCCATTGAAGCAAAAGAGCTGCTGTTATAAAGGGAGGGAGCAAGGGAAGAGCAGGCAGACTGGGTATTTCTAGGCAATATAGAGAAAACACAGCCATTCCCTGCATTCACAACACCTCTTTCTTCTGTATGTTCTGCCAGGTAAAATGATTTGAGCTGAGAGATATTTTAGAGCACCTGGGTTAGTTAGCTGCAAAGCAGGGGCTGTTCTATTAATGCCCATTCCCGCTGTTTAGTTTCTGAGGTTTTTATCTATTTATATACTCACAGCCTTGTTTTCAACATGGAGGATGCTCTAGGTTATCTCTGTTTCACCTAGCTGGGATCTACCCTTACAGAAACAACAAAATGTGGGCTGGAGCCTGCTCCACCTCCTGGCTGTACGTACCCCTACATATATATGGCTGCATTACAGTGACTTTTGTGATGTGTTGGCTGTGGTGCCAAGACAACATGGCTGGAGAAAATTAGGAATGCTTAAAACTTAATGTGAATAGAAAGTCAGTCAGTGAAAAGGCAGTACAGCTGAAAAAGTTTTCTTACCCTGAGCCACCATCATGTCTTCTACAATCTGCCAACCCTTATATCCCCTAAATAGCCTTTTGTCCTCTTTGCAGCAGAAGAGAACTTGACTTTTGTGTCTTTGCTCCAAGCTGGAGCCATTGGCGTTCAGTCTTTTCGTAATGTCCAGATGAATCAAAAAACTGGCTTTGACATGGGTTTGCCAATTCCCACCAGAATAATCTAAATACCAGTCAGGGGATAGATTGGAGGGGTTCTGGGATGCTGCTGACTGATGAGTGCCATTGAAATATCGGTGCTCAGGGCAATAGTGATAAGGAGGTTTTGTATCAATGCTCGTGAGAAAAACCTGTCAGTCACAGATGAAACCGATTGTCCTGTTAGTCACAGGGTAAGTACAGATGCAAGGCAGAACTAAAGAGTGAGAAAATAAGGCTTGCTGCCTGACAAATACCCCAGACATCCCTCTTGCTTCAGACAAAACACCCTTCTGTGACTGAAGCTGGGGTGGCGAGGAGGTGGGCTCACAAGGCTGCAGAGCCATGTCACTGCAGCACATTTGCCACAGTGTCTTTGATCATGTAAATGTACAAGAATAGGATAAAAATGCCTGTCATTTATTTCAAATTCCTTTTCAGCTATGTACACTACCTCCAGGTTGCCTGTTGCTACCCCATGTGAGGCCTAATTGGAGTTTACACGATGCTGCTTGGTATTCATTTACTTTTGGTGGCCACAGACTAAGGTTACAGGTTTAGGAACCAGAACATAATCATAAGGACAGCTTCTTGTGTTATTTTTCTCTTTCCCTCCTTTGTAAATGTGAACCTTTCTTTTGAACTCTGAAGTGACTGTATTGTTACAATGTGTGTATGTAGAGATTTGTTTTGATATGGCTTGTGTGGAGGACCGCTGCTCCTCTTATCTCACACTCAGTTTTCTCAAGTGCTTGATAGCTTTGCCAGCCTTTTGTGGGGGAGGAGAGGTGATGGGGTGGGTTCCTACGCTTCAGACTTGACGCTTTTCGAGGGAGATTTGCACAGCTTTGCACAGAGCGGTATGAGAATCCAGGGTGCTCCCAACTGTTCTTAAGTAGCCCTGATCTGGCTTCTGCCAGCAGAAACAGATCAGTTTTGAAACCCTCAGAAAAAAACATGTTACTCAATGCTATAAGCCAGCACTGATCAAGAAGGCCCATCGGTTTGTTACGCGTGGAGACATGCGTGATGTTCCCCCCCAGCCTGAAGGCACCTGTCTGAGCACAGAGTGAATCACACCCTTCGCTCACGACAACTGACATTGCTCCGTGGGTGCTAACGGAGCTACCCCAGTTTGCACCAGCCACGGATCAGCCCTTCTGTGTTTTCGTGGTTAGGAAAACCGTGAGTGAAATCCTACGGAGGTTTGAGAGAAGAGGGCAATGTGTGTTGAAACCTCTCAACTTTGCAGGATTTCTTTGGTATTCATACACATTTGCAAGAATGTATTCCAAGCATCTTGTACTGTTATTAGTAACTTGTACTGTAGTTTGTTAGCAGTGTTGACTACCTACGTAGCTAATATTCTGTTGCAACTTAGAAAAAGTGTAAACGATTGCAGAAAACAGGAGTTTAGAACTTGTATGTACTTTTTTTTTTTTATATTAAAGCACTACTATTAAAAGTACACGCAAAAATGCTCCTGTATCCTTTGTTGCATGTCCAAACAGATGTGTGGAAAGAGAAGGAGAGAGCTCGCTTCCTGAGATCTTTCCTGCTTGCTCTGGTACTTCACAAAATAAGATAGTCAAACTCTGGAGAAGGTCTCCGTATGTTAAAGTTTCTTCAGCAATCAGAAGATGCCAGTAGCCTAGTCCAGTATCTGTTATAAACTCATGCTGTCCCTGAGACCGACACCTAAGCTGGACAAGCCCCAGGTGTCCCTGGGAATGCTGAGCCAACACTTAGCAGTGATTCACGGACCTGAGGAGCTACAAAAGCCCTGGTAAGTGGGGGGAGTTTTAATGAACACGTCCACTGTGCAGTATGTTAGGTTTCTTGTATTTTTATCACAAAGTACCTTGGTAGTCACTGGCAGCCTGTTGATGTTAAAGAGGAGGAAAAGTGTCCACAGCCCAGACTTACTTCAGAAGTACTAGGAAGTTGTGGGTTTGGGTAGAGGAAAAGGGGTACAGGACGACAGCTGCACATGCAGGCAAGAAATGGTCCTTACTACACTTCCCAGAAATTGTTTTTCTTTTCCTCCAAATTTGAAATGTGCTGGTCCAAATACTTTTCTGGATCACATCACTGTGGGATCAGAGTGCACAAACAGACATCTCTAAAGCAGCTTGTGATCTGGTGATCTCAGCCCAATTCTTAGTACCCAGATGCCCATAATACGAAAACAACCATCAAAACTGTCTCCTTTGCTGGCACTGTTTAATCAAAGGGACAATGGGAGAGAATGGCAGTCTTATTTCTACAAAGAGCCCTTCAATGTCAAATTTGCCATACAGTGGAGTAGCATTCACCTCTGTGGCACAGACCACAGCCACTCCAGAGAGGAACAAAAGCTCTCAGACAGCACGCAATTAATCCAGCATCTATTAAACCAAGCACGGGTAATTTTGAAGGAACGTAACAGATTTCTGCTTTAAATTATTCTAAGCACCATTTTTTAACTCTACATGGTATGCACGTCTCAAAGTAAAAAAACAGAAGCCCGTGCTTCTGGCAGCTGTTTTCTTCTGAGTAGCTGTTTTACCTCCCCAGCATCTCATAATCCTGAGACAAAAATCAAGTAAAGCGCAGCAAAGGAACAACATTAAAACGCCGATGGCTTTTGTGCTGCCCACAGCCATGATCAGGTGCCCAGTGCAGGAGCAAACGATTAGTTCCATGACCAAGAGTACTAATGAAATCTGGCTTCCTATGGATTTATGACAATACGTTGCCTTGGTGCCAGAGACTCGAGGAGTTAGTCTTTCTGTTAATATCTTGAATCCAGATGAGGATTTTATCAGCAATCGGCTCTGGAATGGCTTAATAAACTCTGAAGTGGTGATACATTTAGAAAAAAAAAAAAGATAAATTGCACATGACATACAGTGAAAGACTAAATTTAGTGATGGGAATGCAAAAGATAGTATAGAAACACAGGTCAAAACAAATATATCTTGCCTGCTGAGTCCTCAAAATGAGTCTACTGTTATTTGTATTTCTGTAATGTCTATCTACACTTAGAACTTTTTCCAATGCAACTATTTTGAATAACAGTGTAATTAATTGACACTTTGGTAGTTCCAATAAAAGACGTAGAGTAGTTGCAGCAGTAAAGTATAAAGGTGTAAAAAAACAATATGTTTTCACAGAGAAGGAAGATTTCCCAGAGATCTAAGCTGGATGGATTCTTTTTTATTTTTATTTTTTAATATTTATTTGCAAGTGATTTGGAAAAACAGGTTGAAAAGTGAGGTGGAAAGTTTACTGAGAATGAAAAACAGTTCAAAACAAGAGTTGATTGTGAAGAATTGCAGAAGTTTTTCATGATAATCAGTGACTAGGTTTTAAAATGACAGATGAAATCTACTGTCAATAAATGCACAGTAATGCTTCTGGGAAAAAAAAACTAATTATACATGCATAATGAGGGGCTCTAGATCAGCCATCACTGCACAGGAAAATGATCTCGGCGGTGGCACTAATTCTGAGAAAATGACAGGTCAAGGCTGAGCAGGTGTCAAAAAAACCCACAACAACAACAAGTTAAATGTTAGGAATTACTAGGAGGGGAGAGAAAAGAAGAGGAAACAGAAGACATTGTGAAGACAATTTTATGTCTTTGAATAATTCTATGGTAGCCATTAGGAGAGCAAGGAGATGCACAGGCAGGAAGCGTTGGAGCTACGGGGCAGCTTCCATGCAAGGAATAAATGCAGTGGGACTCGTGGGCTGGCAAGGGAGATGGCAAAGCATGAGAGACAGGTCTGCAGGTTTGCCAGGAACCAGCCACCACCCTGAACTAGCTTCACCTCCAGCCCCAGAAGCACCTGGATTCCTGCAGCACACAACCCAACTGTGGGTACGTGCTCTATGCTCATCTTTCTTCTCACATGTTTTTAGCCTCCAAGCTTCCTCCAGAGGTCACAGTACGGGAAAGTGAATCCCCTAGCAGGCCCTGTGACCCGGCACTATAGGGCTTTACTTTGGTTCTCACATGTTATACCCACAGAGTTTATATCTATTCCTGGACATGTTTTCCTGTCACCTTAGTTTGTGCCCATACTGGGGGAGGAAGATCTTTTCAACACCTTAGCTTTACTCCTTCTTGATCAAGTGATGCTGTGCCTGCTTATTTAATTTAGCACAGCTGATAAAAGGTTATCAAACAGCTTGTGGTTGAAGCTTTCAGCATTTTCCTGGCACAAAAAATGTATGAAACAATAAGTCTAAACTCGGCAATCCACAGCTAAATTCAGGGGGTGGAAAGCTAGCACCACATAAGCCGAGGGTGAAACTCCCATCCCTTTGTGTGGGACGGGATTTTATCTCTAAGTGTAGGAGCTTCCTAGGAAGTTGTGAGGCTGATTGCAAAGATTGAAGGAGGCCTTTCACAACAGTAGAAATTGATTTAATGGATTTTTATTTTGTGCTCCCAAAAGGCCCTAGTGCAAATATGTGTTTTGATACTGCGATAGCTCACTGCTTTGCAATCTCTGCTTCAGTAATTTTTTTTACGTGCCCACCATATTCCCAGAAAGCAGGAATCTGTAGAAAGGGAACCAGCCTTCTCCCCGATGCTGCATGCCTGGTGCTGAGCGGCAGAAAGACCTGTCAGTCTCGCCATGAAGCTACGGAGAGCAAAAGTACCTCCCCGGCAGCCTGACCTTGGCAAGGAGACAGGGGACTCGACGTTCGCGACAGGCGGCAGCTCCCTTTAATAAATATTTCACGGCAGAGAGCCGCAGACTTGGGGAGAAAATGGAGGGCAGGGTTCAGCCTGTGACGCAAGGTGATGTGACCGGACCTTGTCTAGTGGGGCTGGAGGCCACCTAATTGGCATTCCCGTGCCATGCTTGCGAAGAGCATTCTGTAGTCCTCTGGGAACGCAAAAATAATTAAAAGGCCCCTCAGCACACAGTGTTGCTAATGGGCTATTGCCTGCCATGTGATGTTTTTGTGCTCAATTAGAGCTGAGCAACACAGGCTGCTAAAAATTCACGTTCCCCCCTCCGAGAGACACCTGGGTGGACTGAACCTCCCCTTCCTCTGCACGATGGCCCTTCTCATACATCATCGCCCTGCAGCACTGGCGATAAGGAGCCAAAGGAAGAGGTGACAGCTAAGCTTCGTGCAGCAAAGTACACATCACTATGTTTACTGCGTTGCAGACCGAGCTCCGGCATGGGCAGCCTGAGTGAGGAAGGCTGTTCAGCTCCGAGCAGTCATCCCAGCGTGCCCAGGCACAGCCGCAGTGACCTTGAGCTGCAGAATGACTGTGCATATGGCGTGAAGCAGAGGCCCTGGACCTCTTCCAGGCGAGCGCTCGCTCGCGCATTGCATGTCTGTGTGGACTGCTGGCTTCTCACGGCGCCGTGCACGGCTCAGCCAGCGCCAGCTGCGGCTGCCTGGCAGGAGGAATTCCTCCAAAACCCCCCCTTTCCTCGCCCTCCCGCCCCCGACCTTGTGCTCTGCACAGATCCTGTATGAGACGATGCTGAGAGACCTGTCAACACCTTTCGCGTTTCCTCAGGAGGGATTTGGCCACCTCAAGGCAGATTCTCTCTGCAGTCTCAGATTTGCCTTCTGTCCAGGCACCTCTTCTGTTTAACAGCTCTGCCGCAGAGGCTCCCTTGCCAGGTCTTTGTGCCCAGTGTCTTGTGCCTGGTGCTCTCACAAGCCTTGACTTGCTTTGCAAGCCATCATTGCTTCGTTTGGGCCAAAACAACAATTTGTCTCCAAGGTACGGTTGGTTGAGTATTCATGGGCTAAACTTTAGGTAATTAGCATTGTTAATGTTCTCTGTGTGATATTACAGCTGTGGGCCTCATTAAAATGTTCTCCCGGGAGAAGCCAGGCGAAGAGTCAGGTGTCAGCCTTGCTTCATGTGGAAAAGCCTGCTGGTTATTCGGAGAGAATTGTTTGTTTAAACACAGGACTTGCACACATCAGCGTATTTAATCCCTCACGCTTCCGACAGCCTGCGAGGTGGGCTGAGCTGCTGGGCAGCACCTGGTGCAGCTCAGATGGCCGGCCCCTGGCAGCATCACGTCCAGGAGGTACCAGGCCCGAGGGAGGGATTCGGCAGCAAGGGTCTCCATCTGCTCTTCCCAGGAAAGCCTTGGGCCTGTGGGTTCCTCCAAAAAATGCAGGCAGCGGGCAGGGACCTGCAGGGCAGCCTGACCCCGTCAGAAGACACTGTGAGATCCTGCCCACTGCCTGGGCAGCCACGGCATCTCCCCTGAGCAGCGGGAGACTAATGAGTGCTCTTAAAAGAAAGGAGAAAGAAAAAAAAGGAGATCACCGAGGAGATCAAGCTAGTCTGAACCAAGCAAAGTTCAGAGTAGTGAGAAGAAAAGCAGAGGTTGCATTTCACTCTGGTGGATGTTTCCCGTTCTTTTTGCTAGGGAGGCTCCACCGGGGAGAAATGAGAAGGTAGCAGCTCTTCCCACCATGGACCAACCTCCCCCCGGTGTGGGTCACCACACGAGCCACACATCGTGGCAAGAAGCACCATGCCTCCCTTTTGTGTCTTCCTGAGGTTCCTCGAGCCCCTGCTGCGCGGGGAGGTGACAGCATGGCCCAGGGTGGTACTGGGAGCCCCAAGGCCACCCTCCTGCGGCACCACCACCAGCAAAGCTGATGTCCCACCCTGCCTCCATACGTTACACAAGGAATGGGAGAGGTGAGCACAGGGCAGCCATGTTACTGCCCTGGGCAGGGGAGTTATGCCCTCAGTAAGAAGCCTGAAAGAGTCCGTATAGCTCAGGTGCCGGGCACTACAAATGCGGGCTCTGCATTCGCTCTGTTTGTGACCTTTCTGAGTCCTTTCCACAAAGCCTGCCAGCAGCTGGTCAGGCAATTATTTGTGAACGAGAGCTGGGCTTCTTCAGCTGAAGGTGGTAGCTGTGGACAGATGTCAGTGGAACACATGGGCACGTCCCAGCTGTTTGCAGGCTCTGAGCACAGACAGAGATGTATGTTAACAGAGACAGACGTAGACAGAGATGCATGTTGGCTCCACACCTAATGTGCCAGTAACTGCATAGAATTTTAAGCGTAAATGCTGCCGCTGTTGCTATTTCTTAGATAATTTTCACCCAGTAAAACTACGTGAGGACTGTGGTTGGAATTAGGGCCACCTGTGTGGATAGCTTGAGTGCTCAGGCACAGCCAAGGCCTCCTGTTCTGGGATACCACGTGCAGCTGTCATCTTGCTGCTGTATGAAACCATTGGCTTCACCTTCTAGGTAAGTTTCTCCATCAACAGATTTTTTTTTTTTTTCTTTTTTCTTTTCTTTTTTTTTTTTTTTCCCCACTATTTTGTTTGGGTGTTTTGGCAGGCAGCTCAGATAGCTGATGGCCATCGCTGAAATCTCTTCCTCCCTTTCCATTTTATCTAGTTAAATGCCCTCCCTTCCCACAGATCTTTCAGCTGGTGGGAGTGATAGGTAGGTGGCTAAAAGAGGAGAAAGATGGAGAGACACCATGGAGATACCGGGTTCCTGGTGTGAAGAGAAGCTGAGGGCCTGGGTGGAAATGAGGGGTGGTAATGGGTGAGTAGGAGGAAGCCAAACAGGCTGGAAAGTGGGACAGAAGAGACTGCAGGATGGGGATGGGGGAGGAAGATTACCTGACTGCAGGGTAATTTGTGTAGTGGGATGCTGCTTTGCTTCAGTTACACAAATTACATGTACCCACTGTGCAACATTTTCTTGGTTTTGCTGAGCTGGTAGGGGGGTTGGCTGCTCCCCATGCAGCTGCTACTGCCACTGTTGAAGGAAATAATGTCTTTCCCAGAGTTGTACTGACAGTATTGGCTGTCAGCACCAAAATTCAGATGTAAATGAATTGAGCCGTCTTGATGTCTGTGAAGTTAAAAACAAAATTAAGGGGAAGGGGAAGGGGAAGGTATGCTTTGTCTGGTGAGCTGTAATTCAAAATCTTTCCCGAACTATCCAGAGACTCACTCTGTAACACATCATCTTCAGGTTGTGGTAGCAGGGCAGAGTAAAATGGAATATCCCTATCTCTCTGGGATCAAATGTGGGGAGAGTCTATATTACCAGTGTTATTAAATAACTTCTATTGCATTTCTTGTCTGTTTTTAGCTATTATTTAGGAGAGAAGACCAATTGCAGTTATGAAATCAATGACTTCCAGTGAATACTTTCTAAACTCCTTGGTCATTTTGGGCTAAGTATGATAAAACTGTATGGTTCTTAGGCTCTTATAATTTTTATGAAAACACGTAGATGAGCAGAGGAGGGAGAGAGAGTGAGAAACTTCTCGTTAGTCTCTTCTGAAATGAAAGGACACAGCATGACATTACATCATATTAAACACTAGGGAATGAGGGAGAAAGATTATGATTGCCCCAGCTGAATGGAAATTTGCAATCAGAGCCTGCATCTTAAAGGCATTGGAGAATCCCAATAAGCAATGCAAAGCCATACAAAAAAATACTTCATTTCATCTGCTGCTCATGGAGCATCATCTCTTACAGTTGAAACATAAAAATGTCTTTAGGAAATTTCACAGAGGACAACATGAGGCCAAGAACACAGGAGGGTAAATGTAATTGCCTTGGTCAGCTCCTCTGGTAAGCGCTCAGCTGGTCCATATTGGATTATCTCCATTAAATCTGCTGTTTTACACCTGCCAAAAATCTGACCCATCAGGTTTTGTGCTGGGATAAATGTTTAGTTCTTCTTTCACTCTTCCAGTCCCCAAGGAGAACAGGAGGCTGACCAGAGAACTGTTTCCCTACTGAAGTGTTGCTATTGGAAGTGTAATGCATTGCAGTTACTCCAGGCCTACCTGTGCTTTTGGGAACATTTAACCAGAGTTAAAAACAGTGAACACCTCTGTTGTCCTGGACCTTCCCAGAGCTGGGAGGAGTCTGGGGCAGAGGAAAGACAGTGTAAAGCTCAGGTGGATCTACTTTTCTCTTGAGCCTGTCCAAATATCCGTAATTCATCCATGCTCAAGCCTTTGGTGTTTCTAGAGGTGGCTTATGCCACACCAAGACCTCCATATACCTACAGCAGAAACCAAGGACGGAAGTAAGAATGGTAATCACATAAGGAAAACTATTTTGTTTCAGGAGAAATCAGAGCAGGGTTTTATATGATGGTGGAGGCTGCAACAGTGCGATATTGACAACTAACATCTTTACTAATAACACTAACTTCGGAGAGTTGCTGGGCACAGGGATTTTATCCAATTTAAATGTAGCTCTCCTGTGTTTCCTTTGCTGTGAACTCGTGCAGATGAAAGGCAGAATAATAACTCCCTCACAGAGAAGCATTTCCACGTACCGGAGATTAGCGGTGGCACCGGCAAGGCGCGCAGCTCCTGCCGGGTGCCGACATTCCCGCAGCGCCAAGCAGAGCCTGCATCCCAATTATCCTGGGGAGAAGCGGCTCTTCTGCAGGGCAGTGCCATGGACACACGTGGCAGGACCCAGCAGAGAGGTGCCTGATGCTCACTGAGCGCAGCGGTGCCCTCCTGTTACCTGCCCGACGGACTTACGTGCGCCTCCTTCCCCAGTGCCGACGTGCACGTGTGAGTTTGTGTGTGCATCTGTGTATCTGTTTCAGGGCTGGCATGTCCGCCTGATGATACATATTTAAACACTGTAAATAATTGACATGCAATGAGGAAATGCGCTTTATCAAATGAAGCGAGACCACGCAAGGCCCAGCACCAATTCATATTCATATGCTGTGCATTTCCTCCCTGTTTAATCTGTGTTTTAAAGGAACCTGTCCCTACTGGGAATTCCACTGCCAGCCTTCACCGGCCTCATTTTGTGCATAGCATGCCTTCAAAACTAATCCATCCTCAAAGCCAGAAGCTCATGTCAGCTTCATTTTGAGAGTGAGCATTTAATTTCTGCTTGCTCCTGTCCTTTAAAAAAGCCAACATTTAAGCTAATAACAGCGAAAGATCAGGGAGGGAGTAGAGGAATAGCAACCTGACTCTCCATCCATTCATCACAGCTAAATCCAGCATTTTATTATGAGGATGGATTTCTCCTTGCCCTCTCTCTACCTCGCACTGACATTAGGACTTGGTGTAAGGCCTGTTTCTCCTGGGTTTAAACTCAAGTCCCCTATACTTTCTCCTGCCTTCTAAAGTTTAGTCTTCCCTCTGCTTGCTTGGTACCAGCAATGTAAAGTTTGGGATGGCAGCAGAGTGTCCTGCACTTGTGGTGCCTGGTGAGCCTGGCTGCCAGGGCTGGCTGAGCAGTGCAGAGCTCCCCAAAACGCAGCTTGTGTTTGATCCAGCCGTGTGCGTTCTCCTTTGGGGTTTTGTGCCTCTGGATGCTTGTGGCATTAGCTCTTTGTTTTCAGGAATGTGTGGAGCGGCGCTTTTATTAATTGTGCGCTGCAGCCCGCGAGCAAATTAGCATGTGTGCACAAAGGTGCCTTCCTGGCCACCCTATCAGTGCAGCTACAGCTAATTGGTGTGAACACGGCCAGGGAGAAGCCATCAGGCAGGCAGTGCATTTAGCTCTGCTCTTTCTTCCCCCCTTCACTCATGAATTCATCTACACTATTTCTGAATTGGAGTCTCCAGGCGCCTTGTTTAATTTATGCTGCAACTTTCTTATCGTCCCCGGAAATGCGCTCGGAAAGGAAAAATCCATGCAGAGGATCTTGGCAAGGGTGAGGTGACGGTGATTATGTAGCGAGATGATCAGAATGAAGAGCAGCGAGTACCCCTGAACAAACAAGTTATTGGTAAAAAATGGCAGCTTTGATCAATTTGTGTGTTCATTTGCCTGCATGTGAAGCTGTAACTCTTTAACTTCAAGTCCGGCCGTTGAACTGAAGCCGCTGTTTCTTAAAAAAGAGCTGCGCAGAGAAACCTCTCCTCCCCTCCACCTCCCTGTTTCAGGCATTTAGGATTAGCACAGCATCTCCGAGCTTATGGCCGGTGATCTCACTGTTTCTTCACCTCCTTCTGAGCTCAGGCTTTTGTCTTTGGCCTGTGTTGCTTTCCTGTGCTTTGTCCTGTTTTCACTCATACACAGAGCATGAAGAGCCCACACGTCTGCTGTGCCTTGGGGGCTGGCGAGCACACAACCAGCAGGGAATACACGCCGGGGAAAGAGGCTGGAGCAAGACCTTCGAGATATTGCTGGGGGGTGCTTCTGTGCTTGTTGCCTGGGGTATCTGCAGAGCTGCCATCTGCGGGGGGAGCTTCTGCTGCCTCTCGGGGAGTGTCCCCTTGTGCCTGCCTCCAGGCCTTGTGCCTCCTGCAAGGGCACGGAGGGGGGGAACGTCCCCACATGGCTGTGCTGGAGGTCCCTGGCACCAGAGCCCTGGCAGGGGGGTGTTTGGCATTGACACAGCACCACCTTTCCAAGCAGCACTGCTTTTATGGAGTCATGGTCCCCTGCAGGGCTGCAGGGACAAGGATAAATTAGCATGCATGTCCCCGTGCCTCAGGCCCACAGCATCCAGGTCTCATAACTCTCCCTTTCTCTGTGCTGTCCTGATGCCTCTATTGTTTCTCATCAGCTCTCATTATGTTGATTTAACATCTTCTGCCTTCCTTGGGCAGAAATAGCTCTTGTCCTTCCCCTGCATCTTCAAAACAGCACTGCCCAGCTGCAGAGAGTCCTTGAGAGTGCATTAGTGGCAGTTCTGACCCACAGCCATCTCTTACTCATCCCCCCCAGACAGCAGACAAGACTCCCCAGCCCTGCAGAACATAATGAAAAGATGAAGGGGAGACCAGGATTGTATTCTCTTGTTTTCTGGGTAAAGCAGAGCTGTCTTGTGCCCTGCAGAGGCACTGACGCAGCTTCCCCTTGCTACTCCACTCAGTGATGTTGACAACCAGGACAGACTGCTGCCGGTTGCCTGTTTGGGCTGTGTGCAAATGTGCAGGGCCTCCACAGGGCACAAAATCCCTAGAAGTGCAAGAGTTGGCCTCCCATGCGACCTGCTCTTCTGGTGCTGCTTGTGTGCAAGGCGCTCCATGGAGTGAGGAGATGCCCAGGCACTCTGTGGAGAGAGAAACTGAGGCACGCGATGGCTACAAGGCAAGGCACAAGAACAGCGGGTTTAGTTTGTGCTGAAATGACGTACATGTGACTGTCCTAAGGCCATATACTGTCATAAAGGATTCCTTCTACACAAAGCTTTGGCTCCCTTGAAATGAAGGACCTACTTTGCTGGAAAACTGCCCCCAAAGTCACTCAGAGATGTTGCTGGACTCCATAGCTGAGCACCTCCTGTAGATTTGTTCAAGAGGTAACAAGAAGCTCATCTGAAATGTGGCCCGAGGCTTGCTGGGAAGCTAGCTCCAGGCTGGGAAGCCTGCTTTGCCCAGCAACACCTTGGCCCAGTGCCTTTCGCAACCTGCCTCCGCCTGAGCTGCCTCACTTGTAGGGCAGCCCCAGGCTCCCGGCAAGCCCAGCACCTCTCTGAAACATTCATCAGGCCTGGAGAGCCTGCAGCAGAGTTCATCTTTGTTCCCTGCATGAACAGAAAAGCCAAAAGCATTTCCCTCGGTTTCTCTGCAGCTCCTGTTTTTGGTCTGTGCCTCTCATGCACGTCACACTGTGTTGGTACTTGGAAGCTGCTGGGAAACCCAGGGTAAGAGCTGGAAGCTGGGTCTTGTTTCTGGGCTTTCCAGAAATGGGCACCACTGGGAATACCGCAAGCACAGAAGGTCAGGCAGCCGCGGACTCTGGCCTCAGACAAGATCCACCTGGTGCCCTGCCAGGAACCCTCATTCCCCCCCTTCGGGCCTCTGCCTGCTCGAGGAGGCAGGTGAGGGGATCCTGGGCACTTGGCACCAGCACAGAGCCAGGGGGCACCAAGGGCAAGCAGCTGATGATGGGAAGCTTCACAGGAGTATGCCAAAGACAGGAGGAGAAACAAAACGAGGGGAGAAATTTCGTATTTAAGCCTCTGCTGCAGTTTCCAGGAAAAACAACCTTATTCTCAGCAGTGAAAGGGTTAATTCCCTTGACAACCTCTCCCCCTCCTTCCCAAAGTATGTTTCAAAAATAATCAAAGTATTTAATTAATATTGCAGTAGTCCAAATAAGTACAATCATCTTCCAGGAGTATTTACATGTCGGGCTATAATTAGAAGCCCCCTTGGCACCAGCCCACATGAGCTGACAGGTCACGGTTTCCATTACATACAACATTTTTCCATATCATTGCTCAGTCATGAGTGACTGTGAAGTGAGTTAGCCGGGCTCAGCAGAGAGGAGGGATTGAGTGAGCCATGGTGGAAGAGGAACAAGTAATTTTTCTTGTCAGGAACTTGCTGAGACTCACCAACACCTCAGTTAAATGAATGCTTCCTAACCTGACAATGAGCCATTTCTTCCCTGGCTGAGCTGCGGTGGAGGGTAGTGCTTTGTCCAGCCTAGTGGAAGATCTCTCCTGATCCAACAGAGGTGGGTGGGTGAAGGAAGAATGGCACTTAAAAACAAAACAAAACAAAACAAAACAAAACAAAACAAAACAAAACAAATGTTCTTGAATGCCTTTAAAAAAAAAAACACAAATGTTCCTGAATGTCTTTTCCTCCTAGACCCTGAGCTCAGACACGATGGACCATGGAAGGAAGCACAAGAAGCGTGCTTCAGACCAGAAATGACCTTCTGCCCATAGAGGAAAGTTATTTGGTAGTGATCAGAGCTGTTGGGAGGCTGAGTCCCTGAGCATTGGTGTCCCAGCACTGCACTCGCTGTGGTTTTCCAGCTTGCAGTGTCCCATACATGGCAGTCGGCTGGGCTATGCTAGGGATGCAGCTGAGAAGCAAAGGTCGAAATGAACCTTTACATATCTTACTTACCAACACTCCCCTTTGCCTAACCACATAAAATGGAGCTTAATTAATAATACATTCTGGAACTGTAGTCAACACCAGCTTCACAACATCATTATTATTATTTTTTTTTTTTTCTCTCAGGAAGGACAGCACCAATATTATAGTGAAACTAGCCAAGGCTTTTATTTAGTTTATCAATAACCTATTGCATTTTGGGGGGTAATATTTCTGCTTTTTTCCCTCATTCCAAGAAACTGTTACTACAGATAATCTATACACATGCAAAGAAGTAACAGCTTTTATAGAAATGCCTGATTATAAGTTGCAAAGCAGTACAGGTCTTTGCCAATAGAATAAATAAAGATACAATTTTCAGTGAACAAGTAAGATAATTGGACGTTTTCCTGTGGAAGTGGATTTTTTTTTCCCATTGGAAGATAATTCAAAAACTGAAATTTTCCACAGAGAGATGGCAATACAATTAATAACAAACTCTTTTAAAACAAATGAAAAACCTGATTTAAAAATATTTCAACTTGAAATGATCACTTTTGATAATCTTAAATGTCATATTTTAAATGGTTTTCTCTTAATTACACTAATTTAATATAAAATTGTATTATATAATAAAAAAAAAAGTAAAATGAAATAGTTTCTTTTTAAGTCCAACCATTGGATCAAAATGAAAGCCATTTTTTTTACTAACTTAACAGAATTACTAGGCTTTTTTTTTTTTTTCATTGAATTTTGCAACAAAAGAATATTTGAACCATGAAACTCCTACCCTCAAGTGAAAAATATCATTTGCCATGTAGTTCTTGGGAGCAATGACAGCACCTAAAAGATTCCCAGTGAAAATATGAGGTCTTTGCTGTGTCTCTGGAGTCATCCCATTGGCATTTGAAAGATTTGTGATGCTGCAGTAAAAGGTACAGGGAATCTGCTGAGGACTGCAAGGCTTGGTGCTGGAAAAACATGGAGTGTAGAAAGAGTTCATATTTATTATTTTACACAATAAAAAAAGTTACTCAAAAATTTTCAAATTAGTAGCAAGCATAAAACTAGAAAAAATAGTGAGCGGATTCTTACCTTTTTTCTTACAAAAACGAAATGACAGCATCTGAATTTTGTCACTCTGATTTACATGTGGTACATTTGCAAAAGTAGATAAGCAGAAACCTGGTGAGGTGGGCACGTACACTGAAGACGGTCCTCCAGTTTTCCTGGGTGATTTTGCTGGAAATTTGCCCCAAAATGAAGTACAAGGGTTTCTGCAGAAATGGTGGTTCTTGTTTTGATACCATACTGACTTCTCATTTAACTGAGTTTCTGCTTGGAAGGGGAAGGCTACGAACCACCCTGATGTGATCTCCAAAGATGCCTTCTATGCTTTGCTCCTCACTGGTCCGTTCAGAAGAAGACCCACACCACAGTTTAGGTGGGACACAGCAGCAGTGTGTTTCAAGAGAGAGGAGGGAACAGAAGGATGCAGCATTTGGAATCAAGCTGATGCCCTGTCTGACTCCTGTGAGGAGACAGAAATGTGAATGCTGACCTTCACCTACCAGCTCTCTTGCAGCTTCAGCTGGACAAAGATGCCTGTAAGGAAAATGCCTGCGTAGGAGACAGAAAGCTGGGCAGGCAGTGATGGGGGCAGTGGGCTGCCCTTCATGCCTCGGGGCGCGCTGGACTCCATTACGCACTTGCATGTCTCCCTCCAAATTGGCACCATCTGGCCCACCACCTGAATGCTTCTTTTTTTTTTTTTTTTTTTTTTCCCTGCACAGCCTCTCACATGGTTTGCCAGCTTGCATTTGTGATTTGAGGGGGACTGAAAAGGTGGTGAGATTTGCCACAAATTATTATTATTATTTTTAAATTATTATTATTATCATCATCATTATTTATTTTATTTTTCATTTATTTTTTATTTTTATTTTTATTTTTTTGCATAAGCAGTGCCACTGACAGGACTTTTCTTTAGGTTTTGATTGATCTCTGCACCTTTTTGGAAACCTGTGTTGCTTATTGAAAGGAGCTCCCTAAATCAGTGTTCCTCAGGCTCCAGTCAGGAAGATGTAGAGCACTGTGGTCCTGCTACAGGAACAAACACATTGCCTAGCCTAAGGAGACAACCTTAAAAATATTAAGCAGCATTTTGTTTGTAATGCTTCTGCCGGGGAGAGAGTGTGGCAGGGGCAGTCCGTGCTGGGTGACTGGTAGTTCAGGCGGTGTGGGACCCAGCCAGCATCCTTGGGATCAGCTCTCGCTAACCACCAGACTCTGCCCAGGTGAAAACAGGCTGCAGGGAGTGAAATTCTTTGCATACACTGGTAAAACACAGACTAGGAAGACCCACTAGGTTTAACAATTAAACTCTTGAAATACAGAAGTTTAATAATAAATGTTAAATAATATTAAATACACAACTTCTAAGAGGGAATCTCAGAAGGGAAAGATTTTTCCCATACTTCTAGGTGCTTGTGAGCAGTGAACCCAAGGACAAGGATGCCTGGCTACTGCCTCTCTAATGACGCTGACAGAGAGCCAGAAGCCATGGGGAGCAGCAGCATCTCCAGGAAGGGGCTAGTCACGTGGAGTTTGGGTGATTCCTTTCTAGCATTAAGAGGAGAATTTGCTGTTTTTGGTTCTACCTAATTACAAATACACTAAAAAGCAGGAGTGGCACAGCTAAGTGGAGTGGGACTGTGGGTCTGTACTGACCAAAGGTTTTGCCATGTCCTTCTGCAGCCAGGCAGGTCGAAGTCAGCCTGCAGATCTGGCACGGAAAGGCCCTGAGTCTCAGCCTCATACTTGAGGCTTAACTTCATTGCAACATCAAGACCTCGAGTGCTGCTTCAGCACAACCTTAATTAAAACTGTATCTTACAGCCCTTTAATGAATGGTGTAACAAATGGGACTAGACATTTACTGCACACCAAAAGTCGTTTTGTTCTGTCTGCTCTGGTAAAACATGAACGGTGCTTGCACATAGCTTCAGACTGACTCTGAGCCTGACACACACATGGTTTAAGACATAAACGCAGAGGTAATAACTCCAAAGAAACTTAAGGAAAAAGGCTTTTGATCAAGGTATTTGAGAATAGATTCTTTTTCTCCCAGAGTGCTTGTCCTGAATTGAGAAGTAGAGAAGGAATGGATGGATGGAAGAAATAAGACAAAAGAAATGACTGAAGTCACTGGAAGGTTACCCTTTTTTTTTTTCTCTCTCTCTTTTTTTTTTTTTTTTTTTTTAAACCAAAGGAGCTGTCTTTTTTCAAAAATAATCAATGACATTTCCCATGAAGTTCAGGGACCACAGCTCTTTGTCTCCTAAAAACTGAAGAAATAAAATACTAGCCAGTGGCAAGAAAATGCAGTTGATTTATTGTACACCTTTAAAGTGAGTAGTATTTTTTTTTTTCTATGTACATTAAAAACAACAGCTTTTTAATTACAGATTGCTTACTTCTAGTAGCCTTAAGATACAATTATTATCTGTCTGAATGAAAAACCAGCTGGGTGGCAAAGCTAGAATACAGGCCTGCTGGTTTTGCCCAAACAAGGAAACTCCAGCAACTGCCATGGAAGTTTTAGCTCCATAAATACTGCAAGCACCTACCCTGTGTCTCAGGCATGGCGAATGACACCACAGGTTTTTTCAGCAAACAAAAACCCAATGATTTAGCTTTGGCTGTGTTCACACCTCTTTTCTTTCCAGGAATATTCTGAGTTAGTTAGAATTTGACTTAGACAAATGTTTATAGAAACAGTCAAATTAAAACAAATCATAGGGAAAGGCTGAACATACCCCACTGTAACAGTTGTATCCATGTTTTTGGGTGGCAGACACCATACCAGGTGACCTGCATG
Source organism: Aythya fuligula (assembly GCF_009819795.1). Classification (NCBI taxonomy): domain Eukaryota; kingdom Metazoa; phylum Chordata; class Aves; order Anseriformes; family Anatidae; genus Aythya; species Aythya fuligula. Next base: position 35,344,023 of record NC_045563.1, read on the forward strand.
TCCAAGCAAAGCTAAACAAAGCTCCTTGAGTTTCAACTATCCAATGCCAGTAGTAACTGCTTCGCAAATGAGCTGCAGATCAAGAATTCCTCCAGGAATAAACTCTCTGGCAAGTAAATATTTGGCAAGTATCCTCAAATAGCGAATAAATCTTGGAGATACTGCAATCTACTTGCAGGCAACTTGTTAACACAAGAAGAGATGGAATTTGTCAAAGACATCTTTGCCCAGGAGCAACAGACTTATGGGCTAATAGAAATTAATTTTCCATCTCTAACACTGGGCACTATTTCTGCCTGGTATCACAGGCCTTGACACTTTTTTGGCATGTGATGTTGAAAATGGCCAGTCACAGTTAATTCACTTCTACATTCACAGGTTAGCCAAGGCGGGGGCTAGAAACGCTTCCTGTTGGAGTGACTTTGCCCCTCTGCCAGGCCTGCACAAGGCTTTGAAGCCTCCTGTAAAACCTCGCAGCAGCCCAGGTGTGAGGTGAGACACCCCATGCATGACCTCCAGACATGGCTGGGGCAGGGGAAGTTGCCTTCAGTGGTTGTAACCTCACCACTGCATGCTCTGCCTGCGTTGCCAAGCCTTAGAGTTTTGTGGTGGTAAAAAGCCTGGTATGGACGATGGTACTGTAAGGAGGTGATGCTGTTCTGCTCCCTCTGCAGTACACCTTGTCAGTGGAGACCCTGTTGTCCAGGTGCTCCTGGGGTTTTCAACGGGACCAGGTGGTTCATTTCCAGTGCCTTCCCACCCAAATGCTCAGCTGGGGTGGGTCACCAGGAGCAGGTGACAGCAATGTCTCATGCCTGGCAGTTGTGCTAGCACAGCACTGAGTGGAGCATCTGGATAAGAGCACCTGCAGGGGGTACTACAGGAAAAAATGCCTGACATGTTTGCCTTATTTTACAAGAAACTTGCCCATAGAAGTGACTTTGGAAATATCTGCATGTGCATATGCATGTGTTGACCAAGCATGGCAATATGGCGTTGTATAAAGCTTTCTCTGACATGACTGCAGGATGGCTGTATCACATGCAAACAAAGAAGCCCTGAGTACATTATGCAAGCCAGTCCTGTGGAAAAACAATTCCAGGAGCAATTTACGTAGCTTTAGCACATTTGTTTGGGACTATTTCAAAAAGACCTTCACTCAGTGCAGCCAGGTACATTAGTTTCCATGAGGACAAGTGTACAGTGTATTGAAGGTGTCATGCATGTCACACAGAATTATTTTTTTGAGACTACAGATATTACAGCTTGGAAGCCTTTGAAAATCTGCTCTTCCTGGTCCGGGCACAACTGCTGATTCGTCTCGCAGTGCTGGACACGGCCCCTTTCAGACAGGACTCTGCTCCCCTTTTCATCTACTGCAACAGCATTGAAAACGTGCCCAACAGGAAAGCTGGAATGGGTTTGGCATTGACTCTGCCTTCCCTTGGCACTCTTGCTAGGGTAAATTTGCAACTGAAATTCCAAATTTGGCAAGAAAAGGAGGAACCATTTTCCTGGCAGCCCTCCATAGGTACTGAGGAGTGTGGACTGGGGGAGGTAAGCCACAGAACAGATGGCAGTGTAGGATGGAGGTAGGCAAGGTGGTCAAAGATGGCAATCCATAGATGTAGCAAAATGTGTTACACCACAACATGTGTGACACATGGATGCACAATGCTAGGGTGCTACCTCGCTTGCAGAAATGATGGGGTAACTGTGCCGTATGGACTAGCACAGCCCTTCTGTCCCACTTTGTTATGTTTTTTTTGACTGATCTTTTCAACAAAGAGAAGGGCAGCAAAGTTGATAGCAATCTTTGAGAAACTGGCATATGAAAAGAGCTTTACTCAGATTTATAGCCTGAGCTGGGGAAAAGACAATAGCCCACAAGTACCTACACTGACCGTGCACAAACATCTGCTCTGTGTCGTGATGCAGGGTGAGAGTGGACGGTGGTGCAAGGAACAATAGGCTCAAGACAGTGCAAAAAAATACATTACGGGAACTACTCAAGGAAAAAATCCACAGTGCTGAACACCTTTGCTATTTGTGGCCTACAGATGGCTCTCACTGTTTTTAAACTCACTCAGAGATGGCTTTTTATGTTTTAGATCAGAGGTTTGGGTTTTATCCTTGCAGTAAGAATGTTTCAAGTATGGAAAAATGTGTTCTTGAGGGCATCTTTTGAGGTCCCATCCCTGGAGATTTCAGAGGCATGGTACATAAAGCAACCTTGGTGAATATTCAGTAGAGAAAATCCTGCTGATTACACAGAGCAATGCAAGATTAGCTGCCAGGTCTTTTATTATCTATGACTCCATGACTATTGGTAGTGAAGGGAGTTCTTACACAAAAGCCTTTACTGGTTTTATTTATGCCAAGGCTTCTTCCAGGAAGGGGAAATCCATCATGTCAGAGATGAATGCAAACACAGAGCTTTCTCTCTTGCCCTCTCTTCCCTTTTGGACCGTCCTGTCATCTGACACGGAGCCTGTGGTGCTCTGCATATGCTCTGCCACTTGATTTGCTTAAGACTCCCCAGAAACAAAGAAACAGCAAGGGCAGGATCAACTTAATATAGTAACACGGCTGTTTTCTGGGAACCGATGGCTTGGTTAGAAGAGAAAGTCGGGGAGGGAAGGGTAAGCTGGGCAGCAGGGAGCCAGCAGGAGGATGCTGGTCCGGCTCCCTTAACCTGCAGCCAGGGCACATCATTTCTGTGACCCAAAGAGACCTCACATTGCTGGCAGATGAATCAAAAGGTCACTCCCACATCACTGCTACAGCAATGCAAAATTACTGCTGCGTTCATAACACCGAGGGTAAGAGAGAAAGCCCACGTAACCAATGTCATGTTCAATTTGGTGCAGGTAGCTCTGGTGCTACTTGTCTGGTCACGTCCATGGTCAGAAGCCTGTGGTTTGCTGGGCTGCTCCCCACGAAGCTCCCCCTGGGCTGCTCTCTCAAGTAAAGGACTGCAGAGAGCTGCTAAGCCCTGTGTGGTGTTGGCTGTGAGCACTGTGTTGCAGGGTGAGAGGCAAGGCGCAGTGGGGAACTTCAGCATCACAGCAGAATGGCTTGGTGTCCAGTGGTGGGTCGACATGGGAGGACAGATAATTTGGGGCTGGGTAACTCAGGGAAGAGCCCTGCAGAAGCTCAGGAATTTGGCACCAGGAAAGGACCTGCAATTTGCAAGTGGCCCACAGCAGATGATTCGTCATGCTGAACAAAGAGGGTTTTTTGTTTGTTTGTTTTGTTTTTCCTCCCTGTGTTATCTGTGCCTGTGTACGTATGTATGAGCAGGGCTGGCTGAGGGGCCTTTTTGGCATGGGCAAAGCAAGCTTTCTCTAGGCTGCAGAAAGCTCTAGTTAGCTTGAATTAGCCAGCACATGCCCAAAATATGTCTGTGCCCCAGCATGGAGGATCTAACATCTGGTCTCAGCCATCGACTGCTGCTGGCTGCACAGACAAATGTGCGGCTGCAGAAATGTCCCGGAGGTGGCAGAAGGGCAGTCCTGGACACAGCCAACAGCCTTTGCCGAGATGTTCCCACTGCCCTTGCTCAGGACAAGCCCGTCCTGCTGACAGGCCAGGCTGCCCTGTGGCTCTGAAACTGGGACAAAGAAGGGGTGAGTCCAAGCCCACGTATGCATCACCCTCCGCCTGTTTCTTTAATTGCAGAGCAGGTACAGAGCTCAGCCGGCTCCAGTGGGGAAAGCTCAATCTGGCAGCCCCTTTAGGAGCCGCACAGACGAGCCTAAGAGAGGGCCAGAGAAAACAGGAGTGATGAGGCAAAAAGGCAGCTGGGAGCCACAGGAGCTGAAGCAATCACCACAGGTGCTGAGGGGTGCCTGAGGAAGGGTTAAACAGCCTGATGGTGCCCTGAGCAGCCCGGTGGCAGCACCACAGGCTCCTGCTCGCTCCCCGCTGTGGGCGCAGCTGCGGCCCAGCACCGGCCAGCTGGCTGCCCGCCCTGCCCAGAAGTGTCCAAAGTCTAAATCCTGAGCGGCTGCCATGCCTGCGCAAGGCCAAAAATACTCAGTGGCAGTGACACGTCCCCACTGTGCTGGGAGGTCATGCAAGGGGATGCGTTTTCCCACCTCCCCAGCCTGGGCTATTTTGCCCGTAGCAGGGACCCACAGAGCCCGTCTGCCCCCTGGGAGCACCCCTTCCTGCACCCTCGTGCTCCTCATGCAGCAGGCCCCATCCCCACCACCCCATGGGACACCCCCCGGGTCCTGGCACCAGCGAGCCTGCTGTGCTGGGCAAGTCCCCGTGGCCTGAACCCAGTGTCCAGGCCTTCAGTCGCACACAGCACATGGGTCAGGAGCCCTCCAGAGTGCTTTTCTTGTAGAGAAATGTCCCACAGTGCCTCGTTTCTCTGTATTTGACCCCAAATGACCTCACAGTCGGGCATTTCAGAATCCCAAATGCTTTTAGGGGAAGTGCTGTGCCGTGTAAAGCATCATTTGAATGTTTTTATGTGGTGTGCCTTAACCCACGTGGCATCAGGCTGACACTGAGTATGACAAGAATCAGGCCCCAGCAGCACGGGGCTGTGAAGCTATGCGGCACGCAGGAACAACCTGCATGCAGATGGACGTGAGACGTCTTGACAAGGATCCAAAAGGGACCGATCACTCCTGACGTCCCAGCCCAGCCAAGGATTTCCTAGTGCAGCCATGGAAGGAGCAGGCCAGGTCTCTGCCTCCCACAGTTTAGGGAAAGGACGGCTTTAAACTTAGGGACGACTTAAACTTAGGGTTTAAGTCCCCAAAGACAAGAGATGGAAGCTCAGTGTCATGTCTCTGATAGGCAGCAATAGTCAGGGGTCAATGCAGTTGCCCATGGGGAGTTGTTTTCTGCCACACAAGGAGTACCAGGGTACCTTTGTAGGCCTCCAGTCAGGATGCACTGGTAAATCCAATGACATCGCTGTCAGACTCATGTGGATGGCTTGGGCACATCCGACCTTCTCCAACAGCATTAAACTCCTTTGCCTGCAACACATTTGAGCCCTGAGCCTGCAAGCTGCTCCCTAAATTCTGCCCACCGACTTCCTCCCTCTGTGCAGGGTGAATCCACAGCTTCCTACTGCAAATGCAGTGTGGGCAGCCACACTGACACTTGCGGCAAGAGCCATAAATTCACATTAAAAGGCTGTGAGTAATAGCATTGCTGTCTAAGGCAGCCTTTTCAAAAGCTTGTTTTCAAATGCTCAGCAGCAGGATTAGAAGGTTGCTGGCTCTTAGTGGTGAGCTTTGCAGATGTTAGGGGCTGGCAAAGCAAAATCTGTATCACATGAAAAAGTTGATCAGGTCTGACTCTCTCCTGCCGTGAGATTACTTTTCTCACTACAAAGCATTTCTCCTCACCAGTAAGTTCAAAGTACATATGGGCATGAAGATAGTGTATTGTTCGACAGCTCACTGTTCTGCTGTGCAGCTGCCTCACTTGTTCTCCATCTCAGGTTATAAACAGTGCTGAGAAGCTGCAAAATTGCTCACAGCTTAAGCTATGAAATCATGATAACCCAGCCTATCTTACCCCACTGTGAGCTCTACTTTAATAATCCTACTTAATCATTAAACCACAATAAGAGCAAGCCAAGGAGTTGGAGGAAAAAGCCAAGCCAAGGCGTATCAGAGCACTGCTCAAAATCTGAACTGAGCTCCGTCAGCTCTAGACAGAGGAAGCCATATCAAGGGACAGCAAAGCTGTTGTGTTAGGGGTTGGAAAGACGTGCCACAAAACCCATATCTGTTGGGACCGGCTGAAGGAGCCAGAGCCAGCTGTGAGCTGCTCCCACTATTCATAATTTGCAGTGGTGCCCTATTTACATCCCCTCCCCAGGAGACCAGCTTGTTATCTAGCACACACACTCCAGTCAGGCTTCACATTTTGACATAGATGCTTTGGCTCAAACCTTATGCCTGATTATTATTGAGCATAGCAGTGGCTTCTGCTTTTTTTTTTTTTTTTTTTCTTTCCAGCACGCTTTACCCTTTTCTGAAGGGTACAAAGACAGCACATGGACACACCTGCTCTTTGCCCACTGTGCTACATGTTGTCTTATGGCAGACTGATTAGACTGATTTTTTCTAATGACATTTCACATAGAGATGATGCTTTTTTTTTTTTTTTTTTTTAAAAAAAAAAAAAAAAAAAAAAGGAAAAGCAGGAAAGGCGATAAGAAATAAAACCTGCCTCAGTCATCCAGCTGGAGACACACTGAGAACAGGTCCCACGGGTGCATACGGGACTCACACTGATTCCAGCAGGATTATTCATGTACGTGTGTGTGCATGACAGACAGAACAGATTTGGGCCTCATTGCTTTGACTTTTCCAGGATGCTCAATTTATTTGTGCATTTCAGGAAACAGGCCAGTACAGTTGGATGTCCTGTACCTGGGTTCTCCTTCCCCCACCCCAAAACAGAAAGAGTTGTAGGCTGAAAGCACCACCCATGCCAGAAGATGACAGAGCCAAATCCTTCCCAAGGCAGAGGACCACTGAAATTGCTGGGGTGTCACCTGAGTAAGGACCAACCGAAGAACTTTGCCACCACCTGTGACAATTTGGCCAAAGAGATGAGTTGATTTTGTATTTTCAGACCAAAATAATAGACTGGATGGGGGACCTTTCTTGCCTCAGCTTCCTTAAAAGCAGGGACTGATAGGATCAGTATTGCCAAGATTGTTCCAGGATTTTGGTTACTCTGCAGAAAACAGACCCATTATTTGTGGTCCAAAATGGGGCACATTTTGCCTTCATTGTCTTTCTACCATGTCTTGTAGGATTTGACTGCAGCATGGAAGCATCCTGATAGAGCTGTACAGTGCATCATGTTGCTGTTACTGTAGTAACTTATTACTAGAAGACCTCGTGTTATCTTTATTGCTGCAGTACCTGGTACAGATGTACCACAGTTTGTCCACACACGCTGATACTACAGCCTTATTCCCCAAACTAATTTACTGCAGCGCCCTGTTGTCTTATTGCTGCATTATCAAAATGCTACTTCACTGCAGTGGCCTGTGTTACCTTATTGCTACATTTATCCTGGTATTATGTCAGCTTACTGTGACTTTTTATGGCTGCCCTGCTACCATTTTATTACAGTACTCTATGGGATCCTAGCACTGAGTTATACTGAGAGTATATTAATCCATTTGCCTTAGCCTGGCACTGCACTGACTTGTCGAACCTTCCTCGTGCTCGTCCCGGTGCTGATCCACCACAGTAGCTATGAATGCTTTGGATACTCCATTATCCAAATAGCATTGTACGGACATATTTCACAGCCATAGCCCTGCAAGCATGGGACGCCTGGTGGCTAGCTTTCACAGCGTGAAGATTGTAAAAGCTTTCCAGTTCTGCCTTTCCTTGAAACAATGCCATTTAGAACACAAATAGAGGTGGAAAGCTGATTTCCTAACTCATCTTCTGGGTGATGAGGTAGTTGGAAGACATGGGATGCTTATAAAGCAGCAGGTTACTGCTTGCAGCACTCAGCGGGGTACTAGTGAGTGTGCAAGAAAAGCATCACTTGCAATAAGCAATGTCATTAAAGAGCAATAATTCAAGGATGCAGTTCATGTGGAAGTCATTATATGTTAGTATCGTCATGTGTGAAGTAAAAGACAGGTGAAGAGCAGTTCATATGTGCTCCCAGGAGGAGGCCTTGTCTTCTCTCATGATGTTTGTTTTAGAGAAATTTGGTCAGGAAACAAGGAGGGGAGCTTTCCTGTCTCCAGAGCATATTGAGCTCTGTCCGCTCAGCTCGCCATTGCGGAGCAGATTAGCTTGCACGAGTGTGCATTTAGATGGCAAGCTGTTCAGCAGCCAGGCCCCCTGATGTACGCCCATATGCATGCTCCCTGTCTCCTAGAAGCTCCCTCCATGCTCTCAACTGTTCAAACACAGCCTGTTCCCTGCGGGCAAAACACTGCGGCAGCTGACACGACTGTCCTGCAGAAGGGGAGAGGAGAGAGGAGCCAGGTACTTTGCTTACAGGGCAGTGGCACATCTCTGGGTCAAAGCCTGGTGCTGCTGCTCTCTGCATGGGCCGGACCGCGCTCTCATCCATCCCACTGCCATATGCAGCTTGCACAGCACAATGGGGCTGGCAGCCCTCAGCACTGCCTGTGTGCAGGTGACCCTTTGTTCCCCAGCACTGCTCCTTGCTATGCACCAGTTTCATGCTTGATGTGTGCATCCTGCTCAGGATTGCTCTGCAAACTGGTTTGGGATTCACAAGACAGACCTCCCATGAGAGGAACTGGGGGAGTGCCTTGGCCCAGAGTTGCTTGGGGTGTGAGCAGTCATTGGCTTACAGACTGCCAGCAACGTGTGGCAACGGTGGGCTTAGCACTGAGAGGAGCCAGCCTTTGTTCTTCGGGATGACAAAAGGGGGCATGTATGAATGTGCTTGGATGGACAGCTGGGCCTGTTGCACAAAGCCCCACCATTGCCAGAGGGGAACCTGTGGCTGGGTGGCTGACAGAGAACAAACGGGTCCTGCCAGGACAGCTAGGTGACCATTTGGAGGGGACCAAACACCCCCTTCAGAGGCAGGACACCACCTGAATGTACAGGCACATCCATGATGGTTCTGCAGTCCTGAAGCTCGCTTGTTTGCCAATGAATTAGGCCTGAAGACCTCAGAAAACAGCCTGATTATGGGAATTAGGGGAGTGTAAAGAACAACTATCATACTCAGTCTACTTATAGTCATGCAGGTGTAGAGAGTCCTATGGACCTTAGGTAAAACTGTTAACAGGAGCTGTCTAGGAAAAATAATTGAGGTATCAAAATGAGAAATTTCATGGGTAAAGAGGGAAAGTCCTTTTACTGACAGAAACTATGCTGGCCTGATTTTGTGCATACATAGGCCTTGAATGTTAGGATAATACTTGCCTCAGAAGTGGATATTGTTGGTAGCCAGCTGTCTACTTAGCGAGATAGATAATTTTGCCTAGATAGGAATGCAGACTTGTAGCCATATAGCAATTTCTACCACCTGCACAAAAAGCCTGCTTGGCTTGGCATGAGTGAAGAAGACCAAGTGTCTATTTTCAGATACACTTCAGATCTGAACGGCTTGTAAAATACAGGAGGTTTTGTGGCACTAAGTCAACTGAGTCTTGAAAATTTTGTATATAGGCAATATACTGTATATGAATGCAGTCCATTTTCCATATCTGCAGCTAGTATAACGTGGGTTTTAGCATTAAACAAGTCACTTTAGTTCTGTCCTTATCCTGACCTCCAAAATCCCAGTGTTTTGACACAAGCTATTTGGTCACCTCTTGCAGTTGTATTCATGGGCTCTACCTCAGATGGGAGCTCATTTCCTCGAGTGGTGAGTGCGCTCTTACAGCGGTGCTCCTCAGCTGGGTCAGTTACCTGAGGGTGGCAGCTCAGCCAGGGGTGCTGCTGCTCAGGAGGGGTAGCTGGCACCCAGCGCCTGCCCAGTCTCAAGCTGCTTCTGCCAAGCCCGTCTCCATCAGTTCTCTCCTTGCTGTGGACTGAATTTTGCTCTCCACTACACCTGCCCTCAGCAGTTACCTTTCCCTGTATACGCATGAACAGATTTTGGCTCTAATTAGAGCTGGAGTTATATCTAAGTGGTTCAACTCTATGTACTCGCAGTAAAACTTGAACATCCATCATTGAATAAGTATGCAAAACCTTAAATAAATAGAAAACCAAATACAATATAAAACAACTCACTTTTAAATACCGCATGTGTGTGTTTGTGTGTTTGTGCATAAGTGCATTATACATCTAAAACATGACTCTGAGCATCAGGCAGACTCTGATCACACTTGCACTAAATGTACATGCAGAGCAATCCCGCTGATGTCAGAGGATTTGCACCAAAATCAGAGTCTGACTCCATAGGGCAGATCCTCAGGTGGTGAAAGCCACTCATGCTCTTCTGCCTACAGCTGAGGATCTGGCCATTGTCTTTGGACATGCTACATGCCATTGGAAGGACAGCAAGTGACGAACTTGAGTAGTGCCTTTCTTTCTTGTTATTTTAGATGAGGAGAGACATAGGAAAGAAAAAACAACGCTAAAGTCAATGAATCTGCAGGAGAAATGCATTTGATACTGTGTGGAAAGGAGAAGGAGCTTCCAGCAGATATTTTACTGGATCCAGATGGCCACAAGAAAGGGAGCAAATGGGATTGCGGTGGCATCTATTACAGCCGTGTCTGTGCCAGGGAGAGAAGAGGTGAAGGAAAAACACCAATCTCTCTCAGCTCTTCTTCCTCCAAGCTGCAGTTGGGTCTGTTTCCTTACATAACAAGACACCGTGCGCTTATCTTGTTGCCTCCTGTGTGCAGCGGCGCGTGCTCCCCCGGAAGCAAGAAGGCCCCCAAGTACCCGTGCCGAGCTCAGTGTCCTTGCAAGGCTGCACAGGTAAGAAAGTGCCGATGTAAACGGTGACAAGCAGGCTCTCCCCCGGCGAGTTGCTCCCTGCTTTTCCTCGTGTTCTCCCCCGCAGCACCCTGCTCTCCCCGAAACGCTGCGGCTCCGGCGGGGTGGCCGTCGGCAGCTGTCAGGAGGACTGCATCAGGCCTGTCAGGCGCTTGCTAGTCAGAGACTTTCCCTGCAGGAAGGGACAGACAGACAGTGAGAAGAAGCCTGGAGCGTGAGTGAAGCTGCCGCCACAGGATGGGGGCTGTGGGATGGTCTGGCTGCAAGTGAGGGTGTTTTGGGTGCTGCATTTTTGCAGTAGAGCAGGTCTACTCCATTCACACACAGTAGGAAAGGAGTGCAGGGGACATTGATGGCTCTGCAATGGCAGCTCCAGCAATGTAAAGATGCTCCAGGTACTTCACCAGGTGCTACACAGCTTTCCTCTTGAAAAACGCTGTTTTTCTCAGAAAATAAAAATTCCTGGTTGAAATAGACATCTGGGGAGTACCAGAGAGTTGTGCAATACCTGGGAGATCTTAACCAACCTCCTGCGTGTTACTCTGTGTAGCCAAGATTTCCTTCCAGGGTCTTGCTAATTGCTGTTTGAAAGAAAAGATCCAGGCAAAGACAAACATTATGCAGTGAAAATGAGCATGTACAAAATGTAGGAAAATTTGAAATGCAAAATTTAGCAAGTAATCTGAAATAATCCTTATTTAAGATGTTAGCACTCCAAGAAAAAAGGACACCTCCTGCTCCTGCCCCTTTGATTTCTCATTCAGGGCTGCAGCGGGAGGATGCGGCAGCTCCCTGCAGAAGCCTGAAGTTGCTGCTCAGATGTGTGCCCTTTACCAAGCAATTTGCTTGGCTGCACAAACACACGCAGCCTGATCAGACGGGTTTTTGCTGTGAAAAGCACTGCTGTCACACGGCCATCCCGCCCGGGACAGGCGTGCCACCGCCACCGCTCTCCTGCCTGCCCAGCACTGCTAGGCCGAGGGCCGGCTCCCTCTGGGCCCAGCTGCCCACACAGCACAGCCGCCATTTAAGGCAGGCCTGCTTTCCTTCGCCATAAATCAAATTCCTGGTTATTCTTATTTTTGAATGTACCCCAGGGAAGCTCGGCCTGGTGCAACCCCAGGAGGTGGCCAAGCCTTCTGTGGCGCTTGGGAGCTGCGGCCAGGGCTGCAGATAACGGCAGGCAGGTTTCTCCTGCTATCTTCCCTGAGGCGGGTGGTGTGGGGACACGCCAGCTCCTGCTCACGGCTTTCTGTGGCAAATGTTTCCCTCTGTGGGCTCCACCATCAGCCACCCTGTGGATCCAAGGCCCAGCTCTGCAGCATACGTCCTGCTGGAGGGCAGGGGGAGCCCCGCTCAGCGCAGCACCACCTCCCCAGTAGGGCAGGTGGTGAGAGGATCCAGCATGCGTGGGTTGATGTTGTGAAATTTATGGCTACGAGTGGGAGCCATAAGTATATAGGGGCTAAATATGAGGTTCGGCTTTGGCCACAGAGGCCCCAGCCACAGGCATGTTCATGGGTGGGGTTGTGGGCATCTGCAGGATGGAGGTTGCTGGGATGCAGGCAGTTGGTTTGGGAGTCTCTCCTTGAAGACATCCTCAGTATAAAAAAGAAAGAAAGAAACAAAAACATTAAAAAATACATAAAAAAATAATAAAGAGGAACAGGAAAAAACTGTTCTTCATTAGGAGAACAGCTGTTTCCTATTATTAAAACGAACAGCAAGGGAGTAAAACGTGTCTCAGGTGAAGATGCTGATGGGATCCACTTGCTGAGGGCAGTTACTGTAACTTGGTTGTCTTCGGAGAACTGCTGCTGATTTACACCAGCTGAGGGGCTGGCCCACGGTATTACTGATGTAAAACCAAACCCCTCTCACGTGATGGGCTTTTGCATGTCTGGAAAGAAGGGCACCTGGACCAGCAGTGGTCAGGTGAGAGGCCAGGCTGGTCAGTGTCCCCTCAGACAACAACAGCGAGACACACGCCTGCATTTTGTGGCCGGAGGGTGGACCTGCAGCTTGGCCACCTGTGCTGGTCCTGCCCGAGGCTTGTGCAGCTCTAGCACCTAGGTTGGGCAAGCAGAAGGCTGCTCCGGGAAGCTGGATGTGGTCACATCAGTTCATAGCTGGGTGCAATATATGCCAAAAAAATTCTCAAGTCATTTTGGGTCTGATCCGACATTCAGTCAGGATTCCTTTGGTGAGATCATTGACAGAGAGAGGAAGTTTCAGATTATTATGATGTGAAAATTTGGCCCAAAGATCTCACCTTTTCTTTAAAAAGGTTCAACCAGAATAAATTATTTTTTCTTTCCACACGTCTTTGTTTAGCAGGAAGCCAGCTGCCGCCCCCACGTTTCTACCTCTCCTTTCCCCACTGAATGAAAATGTCAACAACTCCTGCCTTATTTCCAGGAGAAATTGTGTATAAGCTGTGCTGGCAGGGGATTTGGAAAGCACAAGATTTTAAGCTCAGCACACTACAGCACTTCTTGTACTCTGCCATAAGCATACACTGAGTAACCTAAGGCAAAATTAGAGTGGATGTAAAGAGAAAACTTTTTACAGAGGGTCTAAGCTTATGAGGAAATCCCCAGTCCTCCAGTTGCAAAATACTTGTCACTAGTAATTAGGGTTACAACAATTAAAAATCCAGGCTGTTGTCACTCAAACAGCATAGCACACGCGGAAGGGCATACGTTGCAGGGCATATGCTGTGTGTCCTGTTGGATTCAGGAACACTTTCTTTTCTCATCGTTTCCACTGTCACACAGCTTCCTGGCAGGGGTCACACACAGGTTCACCATGTCTTGGAGAGCCTTTGGTCCTCTCTATGCAGCTCAGTGAATTTTTCACCCCTGACCACTGGAAGCACAGGAGCCTCAGTTTTAGAGGCAGTGTAAAACCTGAATTTGGAGTAGCCTAAGAAAAATGTCAAGGAATTTTTAATAAACATGAAATTTCCCCCTAGAATGTGGCCTCCAAGTTATGTAGCCCATTCTGCTGCTCAGCTACGTGTCAGGCAGGGGACCAGGTCCATGCACCAGAGGGGTTGTGAAGGGTAACCTGCAGGTTGCAGGTTCTGCATAGCACCTTCGATAGCTGAGCCTTTGATGAGCAGCTACTAAACTAAAATGTAAAATGTAATTAGCAATTATTTGAATGAAATAGAATTCAGCAATTTAATATAAGCAAGAAGCCAAATACGAGGAAATGAAAGTCTGGGATTTGACACAAAAAGGAAGCAGCGTTACTTTCAAACCTCCTGTATGAGCCACCAGTTTCCATCTGGCTGTTATGCCTTTTTTTTTTTTTTTTTTTTTAAATAATTTTAAATAGAAAGTTTAGATTTGCCCCGTACCTGTGGTTTCACACAAGGTCCCAGAGTGCAGCTTAAGTGTCTATCATGCAGCCACTCACCACCACCAGCATGCACGGGTTGGCACTGCCATGCACACCATGCACTTACCTGAGCCCCCAGCAGTGCATGTCCCACAGGGAGCTGTGGCTGCCGCTGCAGGGAGAGGAAGCACGCGGGACGCTTCTGGTGCTCCAGCACAGGCTCCCCTCTTGGCCACATCAACACAGACCAAAGTGCTGTCACGCTGTTCCCCTCCACGCTCCCCACCCACTGACTTGGGGCTTTCTAGGACCCCACTGCTTGCTTGCCACGCACTTTTGCCCTTGCTGCTGTCCTTTCCCAGCCCGTTGCCCAGCCAGAAGCATCTGCTGCATCTCCAGCCCTCTGTAACAGCCCAGCAGAGGACTCACAGACCAGGGGCTGCTCTGGGTCTCCGCTGGAGGTGAGCAAATCTTACTTCCTTCAGCTTCAAAGTATTCAGTTTGCTTGTTTTCTTCACATGGGGACAGACTCCGATTTTGTACCTTTTAGCTAATGTACTGCAGTAACTATGGTAGTGGGCAGGCAATGCCTTGCCACCTAACTTCTCTCCTGAAGAAAGATTTCTAGGGCCCTAGCCCTGCCAGCACTTTTTTTTTTTTTTTTTTTTTTTCTCAATGTTAGAATACACTGCAGATCTTGAGGAAATTTTATTTTTGTGTAATTAAAAAAAAATTTTATTAGACTTTTTTTCGTGAAAAGATACATGGCAAACATAAAATAAGTAACATAAATTAACCAAGTTAAATACGAGAGTTAAAAACATAAACAATAAAGGAAAATAACTTAGTTCAACAAAAAATAAGCACAGACACACAAGCTCTGAACACATATCACATAAATTAGCACACAAAAACCATGGTGCACACCACCACCGATGCCATGCCGACACAGACTGAGAACAAGGAGCTGCAAAGTGGCTGTGGAGGGCAAGCACAACAGCAGCTGCTCCCTGCGTGCAGGATGCTGCCCCATTCCCACCTGCACAGTCCCACCAGTTACCCCCAAAATGCTGCTGCTGAGCCACCCCCGGTTAGCTTTTCTACATCTGATGCCCCTTTTTGCTTTTTCACTTTATGTCACGATAGGAGCAGATCAGTGTTTTTTTAATCCGACTAAAACTGGTATTATCCACACCCATTTTATTGGGAATTTCCCATGCTTCCTGCACAAGTACTCACCCCTCCGAGAGCAGCTTCACGAGCGCTGGAGTTCTCAGCCTTCCCACAGCACTGGGAGGCAGATCCTCTTCTGCTGAGGGGCACTTTCGGCCCTTGTGTCTGAGAATGTGTTAGAGCCCATTTTGGCATTAGTTCAAGCAGCCTTCAGACTGTTTCAACCTATCTCATGGTGGGATGGCCCTAAGAGACCACAAGGGCCAAAGCCCTGGTCTTTATCATGGTGCTGCATCAGGCAGATAGCCCAGGCTGTGTCTCAGCAGAGAGAAGCAGCTTAGTGGTGCTTGAGAACCTGCCCTGCGATGTGCACCATCCCCAGTTATCTTGCAGGGCCCTTCTAGATGTTAGCACATCCCTTCTTTGGCCTCCTCCCTTCCCTATTACCAGCCCAGAACAGTTCCCATGCTGGGGACATCTGAGTACCCAAACTTTGGGACTTTGCTGGGGCAAACACCCTACTGCTACGCAGTAACGGGTGGCTGTGGAGCTGGCTGCATTACAGCCCTTCCACCCCACAGCCACCCCCAGCAGCATGCCTGGTCTCACACACCACATGTTGGTGTTTCTAATTTTTTCTGAATGTCCCTCTTCAAAAAAAAAACCTACAAAATGGCAACATTCTCTACAAAGCAGAAATTCTTTTTACCTGTTCCTAGTATTCACCTGCTAAATCACTGCACAATGGTGTATTAACGTGCTTTTTTCAAGCCACCCCAAAAAATACCCTCCCCGTATGTTGCTGGTCCAGCTCTCAGGCAGGGTGCGATTCTGTTTTCCTCCTTGTGTGCAAGGGACTCGGCTTGTGTAAATCCCTTCAGTCAGACTGGGAACCAGATGTCTACATAACGTGCATGGTCAGAGGAAAATAGAGATACCGCTGAAGTATCAAACCCCTCTGGGATATCAGAACAAGCTTGGCTGAAATCACAGCGGGGTCTAAGCCCTTTCTCCCCCCAAAACCCTTGCTAAGGCCGTGATTTAGTGTCTGCAGCTAGAACTGTCTGGCATGGGGAAGGTACAGTTTTATCCTTTTTTTTTTGCATGTAGCTGGAATAAAAGGCAGTAAATGCATAGTAAGTATATCCTGAACTCCACACAGTGCCTTTTGTCCAGAAGGATCCCAAAGACTGTACACACAGGGATCACTCACCCACGGCAGCAGCGCAGCGACCTCTGGGGCTAAGGCAGCTGCCGTTCTGCGCCAGCAGCGCCCCACAGCAGTGTTTTTAGAATGGGAAGTGAAGAGAAACTTATCCATGGGAAATGATGAACACTTATCTTTTCGAGGAGACCTGCACACAGAACAGACATGCAACATGCATGCAGTACATGCAACCCACCGTTTCCCGATCCAAGAGTGTGCAGCACAACCCTGTACAGCGCATGCATCGTACAGGCAGGGCTCTGTGCTGACACCGGGAAGAGACGTGATGCATTCCAGCATGCAGCACGAGTCCTCACATGCTCTGTACACCCCATGCCCATGGCCCTCCGTGGGCTCAGGTACCGGCTAGTTGCTGCACACAATAGATGACAAGTTGTGAATGCAGACTGGATCCCCTCGTGCCGCAGGTACATGCTGGTGCTTTCCCCCTCCGTGTAACACAGCTACCTTTTTCCCAGTAAAAGCCAGCATTAGCAAATGACTGGAGTGCTGGAGCAAGCAAATTTTCTTTTAGAGCAAAGTATCATCCAAAGATAAAAATAACCGTTTTCCAGATGGCTTTTCTTGGTGCCAAATCTAAGAAACTTTGGCATCCATTCCTACATCCTTCCCTTCTAGCTGTCTGTTCCTGACACCCATTTCATCAGCATCTCAGGGTATCACCTTCTTCTACTATCCACAGTTTATCTGACTTTATTCTCTAACTTAAACTTTTGGCTTTATTACATTGCAGGTCATAAATACGTTCCGTGCCCTCAAATGCAGTTATCTCTTTATGCAATTAGGTAGAGCTGCAGAAATGAAAAAGTGGAAAAGCTGGTAAGTATGTCACAGTTCTATGAGATTATCGAGGACCCAGTTAAAAAGAGAGTCCTGATGATATCAGGCAGCAGCTCCTCCTCCAGCCTTATGCCTTCTCCACTATGTTCATGGGTTAGTTTTTGTAATGCATCACAGTGTGAAATATCACACAGTTCACCTGAGAAAGGTAAGATCCTATCAAGGCATTTTACATGTATGACACCATGCTCATGAATTAAGAATAGGGACTGGGACAGCCAGAGTGTGACTTGGACTCTGATCCAACAGCAGACAAAAGGAGAGGACATAAAAACCAGGACAGCAGGAGACAGCAGCAGTAGCCAAGGGATGAAGACAAAAATTGGGATTTGGGGAAACTGGCATCAGGGAGAAACAAAGGTAACAAGATGGATCTGGAAAATACTGCTGAGAGCATCTAGGAAGGGACAGCCATGCAGGCAGGACAGACACTGAGGCTATCATAGCTGCATAATGCAAGGGCACAGATAAACATGGAGCTGAAACTAAGCATGGGACTTCAGGTTTGCAGAGTACTGTGGGTTCACTACGCTGAATCATGATGCACTTACAGGTCTAAGCCAAGAATAGTTCAGCATGAAATAGCCAAAAGATACCGGAAAACTAAAGCAGAGGAATTGCTCCTGTGAAAATGCCAGTTTGCATCGCTGCAAGGAGGAGGGCGCTTCAGACGCCAGGCAGAAACATCAAATATACCAAATACAGATCAAATACAGGAATCTCCAGTCATATTCTTGTACCTGGAAAACTCTTCCCTGCATGAGAAACCATGGTTGGGTACTGGCTTCACAGTCACCAGGGATGTATGTGTGGGACTCTGCCCACAAGGCTCCTGGAGGAGAATACAAAACTGCCCAGCTGCTGCAGGCACAAGGACTTACAGCAGCTCCTGCTGACCAGCCACTGCCTGCTGCCGACTGCAGTTCTGTCTCATATGGTTAATGAAGCTGAGCCTCTCTGTCGATTCAGTTATTCACCTATGCCTGGGAACAGAGACAATCTTCGGTCTTCATTGACTTGCTGTCCTGCACAAAATGCTCCATCCATAATGTCCAAGATTCTTTAAATGAAAGCTCATTAGAGAACTTCTATTCTTGTAATCTTAACCTACAGTCTACTCCTCACGCAGCCCAAACACAGACCACCTCTTCCTTCACCTTATTCTCTTGCTGCAGCGAGCTGAATTTACCACCTGGAAAAGCTCCCTGCTTCTTCATACCCAATCCCTTGGTACATTTCACAGCGCATCACTTTCCTCTATCTGGTGTCTTCTATTGTGCTGACTTTCAAATAAATTTCCCGACTCTCTTAGTCTCACTACATACACACATTTCCTCTAGGATGTACCAGGAGGGCTCCTTTTCCTATTAACTGTTGCACTTATGAACTGTAACAATGAAAGATAAAATACAGGCAGCTATGCAAGTGGCTGTGACACGCCTCTACAAATCACACCGCAGCATACGCTGCACTGGCCTACTATTGCTCATGGAAGGAGGCAGCACAAAGAAAACAGGTAAGGGTACCCTACAGACTCCATTCTGTAGCCAGAAGTCTGCCATTTGCCTTTTTGGTCCCCCACAGCAGCTGCTGGTTTTTCCTGGGAGCTGTCATCTCCTGGTACTGCTCGGGCTGAGGTCCACGGGGGACTCTGCCAGCAAACACCTCCCCTCTGCCAGGCTGAACCACTCTTCTTTTATACTCCATCAGTGGAAGAGACACACAGGAGCTCTTATATCAGACGTTATAAAAATTCCAGGTAAACACTGTATGCCTGATCTGTTAACTCTCTTGTCCATTAAAGCACGTAGATTGAGAACTCTGGTGCTCTCAAAAGCTGTGTGAGTGCCTTTTGTTCATAAACAAATGTGAGCTGGGAATAAAATGCAGAAATCTGTTCAGTACTGGGTTAGTGCTTTGACACTGCGTTGGACACTTAAACACCGGTTTACTTACAGAGGAAACTCCTTCCTTGAAATATTACAGTTTTAGGAAAGTTTGAAATCAAGTCTGAATATCATGGCCCAGGTTTATCTTTTGAAGGTACCCACTGAGGCTGGTATCAATTGGTTTAATCATTTTATTGCTGGAGTAACCATTACTGCTTTAGAGTGAAACCTCTACATGCTGCAAGGTGTAACAAAGGAAAATAATAATAAACCCTCCTGTTTTCCCACTCATTAAATGTAAATGACCACCAGCACAAGTTAGGCAGAGACTTGGTGGCTTCTTCTGCAAGACAAGAACGCCAGTGGTTTCCCTAAATGTACTCATTAAAATATATTTTCCTTCTACTCTTGGCCCTGAAGGATCATCTCAGCTTATGAGAACTAAGCTTCTGTCTATCTGATTATTAAATCATTTCTAAAGCAGATGGGAAACTACAGTGGTTTAAACAGCTAGGCTGAGACTGCATAGCTAAAAATAGGGTAGTAGGCTCCTTTTAATTAGTAAGATGATCAAATATGACAGAAGAGGAAGATGTAGATATATGGATTTGTGTGTATGTGTGTCTTTAAAATTAAGTTATTACCTCAATACCAGGTATTATTTATAACATATATGATACATGATGTCTGATTTTTATGATGCCATTTATCTTCACTTGGAAGAGAAGACAGACTAACTCTACTTTCATAATGTCAATCCTTGCTATATTCAAAAGGAAAATTGTAATAAGATAAACCTGCCACCATGTGCAGTGCCATCATTTTTTAAATGAGGTGGATTAGTAAGTGCTCTGGTGCAACAGACTGTCAGATCTCAAACGTGCCGCCCAGAGCGAGCAGAGCTGCCTGAGATCAATCCTGCCCTGTCTCTCCTGAAGCACGCAGAAGAGCCGATCCAGCTCTGCACCTGAGACTTCACACACAGCAGCAGGCACAGGGCTGAAAGGGTCAGGGACTGCTGTATCTACTCTACCATTGCACTGCCCACCTATTTTTGGGGACTCCTCCAAGCCTGAAGAGGGAAGAAAAGATATTTGCCACTCCTCCACTCCTGCAGAGCTGAGCAATGTGTGCCCTGTAGGGTTGTGCTCCATCACACAGAAGCGGCCCTTCAGTGCCCAACAGATTGCCACTTGTGACATTTGGTCCTGAGGCTGCACATCTGCCACCCTGGGCCTCCCTGGCAAAATCTGTCTGTCTGTCCTGCTCAATGCAAACCAGATAATACCTGGCATCCAGAAAGATTTGGTGCAAAAACTTGGTGTGTTGGTCAGTCTGATTTTTTTTCACTTCAGAGGAGAAGATTGACTTTCTAAGGAGCCTGGCATGTTCTGCCTATAAACAGGCCTCAGCTGATACAGAAAGCTCCCTGCACACACAGCATCATCAACAAGGGGCCCAAAGCAATCCAACCCCACCTCCACCGGGCTGCTCTGGTCCTACTCCACCTCCACGGTTAGTGTAACTGGGTTCCCCAAATTTGAGTAAAATGATGCAAAAGGAAACTGTAAGATCATAAGATTTGTTTCCTTGTGTTGCTTGTCACAGGTAAAAAGTTATAGCAGATTGAAAAAAACAGTAACTGCTTTATTTGAAGGAACAGTGAGGTAAAGATTATTTGGGGGAGATTTCAATAGACCTGAGGTGCCAGAGTGCCACAGGAAACAACAACTTATTGATGCTGGAAGAGAATTTGCTCCATATTTTAAAACCTATTCTGAATATCCTTATAATCTTACTAATTGTCAAGGTGGTGCAGAAAGAACAAACACAGCATGGCCACTTCACTCTCCACTGTAAGCATCTGGGAGCTATTACTCAAGTAATCATTTCCTGACGCTTTTCCTAAATGGTGTTTGTCTTCAAATTTTATTCTCACAATCCACATTTAAATTGTGAGGTTCACATTCAACCTACCTGAAAGTTTACATTTTTATCCAGAACCAAAGTTCCTGGAACTCTGAAATCCCACCCCAAATTTTGTGTTACATTTTGACTGCCAGTGCTGAATCCTGTGTGGACCCTCAGGCCTGGGCCTGGCAGCCGCCCCAGGAGGCCACATGTTTGCCCAGGCCCCGAGCATCACCAGGTGCAGGACCTCTCATACAGGACCAGGCCTTTGGTGACCCCAGCTCAGTCATTTCCCCAAATGCTGGGTCACACACCACAGTCAAATCTGGAAATTTCTTGGGGGCCTACTACGGTGTCCCCATGCCAAACTGTGCGCAGCCTGGAGGCGGCCCGGTTACATGGGCAGTTAACGGTGCAGCCAGCCTGGCAGCCACCACATCCCACCGATGGCTTCTAAAGACAAATAAATTCAAGCGTTGGCTGTTTTGGGTGTTCTGCTGACAGCCACCACAGGAAATCTGACCTATTCTATTTGTGAAACAGGCTTAGGGCTCCCAGCCCAGCCTCAAGCACATGCTTAACTTCAGCCTCCCTGACACGAACTGAATTGCTTCACTCCTGCGCAGCTGGGGACTGCAGTGCATTTCGGAGAACTAGAGCATGTAGAATTAACTTTGTCTTAATTTGGGTCTCCTGAGTAGGTGATAAAGTTACTGCTTTGGTAATGCTGGCCTCTGAGGAGATCACAACATGCCAACAGGGCAACTTTTTTCTCATCTAATGGTAGTGACAAACCGTCATTATGCAAAGTATAAAAATTCTAGATCGTTCCTAGTTCTTGTGGCTACCGTGTCATCACAGGATGATATTTTATATCTGTATTTAGAAAAGCGAAAGAAAATGTTTACAGTATGCTAGCCAGTATGACAAAAATTAACTAAAGGGCAGACCAATCTACAACAATTACCTTTACAGGTACATTATAATTCTGACCTCCCAAACTGTGGCTTTCATGCTGCCCTTCAAATCAAATTTAAGAGAAAAATCTGGTCTTGGCAGTGTTGCTATAAACTCAGCCAGCCTAGTAAAGTGAGAGTTACTTTTCTATTTGGTGAATCTGGGAGCAGAATTTACCACTCAGTGTAAATATTTCTGCATAGTTTGTTTAGAAAAAAAAAATCTTGTCTGCTCCTCTTCTGGCAAACTCTTAGAAAGTAGTAAATATGCAGATGGGCATAGTGATATATTTTGTATCAACATATTTTAAATGTGTGCATATGCATTAGCTATATAAATACATTCCTCAGGAAGCCTGCCAGTGGATATACTACAAAGCTCTACATTTGTTTTGCTTGTGCAGTTAGTATGGCAGCATCAGAAAGAACCCCTCCAGGCTTATCTGCTATATAATAGCTCACACTTACCTGTGCAGCTCCCCCTTTTCTATTTGGACGTACAAATGCTTTATATTTGTACACTGTCTGTGCATATAAAGTGTATATATATATAAACATACATAAATACACACACAAATGTAAGCATATGTACCGTATATACATATAGCCCAATACCTTCATTATAAAGTTGTTATAATGCCATGACAAGGTTTATGAACTTTCTACAAAATATCGTTCTGTACAGTAGCATATACAGGAATCAACCCCATGACAACTCTGCTGTCCAGGTAACACCTTACAGCTAATGATGGGCGATACACAAACATCAAAGCAGTATGCCAAAAGCATGTGCTGTATCAAGTCAAAGTGTACTTGATACTGAGCAATACTAGAGTGACTGACCCAGCTGCTGTCTTCAGTGCTAGCTCTCTGCCACCCCATGCACACAGCTGGTTGCATCCTGCACCCTTCCCCTTCCTCTGTCCTCCCTTCCTAATGAGCCAGCTGCACTACTGCACAGCAGGACACCCCAGGGAGGACAGACACACCCCAGAATATACACACCATGCTGGGACCAGCAGTAGGCATCAAACATTGTCCCCTTTTTCATCTGTTCCCTGAGACAAATTCCTGAAAGCAAGCAGGAGAAGTGTGTCTTGCCCATCCCTGGGGTCCTTCTCTGGGGGCTAACACAGAGCCCTGGCAGTGCCCAACATACCCCATGCTGTAGCACCCTTCTAGAGCAGGATCAGATCCCTCACTGCCCAGGTGGCTGGAGGTTGGAGTCTGGTGAAGGACAAGAGGAGAGGACACCTGTCTGCTGCCTCTGAGGTCCCACCGTCCCCTTATCTAAGCTGTTTAACAGCATCACATTTCTCACTGTCACTGCACTCCTTCTTGGGTGTCACTACCATGGTAGTCAAAGGGTATCGCCCATCACTATTTACGCGAGCACTGACAGCGTGGGCAGCTGAAGGAGCATCTGCAGTGCTGTGGGTGGCTATGTATGTGCATATACACAGGGAGCATGAACCATGCACGGAGGTCAACATGGATCTTTTGCAATGGCGCTACTAGAACCATGCTCTTCTACTTCACTGCGCAAGGAAAAGCCACAACAAATACTGTAGTGGGAACGCAGCAAAGAGACATCCTTCCATTTAACTCAGGACAAAAATCAATTTGCTTTTGCAATGATGATTAGCTAGAATGAGCATCATGATGGAATTCTGCTCCCACCCCCGCTTTTCAGAGCTGCTATTTAGATGAGCTACAGTACTAAAAGAGAAGCTGCAAAGATGCTATCTGCAAAAATAAAAGATGAAGTAAGATAAGCATCCGCATTCCCCCCAATGAAAAATGAAGTTCTGAGAAAAGAGAGGAGGGAAAAGAAAAGGAACTTACCACGCTGCGAGTGAACTTTTCTAGAGAAGTTCTACGACCTTGCTCATTCTCTGGCTTAATGGGGAAAAAAGTGGGGAGAAAAAAAATACAGAAAAACAAAACCTTCAGCTTAAATGCAGTTTTTCAAAACAGCAGCAAAATATGAGGAAGCAGCAAGAAGAAAAAGTTGTAAAAAAAGTAAAAACCAGTAATCAATGTTTGCAGCAGCAAACATAAGAAACCAAAACCCCCTACAGAATGAGACATCACTACTTCTACTCTTGGAGAATGTCACCTTTTCTCCTGTGAGTTTTTTTGAACGCTTCAAACAGTGTCTGTGCATTGCCGTGTCTCACAGCTATTGGTATTGATTTCTTGTTCATTGAATTTTCCTTCTGTAGCTGTTTGAGCTGGGACCTCTGATTCTGGTTAACATCTGCCAAACAGCTGATTGGAGGCTCCCATCTACTTGTTTAGAGAGATGAAAAAACACACAGTCACTTTTACAACATTAAAAAGCAATGTGTGAGTGAATACAGTGCTGGAAGGAAAATCCTGCTGAACTCATTGCCAGGGAACCTATACATTCCTCTATTAACCCAGAGGATAGAAGCAGATTTCCAATACGTTTCCCTACTTCAAAACATAAGGCAGCATATGTATGTCTGTGCAAGGCCGTGGAAAGACACACGCAGATTTAGGGCACTACTACTTTTGTATCTAGAGAACAGGACTATTGATATGCAAGAAGATATTCAACTTCACTGTGAGAAGACAAGCGTATGTATCATGGCTTTATTAACGTATCCCTGAGAAGGTTGCTCACTGCTGCGCTTCATTCATTTGGCACGAGGGAGATCTGATTGTCACTAACAAGGAAGAACTAAATAATTTATTGGCATGTTTGTTGGCATATCTAATAGAAAAAAATGCTATGGAAAAGAGAAGAAACTCAATAACAGGAAGAAAAGCTTATTGCAGTCAGAAAACTGTGAGCATTGGCAATTTCCAAGAGAGAAAATTATTTGAATATGGTGAGTCAGTGAAATGGAGATGATAAGATGGAAGTAAAACTGAAATGAGGGGGATAAGGAACTACTTTTAAAGGAAAGCCACAGTGGTGCATGGTGCATGATACTGCACTGGAAATAAGTGCTGCACTCCAGCTCCTCAGAGGGGCCCACCCACCACAACATCTGCCACATCTTCAGATGTTCAGCAACAACCCCCAAGAGAAAGCACTCGAGCACAAACAGGTACAGAAGATGTAAGGAAGCCAGAAATATATCAGATAAATTGGATGAAAACTTGTGCTGGGGAGTCTAGGCAAAGCCTTTTGATTCTTCTTCGTTACAGCTGCCATTAACAGCACCTCTCTGGTGTCCACAAGATGGGTCTGAAGGCCCAGGCAGAGGTGGGCCTGATTCTGCCTGGTGGGTCACCAGAAACAAGAGAAGAACACAAAGCTATTTCAAGACCCGAAGAAGCAGTCGAGCAGTCTCCCTGCTTAGAACCATTTGAGAAAGCCACAACTTCAGCTCTGGTGTCCCGAAAGTGTTACTGAAAGTGAAAGCTAGAGGTGCTACAAGGACAGATTTTTAGAGCTGCTGAGTGACTTGATTAGACTGTTTTAAAGCATACTGAAACATTTAACAGTAAGGACAACATTTCTGTAGGGATAGAAGTAATCTGAGCTTACTCGATACCAAAGTTCACACATGGGGCTTGTAGCACCACTTCCAGAAACCTATTTAAAACTCGTCAGATGAGGGCTTTGTAACAAGGATGACATAAAATGGCGGCCACAGGTCCAAAGGAGAGGGGCTGCTCCTTACACCTTACCTCTGACTACCAAGGCGGATAGAGATGGGTGAGAAAGGAGGAATGGGGAATGCTGCCTGGCCCCTACCACAGGCATGGGGTGTGCTGTCCCGTTGGCTCACCTGCACCACCAGCAGCCATTAAAGATTCACCACAAGACAGCAGCAGAGGCTGATGAGGTCCCCTGGGAAGAGCCCCATGCAGAGACCTCTGCCAGGGAGCTAGAGGAAAAGCTGAGGGCAATCACTTTCAGCAATGCTGTTATCGCGATCAGGCTTGGCTTTCCCTGTGGATGCAGCACCTCTGGGCTGCCCCATGTCAGGGCCCTGGGGCCACAGGGACCTGACATCAGCTCTGTGTGGCAGACGTCACTTCAGCCAATGCTAAGGACAGAGCCAAGACACGTGTCAAGGGACAAAGCAGGCTCTGTGGCTGGTGGGGAGGCAGTAACATACCCTGGCTGCCACCAGAGCACACGCTGCACCAACCCTGCACCTTTGGCATGGGGGTGGCAGGCTGGGACCAGCTGAACGTGTGGAAAACCCATCACCATAGCATCCAGCTCTGAGTCAAAGTGTGACATTTTCTAATAAAATAAAAAGCAGCTGAGGCTGGCTGGCTGCAGAGCGAGGAGCTGGCACAAGCAGATTTCCTGGCACCGGGTGTGGGTGCTGGTGCAGGCTCCCCAGCTTCACCTGCCTGCATCTCTCCAGCACAGGGAAGGAAATTTAAAAATAAACTAAAAAGAAGAGGAAAAAAAAAAAAAAAAAAAAGAAGAAAGAAAAGAGGAAAAGAGACCAAGTCAGATGTTTTTCAGCCCTGTGAACACATCTCGGGTCCAGTGCAGGAAGTGTCTGATGAGGCTGCGGACCCCGGAGCTGCAGCACACCGGCAGTGTTAGCACAAGCGCACACCGCGACCACAAAGTGCCCAGGCAGAGAAACACGTGCACGGCCAAGGTCAGGCAGTCCTCGTGGGTGCCGAAAGGAAAGGGGCCATCCTGGCCAGCAAACACACCAACAAGCTCTACCAGCTAATGACAAAGGATGTGAGTATTTAGGCAAAATATGAAACTCCCACCCCCGCTGCAGATGAAAACATCTCAGCCCAGGAAGGTGCAGAAAAACAGATCTTGCTAATTAGCCATTCGCTAATTATTGACCATCTCCTCCGAGTTTTCCTTTTTCCACGATTAATTATTTATCCAACCATCCCAATTTTAAGTTCCTTTGTGCAGATTCTGCTGGCACAGGGCAGCGTAAGTAGAAAATCTTATGAAAACCAGCTGACACTGATTACTAAAAGTAATTAGGAGAAAATTGCTCAGCATCTTTAATAACATTCAAGCCAAGTCCTGTCACTGAATCAAACTGGCCATGTGTGCCCTGATGGGATTGAGGAAGGGACAGAATCTGCAGTAGGAAGCTAAATGGACAACACAGAGCACTCAGGACAGAGGCTCTGGATAAAAACAGTGCTTCAAAAAGCGTGTGCTAAAAATGCAGCCTGCTCCTCACTGCACGAAGCTCCTAGCCATTGCCTTGCTGACATTTTATTTATTTATTTATTTATTTATTTATTTATTTATTTATTTTGCCAGGGATTTGAATAGGGGTAAGAAAATGCATCCAAGAGCTTGGTCTTCTGAACTGCAGGTCTGCAGAAATCCCTCCTTCCCTCCCAGGATTCACTTTATTGGCTGTTGAAGGAGAAAAATATGCGTTGCAGAAAGGCGATGCTGCACGAGAGTGAAGGATGGATAATCACTTCCCTGACACCGGCTCAAGAGAAGGCCAGAAGCAGGTCCCCAGCTTCTCAGGCAGCCATTTACGCCTGTCCAACGTGAGGAAGCGAAGGGCACGGACAATGCTACCAAATGGCTGGAACAGCAGCTTGCATCTGCTCTGTGTTCATGAACACAGGACCCGAGCCAGCTGGTGAGGAAAGTAACACACCAAGCCAAGCAAATACCAACCTGTGCTTCCCCTGGTGCAACGGGGCTTGCTCCTGTGACTTTGCAGCCCTTCTGGGATGCTCTCCTGCCTGCGGGAGGCTGCCCCGTGCCAGGCAGTTAGGAACACCGGAGCCGTGACAGCTCAGCTACTGCTCAAGCTGGCAGCTAACGTGGAGATGCCCACCAGCATCATCACTTCACCTTGCTTTCATGCACAGTAATAGAAAGCAGCTCGAGGTCTTTTCTGCTCCTTTCACAGAATCAGAGAATCATCTAGGTTGGAAAAGACCTTCAACATCATGAAGGCCAAGCGTCAGCCTGATCTACTCAGTCCCATCACTAAGCCATGTCCCTTAGTGCCCTGTCTCCCTTCTCAAGCACCTTGCAGAGCACACGTCTGGCTGATCCTTCACCAGTAACAAAGCACCTGTGCACCTCCACCCCTTCCCAGATGCACTAACGAACCTACACTGCTCTTTGCCCAGGGAATAAATCCCTGCTCTGTGGCCAAGCCACCCAGCCCAAACTCCTTGGCCTGAGCGAGGAGGTTTGTCACAGCACACGTTCTTGCACAAGGTTCGCTGCCATCTCAGGACGTTCAGCCACCACTCTGGCTAGCAGGGAGGAGGGCAGGGGCGGTGTGGAGGTCATTACCTGCTGCAAGGCAGTCTGCATCATGTGCTATCAGCAGAAACAGGAGCAGGGCGATGCTCGATGCTTGCCAGCACAAGTGGGGCGTGATGTTCAGATACACAAATAAAAGGCAAGGAGTTGGCTGGGGATCTCGGTACCGTCCAGCTCTTGGCCATGGAGCTGGCTGCTTCCAGCAGCCCTGTGCCTTCTGCCTTGCTGCAGGGCGAGGCTGGCACGGAGGCAGCGAGTGCAGGTCAGGCCAGGCTCTCGGCCCTTCCTCCCTCATCCCCCTCAGCTCCCTCCTGGCAGGGGAGGAAGGCTTCTGTGTGAGGCAGGGAGTTACACCCAGCTCTTCTCTTCTCCAGCACACTGCTTCCAATCACGCCCGTGCTGGAGGCCAATCTCATGCTCCCTGCTGAGCACCATGAATCTGCAGGACTGAGGCCAATGGTATTGTGGTTGTTTGTAATAACGACACTGTGAAGAACGAAGGGGAAAAAAATAAAATAAAATGGAATAACAAAGTATGTATGTCTGCTCTGTACACAGCCTATGTCCTCCACTGTCTTGCATCAGTGGTGTCAACAATGTGTTCCTTTTATCCTCCCTGGTCCTTCTCATAATTCTGTCATTGTATCTCAGTGTTGACCCACAACTTTTCCTCTTTCTCTTCCCTTCATTGCTGCACTCCCAGAGCAGGGAGTGGAAGCTCCCACATGTGCAGTTATTGTATGATGCAGAACTTATAGTGCCTTCCAAACTCCACATCTCAACAATGTCAAGAATCTTTTGAGGCATTAATTCATTAGTGCCTTGCAATGTTTCCGCTGAGCAGGTCACTCTTATTCTTCCCATTTGACAGAGAAAAGAATATGAGGCAGAGCAAAGCTGAACTTTCTTTTCCCCAAGACCACACAAGAAATAAGTGGGGGAACCAGGGGATGTGCATGGATTCTCTGGCTCCTGGTCCTGTGTTTTAGCCACATGGCCAACCTTTTCCTTTGGCCTGCCCTCACAGCTTGCCACAGCCCAGCTCTGGAGCTAAAGGACTAAAGATACCAACTGATATAAACATACCTATGAAATATTTCTGCATGAATATCAAGCTACAGTCAAAAGCAAAGTTCATTTGCTTCGTGCAAGCAGCTCTTTTAGCCCAAGTCCACACTGCTGTTCCTTCAATAAGCTTATATTTAATAATAAAGCTAAGGCTATGCCATATTGGTGTTGCATACAGGCAGTGTTAGGACAATATTTGTGGGCCAAGGCATACCCATGCCCCAGAGAGATGTACTCACCAAGTCTTAAACAACTGCATTGTATATCTACTTGTAGCAGTGAATCCAGGACATTGTGTGCAAGCCCTAAACAAAATCCTGCACCACTGCAGGCTCTGCTAGCCCGCTGTGTTTCCCTTTCCCTTCCTTCTCCTTTCCAGATATTTAGAAGAACTTTAAAGGGATGTCTCTCAAACAAACACCAAAGGCACTAAAGATCTTACCGTGTACTTCAATGCACAGAAACGTCATGTTCTTTCTGTTAGCATCTCTGTACCTATGCTGCTTCAGAAATGTTCACATGCTCAGCACAATTCAGCACGATTGTGAAGAGCTGGATTCTAGAGTAACATCAGTCCCCTCCTGCATGGTGTGAAGTTGGTGCACAACACATCCACACCGATCTCCTACTGCCTTTTTTTGGTGCTTTGCTGTGTTTACTTGTGCACACAGATCTTTCTAAACGAAACTCGATTCTTGCTTTCATGGCTGTGTTAACATGACGCCAAGTCCTGCTCCTCCGGCATTTTGCAGGGGGATGAGGATTTCACACTGACACATCCAGGGCTTGATCTGACAGCAGACAAGGACTGCAAAAAAAGCCTCTGGTATGAATGGGCTCAGCTGTGAGGAGAAAACTCTCCTGATTTGAAGCGCGTGAACCCTCACGTGTTCAACAGAGATTTGGAGGGACGATGGGGATGGCACGATGTAAGCTTATGGGCTCAGAGGAAGGCAAAGGTTTTTATGCTTTATACCATCACAAGACTTTGCCTTGCACTTCCTTCTTTCCCCACAGCCTCTGAACTCTAAGTCAGGTCTAACCTTTTCAAATGTAAGCAGCACTGCTCTGTGCTGTCTCAAATCAGACGTTTTGAAACACAGGGCTGACTGCTGCCCCCTGTTACCTTCCCTAATCCACCTGTCTGTAGTCCCAGGCGTAGTGAACAGAGGGGTTTGTCTCCTTTTGTCACAATACGCATGGTTTTAGGACACACAGTGACAATCAGGACAAAAATATCATTGGGATTTCATCGTATTGTGCCAATGAAATGTAATTTGGCAGCACACAAGAATGCAGCAGAGTAACAGCAGGGAAGATGGTGATGGAAAACCCCACACTCAGGCTGCAGGTGCCAGCTTATGAGTGGTCTTGGAAATCAAACAAGAGAGAGACACATACACGTGTACATGCATGCACATGCACACACGGACACGCAGATTTATGGAAGTCAGGAGGTGCAGGAAGCATTTGAACAAAGCCACAAATATGGAGAGCAGCAGCTTACCTCCCAGCCCCTCAGGAAGGATGGAGATGTGGGTAGGAGCTGCCACAAATCTAGGTGACCGCCCCTCTGCTACTCTGAACTGGGGGTCCTGGCAGAAAGGCGGTGCTGGCAGAGCACATGCGGGCACCAGAAAAGCTAAAGAGCTCAAACCCAGTCCTCCCGTGAAAAAATGTGGCTGAAAATCTTGATTACTGCATGGGTTGCAATTACTGCTTGTTTCCAAGGAAAAGGAAACATCTCTTGGGTGCCAAGAGCAAGTGAAAGGGAGAAAAGAAGAATGGAAATCACTACAGGGCAGTCTAGAGGTAAGGCATCCAAAGGGAAGATCACATGGGGAGGCTGGGGAGGTGAAAACCAGAAAGGGTGAAATTTGCAATTAATAGATTGATGGGTTCTGCTTCTCGTACCAGACACCATCTTTGTCATGAGGAAGAGGCAATGCAGTTTTAATTGCCTGCACTGCATTGGGAAACAGCTGTGCAAGACAAACATCTTTTTTTTTTTTTTTTTTTAATTGTGGGTCATCATATTTTCTCGAAAACGTATGTTTAGGCTGTGCACACGGATGCCATACCCTGTGCCCCTGGTGAGGAAAACAAAAGTTCTTATTCCTTTCATAAATAAAATTTTAAAAAAGAGACAATATTTTCATTTTCACACTAGCAGCAAGCAGCAGGCGAGAATCAAGACGTGCAAAGAGATGCAAGCATGTCCTTTCCAACAGATACCTTCTTCTTTGCCAGCAATAAGTCCTGGTAAGCGTTTGAACGGAGGAAGCGCGCGTAGCTGTCACTCTTCATCAGCTTGTAAATGTGCTCCTGTGGGACGGGAGGAAATGAGAGACAGAGAATTGTTATCAAACCTCATTTAGACATCACAGGGATTTAAAACACAATGAATTAGAAGGAAGAGAGACTGATCAAAGTTCTAATTAAGTCTGCTATTATTGATTATGCGCGTTGTGGTGGCGTACAGGAGGTCCATCCTGGGGCAGGACCCTGCTGTGCTTGGAGCTGCATAAACACAAAGCACAAAGATGGCCCTCGCCCCAAAGGCTGGCACACATTATTCAGTAATCAGTGTTATTTTGTGAAGACTGCAACTCTCACCAGTCCCCAGATTACAAACAGGTGTCCAGCCAGACTGAAACTACTGGGATGGCTCAAGGAGGAGGAAATAAATGTCAGAATTTGTCCCATAGACTGGGTTGCATTTTACCACTCATAGATACTTGCACTATCACCCAGCACTCCCCATATAGAGGGGAACTGATACTCGGACACATTTCACCTCCATTTAAGACAGACTGTTCATGTCCCTGAAAAAGCCTCTCTCTCTAGCTGACTATGCATGGAGTTTATAGGCCTAGCTCAGGCGTGAACGTCTGCATTGTGTGTATAAAGTTACATCAGATGAGTCCCTCATCACCACAGGGTCTGTTTTCTCCTACCGAGTCAAACTGCTCTCACCAGTTTGCTCTGAGAGTACAGCACCTATGGCATGCATCTTCAGTCTTACGAGGGCGTGTTTCACTGCAGCAGAACAGCATGCCCACTCTTTTCCATTTGCCTTGCTTAGTTTTACTTGCCTGATGAAAATCCCTTATTAGAGTCAGCTCTTCTAATTGTCCCTGGATTTGTAAACAGGTATTAGTCCAAACATCAAGAAAATCAGATCACAATACTTTGGCCAAGTAAGGACTGAGAACGCACTAAGGGAACTCAAAAGAAAAACAGGCACTTTGAGCATTTCTCTTAGACTTTGCCCATGGAAGCACTTTTATAGAGTTAATGAGTTGTTTTACCTATACCGATTTATACAACATGAAATATTCTCTCCTGCCCTACGGACGTTGCAGATGGAACTCTGGAAGAGGCAAACCAGGCTGAAGTCACAAAGCTTATTTCACAGTGTTAATAAGCCAAGCAGAATTCCCTTATCGTCCCCATCACGGCCGATTAGCGATGACCTGTCTGTACACAGAACTGCTTAATTCAGCTTTCTTGCACTATTCAGTGTATAGTCAGCCCTAAGATGGGCAAAACTGCCACCAGCGTTACTCAGATTCACAGTAAAATGTATCCTTTGAGCTACAGCCTGGCATGGGACAGTTTTTAATTTCCACATTTGCTTACAGACCTGTCAAATCCTCCTTTCTGTGAAACTATCTGAAGGATAGCACAACATTTCGTGAGAGAAATGCTTGTACAAAGTCATTTAGCAAACACGACTCCTTCTCACTGCAAAAAACAAACAGAAGGGAGGGCACAGCTCCACACTTATCAGCACAGAATGAGCAAAGCAGAAGCTGAGACAAGGACAGGGAAAATAATGCAAACCACGGATATGGTCAATAACAGGTTTGTATTTCTCTGGTATGAGTAAGGATTTTCAGCATCAGCTCTCTCTCTCAAGCACTTCAACTAGTAGAAACTCAGCATTCAGTTGATGTAAACCCAGCCACAGTGCAAAGAGCTCAGCTGTATTGTTACCTCTTAAATCTCTGAAGGAGACTCCATCTCCTCCTAATAAGTTCTTTGTAATTAATTGGAAAAAAACCTCACCACCTAACTGCATACCTAAAAGGCTTTTTCCTTCCTCCTCCGGGACCATGGGTGGCTGATGAGTAACTGGGGCAGCCACCTTGCAGCCCCATCAGGAGTAAGGGCTGGAAGGGCCTCCAGAGCCTTCCTCCTCCTAATGATCCTCCCTCACCACACCCCGTACACGCAGGGTGCCGGTGGGATGGGGTGCTGAAGAGAGGAGGAAGGAGCTGTGGGGCTGAGATGAGGCAGCAGGTGACAGAGATATTATGATTGATATTTTGATATACAGGTGATTACATTTTTGACTACTTTTGAACTCCCTGTGGTTTCTTTACCTGTGGTCAGACAACTGGGTCTGCTCTGAAAGACAGAGATAATATTTTTGGAAAATAACATTAACTTTTCATTTTTTCCCAGGGAGATCACGTTAGCTGCTTTCATGTAAAGAGGAACACAGTGGAGCAGAGACTACTGGCCATATAACCCACTGGCATGTAAGCAAAACCCATCATTCTTACTCAAGTCAAGATGCCTTCATGTACTTGACCTTAAAACAGTATAAACTCAATAGCTGACTGTTGGAAGGGGGAAAAATTACTTTGATCCTGAGATGAAATAAACCACAAGCCAACTTCTCAGGTGAGGCCACTCCATGAAGAAGAGGAGTACTGCACGCCACATCCCTAGGTAACCGCTATGAAGGATTCCTCTGTTTTTCACATCAGGGAACCACTGAGCAGCACTGCTACCTTTCAGCCATTCTCCAATGATATAATCAAATGGGGAATAGCTATTGCTAGGCTGTGAATGCTAAGGAAGAAAGAAGGCCAGGCAAAGGGAAAGGGAGGGGCATGTACAGCTTCAGATGCAAACTTTCCTGCTTAATAGCAAGAATTCAAAGGGCTGGCTTGAGAGGCTCTGGGCTGGAGGCACAAATGAGGCACCGATCATTTGTTTTATAGCACTGCATTTCTGAAGCATCTAGTGGAAATCCGAGCCACTTGCTCAGGTCAGCAGAGACTGCTTACCAATAAGCAAAGGACAGCTTACACTGCTGCAGCCAAACTCCCCACTGAGACTGCACCACGAAGGTTCCTGCTGAAACCGTGGCCGCAGAACATGTCCAGCTGCCACACAGCCATCCTAGCTGCAGGACAGGGAAACCCTGCTGACCAGGATGTTTGTTTCCATCTTTATCCTTCCTCTATTCTTTGTCATCAAGCTGTTTTCTGTTACACCTTCTGGAATCCAAAGCTTCCTAGGAGGTGGTGGATCTAGGATGATCCTCATGGGCTCCTTCCAACTCTGATGTTCCAAGAATTTACGGCTAGCACTGAGCAGCTCCTCATTTCTTAAATGTACTGAAAGCCACCAGAGGTCTAGCAACTGAGGATAATCTTTTGAGACAGCCTGAGCAACGGGCATATTAGCAGAGGTGCGTGCACAGATTTAGCTGCCCTGTGCAACTTTTGCAAATTGGCTTGTCCCCATGCATCACAGATTTTTAATTCACTTGGGATCGCTGCAACCCACTGGTCTCTCACTTCCTAATTTACCGAGCAGCTGCTTTTGTTTCTTCATTTTATCACACAGTGAAGAGGGAGCATCACTTCACCAAAGACTGCAGCCAGCATTTCCAAGGACTGCACTTGATATGCATGCATGCTCCTTGACATACCTGAGGCTGCTGGCAAGAAACGTCAGCTTCCTATCCGTATGCTGAGAGAACTCTGCATTTTATAAACTTGCTTATTATAGGGGAATGAGCTCATTATTATTGACTCCCTGAATACACAAAGCAAATTGACTATTTGTGTAATTTTTAACAACGCAGCTGCAGCTCTGGACATCGCAGTCTGTTGCACTGCGAGCAGTCTGGCCAGAATTATCGCTCTGACATTTCTTTGTGAGTGCCATGGGAAGCTGCTACGCCACATGTGCACAGCAGAAGGAGAAGCATTTCACCTCGGAAGCACGGCAGCTCCCAGCCATTTCTGGGTACCACTTCCCAGGCAGGGCTCAGAGTCCCAGCTCGCTGCTCTAGCCTTCAGACAGCCCTCCTTTAGGGAGTCACACTGAAATTAAAAAATACATAACATCGTCTAACAAAAATTGCCTAAGTGATCTATTAAACCATTAAACAAGGTAGCACCCTGCTTTTAAAACCCAATAAAGGGTGGAAAAAAAAATCCTTAAAGATTGGTCCAGGAGTCCACAGGCCCCACACACCCCACTGCTCTCCCCTGCAGCCCTGCCAGCTCTCAGTGGTGCTTCCCTGGTCCTGAGCCAAGATGCCATGGGTGATGGGGTCTGTGTGCATCTCCTCGTTAGAAAAAGGCAGAGCCATCTGGTGCCTCGTGCACCTGAACCGCATCTCGTCTGCGGGGGGAAGAAGCAGGCAGAGGGGCTGAGGGCTGTGCAGCTGCACCAAAGCTGCTCCCTGTCCTTAGGCTTGTACAACGGGAGCTACACTTTGGAGAACGCAGCCATCCCACTTGCCATCACCACTGCAGGATATAAAGGAGGACAAACAGCAAATTTTAAAGGGGAAAAGGCTGTGACTTCTGTGAATTAGATAGCAAAGGAACCATAAAGGTAAAGCGCAGCAAATTTATTTTCTACTGTTTTAAGTAGAACCAAGAAGAAATCCCACCTCAGCTCCAGCTGAAGCGCAGAGAAATAAAGCCAGATAAGCTCCAGCAGCATCTCTTGGTTTGTTTCCATTCACAAACCCTATATTTGGAAGGAGATGAAGGACAAGCTCTGTAAATTTTCTTGACAAAAGGGGAATGGGAGGGGGGGGGGGATAAAAAAAAAAAAAAAAAAAAAAAAAGAAGAAGAAAGTTTGCAATCCAGACGGGAATGTGGGAGGTGGCTGCGATAGCAGAAACCATCCCAAAGCTGCACCTGCTTCAAATCAATGTGCTGCAACGTGATCCCAGGGCTCTCCCCCTCTGCAGTCGAAGCACAGTGACCCTGAGGAGGACGGGGTGGCAGCCAAGCAGGACCTTGGGAAGATCCAAGAAATATGTGGGAAAAACCTGAACAACAAAATGTCAGCAGAAAGCGGCTCTCCCAAAGCACCTGGCAGACCTCAGGATGCCTGTTGTCTGCTATGAACAATTCAGCCCAATATCTTGGTTCTTTCCTTGGAAACGTGCACGAGACAAGAGCTGTGTTGGTGGTTAAACATCTCCATTTCTAATCTCACCGCTGTCTTATGCACTGCCATTCTGGGACAGGTCTGAAACGTTTTGGGGATTGTGAAGGCCAAGCACAACACGCCCTTTGCACACCAGCTGGATTCCAGCAAGTCCTTACATTTTAGCTTGCTGATAGAAAGTTCTCCATGTTTGTGCCCGAACACAGCTGTAAGCTTTAGATGTTGAGGGGGAGGAGGAGGAAATCACCAGTTCTTTGCTTGTTTCAAGCCCAGGCTTCTTATTTAGCACATTTTTAGCCCATTCTAGGGGAATTACACTGCAGCTAGATAGCTACTCAGAGTCATTCAAGCCCCAAGGACCCACTTTGCCCTTCACAAACTGGTCAGGAGCTGCCTCGCTGCTCTCTCCCACTCACATCTTCTGGATTGGATTGGCACGTCCCTCACCCTGCCACCAAGATCTGGCATTAAATGAGTCAGGGCTTTTTTGGAGACCTCTTTGTAGTGCAAGCAGGCAAACACAGCAGCTGGCTACAAGGCAGCTACAAGGTAGGTTTGCAGCACATCAGACAAATCCATTCAAAGAAAAGCCCCAAAGCAATGTAAAGCAGTAGACTAAACAAATAAATATACAACAGCAAACCATAATGAATGTTCTACCTGAGCGCTGGGCACTGGGGGAGAATTTTCTGCAAATTCACACATGAGAGAGCAGAGCCTCAGTGAATGCCTTGTGGCCTTCGCTGGAAGGGTGACAGCAGATGCCAGCTGAGACCTGCCTGGGGTTTGTTTGCCAAAGGGATGCCTCCGCTGCACGTAGAGGATGCAGGAAGGAGAAAGCAGGGAGATGCTGTTCTGAGCATGCAAAGTGTGACTGCTGCACCTCAAATTAGGCTTGGCAGCAGCCTAATGCCTTTCGGCCAGCCCCTCTGCCCTACATGGACACATCTGTGGCAGGTCAAATCCTGTGCCCCAGCACCAGCACACGTGCTGCACACAGCATAACCCCTAGCCAAGGGCTGGACGAGACGTACCCTATTCGCTCTGCCATACTTTTCCCAGCCCGTGCTTGGGACACCCCATCCCAGCACCACCAGGATCTTCCAAAAGGTCTATGCCAAAGCACAGCAAAGCAAAGCAGAGCAGCCTCTTGCTTTGGAGCAGTTACCTGTACCATTTCCAAACAGCTTTTAGAAGGAATTCTGATCGGTTGCCATTCAGCCTAAGTGCTGGTGCCAAAACATCCTTTGGAGAAAGTGGAAAAAACCCCACCATATTGACATTGGAATTCAAAGCAGCTGGTAGCAGGCACCGCTGAGGCAAGGCATGCAGCACCCAGCAGAGAAAAGATGTTCATAGTTAGCCTCACTGAACCCAGTGGGAAAACACCAGTGAGGGGAGGAGATGGGGAAACATTGGGGTTTTACCCCAATTCCCCTTACATCTCCAAATCCCCACTAAAAGCACCTCTGCATCTGCTTACTGTGGTCCCTGCACTCAGGATTTTACTCTTCCCAGTGATTCTGTACTGCTTTTTTTGAGCTGTCTGCCTGCATAAACCAGTGGTACCTAGCAGTACTGCCACCTAGCACGGCTAGTGGGGAATGAGTGCTCTTGCTGCTGCTGGAGCGCTGGACTTGCCTGATTTATAGTTTAGGAAAGAAATGTTTCAGGTTGGTAAATGACACATAAGGGTCTTGGCCTAAGTGTGAATTGCTCTGGAAAATTTGAGCAATATCTTTTTGTCCACTCTCGAGTTATTTAAGTGACAAAATTATTTACACTCACAGTTCTAGCTGGTGCATTTTCTTCACACTCAACCAAGTTGTTTTTACTACTACAGAAAAAAAAAGATGAATAATTATACCATAATATAGACTAACCTCCCTGCTAAACTAAAAAGCATAAAACCTCTTTTCAGACCACAAACGAAATTACACCAGGCTGAAGGCACAGTAACGTAAGAAAGAGCTTTAGCAGGAGAAATCACTGTAAGCAATGAGAGCTCATTTTGAGTAATACACAGAAATCCTTTGTTTAGCCCTGTAGATACAGAGTTGGAAACCTAATGTAAATCTCTCTTGTGAAAATGCATTGATAAAAGTAACACATCAATTTAGCCCCGGCTCCTCTGGAAAGGGCTGAGACAAGTGGTTTGCTTCATACCTTCGGAGGTACCAACGGGACTGCAGGGCTGCTGGGGGGCTGGCAGCAGACGCACTGCAGAAGCCTACAGAGGCAAAGCCCAGCTGAACGCTGCGCGGTTTAGGGGTCAGCTTGGTACTGCAGGAGGATTTAGTCCTAAATATAGCAAGGGCTATCCTGGGAGACCAGAGTGGGCTGTCGGGAGCCTAACGCCATATGAGCAGCTTTAGGTTTAGAGAACAATGATCGTGGCTAAGAGGCTGATTCTCACAATGTGGGCCAAATCCTGGCTACTGGCAGAAAGCCCAAGTGAACAGGTTTTGCCTGGGAGGAGGGAACAAGCTCATGTAACATTTGGAAGACTGGCATCTCTTTTCCAAACAATACAGGATCGAGGAGACACAGTGACAAAGATGGCTTTTTGCACTCCTGTACATGCTGCAGTACAGCCAGGAGATGAAATTACTCAACTTTTTGGCTAAGACATTTGCAAAGCTGTTTGCAGCTTCCCCTTTCTGATTCCTCTGGAGAAAATTCCGCCACAAAGTTGACTTCTGCCCTGGGTAGGGATATGCAGCATCCCTGCCACAACAGAAATTAAACTGGGGCGGTCTATGTCTGCTAGGAGATGGTGACAGCAGGATGCAGCCTTACAGAAGCAAGCAGCATCCAGCTTCTGAGTGAAGGTGCTGATGCTGAGGTAGGCACGACCAGCCCTGGTGACATCCTGGACACAAAGCCAGCCTTCCAAATCTCACAACCATTTTGTCTGTAGGGTAGCTACTGTTGTATCACCTTGGACAAGCCTTTAAATGATTGAGCTCCAGCTCTTTGTCCATGCTACAAATACATATCAAAACCTTACATCTGTTTGCCAATTAACTCCATCCGTACCTGCTGTGGTCTGAGAAGGGGAGAAGTGAAACGCACTGCTGATAAATCTCCCCAGGGATTTTTTTTTAAATTAGAAGGACGAACACTTTAAGAGATAACAAGCCTTAGAAAAATTAGAGACTGGCGTTCCAGCAGCACATGGGTTTGGCAGGTGTGGAACTGAGCTATCTGTAGGACTTCTCACCCACTGTGCACACTAACGGGACTTGTTGTTTGCCGGTGGAGAGCGATGCAGTTGCAAGCATTTTGCTCACTGCCTGAGAAGCAGAATAGTGTCGGCTACTTCCTGACTCTCACACGAGCAGGAAATTCCCTTGCTCTGCAAGAAATGGTCATTTCTTGCAGTCCAGAAGCACAGTGCACATTAATGGCACAGGGGTCCCAGAGAACCAGAGTCTGAGTGCTGAATACAATTTTAAGCAAGCTAGAGGCTTTCCCATGGCATCCATTTAAAGGCAATCTTTGGTGTTAGGAGATGTCTGACAAAGGCTGCACGTTAGGACATTTTTTTTTCACACCACATGACCACTGAAGCACAAATGAAAATGAAAAGAAAGAATAAAAGAGGTACTTTGCGATGCATGGTGTGTATATACATTTAGGAAAAAGTCTCAGTAAAGTAGGAACACTGAATACCTGCTCCTATATTGACCTCTGCATTGAGTCTTTTATTTTCTGCTTTGTGCAGCACCAGGCACACCAGCAAAACCCTCCACGATCGCTTTCCTATTTTTGTTGCAGGCACCTAATTGCTCTTATGGGTGTACTTGTGGGGCTCTTCATTTCAGATTCAGTTTCGTTGCAGGTTGTTCTGGGAAATCCACAAAGAAAAGAACTTACATTTTTGTTTGGACGTGTGACAAACGAACAGCAACAGCGACGCACTAGCTGCTGAGGCCTCAGTCCCAAGCACACACCAAGCCCTGGGACTCGCGATCTTAAGATGGCTCAGAGGAGGGCAAAAGGCCAAATTAAGCCACAAAGCGATCTGCTCTCCAGAGCAGAGGCCTAGTGCATGGTAGCACAACCCAGTGCAAGACTCAGGTGAAAGTCATCCTGCTGGGACACATGAATGAGCATCATGCAAAGCTATCAGCTCACAGGGAGGCACTGGACACCTGACCACACTGCAGCTTTGTGCCCACACCACAGCAGCCCTTTTAATTCCCTGCAGCACAAGCACCAGGTCGCTAAGTAGCACTGGCTCAGCTGGAATCAAGACATCCTTCAAAGCTGGACACCTGGGTCTGCCCCACATCCCCTCCTGGCTGCCTTCCTGCCAAGCAGAGCTGCAATGTGCTACCTCAGTTTGCCATCCTGAGACACCTTCCTTTACAGACGTGCAGGTAACTGGAGTGACTAGGTGAAACTTCAAGAAAATACCACTGACATTTCCCCAAGTTCTCACACAAAAGGTAATACAGATGCACACAATGAATGATTATTTTCATGTTTTCTTTCCATGCTGGGAGTTTGCTCAAGACCTACAAAAGGAGTTCTGTATGCTCAGAGTAGGCACCATGCATGTGCTGCTGTACATGTATATGCTTGCTTTTACATCCTGTACATGCTTGAAAACAAACCTAAGTCGGTGGAAGAAAGGTCACCCCTCATTTTGCCTTCTTAGAGAACGACATTGCACTTCCAAGAGATCCTTGCTCTCACTTGGAGTTCGTTTTTAAATTCAGGTGTCCTGTCACCTCACATCAACACTCACAGCGCCTTGATAAGACCAGAATGAAACCTAAGGACCGACTGCTGACAAATCCTGCAAGGGCTCATCGACCTGTTACAGCCCAGGACAACCGGACCACCACCTGGCGATGCTGAGAGCACAAACTGGGCCCAGATCTGGGCCAGCTACATTTCTGGTTTGAGCAGCTCAGAATTTGGCATTATGGTCTAAATCTGCTCTGGAATTAGCCAAGGATCTGCACAGTACAGTCAAAATCCCTAACTGAGCCTGGATTAGAACTGAATTTCCCTGAATCATCTTCACAGAAAACACAGTCGATCAGTTCAGGTAGAGGAACATCAATCTAAAACATTATTTCATTTATTAAAGAAGAAAAATAAACAAAGCAAGTAGAAAAATTATTGCAAAGACAACTACGTGGCTTACCTTATTCTAGTATGCCTGGCTGTGATGCCCCTACAAGCAAACATCAATATTGGGCAACAGGACACATCCCTGCAATACTCGCTCACAGTACCAAGGTCTATGGGACTGATGGGACTGAGGCAGGGATTAAAGACATTCTAAAAGCAGAAAGACATTTCAGGACAGGGGAGGAAAAACTGTTAAAAAATTAATATGTGGTACAGATAAGCTGTAATCAGCGTACAGCTCTGGTTTCCCATGTTAAAGATGAATTAGTTGGTCTGTCAGCAGCTCCATCAGCCAAAAGAGGCCATTTGGATGGAGCTGAGCCTGTTTACTTTCCAAAGCTGGCTGTGCCTGCTTCATATTGCAGGTCCCCACATGGGCTGCACAGCGATGCTGATAACTCCCTGGGGAGCTCCAGTCCTGCTAAGTAGTTCACTGTTTAATTGAACTGACCTTTCCCGACAGTGCCCCATGTATTAAAAGCTGCTTCACTCCCAAGTGAAAATGGTTTGATAATCATAATATTTTACTCAGTGGACAGTTGTTTAAGAGCAGAAAATAATCAGCTCAATGACTAGGCTCTCCTCTGGAGGGGCCCAGCACCCAAATGACAGAAGGTGCTGCAGGTGAAGGTAGCTGGCAGAGCCAGCAGCAGGAGCTGTGCTGCTGGAGGATGAGGGGTGTGTGAGGGGCTGGGTGGCCAGGGGGGCTGGCACAGCTCATGGGGGCACAGGGGTGGCAAGGCCAGCAGGAGAAAGTGGCTCTGGGCAAGCAGAGCGGTGCAGGGCTGCAGGACACAGCAGCAGCAAGGGACACTAAACAGGGCAATCTCATACCCTGAGATGGGGAAAGGGCAAAATGTGTGCTGCTGTGATTTTCGGTGTCACTTTTTTGACTATAGACACCATTTGCCTTCAGAGCTTGAGCGGCCTTAAGATGAAGAGATTTCATGTGAGAAGCATGTTTGTCAGGAGCCCCCTTTCTCCCCATTTCCTTCAGGTTGTCTTACCAGATTTATCTCTACTGCCTTCTGTATTGGCCTTCATGGATGTACAGCATCTGGGAGAGCTCTCTGGGGCTGGGAGCCAAGGTTGTGCAAAGCAGCCCATCCTTGTAGACTGTTAAACACCTGATAACAGATGATGCTTTGCTTTGCTTTCAACTTAGAGCTATAAGGCAGTTACTAGCCTGAAGAATACTGTGCTCTGCTGCACATTCCCCTTCCCAGTGTGTTCATTCTCAATCCCTTTTATATACAACTGGCATTTTGTGGGTCTCCCAGGTCAGCGTAAGGGCTACGGTGCAACATCACTTTGTCCTATTTTTCCACTGCAGGAGCTGCAATTTCCTTTCTCAGGAAAAGCCAACCCTTTTCTTTCCTCTTAGTCTTCGTGTCTCAGAGTTGCAGGCATTTAAGGAATGCGCTGTTCAGTAAACTAATTTTTTCTTGTCCTTTATTCACAAGGACATTTGTGTTGTTTTCCTCTTTTTGCTAAAGCTACACAGGACAGGGACAACACTCATATTTTCCCTCCCACAGAGGGTTGTTTTGACTGGTTGTGTCTGGTTGAATCCCTAGGAATGTGGGATGTATGCGAGCTCCCATGGGCTCCTGGTGCCAGCGTGCCGAGATAAGGCAGCTGGGCTACCACCAGCTGCAGACTCGTGAGACAGCAGAGTCCTCGAGGCAGTGGGGCTGACCTGGGGGACACACCAGAAGGACACCTGAGAGACTCAGGAGGACCTACATGGGCTGCCATGAAGAGGATATGCACTAGGAAATTTGGCAATGTCCATTTTGTCTCTGCTTTTGTTAGCCTTAGATATCCAGTCAAGCAATCAGAAACACCTTGCTTGGCCTTTGTGGAGCTACCAGAGTCCACTGCAATGCACAAGCAGGTGAACCAAGCTCACCTTCCACCTTTACCAGCTATCCTATTGTGGCAGACACTGTCTCCGAGACAATCACAGCTGGGCCTGAAGGTCTATCTTTGCTTTGTATTTGTTTCCATGAACCCAAAGAGATGAGTTGAAGACATCAGTCAGCATAAAAATCCTCTGAAATAAAATTAACCCAAGGAGCTAAAATTGCAGTTGAACTGCAAGAGCTCTGGCGTGATTTCATCAACTCCCCTTTGAATGGCAATTACATTGTGAACAGATAGGTTCAAACCTAAATCCTCAGTGTCTTCTTCTGATTAAATACTCATTGCCTAAACATCCATCTTATTCTCAGTACTTCTACTTATCTATTTAATCAATTCCCCCATTATTCACCTATCTTCTTTAGTCTGCATTTTACCTTTTTTTTTTTTTTTTTTTTTCAGGTAATGTAAATTTACAGGAGTTCTAGTTCACTACAACAGCAAAGCAAAAACAAAAACAAAATAAAAACCCCACAACATCTTAGCCAGAATGTGTTTATACTCCTGTGTTTCTCAGCTTTAAAAAGAACATTTACGTTGTCTTATATTCACAGGGGATTGCCTTGAGACTCTGCGTACATTCCTTCTACATGGGCCCCAAGGAGCAGGATTGCATTCAGGAAAATATAGTATTTGTTGCTGGTTTGAAAAATTCATTACCTAACCTTGTATAAATGGTCCTCAACATCTCCCCTGAGACGGAAATATTTTGTTAGTGGAGTATTTTGAAGAACTGCCTTTGAATGAAAATTTAAAGAAAATATAAGAACAAGGATTCTTTTCTTTTGTTGTTGGTTTTACTACATGCTTTTGATAAAGAATATTTTAAGGAGAATATCTTATAATTGTGTCCCTAGTAATATTTGCCAAATGATCCCTTCTTCCTTTGTCCTTTTTTAGCCTTTATAAAATGACATTTTCACTTTTTCAGAAGGTTATGCAGCTTTATCCTGGCTTGTAAAAGTTTTTCACAGATTATCTGTTTTCCTAAAGGCATTTTCTGTATACAGTTTATCTGTAAAATTTCCCTGATAAATCTAGGGCCCTTAGGAGGGAAGGATTAAGCTCACTGCATTGCTTACTGTCCTATCATTATTCTAAGGCATTGTCTGCTAGACAAGTTTCTAGTCGTGTTGGAGTGAGATGCTGCATTTGGGGTTTGGCTGGGGAGATACAATTAGTTATAAAGGAATAAATGATAGAACAAGAGTATTAATCAGCATTTTGATATGATATCAACCATTCTGTAAATATGACAGACT
Organism: Aythya fuligula; assembly: GCF_009819795.1. Taxonomy (NCBI): domain Eukaryota; kingdom Metazoa; phylum Chordata; class Aves; order Anseriformes; family Anatidae; genus Aythya; species Aythya fuligula. The sequence continues at coordinate 35,388,656 of NC_045563.1, forward strand.
GTTGTGACAGGGAGTAGAGAGCCCAACTGAACTTTATAGCACTCTTTCATCTTTGCTTTCTTTGAGACATGGCTCCAGCTCACTGCGCCTTGCAGACTTGTAAATTTTCAAACATCTGTTCCCAGAGGAGTATTAGCCTGTTATAACTGATAGATTCAAAGAAAATATCATTTGCCCAGCTTGAATAGATATCCTCAAAGTCACTTCCAACTGTGCCTCTCCTTTTTCTTACAAGTGAGCAGTGACAATGTGATAGTGGAATATCACGGTAAAACTGAGAGTTTTATTAGCAGTAGTTCTGTACAATCAAAAACAAACCTGTGCATCTTCATATGTGTATCTCCCTGGGTCTTTGACATTTTGGCTTGTTTTCTCATAGCTATGGGAATCCAGGTTGATAGCACTCTGGGCCCCAGGAGCTAGGAACTCTTGCCAGATTTCCTCCACTCTGGTGGTCACATCCTGTAGAGGTTGTTTTTTCAGATCTTGGACAGCCAACCAAAACCTGTAATGGACAAAAATTGAAAGTGGAAAGAAGAGAAAAAGAGAGATATAAGTAAGACTGCAGATAAGCCTGGGCAGAGTCCAAAATGACAAAGCCTAACCCAGTATCTAGCTGAATTCACAGAAGACTCTCCCTTTAGCATGACTTCAGGGGAAGGTGTGATAGACTTTACACCAAGCCATTATAACGTGGCAAAGATAAGAAAAGTGACTTTAAGAAGTGATACATTTCTTATTCAAACCATTCCTGCAGAAGTGTGACATTAGGCACACAAACAGGAAACCTCCGGAGCTCATGCAGCTGGAGTGGGCTCTGCCTCCTGCCGCCCCGCTGCAATCTGCTGGTAATTTCTGCCTGCAGGATCTGTCGTCTGGCAGGGATGCAAAATGCAGAACAAACTTAATATTCATATCATTTCCAGGGTGAAGTAGCACTGGCACTTAGAGAAATCTTTTGTTTTGTTTGAGATTTGTAAACTGACCTGCATTCAGATGGATGCCACAGGAAGAGATGAAAACAGAACCAAGTTATGCCCATGCCATTGCCCTCTGTAGGAAGAGCCAAGGTTGCTACTTGTTGAGGGCATCTGAAAGTGTTGCACAACCTTGAAAAACCCATGTCCCCCACTTGTCATTATGGGAGACTACTAAACCAGCTGAACTTTTAGCTGAAAGCCTATTTTCCCATCCCAAATTATATAATGGTGCCAGCCTGCTATCACTGAGGCAGATGCTGGTAGGAGGACAAAACTGCCTCTCCTAAAGCAAAACCCTCCTGGCAATGAGGACGGCTGGAAGAGCCAGCAGCCTGGTGGCTCCCGTGCTCCTTCGGTCTCCTGATCAGCTGCCGGCAGGGTTTCCTGGTGCTCTGTGTAACTGCCGCAGAAACACGGGTACGTGTTTAGCCTCATCCCATTCCTGCTATACATACAAAGTGCCTGTTTAGGGAAAAAACAACAACAAAAAAACACAACTGATGACATGAATACTGCATACAAGGCCAGGCTGAGTCCTCCTTGCCCACTCCCTGCTCCTGCCCTGCCAGGCAGCTGTGTGACAGAGGCAAGGATGCTCGCAATACCCACGTCCCTGCTGCTGTCAGACCAGCCCTGTCCTGTGCACTCCCCCTGTCGCTGCCGTCCCTCTCTGTCACCCAGGCGAGGTACTTAATCCACCCCTGGAGCATGTGATGTCCTGCCTCGCTACACCTTATTATTTGAACACGGTGACACCCCCAGCTATCACATGCTCACTAAGAGTGGCGCTCACAGTGAAAACCTGACACCGTACGCGGCTGTCTTTCCATTACAAATATTTTACCGTTCAATTTCAGATGTGAGGGTAACAAGCGAACACAGAAAAGGCATGGAGAAGAAAGATGCTAATCAACCCAGAGTAGCTGGGACATTTCAGACAAACACTTGGCTAGACGGAAAATTTTCTGCTGGCGTATCTTCTGCCCTGGGAGCCTGGGAGGCGGGCAGGCAAAGCATGCTTGCGGGAGAAGTGGGCGCGCCGCGAGGTGACAGCTTGCCAGCACAGGAGCACCATCCATTTTAATAACCACTTGGCTCAATCTGAAAACCACCCAACCAAACCAACCTGACGCTAACAAGAACGAGCTCTTCCTACTGCAAGCAATTGTGAATTCGTGCCCAAGGCTGGATGGCCTCTTCAAGGCGAAGGGGAGTTTTGTCTCGGTAAAAATTTCAAAGCTGCTCGCTAGAGCTGGTATCTGGAAATCAAGGAACATCAAAGAGGGGTACCCAGCCCCACAGCCACAACTGCCAGGCAAATTCTCTGCCAGGAGAAACCACCCCAAACCCAGTGCATAAGCCGGGCTTCCTATGAGATTTCTAGAGCATTTTCAAGGGAGCGATGGGTATTTCTGCCCAGGAAGGATGCAGACACACCAACAGCTGCCCTGGAATTTGTGTTCAAAGTGCAAATGCACTCCCTCAGTCAGTCCTGCAAATTTTGGGGCACAAGCCCAGCCCCATGCCCATGAGCTGGCAGTAGAAGATACCACACTGGCTCCCCATTTCCCCTGGGAGGTGCCAGAGCTGATCTGCAGCAGTCACCCTGTGCAGGGGAGGGGGAAGATGCCCACCCACATCCTCCCTGCAGGTGTCCTGGGGAGAGCAGGACCAGCACGAGGTGTGTGCGCTGAGGGGAGGGCAGCATTGATCCCAGGCTCTCTGCCCTTTACAAAGCAGCACATTAGAGCTGGAGAAGGCTGGCAATAAGGCATTCCAAACCGTTGTCAGAGGCACAAAGCATTCTAGCCTCATCCAGCATGTAATTAAGCTGCTGTCACTTGCAGGAGATTTCCTGTAATGGTGCTTTACCCCGTGCAGCCTCCTTAAGGCACAGAGAGCTCCCGAACCTCCTGCCTGCTCTGCCTCTCCACGGGGTGCTGCGGGGGTGCTCCATCGCTGTGGGCAGTTTGCAGATGGCCCTTGGCAAAAAGACAGCTGGGGAAGCACTGGGGCTGCTCCCGAGGTACGGTGCAAAACAAAAATGAATTTTAAAACCTCATAAGACACAAAATATGGATGACTCTGGAGACTGGGGAGAGACTGTGGGGAGAGACATTAGGACAGTGTTGTGACCCCATCCTGGGGCAGGATGCAACACCCCTGGTTTGACAGCAAAGTCACTGAGTGACTGGCAGAGTTTGAAACATGACCACGCTCCCCTCTCCTTGCCTCAGTAGCCCATCTTGCATCTCTCACCTTTCACAGCCTTGTTCTCACTTCACTTCAGTAAGAGAAAAACCATCATTTTAACTGCACAGCTGGGGGTGGGGGGGAATGTAGGTAGGTAATACGCACAAATCAACAGGAGGTTCAGACAGGGGAGGCGCTTACACCCTTGGATAGCTTGATGGCCAGATCCTTGGCATGGGGAGTGTAGGGTGGCTGAGACCTGTCCTCATCAGCGCTGGGGGTAGGTAGTGAGGCTGTGTGCTAGTGGCCAGCAGAGCCCTGGGCCATCGCTGCTGCAGCACGTCCAAGCAGCCTGCAGAGTTGGGGCGAAGGAGAGCAAGCTGCCTGCTGCCCAGCTACCTCCCCCTCCTCCTAGCGAGGCTGTGCACCCCACTTCCAAACGGCAAGCTCCTCGTACTGCTGCCTTTTTGTTTGCCGGGTGAGGACACGGCTCTCCAAACTCCGGGATGTCCCGGCTCCCACAGCTCGGGATGCCCTCCGGGACGCGCAGCGCACAAGAAGCCAAGGCTCACAAGCCACAGCCGGCGCGGAGAGATGCGGCCACCTCGCTCCTGCCTCCCAGCCGAGTGTGTGCGATTTCCCAGGGCAAAGCAGCGCGCAAGCTGCTCGCACCGGGGATGCTTCCCTCGGCCGTGGAGCGCCCGTGCCGCCTGGCGGCCGGCGGGGACCCAAACTCCGCTCCCCGGGCACCGGCACCGGGCGCTGCCGGCAGCGGGGGCAGGCAGCGAGGGCTGCCCACCTCAACTCACCCTACAGCGAGCGCTTGGGATGGCTTTTGGAGCAGTTAGGAACTCTCTGCGTAACTGGTTTGGGTTTGGAGAAGCTTTGTAGAAGATTTTTTTTTTTTCTTCCTAGGTCTGCTTTCCCCAGTGTCTCAGAATTTCATTTCCTGATGAAAACTAAAGAAAAAAAACAATCTGGCAACAAGTTTCAGCCATTAGGTGTCCTATAAGATACAAACGCTTTCTGCAGATAAAATTGTTTCCCAGCTAACTCCACGTGCAACATGTGTTCACAATAACACGCAAACCGCCTGCCCTGCTATATTGCAGGCTTTGCAGTACGCCCTATAAAGGATCATGTGTTCTCTGTTTGGGCCCATAAACAGGTGTGCAGTCTCCTTTCCCTTTGGGTAAAATTAGCATATCCCATATTCCCACCTAGCTTTCTCTTTCCAGCTGACACTCTTTGAAGCTGGAAAAAATCAATCCACCGGTTAGATGAACATCTCAGCTATCTCAAGGTGTCTCAGGAGATTTCCAGGTCATAAAAAATGTATAGAACTCTCCGTTGACTTTTTTTTTTTTTTTTTAATTGAAGCTTGGCATATTCTCTGCTATAGTTTGGGTACTTCAAAAATCAACAGAGGCAAAACACATTGTAGATGAAAGATGGCAATACAGACAGAAGAGAGCAAGAAAAAGAGTTGAAACAAAAACAGAACATAAAATATCCAACTGCCTGACTTTTCTGCTCTCACATAAATAATGGACAGCCAGTAACTAAGTAAGTTGCAGGGCTCAGCCAAGCCCAGGAGACTGGTGGACATGATCCTGCAAGTTTATTACAACACAGAAACACAGCTGGAAGGAGACCTCGGAGGTCACTGAGTCGAGTGTGCTGCTATCTCAGGCAGTGCCTCTCTTGAGACCCCCACCAGGACCAATTTTTCTTGGCTAGGAAGACACGGAAATACCCCACCACAATCAAGCCTGTGATTTTGGACTTGCACCACTGGGAATAAAAGCAAAATTTGGTCCCTTTGCTGCACCACTGAGTTACATTCAAGACACTCTCAGTTGCATACTTTATGAAATCCCTTTTCTAGCACTACCAGGAATTGCTAGGTTTTCCAGCAACCACTTCCACAGATCTGTCTTGAGGATAGCCCAGTGGCCTACAGGACTGCTGCCAACATTAATGAAGATCCTCCTGACATTCACAAGGAAGAATATGTTCCCACTGTGCCAATTCCCATATTTCTGGATAGTTACTGGGAAGAGGGTCCAAAAGTATTTTTTCCAGCAAGTGCTGTGCTCTCAGAAAGTTCCTTACAGCTTCCAAGAATTTGGGTGGGATACATTGCACTTAGCTATAGAAGCCTACCATGCAGACATTTTAATTTCAATTAGTGTCAGGCTTATAGATGGTAGAGAAAGATGGGAGCTTTCCTGTGTAATTTAGTTGCTTATCATTTTGTTTCCACTTAAAGATAAACCTTCCATTTAAAGATTCCACTTTCCCTGCTAATTTACTGACTTCTCTTCAGCTTCTCTCACTTGAAAAGGAGACTTGGTAGTGGATGGTGTAGAAGGTTTATGCTTCTAAGCTGACTACTTAGGTGAGATAGATCCCAGCCTTGCTGTTGGGCATAAATTAATCCTTACTTGCATGTTTAAGCATCCAGCAGTTATTTTCCTTTCTACTACACACTCTTAATAGGAATTCAGGAGTTTTCTCTGCCACACCTGGGCCTTAGGGAGCCACCTTTTACTTCTCAACACTGTTAACAATCCATCCTATTCCAGTTTACTTTATGACTGCTTGTGCCTTTACGTCCTGTTAATTATTATTTACAGCCCTAAGCAGGTTTACTAATACTGATCCAGTATTAGGTCATAATGACACCACATTAGCCAACACCGTGATAATGATACCGTAAGAATGATCGTAATGGTACCATATTAACCAATAATGATACCAGAATCTTCCAAAAAGGATGTGGGATTTAACCTCTTTATCACAGCCCACTAATTTGCAGCCTCCCATTGCTACAAGCTTTCTCATAACCAAAAAGAATGCACATCTGCAGGAGGAACAGCCCTGATTGACCACAAAAGGCAAATGCTTACTTGGTAATAATGAAAATTCCTCCATTTGTTTGAGTAGGATGAGCCTGGGGGACACCCGCCAGTGGTAAAACCTGATGGATTTCATTAGTGCAACCCCACACATATTTCAGAAAAACCATTTGAGGAGTATTTCAATACAGTATCTTAATTTTGCACTTCATCGCTATGATTTAATTGCAAATGAGCACCTCTGTACATAAGTGCAGTAAGTATATACAAGTTCAGTACCTGTTCAGCCACACAATGTCAAGTTCATTTATGTAATTTAGTAACACTCCCTTGTTTATCTTCAAAGTAACTTTTGGGTTTTTAAAAATGACAAACATTAAAGTGCATTGATTTTTCATTGTTTTGTGACTGGCATGCTTTCCGTATTTCTCCCTGGGCAAGCAAATAGGATAAATATGACAAGTCAGTTCCAATGTCATTTAAAGTCACTTTCTGGGGAATTTCACTTTCAGATCTTACAGGCTAGCAGACTGCAATAAAATGGCAATTCTTCACATGCTTTACTAATGCGTATGATTGTTGAAGTGAAAGAAGTTTAACAAAACATAAAGTGAAAGCCTGTTCACTTGAGTTCTTAGCTGGTGTAAAGTGAGAGCAGCATCAAACCTTCTCATTACAGCAGCAGCACTAAACCCAACTGCATGTTCAGCTGATAGCAGATTTCCTCCATTGCCTAAGCACGATTCTGATTCCACTAAGTGGGAGTGCTCTGGCTGTGTCTGCCAACGAGCGCTAGGACTACTGGAATGGGACTGGGCCCTCACTGGGCCCTCTGCCCATCCATGTGCAGAGATGGCACCAGGGAACCACAACATGGCCTCAGGGATTCAACTCAGGCTGTGTAAAAAAGTGTTTTTTACTGAACACTACAATATCTAGGGCAGTCAAATGACATTGCTGCTGGGCCCTTCCCTGTCTTCCAGACTAACAAAGTGCAGGTGAAGACCACTGCAGTTCTCTGTGAAGTGCCTCTACGCTGCTGTTAAGGGAAGAGGGTAAGGATCCCACATGCACAAGACACACTGACCCCACGCCAACTCAAACCCTCATCCTTCAGCACAGGTCAGTGGCTGCAGCCTACCCTGGTGCCAACCACAAACCAGGTGGCTGTATGTAGGTAGGGCTGTGGGTTTAGCTCAGGATCTATTGGGGGTATCTAGCTGGACCTCTCTTTTTCTGTCAACATGAGAAGATACCTGGCATCAATAAGGGAAAATGCCTTACTGTGTTACTTCTTAGTTACACAGGGGTTCACTGGTGAATCCTAAGGCACAGGTTAGGTGTGAGTTTAGCCTCTAGTTTTGTATCTGGAAGGGCTAAAGAGGCATGCATAATCTGCTACACCAGAACAAAATGTGCTTTTGGTGCTCCCAATATTTTTTAGTTATTAAATCTTCGGTGGGGCTGTATTTTAGGGTAATATATTAAGGCCAGATATTGGGTTTAAAACAGTGTTACCAACAAGGCTGGGGGGGCTGCATTTTCTAGCATTTCACCCACACGAGACATTATGATTAGCCCCATTTGTTTACTTTAAGTTAGAAAAGGTTTCACCTGAGGTTTTCTGAGCTGAATTCTGATTCCAGGAAGCGAAGGAACTGGTCTCGTCCTACTGGGTCCTTCAGCACCTCATCCATGGAGAAACCCCATCTTTTCACACGCTGCTGACTAGGTTCTTTGCTGTTTGTAGAGAGAAAGGAAAAACAGATGGAATGTGCATTTCTGCCTGCTGTCCAAGCAGCTGCTGCTGTTTCTGCTAAGCAGCAAAGGGAGGAAGATTGTCAGACGAGGAGATGGTGGTGGCTTTTTCCTCAAGATTTTGCAGAAATACAATTTATCAAATAACATATAAAAAGAAGCTATAAAGGTCATGGTTAAGGCAGTTGTATTATCTGGGTGCTGCTTATATGGCAAAACGAGAGAGACGATGAATGATATTATTTTCTGTGACATTTCCTGTACGTTTCACATAAAGAACAATTTCTTCTATGTCGAAGCAGAGATTTGCCAGCAGTGCTCTCTGGGTCATTGGTGAGCTCCAGCGCATCTCCTTGTGCCCCACACAGCACTGGCTGGTCACTTGGAACTGGTTTCAGATTTTCAGTTGCACATTTGCATTAAAAAAGCAGTTTCACTAAAAAGCAGAGAGGACAAGGGTTCTAAAAATGATTACTGGTTTGTGGTCTTTTATTTTTCAGTGCCTCTGATTTTTGGATGCCTGAGTCTCTGAGACTAAAAAGCACCCCTGTCCTCCCCTCCATGATAATCAGACACCATTTTGTGTCTCAGCTGGGACACTGAGATGCAGAGGCACCCAAAATGACTTACAACCTTTCTGCTACATTATTTCTTAATACAACCCTACTTACATAAGCTGTTGTTTGGATTGCCAGACATGTTGCAGAGATGCCTATGGGGAGAGGCAGTGCCTGGGAATCACAATGAGGATCCTACAAGACAGTCTGCATCAGAGTGCAATCTGGATTCACAAAGTGTTTGAAAGCTTCTGGTATGATGGCGTCATACTACGAGACAACCACTAAAACACAGCTCAGCTGCTCACATTTGTGACAGTGGAGCCATTGTAAACAGTACGTATCTATTAAACTGCATGTCTTGTCATGTCCACAGCAATTCCTAATCCGGGAGCCTTAAGGGACGGTGGCGATCTGTGCTGAAGACAAATAAGCCACAGGGGTAAATAAAATGCCCACTTTGATTTCCTGTTGGTATAAAGACTAAGCAACATTGATGGGCACGTCCTCGCTCGAGGCACAGAGCGCTGAGGCTGGCTCCTCCTCTCCTGCGTGAGCCAGCCTGGACATGGGGACACGAGAGCCGCGCTGGTGCACAGCTACGCACCAGCCAAGTCCAGGGAACTTCCTGCTGAACACAGGGATCAGCAGCTGCTCTGCTTGCCACTGCACAAACTGAAAAGGCCAAAGGGCTGTCTAAATCCGAAGGCTTTCCAAGGCATTTCCCCAGTGCCACGAAGGATAAGCTGCAGTGGCACAGAGCTGTCCCTGCTCAGAAGCTGCCTTTGCCATCAGAAGGGAGAGGGGTTTTGTGCTCCTGAATGAGGGCTCTGCCCTCCTCACTGAGGAAACAGCCTTGCAGGCAGCACAAGGGCTACCGTAGCTCCTGGGGTCCATTTAATTATTCATGCAAGTTGTAACTAGATGCAGATGCATGGAGGTCTCTTACAATAGGAAATAAAATAGAAATACAGAGATGTTTGTTCTCCTGTCTCTCAACAATATATTTTCTCTTTTCACCAGCAGGAGAATCATCTTCCTTAACTCTGAAATCATAGCAGAAGCCATGCATCTACTTTATATTCCCACAAAGGTCATGACACTGGGTAAATTGTATTCCTCAGGGACACAAAAATATTTTCTGGGATTTCTGGCTACCTCAGAAGACCCAGAAGTAATGGATGCCTGGATTATGTTGTAGGTAGGGTTTCTCCAGAGAAGTATTTTGCTCAAGTTGTATCTGTTCCTAACCCTGCTAGGGAGGATGGAGAAAATGAGAAACTGACTAAAAAGGAAATCCAAAATATTGAATTTATGTAAAAGGAGGCATAGATAAGGGAACTAATTACCAACTTCTGTGACCTTCAGAGAAGCAGGTGACAACACCTTTCACATCCCAGATCACATGGGTTTTACACAGAGAAATAACTTGCCCTTTTCCTGGAACACTGATTCACTATGAATTGGCTCCCTTAGGCTACCAGCATCTTAAAATTTACATTATTATTCAAGTACAGAGAGAATTAGATTTGGTATTTTCAAAGATTTGCTAAAGGGAGCTCCCAGTTCAGTTCAACAATGGCAGCTCAACAGCAGGAGAAGCTGCTGAGCACTTGCAGTAGTCAGCCAAAGAACGCATGAGTGAGCAGCGAAGGTGATAGGGAGCGTGGTGAATCAGAGCAACTTACTACACACCCGGAGCTCATCTTGCTTTAGGCTTATGCTAAAGGCCTAAGAAGCCATAAGCAAGCACTGTCCTGAATCAAATGAAACCAGGTAGCGCTTTTCAGGTACCCTGTTCTCTTGCATGCTGCTGGACACAGAAACAGGTTGACCTTACCCATGCTAACCCAGTAGATTAGTTGGGCTTTGACAAACCCTAGGTTTCATCCAAGTCTGCTGTCATATAGCTGCAAGACAGAGAAGCAGACGGGACAATTCCAGTCCTGCTACAAGGACTGCAGATAGTTACTGATGGCAAGACAGAGAGGCTGGCTAGATTTCTCTTGCAACAGCATCACATGGGCAAAACGTGATCTAAATCGCAGCACTGTGCTTGTTTTGTTTTTTTTGGAGAAACTCTCTAGGGTGCAAGGCAGTGGAGGTCCTACACTCTTCCTCTTCCTTTTCATCTCCAACATTACACACCATAACAGAGACAAGCCAGTTTGTTCACTAAGGTGAGGTGAGGCCCAAACTCACTTTGTCATTCTATTATCGTTCTGACATGCCAAGTTTCATACATACATTGTGAGCTGCACTGATCTGGCGCCTGTACCTAACCTACCTCTGTGCAGTGGGTATGGCCACTACTCCAACCCTTCCTGTCCTGCCAGTGGAGTCTTGCACGGGGTCCCAGGACTGGGGGAGGACCTGAGAGCTGGCTCTCAAGTGTCCCAGGAGGTGCGCTGGAACAAGCATCTCTGAGCAGTACTGTATATCCACGGGCTCTCACAGTATAGTCCCTGCATGTCCTTGATGGGCATGAGAACACCCATTACCTGATTTACTGAGTAGTGCACATCAAGTCACATGGAAGTGGAAGGGCTGTATAATCCACTGAAGAAGTAATAGAGTATAAGCTTCTGTTTAAACTTGAGCTATGTGAGTATCTGGTGAAGTTACAGATGTCCAACTTCCTATCCTGTGGGAAGAGCGTACAAATAAAATTGCAAGACAACTCTAATATTACTTAAAACTGCCAATTCTTACCTCATTTCAATGTCCCACAAGGCTGCATCATCACTTATCCAGGGATTGGAAGGCTCAGCAGGAGTTATAAAGGGGTCATATTCCACATACTGCTCTGTGTAGGCTATTAAACTGACATATTAAAAATAAATAAATAAAAATCAGTGCCTGAATACTCAGTCACATGTCAGAGCTATAGATTTTTTTTCCCTTTTTCGTGATTTTTTTTTCCTTTTTTCCTTGCTTGGATCATTCAGTTTCTCAGCACCCACAGGATTCCCTTTTCCCAGGGAGGGTGTATGCAACGATTTCACCCACAAATTCACTACAGCATTTTCCTCAAGCTTGGCCCTGTCAAGATGCTGACAAGAAGCTTGATGTGGCAGCAACTGAATTGATATGTTAGGACTTTGTGCAGGGAGCAACATGACTACGAAGCATGTGTCCTCTTCATTTGTTGCATGCTGCTACTGCCTCTTACCCCCTTTTTATTTTTTTTGCAAAGACTTCTGCACCCACTTACCTTTATGCATTGTGAATAACTCATCAAAATAGAATACACATACACCTGTGAAGGATCACAGTCCTGAGTGTCAGATCTTCACCCTATAGGTTGTTTTGTCATGTTGGTATACTATTTAGCATAAAGACTCAATTGCAATATACTTCAATGGTAGTTTACAATAATTAATTTAAACATGTAGTAACTTATATAGATATTGGAAAACCACCTAGCATTTACACTAGGTTTGCTTTGTGCCTAGTTAGTTAAGAAATACAGGCTCTCATCCCAAGAGCTTCCTGGGAAAAAGGCTGTGCTTGAACAGGCGACTCAGGCATTCCACTGGGGTTGGGACCTGGGGGCAATTTTACAAAAGGTAGATGGCATACATGAAAGAATCAAAAGAAATTTGTCCTAGCCTACATGTGAAATACTCTGAGGCACTTTTTCATTTTTCTGTCTCTGTCTGACAACTAATTAAATAAGTTAATTGAGTCTCACCATACTGAACAACTAATCTACTTTCACTGTGATTGTCCATGGTCACTTTACCTCTGGTCTTCCACATCTCAAAAAGGCAAGAGCACGAAAAGACCCCATGAAACAAAGGGCCACAAAAGGCAGAAAGTTTCCCTGACCTGCTCTGCAGTAATTATTTCTTTTTGTTTGTCCTAGCTCGTATCATGAGGCATTAAAATCATACACTTTTGTAACCACAGCAGGTTCCCATTGCCCCTCAGGGCACTCAGGGCTGTCTCATCTCATTTCATTAATTACATTTCATGACTGCTGTGGGTCAAGGGTTGGAGGAGAGAGCAGCGTCCAATTTCAGAGAGCAGCAATTCCTGAGACATCAATGAGAGAGAGGGTTGGTTTAAAAAACAAAAAACCAAAAAAACAACAACAAAAAGGATCAATCAGGAGGTATCTGCTGTGAAATTTTGAATTGCTCCTAATAAAATAATAAGGTGGCATCAGAGGTGCTAAGAAAAGTACCAGCAAAAATAAAAGGGGGAAAAAAAAGCTACATAAAATGAAAGAAGGGAGGATTTGCTAAACACATTTTGCTGATTCAGTATAATGACAGCAGCTGAATCATTGTCTCGTTGTCTAAACAAGGCTACAGTGGGAATCCTACGGGAAAGCATTTCTGCCAAAATGCAAACCTGGACTTTTGGCCTTTCAGGTGCTGCAATGTAATTCTGGCAGAAGAGATGGTGGTTAAGAGTTCGCTGAAGGGTGCAAAGCTTGCACTGAGAACCTGACTGCCTCGCAATCAGGGGGCCCTGCTAAGCCCTCACAATAATTTGGGGAAACTGTGAGAATAACAGAGATTTGTGACAGATTTTCAACTAGGGAGCTGAGATTACTTCCGGTAGGAAGATGCTCGGGTTTTCCCCAGCCATTTCTATAATGCCTCGTGTATTGGGATTGCAGCAACATTACCTGATGCAGTCAGGGAAAATAGTAGGTAGAATTTATTCACAGTTTTGCTCAAAAGTTGTCAAATCTCATCGCCAAATCCTAAACCTGACAGCATCCAGGTCTCCCAAGTGGGGAGAAAGGATGTGGAAGGAAGATAAACTGTTTCCCAGGTGCCTGGAGCAGGGGTGCCTCTGGATGAGGGATGCCTCTGGCCCAAAAGCTGGGCCCAGCCTGAAAAGTGCCTTGCTAGTAACAACACCTCCTTAATCAACAGATCTGCTCATGGAGTGTGCATTTAATGTTTTGGATGCAGCTTTCAGTCCACACAGGTTTAATTTCAGGCAACAGATCAACTTAGGCTATCTAAACTCATTTCCCCCCACCCATCCCCACCACTGCCGAGCTGCTTGACCCATCAGTCCAATCCCACCCCTTCCTTCCTGCTCCCTGACCATCCACCTCCAGGCTGCCCTCCCGGCTGCTCCTCATGCCAAGCCCTGCAACACTACAGCATCACTGCCACCCACAGCCACTGCATAAAGAGCCCCAAGCCCTTCCAGACCAGGACAATTATTTTCTGTCCAGTTTTATTGAAAATAAATGGATTTTTTTTATTTTTTTTTGTCACTGACATTTGTAAAATCAGTATAACTTGAACAACAGGTTCAAGTTATATCGGTCCTGCCATGTGGACAGGACCTGATGTTCAGAAGTCAGTGAGTTTTAGTGAGCCCCTCTTATTGAAAAAATACCTACCTAGAAAAAATTCAAGCAAAACACAACCGCTTGCCTGCAAATTACCAGCCTGGAAATTATTAGTCTCAGTATATTAAGGTCTCTGTAAGTGAATTCAATACAAAAATGACATTTTCAGTAAAGGAAAAATTTATCAGAACAGAACCAAAAAGCCGAAAACATAAATATGGATGCACTACATTCAATAGAACAAAATAGTGTATGCGGGATTTCAGAAAGCCTCTGAATATTTCCTTTTTAACTGGATAAATTTTCATTTAAATTGTTAAACTTTATGAGCTACTAGGAACTTACTGTTGAGCTCTTGCTATATAATTTGCCTAGTGCAGTGTACACATCGTAATTACAGGAGTAGGCATGGCAGAACACAAAATTTTATAGGGTAATGTCATTTTAATTTGTTTAAATAAAAAATCTTTTGTTATTTCTCCATAAGAAATCAGCCCTTATCACGCCCATCACGTTCAAGACTGTTTTACTCTAAAAGCAGTTACTGAAAACCGTGCTGATCCCCACATCTGTCTTAACGATTTTACTGCAAATGTGCAGAACTAACAAGTATCTATCTGAGTAAAGGAGCAGTCATCCTCAGGAAGCTAAATCTGAGCTTGTTCTTTACTTGTTCATAGTTTCCTATCAGGACTAAATTTTCTGCAAGCCAAATTGTGCCTTGATTTGCCTCTGTGAGAAATCTACTTCTATAAAACCCTGCCTTGGGTAGTCCAGATACCAACCTAGTACTTTCCATAGGGTTTCATGCGAGTAAGCGAGAGCAGAAACTGGCCCTACAACCCCGGTAGGAATAAACTCCAGTATGCATATGAACACCACACACAGCAAGATGCAAACACAGTACCAGTCTAACAGGAGATGAATAAAGGAAAAATGGATGTTTTTGAACTGAAAGAGGAAAGACTTTTCTGTAAATGAGCTCTAGGCTTGTGAAGGGGTGGGAAACAAAAGCCCAGCAACGGTTCTTTCCTTTGTGAGTCATTTCTTTTGCTTTTACAGTACACCATGCTCATTTTTCACCCATTTTTTTCTGCCTTCGGTGGCAGAAGGGTGAATGCCAAGTGTCAGTGGTCAGCAGACAGGCAGTATGGTTGAGCAACGAGGGAGAAGGATTTGCTGCACAGAAATGGGACCAGACTTTGTGTGTTCCTGCCCACTTGCTGTTTCTGGAAATGGCAGTTTTGAGATGAGGAAGTAATGGGAAATAATGAAAATGGCTACACTCACCTTTCTGCTACTTTGGACATCTTTAAACAATGCCTGTCTATCTGCAGGTTCAGAAAAGTTATCTGAGGAGAGAGATGACAAGGACATTAAGAATCCGGGAACTCCACAGCATGCATTGATCATATCCCAACCCACTATTGATTTCTCATTCCAAACAGCTTGAAAGTAACTCAAAAAGAAATGAGACCCTTCCCTAGGTAGTAGAAGCAGCTTATTAGCTGCTTCCATCAGGAGGCTCAATTTCATGTGGCGAAGTCCCTGAGGGGAGCTTCCCAAGAAATATTTAAAAGTAGGAAAGGCACATAGCTGGGGATGAGGCTGCTAGACAACTCAGGGTTCAATGTGATCCTCATTTTATAACACACACTTCCATCTCCCTAACCAAGAAAGTCATGGTTTTACAGTATGTTTGTACTGTGCTATAAACTAGCTCTTCACAATACTCTGCAGCCTATGTTGCCTACAATGGAAAAAGCTCAAGAAATGTAGTGTTCCAACTTAGTTCAGAAGATGACCCTAAAACTGGCAGCCTAAGAAACATGTCTAACTGCCTTTACTTAAATGCTGACCCATCGAATCTTGCCCATAGTTCAGTGAGTGCTGTTTGTTGCAGGAAAGCAATTCTGAAGAACTCTGTGAGCGGGGGCAAGGACACACAAGTTGGCTGGCCATTCCTCAGAGTGATTCTTAGTTTTCATTCCTCACGGTGATTTTTCCCGGTTCCCCAAAAGCTTTGACAGTACAGCCTGTAACAGTCACGCACTGAAAGATGCTTTTCCTTGCCCACCCCCAGTCTGTGCTTTGAGCACGCTGGTTTCTTCCCTAGCCTTTGTCGATGTCCACTTTTCTGACATCCTCAGTGATCTGGAAATGAATCTGTCTACTCGCCCACAGACAGAGTAATACTAGAGTCAAAGGTCAGTACTGCCCATAACACGTATCATCACATCACTGCTCAATTAATGTGCATCTTTAAATATCTAATGCTTTACATAAAGCACATGAGGATCAAGCAGTTAAAAAACCAGTTGATTTTACTGATTTCTCAATACCATCTCAATGCTCCATCTCCCTGATAACAGCTGTCTGATTTTTCTAGATGCACTCAGTCTCAAGAGAGTTGCCACGTAGCCATCTTCTTACCTGTTTCCGGAAATCCTCTTTCGTAGTTTTGCGTACAGGTTGGGAGGGCACGTGTACGGGGCTTTGGGGCTGAGACTCCTCTGTAACCCCATACACTGACTGCAGGGAAGCAGTAAACAAACAGAAGAGATTATGGCCTTTTTCCCTGTTATGCAATGAGGAGAATTGCAGTACGCAAAACAGTAAGACAACAAGCCAACAATTTCCTACTGTGTATTTTCATGCAGGTCAACAATCATTCAGCCTGGAGCAAAACTGACAGATCTGACTGCGCTGCAGATGCCTGCACTTGGGACATCTGCAGGCATGCCAGCGGGATGCCTGGGGCTTCCTGCACGGCCTGCTTTCCAGCAAAACTCTCTCACCTGAGACCTTCCCATTATGTGTGAGGTGGCTACTCTGTGCTGCTGCAATCTATAGGTCTGTTTCACAGTAAGTAGAAAAAGATTTACCCTAAATATTAAGATGCAGATGATAATTTTTAGCAGCTCTGAGGGCTGCACCTGCCAATATTTGCAGGATGAACCCTGGGAATGATCACTGTGGTGAAATGAATGGAGAAAGAAAGGACTAGAACTCAATCACAGGACATTTTATTCCATTTGGTTGAATTTCTTGTCATAAAAAACTACACATTGAAGAAAGAGCTTAACCAAGTGTCTATAGGTAACCTACAGATTGACTTGTAGCCATTTGTTTTCTGGACAGAGACTTGCACCTAAAGTAATACCAAGTACCCTGTTGTTCAGTACTTCTGCTTTTTATTTAACATTCAAAAGAGACGTGAATAGCTCTTCTGCAATTTAACTACCAGGAATCTGGTGACACCTGATCACAGATTCCTAATCTGGTGTCACCTCTAGAACCAATATATATCTAGAAGCTAAGACTTGCTGGAAGTCAAAGGCACAAAAGCTGCTAATGATCAAGCCTTTGAAATGACTAAGACAGGTAAACAGCTCTGAAAAACCTATGCCCAAATGATTTCTGAAAAATGGTACCTAGGCACTTTTGCCAATTGATTTTAGTTTTATGGGAGTGCAAAGCCAGCAGACATTTGGGGCACAGAGTTTCTTATAACCTTCTCAGCTTTGCCAGTCACTCTGTCTGTACCTCTCAGTTGGTAATACTGCAATAGTAAATTCACCAATTAGATCAAAAATGAACTGACACTTGCAAACCACTTTTCGTTTCTGTTATGGAAGTCTGATATACTATAGGTGTTAAGTGTGATTTACATTAAAAATAAGGAAAACCAGAAACTCAAACTGACCTTTTTAACCTTCTGTGGGTTTTTCATACGACGACACTTTCTAATGTCCATTTCTGTGGTGTTTACGCAACCTGGCTGAAAAGAGATGGTTAAAAAAAGATGGTTATCATACTACTACTTCCTGTTTACAATCTATACGTTACCTTACCTTCCTAAAATATACAGTTAGATCTTGTCTGAAAGTCTTTCCTTAAGTTTGCATCCCATAAATTACGCTTGCTAAATAAGAGAGTGCAAATACCCAAAGTTGGCATCTCAGCATCAAATCCATTTGCTCATAACTTAATTTGCTCATAATCCATTTGGCACTAAGAGGAAATACCTCAGCTAAGAGAAGAGCTTTTCCTAGGAAGCCTGTGCCAAACCGGGTAAGCTGCTTTTCTTTTCATATGCACAAAAAACATCTTCAAAACTTCACATTTATCGTATATTTCTAAGTCAATAGTTCCATGCACGCACAAACCTAAAATGTCTGAAATAATCTTGTGGCAACTTGTTTTTAAATTGTGAGGAAAACCCATGTGGTGACTTTAAAGGCAATATCTTTGTGCAATTCATAGCACAGTGTTTACTAGCATTAAAACTTTCCTGTCCAAACCTGGAAAGCCTCATCATTTAAAAAGAGCTTTACCACAGGCCTGTGCACATCCCAGAATGCTCTCTCCTGGCTGTCCAAAATTTTCCTTTCTGTTTTATCCTTTTTCCTGTCGATTCTGAAAACAAAAGCATAAACATGAGTCACCACACAACTAATGTTTTCTTCCTTGTTATACTTCCTAGATGGGGTTTTGAACCCAACGACAAAAAACATTTTTTTGGTGTAGAAATGTCACACACTATCTTGCAAGGCCATGTGTCATGGACAAAATATGTCACTGATGTTTACTCCAATACATGTCAAGAAAAATTTTCCAATTAAAATGGAAAAATTAACCTTAGCATCTCTTTTTTTCTTTCTTTTTAATTTTTTCCCCCCCATCTGGTGAGGAAAACTCCCTTTCCTGACACACTGTCCCCAGATCTGTAAGTTCACATTTGGCTTTGGCTCTGCCAACACCACCTGGTCTGTACCTGTTGGCACCTCTTTACTCCGGGTGTAGGCCCACCTTGGGAGGCTCCGTTGCACCCAGTGGCACAACTGCTAAGACTTCAGACTCCTATGGGGCAGCTCTCCGAGGCATCACCTGCAGTGACAGCACAGGCAGCACTTGGGGCCACCTCGGGGATTCCAACAGCCTGGCTCTGCCTGTCCCGGTGCTGGCAGAGGGCAGGGTGCCAGCACCAAGGGACAGGAGCAGAACTTGCCGCACGGCGCTGTGCAAGCCAGCACTCATCCGAAGACACGTGATGGGGTTGGCACAGGCCTAACTCGGTAATTTCAGCCCTGATGCAGCCAGTACATCGGCTCACTCAAAGCGCACACATCAAAGGCCACTGGAGGTTGTTCAAAGCAGCTGTTCCCCTACCTCTCAGCAGCATCTAGCCATTCGCATCTGGTGCTTGGCTCTACGCATGAGCATAGCAAATCACCACCGGCTTGCAAAACCCGCCTGCAGAGAGACTAGATGAGATGCGGGAGGAGGAACTGCCCTCGCCTCCAGAGCAGATTTGAGAAGCTGTCAGTGTTCCTGTGCTGCCTTCCTGCACAGCTGCCACCGGGCATAATGAAAGCAGTGAGGGCAAAAAAAAAAACACACCACACAATCTAGAATTTCTGACCCTCAGGTTCTCCCTCTCCTGTTTTTCTCTTGGAGAAGCAGTAATCCCCAGCTGAGTCTGTGCTAGAAATGTATCAAGGGGATAGGAAATGGGGGACAAACTGAAGTTTCTGAGCACCCTTTCCCACCCCACAAAGACCTCGAGTCCTCCACAGTTACCTGTCCCTCTCTGAATAAGCTGAGATGAGAAACCAGCTCCTCATGAGCTCTGTCCCCACAGAAAAGACAGCAGCCACCAGACAGCAGTTGCTGTACTGAGCTGAGTAGCAAGCACGGACACCCAGCCCAAAACCACTTCTGAGCAGCCTTTGTGCCTAACCAAAGAGGAAGGTGAAGCCTTCTGCCTGCATCACCCTGCAGAGCACACGTGAAGTGGAGACGCTCTTCAGAGGCTCCAAGAATTGTCTACGTGGGTGCTTTGTGCTAGACCCAGATTCTTGGCTTCTGTCCCCAAACTTACTGATAACTCAGTGTTCCGCATTTCAAAATATGATAAAGACACAGCGTATCTAGAGGCTCTGTGGCTGCAGTTTTGGAGCACTACAACAAGTTTCCCTCATAAGGTGTTTTGCTTTGAAAATACTGCGTGGTCATTGATGTTCTCCTCACTTTGTGCTGTCCCTCATTTAGTGTGTACAACCTGAAGGTTGGTATACGAGTGGAAATCCTGTGTGCAGACAAAGATGTGGGAGCCAGAGCAGAACTTGATAACCAGAGAAAGGTTTCCAGGTGTTTTTGTTTTCTCTTTTAATTAATTTTCTGCCATGCGTTACACCATGAATTCCAACCCAACTTTTCTTCATGAAAAGATGAATAAGTAACGGTGACCATATTAAAAAAAAAAAAAACAAAACACACGGAATTTAAATGTCTTTTAGGTGATAATTTGTGCTGTAGACAGAATACAGAATTTTGTTTAGACTTAGATTTTATTTTTCCTCTTGGCAACAAACCTTTACATAACTGAAAGTACAATTGCTATTGTAACTTCTAATTTTCTCTTCTAAACAGAAAGCTGGTATTCTGTTCAGAAAAAAAATCCCTTAATTACCTTGTTATTTTGAGGATAATTATCATGTGATTAAATAGTGCGTAATTACAAGATGATTAAGCAAAGAATTAATCAAAATTCCAACGAGTTAATCAAAGATAGAGACCAATCCCTCAGCCACACCCTCAAGAAATATTATTCCTTAACTTTTTAGCACCTGATGCTGAAAGTGCAAATTCTTTCTAGTGACACAGACTGTCAGTACTGGTGTTCTGATGTTCTCTTCTTCATCAACCTTTCAATTTTACTAGTGACAATTACATGTACAAAATGGACACGCAGGCTTTTAAGTAGACTAGTCTAGAAACCCTGTACCATACCCATTTTGCGGCACTAATGACAACGTGCTAAAAACATTGAACTGTTTTCAGAAAGATGTGAAAAAATGTGGATTTCAATTATACGTAGAAAGTGGGAAGAAAAGTATTACATATGAATAAGTTTCATGTAAGCGGCACTCGACTCTTTACACAGTTAGGAGCACAAGCTGCAGAGCAGAGAACAGACGTACAACTGAGCTGACTGGGGAATGGTATAAATGAGAAAACTAAATACAGTCTGCTGTACATACCACCTTTATAAAAGTACTTTTAAGTAATAGCATTTATGAACTTCGAAATGCTTAAGCACAGAGTTACACAGACAGATGTCGAAGTTTTGTTCTTTCCATTTATTCGAAACAAAAATACTATACCAAAGTAGAAGCAGAATGTGCAAGTGAATCGCCCAACCTCACACAGACAACTCAGGCTCAGGAACTCCCGACCAACATTTCTACACACTGCTTAGCTGCAGTAAAGACAGTGGCAGAGAAGTTTTATCCTCACAGAGCCCCCCTCCCTGCCCAGCCCCAGATACTGGTGCAGATCTGCTCCAGGACTACTCACTTCACTTGGGCCTCAGCTTGCATGAAGATGAATTCCCACTTCCTTGCAAATGCTCTCTGAAGCCTTGCTAAGTTTTCCTGACAAAAGATGAAAATAGTAGAGAACAATTAATTCTGGTAATTATAGCAATTGCTTGAGAGCATAGTTAGCATGTTGGGAGTTTATTTTAATTTATTTTTTTTTTAAGCTGGAAAATTCAAGACATGGAAATCAGCATTGGTTTCAGGTGAATTATCCCATAGGCAAAGCAAGGTTTTGACACATCTTTTCAGTCTGCAGCCAAGAGAACCCTGTCAGGAGAAGTAATAGAGTGTGATGAAGACAGCCCGAGCTCTATTAGTAAAATAATGATGGAGTTGTTCCCAAAAGATAGTACTGAGAAGATCTGCAAAGCTGACAACTTTCATTTCTGAGAGCAGATGGCTGCCACCTGCACGTTTTCTTCTCTTCCCACTTTCCCTTCCTCCCCCCTCTGCTCTCTTCAGGCTTTTGCTAAGGTGCAAAGCCCGAGCATCCCTCGCTCTGCTCAGCCCTGGTCACTGCGGAGAGCACTGCGCAGCTGCACAGCACTCAAGTCTGGGAATTGCCAGGATGATTCACAAAAGGAAATGGCTTGTTTGTCTCCACAATGAAAACAGCTAACTGTAGGGACCAGATCCAGATGCAGCCTTTCTCTGCATCTGAAATAAGAGCTCTGGTCTAGATCCATTATGGAGAGCATCATGATCTGCACATTTGGAGATGGATGTGACATTCTCACAGCTCAAGGTCAAACTCAGGACATGGCAGAATTTCAGGCACAAATGGCACCCCAAAGTCACATATCCACAACTGCTTGGAGAAAGAGGCCTACGAGACCATTAACCTGACTCTCTTAACCATTACAGCTGGTTCAACTGTTCCAAATTTTCCTTGAAAATGAACACTGTTAGTTCTACTGCTGTTCTTGTTATGTCTATTCTCTTTGTTTCAAGGAAATGCTTAAGCACAAGCATTTCAATGCTAGGAGAACTCTCCCAAATTTCACTTTGAACTGTCATATAACACGTAGCTTGACTCAGTTATCATCAAGTCCACTCAAGAGTTTCAGTCTTATACATGGAGGAAAGCAGTTAAGCAAATGTTTTACAGCTGCACTGAGCTGCGATGATTTCCTTTACTGTGAACTACTTGTAATATCTGCAAAAACAATTTTTTGTGGGTTTAATTTTTTTAATATTTTAAATCATGTTCACATGTGCCCCCTGGAGTAAACATGCTGAAGCCAATGAAACATCACCAAGTGAAACATTATTTGAATCATGCTCATGTTTGGCCAATTATAAACTAAGCTAAATGCAATCACGCAAGCTTAATCATATAATGAAGAACCCTGCTTTAGCACTATAAACTGGGGGTAGGTGCCTATGAGTGATTCAAGCAGAACCTCAAATGAGATGCTGTCCCAAGATGCTTTTTAGTGATTCTCTTTGGAAATGCCAGGTCAGTGCTGGTGCCCGCAGAGAAGCATCCTATGCTAAATCACCACAAAAATCATTAAACGTACGGAATTCTTTCCCATTCCCGTATGCCTATTTCTCTCACTTGTGCTCAGCAACATCTCCACTGCTGGGTCTGCTTCAGCTCTCATAATGACTAGGAAGAGTTGGTGCCGCACTTATCTGATTGTCTTTAATTAAGAGAGCAAACTTTGAATGCAGAAGCGATCTCTAATTGTGCAATGCAATATTCACAAGAAAAATGAGAGACTGCCAAGATCTAATTATTTGCCATCACTGGTGCATTGCTACTCTCAGAAGACAATGATGTGCAAAAGTACTTAGTCATAGCCTCACTGCATGTGTGTGGGAGTGTGTGCTGCTGAACAGCCTTTTTTTTTTTTTTTTCTTTATGATAGATTTTTAGAGTACTTACAAGTTAATTGGTTGGCTGTGAGCAATTTTAATGGTTTTAATAATGAAATCAACAATATGCAGAAGGAAAAATTCAGCAAAATGAGGTATAAATGCATATGGACTATTATATTCATTCCTTTATGTCTGTACTTTGAGATTAGAACTCATGGGAAGTCTGGATACATTAGACAAGTGCCAATTTTTGCATGCTCTTCACTGGAAAGACCAAATGGTGTATATACGTATCTGTGTGTACAGAAGACCTAAAATTGTAGAAGGCGTGGAAGAAATAAGAAGTCTACTCTAGGAAAAAAAAAACAACTTGCAACATACGCAATACAAATGCATTCATCGTAACAAACATGAACACACAAGTCCACTAGAACCAGTTTTGTACACAAAGACTCCACTGAAACACTCCACACTGGAAATTCAAGTGTTACACCACTGAACTAGAAAGCAAGAAAAAGGCTGTATGATAGAAAGAAAGTTCAGCTGGTCAGCATTACACTGCCAGCATGAAAAGAAACCCACTCCAACCCTACCCCTCCTGCCTCCATTTTCCTATTCCTATAGACCCAAACCCTGCACTATCTGAAGCTGAATTTGGGGATTTTTTTTTTTTTTTTGATAATAACTTCATAACAGAAAACACGCCCTGAATAGGCCTGGTTCATTATTCTTACATAGTGCACTGAAAACACAGTCCAGGCTTACTACCTGAAGACTTTCCCTTTAAGGTCTGCGACTGTATGCTACGAGTCATTAGCAATTTAATTACTTAGTAATACACATGAAAATCCACCATTTTGTGTGTTGGTATCTGCAACATAAACCAGGACCCGTTAACTGGAAACAGGAGGCCTATGTAAGCTTGTGTGTTATTTGCTGCAGTCTTGGAGGGCTGGCTACAACAGCAGATGCTTTAACTGGAGATGCTGCAAAGCCAGTGACGTTCCCCATTCACCTGCCTGATGTTGTCTCCAGATCAACCTTCACACAATTCCGAAAACTTAAATAAATAATAATAATAAAAAAAAAAGACACAGGAAAGGCTGACCCCAAAGCATAAAACTGCACGATTCAGTTGGCAAACAAAGTCCTCCCCCTGTACTCCCACACTTTGAACTCTAGCAGCAGTGTACCTACGGCTTCATAATCCGCCAGCTCCAGCCTGGCTTTGTTCTGCATGGTCCGTTTGCAAAGATAGATGGCTAAAGGGAGAAACAGAACGGAAAACAATTACAGACAGATTATAAGTACAAGATCTTAAAAAAATAAAACAATAATAATATTGGTCCACGCATTGTTCCTTCTCATCAGAAGGCAACACGAACCAAGGAGCGAGAGGGCTGAATACTCAGCTGACATTATATACTAGCAATCTCAGAGGCCTTAAACATCTGGGATATCTCATTTAAAAGTGCTGAGAGTAGATGCCAGGACCTAACGAGACGTCTGAGAAAGGCACAATTACTTCTGGGGCTGGTAAAAGATTTAGTGTTAGCAACCTGCTCTTTTCAGCACTTCAGGAATACGCCTGCCAAAGTGAGCAGCCTTGCATACCTCTGCATTTCTTTTCCCCTAAAATAAATAAATAAATAAATAATAATAAAAAATAATCAGGATATTGAAATGAAAACAGAAATACGGGCTAGATCTTAAAGGTACCATGTGACATTCTTTCATCTGCTCCATCCACATGTTCTGTAAATTTCAAACTGTTAAGAAAAGCTCTCTCCCTTTTCACCATAAGCAGACGCTGCCAAAACTGATGTGGTTTGGGATCCCAAGGGTCAAGAGGAGCCCAGTGCACGATTACAAACCAGTCCCAGGCTGCCTCCTGAACAGCCTCGGCTGGATGGCCAGCTCAGCTCAGTTCTGCTATGGGCTGAAACAAGGTCCCCAGCACACTGTGAGTACACGGGCAGATCTGAATTGCATAACAGAGTTCCAGTACTCTCATTATGGGATGGATCTGGAAGTAAATTGTACAGCTGCCTTGTGTTTTGGCCCTCTCTCTCATGTTGCTGTGGCAGGTACAAATCATGTCGTGTACCAAATGGTGAGGTGTACCAAACTGGACTGGGGCAGAATGCAAAGCATCCTCTACAGAAAACGACAATAAATCTTGTTCAGAAAACTTCAGCTTTGAAAACCATGGAGTTTTGATTTGCTGATAAAAGCAATTTTCTGACACCTCCATGCATGTTTTTCATTGGATAGCACCTCCTCTACTTAAAATATGAGAAAAATGGTGCTTTGGTGTAATTCTACTCTATGTTATTCCTATAATTTTAACATTCATATAATGAGCCTACATTAAACATGGTAACCAGAATGGAGCAGGTCACGTATATTTATTTTCATACTTCTCAAGAACAACTTCACTTGTAAGCCGTTTACACCACCAAATAAATTGAGAGCCAGTCATCTCGCAGTACTTCCTCATGTGAGGCAGTGACCTGCCGTTAGCAAGTTCATTCCTGTCCTGTGAGCAGATCCATGCAAATAAAAAAAGTAGGAAGAGCTGCTGGGATTTCAGCTTTATTTGGGCCTACTGCTAGTTTGGGATTATTTCCTGGGAAGACTCCATCTGCACAGACCCCTGATATGCAAAGGCTGATTATAAGCATATGTTAGAGATTTGTGGGATAGATGAAAATCTGTCACTACAGGGCTCAGAGAGCAGTTGCATCTTGTCCAGCTGTGGGTCAGCTCATACAGGGCTTGATTTTGAGGAGTATTGTTCCATTCAATGCCTTTGCAGCACAATAACCTGACAGTGAAACCCAGTTTCTTATCAGACACTACGGGAAAAAAACAGAACTCCCCTCTTAAAATTGTTATTCTGATATTTACAGAAAATGTGTTTAGTGCAGTTCAGACACATATATGGTGACTGCTTGTAAAATCTGGAAATTATTTTGCACATAATGAACAGCAACACATTTTCTCCTAAGCAGTCGCCTCACTGGGATAAACACATAAGTCTGTATTAGCTTCCCTGCAGATGAGGACTGCAAATGAACTATCATATGACAGACACCATTGCAAGCTACTTCCCCACCCCAGCAAATGATTTCCAGAATCCATAATGGTGAGTAATTATTGCCTGGGAAAGAAAAAATTATTATTCAGGGAGGAGTTATAAACTGATCTTAGATTATGAGATATTTCAGAAGAGGCATTTCCAGAAGCTCCTGCTTTATGAGCATGCACATGGATTCACTTCCTCTTCCAATGCCACACCAGGATGCACCAATTGATTTTATCATTTAGCTGTGAAAGAAGTGTAGTTCTGGAAGAGACAGCAATATTGCACGGAGACAGCTAAAGATAACAATACTGACATATTTTCTTTATGTATTATCACTGTCTGCAGGCATTCACATGTTTAATACCCCATGCTGCAGTTTATTAGCTCATAAACCACGCTCAGTCTTCTCTTTTTACCAGCTATCAGCTGGTAATCTTAAAAAAAATAGGAGGAATAAGTCTGATGTCATATATCACGGAAGCTTAACTATGGGTTGTCATCAGTTATATACTGGCTTATTGATCAGCCAGATGAGTGCCCAAATGAGGTAACTTTTTATTGATCAACATATCAAATTCAGCTACAGATCAAAGTATATTCTCCCACAAAAGCAATACTGATATTATTTAAGATTCCCGAGGAGCAATATTCTGCTTGCCATAAATCTTGCTGAAACGAACAGAGCTATTGGAGAATGAAGGCAACAGTACATAACAACCTGGCCCCACTGAACTCATAGGCTAAAGGACATTTTTTTTCCCAATCTCAAACTTTGTGTACCAACTTTCTGCAATGAAATAATTATAGCCTCACCATAATCTGTGTTTTCTGGTTCCCAGCAGTTTGAAGGCCAAAAGTACGGTGCCTAAGAAACAACATATGCATGTTCATAATTTAAGAGATGAAAAACAAATCAGACGCAGAAAAACATTTTGAATACAAACAGAAGAATCACGAAGTCTAAGGCCCAGTCTCTGCTCTAAGGGGAAACACTGCTACAGGTCTGAGGAAAAGTGAGGATGCTTTTCCAGAAAGGTATCATCACCAACATTCCTCACTGAAGGCAGAGACTCTGTAATACTGATTGAGGATGTCCACCCTGATGACATTTTAGACAGTCTTGCTATCTTATCTGAATATGGACCTCTTACTCTCTATCCCCAGAACCTCCTCTTTCCCCAGAAATTCACAGTCACCCTGAACCTTTTTCTTTTTGTTAGGACCATGAGAAAAAAACAACTTTGTGGCCTTTTATATACACCACGCACCACTTGTTTTTTTTGGAGCAGCTACCAGTGTGGTTGACAGCCAACAAAACAATTTACTTTTAAAATAAATCAGATGGCAGAGCTCAAAACTCTTCTGATTACAGTTGTTTTGAAAGCAGAAATCCTGCTGAGTTTACTGGTTTTGTTTTCTGTCCAGGTCTCCATATTGCAGTTGCTACAATTAATTACAAGATTACATGTAGCTGCATTTCAATTTTGACACAAATGAAAAATAATGTGACCACATAAATTACAGAACAGTGTTTTGCATTACTGATGCAATTCCACAAAAGAGCACAGGACATCACATGTATACAAAGACGATTTCTTGCACCAAGGCACAGCGAGAAAACACGGAGGGATGCAGCAATACACAGTTCAATGTTCCTCACTGATATATATATTCCCTGAACTTCACAACATGACAACTGTTAAAGGATAGACTGATGTTGATGTAGAAAGCAGCAGCAGTGGAATAATGGAAAAGAAAAATGATTTTATCGGGTTATTTCTGCAGAAAGCTGCTGAGGAGAACTGTTGCAGGAAACGACAACAGGCAAGCAGTAAGCAAAATTGCAAGAAAAGATAAGGGAAGAAAAAAGAAAAGTCAATAAGCAGTCAAGACTACTTGATGACGTTGTTTACAGGGGCTTAAAATAAGAAAAATAAATTAAATGATACTCTGCTTTTGAAATCTGGCTTTTGAGAGCTGCACGGGACAGCTTGATAACTTAACTTCCTATGGCATCTCTCTTAAAATGAACAAAAATACAACTAAATAGGCAATCAGCAGTGTCCCTGCTTCTGCCAAGTCTTGCACGATAGGAGGAGTAGGACTTTGTGAAAAGCAAGGGAACTGTCATGAAAAATCTTAGTCTGAGTGACACCAGGTAACCAGAAGGTGCAGAGAGATAAGGGGAGGTCTGCGATTTCCTGTGTTGTTTTTTTTTTTTGTTGTTTGTTTTTCCCTGTGCTGTTGGTCTTACATGATAACAAAACCACATTAGCAGTAGGTCTGAGAGCCTGAGCAGCAGATGCAAAGATGAGAACAGGATTTTCAAATAAAAGCTAAAAAAAACAACAAACAAATAAGCAAAACCAACAATAACAACAAATGAAAAGGAGGAATGGTAGAGTGAATAGAAGAAAGGTCACAGGAAAGATAAGGGAGCTGACAGAGATCATGTAACAGAAAAACAAATTCAACCAGACAGTAGGTTTGAACTTACTGCTTCTTTTAAAGTTACCCAATCTGTCTAAAATAAGTTGTGGCAGCACAAGCTTTTGGTTATTGAGGAACTTGACAGCAGCAGATTTTGGAAACGGCATTGAACTCAAGCACAGGATGCTTTAAAAATTGGAGGCATCCAATCTGGGGGCACAGACACTACGGGATAAAGGTGTCTCAGCTAAGGTGACTGACAAGGTCACGCATCCCCTGTAAAAGATCTGAAGCCTGAAGTTTGCCCCCTCCCACCTCAATCTGTTACCAGGAGAGGATAAAAACATGAATTTTCTGCTCTACTAGAGCTCAGATGTCCCACTCCAAAGTTTGCCCTTGCCCACTTTGGACAGAAGGGTGGCTACTCAGTTCTGCAGTAGCCAGCAGACAGTAGAAAGGGCCACAAGGAAGGCTGAGGGCTCACCAACCTGAAAACGATAGAATGTCCCATCATCTTTCAGGGTAAGGACGTGGTCTGAGATTGGAAAGACGTAACCCTGTGCAGCAATAAGACTTCCCAAGTGTATTGCTTCCCCTATGAATGAGAAGGAAAAGAGAGATACGAGCAGTGATACCTCAGGATGATGTACAACATGCAATCCTCTGCTTTCAGCAGCAGGTCTGGTGATGACTTGCATATGACCTCATGCTCACAAGCCATGTTGTACCCGTGCTGCATCCTTACACCTTCCAGTGGAATCACATAAAGCAGGAGAGCAGAAAGCAGCCTTACAATACAGATGAAACATTACTCAAACATTTAACCCGCTGTTTTTGTGTATACAAAATGTCTCGCACCAATTCAGCTGTAGAATCTGAATTTCACTTCAAAGCAGATTATCCACCACAGGTGACAGCTGACAAGAAGCGTGCTCCATCAGTGAACCCCACTTGCTTCTGCCAAATTAGAGGAACATCTGCAGCACCAGATCATTATTCAGCATCTTTGTTCATAAAGAGAAATCCTAATGCTGCAGCGCTGCCATTTGTTAGAAGAAGCGGTGCTGAGGTAAGAGGTGCTAGCATATGTTAGCTCTGCCAAGGCAACCCTCACCACCGCAGAGGTACCTCTGCACAGATTTTCAACTGATGTCAACTGTCAAAAGCTGCACCTACTTTCTCAGAGTTGCAAAATACACATCAGATGATCATGTGTGCCCAGGCAGATAATAAATCTATTGTCGGCAGCTGAAGTGCAGGTTTGGGATTTGACTGGATTCATGAGAAGGGATGTGTGGAGAGGGTTGCTCCGTGTGAGACAACGCTGCCTCTATTTCAGGTTTTACATGGTGACAGCAGAAACAGACTGCGAGATAAGTTGTTGATTTTTAGTCTTTCCAGGAAAGAAAAAGAAACTTCTGGACCTGCAGAAATCATTTCTTTCGTTCTCCAATAGTTCTCAGCTGTGCAGAGGTGATTGTTTTTTCTGAAGTGTGAACTATTTGGACTGCACCCATGCACTGATCACAGTTTATGGCTCATTATTCATGTATCTATCTGACACAATAAATCAGCAGCCACCATCTGATCCCGTGCTAGTGCCCATGTCATCCTTGACCAGCATGCCCTGTTAGTCGTGGCTACCTTTCTCCACACCACAGAATCCTGTCACTGTTTACCTGGTTAACCACACACATCTACCAACTTCCTTTCCAGGTCTGGGAACAGCTTTAGAATAAATCAGACTTTCTTAGCTAGCAGCAGTTTCACAGACAGGCTAGGACTCCTACAAAGCGCTTTCTCTGTGTTGTAGAACAAGGTATTAGACTTAATTAAGTTGTTGATTCTTATCTGTTTTCCTCCTTCTTTTCTTCAAATGCTTAAATCCATCTTGTTGTTCTGGTATATACTCTCTGCAGCAAAATAGTACCCACTGTCCTACAGCACACACACAATACAGATTAAGGGTCTGTTTGTCCCCAGCTGGAGTCACCTTACCTGGATCCTCGATGCTGAGGTTCTTCATAAGCCACTGTACAATATCAGCACCTGTAACAACAAAACAAAAAGGAAATATAAAAAGAAAAGAAAGCGCTGAACACCAAGACCAAAAGGTTTCTGAGAGCCCTAGAGAGAGATAACATTGAGATGAGATACAAAAGAACTGACATGATTTTTTTCCATTTTCCTTTTTAGCTCTACTGAGATTTCAAAATGTCCTTCCAGTGCCACACTGTAATTATATATTTATTGATAGGTACTAAGCCCAAGTACTCCCGTGTGCAATCGCAGACTTGCTATACCTTAAGTCAAATATTACTCTAATGGTTCCGTGTAACCTCTTCTTTTCCAGTAGCTTCTGTCACCTCAGCATACAGGGAACTGTTTCTGAAAGCACTGCCCAGCAAGGGGACAAAGGAGCAGTTACTGTCACCTTGCACCTTTAATGTCAGGGGCAATCATCTGTACGTCTAGAACTGAGTTACCAGTCAAAAAAAAACAACAACAAAAAAACAAAAACACAGTGAAAAGTCTAGCACTTGTCAAAGACAAGTGCTAGAAAGTGGGACTAAGTGTGTCTGAAACCAAGCTAGTGCTGAGTTGGCACTCACTAGTGATCCCACCAGCAGCATGGTGGCCAGGAGCAGAGAAAAAGATCTTTAGATTCCATTTTTTCTTTTTTTTAAATTAGGTTTTCAGGGGTCATCAAGTAGTAACAAAACTTGTTATGATCTTATAAACAGTGGTTTAGGATCCCTCTGTATGAATAGTCAGTGCTTAGCACACTGAGCGTGGATAAGAAATATCCATATGGTCATGAGGACACAGAGCACATACGAACATTGGACTGATCTTAGAGCTGTTTTCCACAGGTTGGAGCCACCTAGGAGTGCTGTGTTGTGGCTGGGCTGGTGGTAAATCTCTCTTGATATCGTCTTCTTCTTCTGGCACTAAGGAACTCGGATGACCCGCAACCACTCACAAGGCAGAACCCCAACAGAGCCCATTTGAACTAATTTACAGCCTCACAGACCTCAAGAGTACTAGCTGACCACTGTTTAGCTCATTTTCTCACACCCTGCATAAACAATAGATAGCCAAGAAATCAGCGATCCTTTCACTAAAGTAACATTACACAATTGAATAACAGAATGCATTGGCTCTCACCCATAAAACGTTGTGCTTTAATGTCTGGTGCAATAAACCAGATTTGTAGTGAGCCCTGACTTGTCCACGGACATCGTTATACATGTTCAATACGTGGGACGTTTTCTTGGTGTTTTGCTGGCAGATAAAAGCATGTTAGGCAGGGTTTGAGCCAGCCAGAGATGAACCACCCCTGGCCCAGATGTGCTTTCTAGAGCTGAGCCCAGCCCAGCTGGGTCACAGTGTCTGCCTCTGAAATATCATGTAGACATACTGTTACACTGGCTAAGCAGCAAAGACTCAAGAAGAGTTGAGTAAAACTTTTACTGAGTAATAAATTTACTTAGGAAAAGAGTTCTGAGGGAGCCAAAACTACCTGCTAAATGAAAACATGTCCAGTGAACAGTCGGAGCTGAAAAATATGTGGGGAAAATATTCAGTCAGTAACTGTTGCGTTTGACACGTTTATAAAACAGAAAATGTTAGTAACAAAGAAGGATTTTCCCTTTTGCCTTTTATAACACAAAAATAGCCTAAAGATATAACAGACACTTGGGGCTACACGAATATTTCAAGAAGACTCAAATTCAAGCACTTCCGTATTGTCAAGAACCAAACACAAACTCACAATTGTTGTCTTGGTTCAAGGTAAACCAGAATCTTTCTTGTTCTCCCAGACTAAGAAGGTCCACAATTTGTTCTGATTTTGGTCTCAGATCACAGGCTTGCAGTACTCTCTTAGTCATTTTATTCCCAAGTGATGTGACAGCTCAAATCTGAAAATCTCCTAGAGAAGTTCATTGTCTTGCTCAAGAGCAAGGGAGGTGAAGTGCGTTCTGACCAATCCCTGTCCTGGTTTCAGTTAGCACAGAATTAATTTTCTTCCTAGTAGCTGGTGGAATGCTGTGTTTTGGCTTAGAATGAGAAGAGTGCTGATAACACCCCGATGCTTTAATTGTTGCAGAGCAGTGCTTATACTAAGCCAAGGACATCTCAGCCTTTGCTCTGTCCTGCCAACGGGCAGGCTGGGGGGTGCAGTAAGAGCTGGGAGGGGACAGACCCAGGACAGGTGACCCAAACTAGCCAAAGGGGTATTCCATACCATCTGACGTCATGCTAAACAATATATAGGGGTGGCTAGCCGGGGGGAGGGGGCCGGACTGCTCGGGGTTAGGCTGGGCATCGGTCAGCGGGTGGTGAGCAATTGCATTGTGCATCACTTGTTTGTACATACTATTATTACTTTCGTATTATCACCATTGTATCATCATTATTATTATTATTATTATTATTATTATTATTATTATTTTCCTGTCTTATTAAACTGTCTTTATCTCAACTCACGGGCTTCACTTTCCATTTCTCTCCCCCGTCCCAGAGAGGGAGGGGGGAGGGTGAGCGAACGGCTGCGTGGTGTTTAGCTGCCAGCTGGGTTAAACCACGACAGTCTTTTTGGCGCCCAACGTGGGGCACGAAAGGTTGAGATAACGGCAGATCTGACCAGAGTGTGTTAAACTAAAATTGGTATAAGTATTAGACCTGCTTAATAATCACTTGTCATAATGCTGATTGCTTTAATCTCAACTGTGCTGCGCCTGTTTTCCAAATTGAGTATTATAGCACGTTATTTTCCGTATGTGCTCTCTGTCATGTTGTTTATCCTCTCCGGGCCCTGGTTTCAGACCATTATGGTACTGTGTGTTGTATCAGTGGCTTATGAGATGATGAAATATCTGGCCATGACTCTAACCTGGTATTTGTACTCAGTAACATCTTCGATTCTATACTTTGGAAACTGTATTTTGGAAACTATTAGCAATTGTATCTGTTGCCTTTTTTCATTAGGGAGTCAATCTGTGGAGGGGAAAGGGGAAGATAATTTTTCTTACTTGATCACTCTCCCTTTCTCCTTCACCACCCCTGTACCCTCCTTGATCACTCTCCCTTCCTCCTTCACCACCCTCTTATCCTCCGAGTTTATTACAATAGCTCTCCAAGATATTGAATATCCTTGGGATACTCAGACCAGCATAGTCCTGTTGTTCTGCCTCCTGAATGCACTTCAGGTTCTGCTTAAAGTTAAACAACTACTTAGGAAGCTCATCCGGAGATCTGCCCGGAGGCAGTATAGTTGTGGGTGGCAGGGAGTATGGGAGGATATGGGCAGGCATCTAGACCAGTTGGCACCCCCAGTGTTTTGGAAATTCACCCCTGAACAAGTGCAAAATCCTCAAAAACTGGCAGAATGCTTGAATAAAAGGTGTCGCGATTCAGGAAGTTCCAAAGTAACACAAATCATTGTAACATGCTGGGGCCTGGCTTACGCCTATCGAGCTGCCATGGATACTGCTATCAACTTAGTGACAGACCCTGCGGCCACTCCAAGTCCCGTGACAGATCCAACGGCCACTGTGACCCCTACGGTGGACTCTGCAGCCGCTCCAGTCCCAGCTTCTGCAGATGCTCCAGTCCCAGCTTCTGCAGATGCTCCAGTCCCAGCTCCTGCAGCCGCTCCAGTCCCAGTTCCTGAAGCCGCCCCAGTCCCAGCTCCTGAAGCCGCCCCAGTCCCAGTTCCTGCAGTCGCTCCAGTTCCAGCTCCGGCCGCTACTCCAGTCCCAGTTCCTGCAACTGCTCCAGTCCCAGCTCCTGAAGCTGCTCCAGCTCCAGCTCCTGAAGCCGCTCCAGCTCCAGCTCCTGCAGCTGCTCCAGTCCCAGTTCCTGCAGTCGCTCCAGTTCCAGCTCCGGCCGCTACTCCAGTCCCAGTTCCTGCAACTGCTCCAGTCCCAGCTCCTGAAGTCGCTCCAGCTCCAGCTCCTGAAGCCGCTCCAGCTCCAGCTCCTACTGCTGCTCCAGTCCCAGCTCCTGCAACTGCTCCAGCTCCAACTCCAGCTCCTGTAGCCGCTACAGCTCCGGTTCCTGCAACTGCTCCAGCTCCTGTAGCCGCTCCAGCTCCTGTGGCCGTGTCAGAGAAACGAGCTGTAGCAGTGCAAGTTGACCCTGCAGAGGGCATTCCAACCCCTGTGGCAGACCCTGTAACAAAGTCAGAGAAACGAGCAGTAGCAGTGCAAGCTGCCCCTGTAGAGAAGGTGAAAATATGGTATAGAAATTCAAGTCGTTTAGAACGCAGAGAGTCTTCTGCCAATCCAGGTAAGGCTTCTGCCAAAACTAAGTATAGAGATGACGAAGATGATGACGATGCTGGGCCGTCAAGGATTCAGGAGGAGGAAGATGAGGATGCCGAAAGAGCAACAGTAACTACCCGAAGCCTAAACGAGCGCGAGCTACGAGATGTGCGAAAAGATTTTGGTCGCTGTATAGGTGAGCAGCTTGTCACCTGGCTGCTCCGGTGCTGGGACTCTGGAGCCAATTGTGTGGAATTAGACGGCAGGGAAGCCAAGCGGCTGGGATCCCTTTCTCGAGACGCCGGCATTGACAAAGCAATTGCAGATGGAGCACGACCCACCAGCCTCTGGAGGCGTCTCCTCTCAGCTGTGAGGGAAAGGTATCCCTTCAAGGAAGATATTTTATGTCTACCAGGCAAGTGGACCACTATGGAGAAGGGAATCCAGTACCTGAGGGAATTAGCCGTACGGGAAGTGATTTATGAGGATCCAGACCTCAAACAAACATCCACAGATCCAGATGAAGTCAAGTGTACACGACCCATGTGGCGGAAGTTTGTACGGAGTGCACCATCATCATATGCCAGCTCATTGGCAATAATGGCCTGGAAAGAGGATGAGGAACCCACAGTGGGTGAAGCGGCTAAACAACTCCGGCAGTACGAAGAAAGTCTCTCCTCTTCCTTACAGGCCTGCGTCTCAGCTGTGGAGAAACTTTCTGAAAAGGTTCACCAACTTGAAGAGAATCTATTGTCCTCCCCACCTGAACCAACCAGTGCCCACCGACCAAAGGAGAACACTTGGGAGAAACTTTCTGAAAAGGTTCACCAACTTGAAGAGAGATTATTCTCCTTCGCACCTGTACAAAGCAGTGTCTCAGCTGTCAGGGGTAGGCGTTCACCCACACAAGGAAGACGATATGGTGGGTACTCACCCCGTGCCACCCTGTGGTTTTACTTACGAGACCATGGAGAGGACATGAGAAAGTGGGATGGAAAATCTACCGCGACCCTAGAGGCACGGGTACGTGAGTTGCAAAAGAAAACAATCAGGAAAAAGGGATTCTCCGAAAAGTTTGCTGCTCCAACTTCCAGCAGACAGTCCTTCAAACACAGAAACGAGGAAGATTCTGACCAGGATTAGGGGGGCCCTGCCTCCAGCCAGGGGGAGGAAAGGGACAATCGAGTTTATTGGACTGTGTGGATTCGATGGCCTGGCACATCACGCGCACAGAAGTATAAGGCTTTAGTAGACACCGGTGCACAATGTACTATAATGCCATCGAGCTATAAAGGACCAGAGCCCATCTATATTTGTGGAGTGACAGGGGGATCTCAGCAGTTGACTGTATTGGAGGCTGAAGTGAGTCTGACTGGGAATGAGTGGGAAAAGCACCGCATTGTGAC
Organism: Aythya fuligula; assembly: GCF_009819795.1. NCBI lineage: Eukaryota > Metazoa > Chordata > Aves > Anseriformes > Anatidae > Aythya > Aythya fuligula. Next base: position 35,424,730 of record NC_045563.1, read on the forward strand.
TGGTCCGGATGCTCCATGTATCCTTGGCATAGACTATCTTAGAAGAGGATACTGCAAGGACCCAAAAGGGTTCCGGTGGGCTTTTGGTATTGCTGCCTTAGAGACAGAGGGCATTAAACAATTATCTACCTTGCCTGGTCTCTCAGAGGACCCTTCTGTTGTGGGGTTGCTGAGGGTCGAAGAACAGCAAGTGCCAATTGCTACCACAACTGTGCACCGGCGGCAATATCGCACCAACCGAGACTCCCTGATTCCCATCCATAAGCTAATTCGTCAATTGGAGAGCCAAGGAGTGATCAGCAAGACTCATTCACCTTTCAATAGTCCCATATGGCCAGTGCGAAAGTCTAATGGCGAGTGGAGACTAACAGTGGACTATCGCGGCCTGAACGAAGTCACGCCACCACTGAGTGCTGCAGTGCCGGACATGCTGGAACTTCAGTATGAACTTGAATCGAAGGCAGCCAAGTGGTACGCCACAATTGATATCGCTAATGCATTTTTCTCCATCCCTCTAGCAGCAGAGTGCAGGCCACAATTTGCCTTCACTTGGAGGGGAGTCCAATATACCTGGAATAGGCTGCCCCAGGGGTGGAAACACAGCCCTACCATTTGCCATGGGCTGATCCAGTCTGCACTAGAGCAGGGGGAAGCTCCTGAACACCTGCAGTACATCGATGACATTATTGTGTGGGGTGACACAGCAGAGGAAGTTTTCGAGAAAGGGAAGAAAATAGTCCAAATCCTTCTGAAAGCCGGTTTTGCCATAAAACAAAATAAAGTCAAAGGACCTGCACGGGAGATCCAGTTTTTAGGAATAAAATGGCAAGATGGACGTCGTCAAATCCCAATGGATGTGATCAACAAAATAACAGCTATGTCTCCACCAACTAACAAAAAAGAAACACAGACTTTCCTAGGTGTTGTGGGGTTTTGGAGAATGCACATCCCAAATTACAGTCTGATTGTAAACCCACTCTACCAAGTAACTCGTAAGAAGAATGAGTTTGAATGGGGCCCTGAACAACGACAAGCCTTTGAACAAATCAAGCAGGAAATAGTCCATGCAGTAGCCCTTGGGCCAGTTCGAACAGGACCAGATGTAAAGAATGTGCTCTACACTGCAGCCGGGAGAACGGCCCCACCTGGAGCCTCTGGCAGAAAGAACCTGGGGAAACTCGAGGTCGGCCTCTGGGGTTTTGGAGTCGGGGATACAGAGGATCTGAGGCCCGCTATACTCCAACTGAAAAGGAGATATTGGCAGCATATGAAGGAGTTCGATCTGCTTCGGAGGTGGTCGGTACTGAAGCGCAGCTCCTCCTAGCACCCCGATTACCGGTACTAGGCTGGATGTTCAAGGGAAGGGTCCCCTCTACGCATCATGCAACTGATGCTACATGGAGCAAGTGGGTTGCACTGATTACTCAGCGGGCTCGAATAGGAAACCCCAGTCGCCCAGGAATATTGGAAGTGATCATGGACTGGCCAGAAGGCAAATACTTTGGGATATCATCAGAGGAGGAGGTGGGTCGTGCTGAAGAAGCCCCACTGTACAACCAGTTGCCAGAGAATGAAAAGAAATATGCCCTGTTCACTGATGGGTCCTGTCGTATTGTGGGGAAGCATCGGAGATGGAAGGCTGCTGTATGGAGTCCTACGCGACGAGTTGCAGAAGCTGCTGAGGGAGAAGGTGAATCGAGTCAGTTTGCAGAAGTGAAAGCCATTCAGCTGGCTTTAGACATTGCTGAACGAGAAAAATGGCCAGTTCTCTATCTCTACACCGATTCATGGATGGTAGCAAATGCCCTGTGGGGATGGTTACAGCAATGGAAGCAAAACAACTGGCAGCGTAGGGGCAAACCTATCTGGGCTGCTGCATTGTGGCAAGATATTGCTGCTCGGGTAGAGAACCTGGCTGTGAAAGTACGCCACGTAGATGCTCATGTGCCCAAGAATCGGGCTACTGAAGAACATCAAAACAACCAGCAGGTGGATCAGGCTGCTAAGATTGAAGTAGCTCAGGTGGACCTGGATTGGCAGCATAAAGGTGAATTATTTATAGCCCGATGGGCCCATGACACCTCAGGCCATCAAGGTAGAGATGCAACATACAGATGGGCTCGTGATCGAGGGGTGGACTTGACCATGGACGCTATAGCACAGGTTATTCATGACTGTGAAACATGTGCTGCAATCAAGCAAGCCAAACGGTCAAAGCCTCTTTGGTATGGAGGACGATGGCTGAAATATAAATATGGAGAGGCCTGGCAGATTGATTACATCACACTCCCTCAAACTCGCAATGGCAAGCGCCACGTACTTACAATGGTGGAAGCAACCACCGGATGGCTGGAAACATATCCTGTGCCTCATGCTACCGCCCGGAACACCATCCTGGGCCTTGAAAAGCAAGTCCTATGGCGACATGGCACCCCAGAAAGAATAGAATCAGACAATGGGACTCACTTCCGAAACAACCTTATAGACACTTGGGCCAAAGAACATGGTATTGAATGGGTGTATCACATCCCCTATCATGCACCAGCCTCCGGGAAAGTTGAACGATACAATGGCCTGTTAAAGACTACCTTGAAAGCAATGGGCGCTGGGACGTTCAAAAACTGGGATACGCATTTGGCAAAGGCCACCTGGTTAGTCAATACTAGGGGATCTACCAACCGAGCTGGACCTGCCCAATCAAACCTGTTACGTACTGTAGATGGGGATAAAGTTCCTGTAGTGCATGTAAAAAATATGCTGGGTAAAACAGTCTGGGCTACTCCTGCCTCAGGAAAAGGCAAACCTATTCGTGGAATTGTTTTCGCTCAGGGACCTGGATATACTTGGTGGGTAATGCAAAAGAACGGAGAGGTCCGGTGTGTACCTCAAGGAGATTTAATACTGGGTGAGAATAGCCCATGAACTGAATTGCACCATGTTAAATAGTATATTATACTGTATATTATCACTACCATGATTACTATAGGTGACTAATTAGAATGTATGGAAAAGAGTGTAACCTGAGCATGACATAAATGGTATGGAATAAGGGGTGGATAGATGTCCTGGTTTCAGTTAGCACAGAATTAATTTTCTTCCTAGTAGCTGGTGGAATGCTGTGTTTTGGCTTAGAATGAGAAGAGTGCTGATAACACCCCGATGCTTTAATTGTTGCAGAGCAGTGCTTATACTAAGCCAAGGACATCTCAGCCTTTGCTCTGTCCTGCCAACGGGCAGGCTGGGGGGTGCAGTAAGAGCTGGGAGGGGACAGACCCAGGACAGGTGACCCAAACTAGCCAAAGGGGTATTCCATACCATCTGATGTCATGCTAAACAATATATAGGGGTGGCTAGCCGGGGGGAGGGGGCCGGACTGCTCGGGGTTAGGCTGGGCATCGGTCAGCGGGTGGTGAGCAATTGCATTGTGCATCACTTGTTTGTACATACTATTATTACTTTCGTATTATCACCATTGTATCATCATCATTATTATTATTATTATTATTATTATTATTTTCCTGTCTTATTAAACTGTCTTTATCTCAACTCACGGGCTTCACTTTCCATTTCTCTCCCCCGTCCCAGAGAGGGAGGGGGGAGGGTGAGCGAACGGCTGCGTGGTGTTTAGCTGCCAGCTGGGTTAAACCACGACAATCCCTTTCCAAATATACAGGAATACTTAATGCAGAATTAACTCTCCACAGTGTGATCATGACCCCAGCTCTACTTTTCTTTTGAGAAATTTGCATCAAACTAAAACACAGTGCTGAAAGCAGATTCACCAGCCTTCCTTCCCCAGCTTGTTAAGGTTTTAAAAAAAAAAAAAAAAAGGTTTAAAGTGGCAAACTGAAAACATCAGCTCAGCCAGAACTACTGCCATCAGTCACTGCAGCATATAGGCAACACTTGAGATCACGGATTTTAATTCCTCTCTGTTAAAAATATGAAGTCATTCCTGAGTGTTGCCAAGAGCCTGGAAGATTTTATAGCTGTTCTCCTGTTGTCCTGAGGCAGACAGATTATCTTTCTGCTGAGTTTGCTGAACCATTATTTATCACCTGCCAAGACTGATTACTCACCCTCGGGACAATGACAAGTCTTTCCTTCCTCTGTTAATTACTGTCATCATTAATAGCCATGTCAATAATTAATATTCAATCATAATGAAAACTCTTTGGTGACATCTCCCACAATACTTTCAATTTTTAGGGTTACCCTCACATTGGCTTTGCTTCTGCTTGTGGCTGTTCCTATCAGCACAACCTGGTTTTGCCCATCTACAAACTCTGTTTATGCCCTTTCTCAAACTAGAAAATTCAGAGCTAGCCTTCTAAGATGCCATGAAGATGTGAATGAATCCTGTACAAGACCTTCCTCTATCAGATCAAGACACAGACTCCTTATCTGTAAGTTTTCCAGAAAATTCGTTCTTAATCTCTTCCGTAGATTAGGCCCAACTGACAGTCCCCTTTTAATTCACCTTCCCCAAAAGATCTTCTCTGGCTGATTTTCAGATTCCACGTTTCACAAGCGCCTTCAGAGGACACCCAAGGGTAACCCTTGATCCTGACACATCTCCACTAAACCCCAGTGGGGCATTGGAGATCTTCTGAAAACAAATAGTTGGACACGTTTTCATAGTACAAAGTGTTGCTGGATCTAGGTAGAGGAATGGCTCACATGTTCTCTATGCTCCTCTCTATGTACCTACGCTTTCTCTGAGTCAGTATGCTCAGTTCAAGGATAGACAACAGCCTGGGAACATCTATTTCCTCCTCACCTATTATGAAATTTATCTCATTGCTTTAGGGTTTTCTTTAAAGCTGAGGTAGATGAGGTTGCTTAATGCCAACGGAATAGTTATATCCTTATGCTCAAACAGATTCACAATGACCATTTTTTTCCAGCTACCTGGTTTAGAGACAGAGTAGCAGTTTTATACTGCTTGCTATTTTCTCCATTTTCTGTTCAGCCTCAGTGATCCCATAAGAGTAACCAGTGTTCCCACAAGGCCATTGCCTGTCAACATGACAAACGACTGGCCAGCCAAAGAAAGATAAATTAGAAAAAAGTTCACATGGTGTGAGGCCATTGGCAAGATGCAGTTAATGATGTGAGTCACCACCACTTTCTGTACTCAACCTAAGTTGTTCTAGCTCTGCCAGAAAATCCAGGGTTTACTCAGAAAACATAGAGCCATCCCTCTTCTACTCACTGTGTAAAACAGCCAAACACCTCCAGTGCTTTCTAAAGATCTGCTGCCTGGAGAGGAGACTGAGTCTCTGGGCAGAGGGGCCAGGACCAACAGCTTGGGCACGTCCCTAACAAAGTACACACACATTCATGTTGTATATGTCTGTTTAAAGGAATAAAAAAAATGCCAGAGGACTTCTAAGGCTTTAGCAAACGTGTATCTTTGCTTTTTTTTGAGGCCCAACCGGACAACTGCATTTTTTTGCTGAGTATCCTGAGGTGGCAGAGCTGGTAAGTTCTGTGGAGAGGAGCCCCATGGTGACCTGGCATGGACGGGATGCCACACGTCACCCAGACATGGCATGAGGACTGGGATGATTTGGGCCTCAAGATTGTTACACGGCCTCACAGCACACTGACAAATATTAGCAATGAACAAAGTGGGGTCTTACAATAAATTGAATAAACAGTGTAGGATCATGCTACAGAAGAGTTTGTCTCATATATACACCTCCAGGAGCAGGCATAAGATTTCATGGTTATCTCCTGACTTTGTCAGTGCTAGTGTAACCCTGATGCGCTCTTGACATATTTTAATGTTTTAGTAGTAGTAGTAGTATTTTTTAAAAAGGAATATGAAAAGAAATAGTGAAATGTTCAGATCTTTCCTAGACATTATCTACTCACTCCATGACACGCTACATGAGCAAACAAGCTGCGTGCCCAGCCTCTTTCATCAGTCATCTACAAACTCAAGGTTCAGACAGCATTTTGATGCAGGGGTGAAAATGTGTTCTCCTTCCTGTCACTTCGTTTTTGAAAACAGATGAACCCATTTTAGCACCAAATTTTCCAAACAATTTGCTCCTGAACTCAGACCAATCTTAAAATATTTCTATCAGAAAAGTAAGCCTGAAAAAAAAAATCACAAGCAGTCAAAAAGATTTATAAGAATACCTACACGTGTGTATGAGCAGCCACTCAAGCTGCTTTCTACTATGCCAAACACGGCAATCACACCAATAAACGGATCAAATGGTTTCTTTTTTTTTTTTTTTTTCCTCTCCACAACAGCACTGGGTCCTCGGTAAGTCTAGGAACAAAAGGCTAATTAACTGGGGTTTGTGAAAATAAATACATGACACCCATAGTAAAAGGCAAAATGATTTTATACTGAGTTTCTCCAAGCCTTCAGCACTCTCTGCTACCATTTTTCCCCACACAGATCTCCCACTGACTTCCACAGTGATTTCATCTAGGTTGGAAGCACAGAATCCTGCTCACAATAAAGATTTAATGCAAAGCTCTAGTTTTTACAGTACTGGATTAAAAAAAAAAATCTGGGTCTCTCCCTCCCTGGTATTGTGTTACAAATAATGGGGAAACACTTTACAGAACTTGCCTACGATACGCACATAAATAAATACCAATAACAGAGTAAAAAACCCAACACTCAGCAGCTGACTCAGAAAATGTGGTAATTGCACCACTCAGTGTCAGCAAGGAGCATCATCAAAGCTACAACAGCTTCGAGCTCCTACTTACAGAAATTTCCCTTTACATTAGGCTCTCTTTAAAATTCGTTTGTGAATTATTAACATCCATTAGCAGCAGAACTATTACCCCTTTTTGACCACAGCAGCTAAAGGTTTTAAGAAGTATTTATTTTTATTCATCATAACTTTTGAGTGCTTCAATTCACAATTCATTTTTCTCATAATAAAAAATGGAAAATATAATACTTGTGTGAAGCAAGGATGCTGCTTGCTGTAGGGTGGCAAGCAGCACGTGGCACTGAATTGTGCATGGGCACTCCAGGATGATAAAAACAAGAAGAACGGAAGGTTTGTAAACAAAATGGGTTTAAAACCTGCAGGTCCTCTACATTTTCCTGACAAGTGTGGGTTACTTATCACAGGGTTTGGGCTGATATGCCATTCCAACCACTTATTCAGCCCCTCTCTGTCTCCTTTACTGTTATCTACAGAGAGCTGTTCTGCATGCTGGTCCACTTATATCAAATGTCAATATTTCAGAGATAAGTCCCAGAGAAATACTAATCATAGGTGTTTGTATGTTGCTTTTGAACTTCAGAAGCAAGCTGTGCCTCTGTCACACGAGTGTCCATGCCTGTGTAAACAAAACACTGTGAATCTGATTACAGATTTATCAAAACCCTATTAAATTAATGGCCCTGACATCTGACTCTTGCTTGTTCCTGTTCCTGCCACCAGGCCCTGAAGCAAAATTAACAGCAAGTCTATTAATAAATTCTTTCACAAGAGGGAGCAATGACCCTCAGCTGCACTGCCAGGGATTGGCACTTGTGTTTTAGGGCAAGGGACAGAGGAAAAATTTCCAGGGGAAAGCAATGCCACGGGCTCACCCTGCTAATAGCTCCTTCTGGACTGCTATTTGGAGGGAGTGAGGCTGGCAAAACACACACACTGCTGCCACACAGACCCGTGTGGGCTGACCTGCCTGGGTAACACAGGCATATGCCAGACCCTAAGATCTTGGAGGTACCAGCCCTAGACCGCTCCTGTTATGACACTGCCCTCCAATAAGTGGTTCAGCTTTGTACCCTGAACGAAAGCAGCATGAGATACACCCAAAGACAGGCGTCTTGCTTTCAGCACTCTCCCATCAACACCACCTAACGGCAGGCTCAGCCCGTGCTGAGCAGCTGAGAGCAGTGGCCTTGAAGTGATCGCACGGCGGCCACGTTAGCAGGGCTGTGTCAGTGAGCCCCTTAATGGACACACGGTTAATCCCAGTGGAAGAGGTCTGCCAGCACGGCTTAACCTGGGTCCTCAACTGGAAAAAAAGCAGAACCAGCAAAAGGTCTTCTTCCAGCTGACCTGCACCGACACAAAGCAGTTGGCAGTCGGCATCAGCCTTGTTCTTACCCTGGCCTTCGATAGTGCAGCATCACTTCGGCCTGGGCCCAACCCATGTCATTCAAATGTGTACCTGTAACACCCACAGAAGACAGGCAGGCTGTCTTGAGAGGCATTATAAATGTATACGAGAGGCAGGAAAACTGCATTCCCGGTCTCCCAGCAGCAATAGTTACCACGTGCAACAGTACCTGAAGTCACCTCCTTTTACAAATTGCTAAGAACTGTAGATGTGTTAAGACGTAACTTTACACCTGCAATTTATCATAAATTTACAGTTGCATTTCAGGCTGCTCTGCCTTTACGTTACTCGAGCTACCGAAGTGGCTCGTATAGCTCCACAGCTTGGCTCCATGCCATGCAGCAGCGCTTAGACCCCGTTCCCCGTGCTGTCAAAACAACTCAGCAGCAAAACAGCCGGGGAAGCAACTTGCAGCACTGCTGGAATCAGGGCTATTGAAGGCTCCCGTGTCAGATCTTGTTAGGGCTGAAACATTTTTACTCTTATGCAATTCATGCGCACTGTCTTCAAATCAAAGGCAATCTCTCTGCCATTTCTATCATACTAATATTTTTAATAGCAAATCTTCTCCTGAAGGAAAGGGGAAGATCGATAGTGCACAGAGCCGACTGGTGTATTTCAGCATGGGGTTGTCAGGTCCCTTCACTTTGCGTCCTCACTCCCAAAGTGGTTTCAAATGCTGTCAAATGAAGTTCCCCCCTGCCCTCGCCACTGCTCTCAGTTTCCCTGCAGAGGTGTGAATGTCACTGACTTGTCTATGATAGTATGTACAGTGCACCCAAAGCTACAGCATTTTGATGGTTCTGGTACTATATTTGTTTGCTAGGAGTTCTGACCCTGTCGTCCTTGCATGAGCCAGGTTCCCATGAATTTTGACAGAAATCCTGTTTGCAGCAGCACTCAAATTTTCAGCCTCCAGAAGTGCTCAGGCCATGACAAATCTCTCTTACACAAGATCACACACTCCTGTGTTAACTATGACAACGTTTTCTCTCTATTACAGCCAAGAATAATTAGCATCATCAAATTTTCTAAGAAACCTGCTTTGTCCTGACACGTTGCTACTCTTTTCTTTCCCATTCTTCGGGAGAGGTTGGGAACCACACGCAGTGCTCGTGGTGATGCAATAACAGTCACATTACCTGGAAAATGAAATAACCCGACATCTGAAGCTCTTTTCCCTCCAGGAGTTCATCGTCCTGAAAATGAAATAATCAGGTCTGTACAGCTTTCCCCCCTCGTTTGCCTGCCAGGCCTTTCAATCACACATTAAGCAGGGTGCACCAGAGAGCAGTTAGCCTCATTGGACCTCTGCACTGGTGCAGCGGTTGGTCAGGAACAATTCTCCAGCAGGATTAAGGTTGCATGTCTAATAACTTCTAGCCAAGGGTAACTCTATATGAATTATGATCATTTAGCAATTGCTGACAATTTACTTTGCGCCACACAAAACAAAAAGGTAACATTAGCACCAGCATTAGAGGCCATAACTCAAGCAGGGCTCCCAAAGCTGTGCATTAGAGGTGTTTGTACTGGCAAGCAGCAGCTAGCTGATTCTGCTGGCAACACCATTCAAATGTGCATTTTAAATACGGGCATTTATCAGTGTGGATTTTAAATGTGTAGAACAATTTAATAACACTGAAACAAAACAGCAAGCACAAATCTGTCAGTATTCATAATTATGTTATGAGTTCAAAATGGGTAAATCGTTTTTTCCTTTCTCCTGTTTGATGGATTTCATAGGGCCGCACGTAATAACAGAACCACTAAAGTCAACAGTCTGCTTGCTTCTCTTAAATAACCCCCAACTACATTTTCTGTTAAGTACTCCGAGTGTATTTTACTGAATAATTGAAAATAAGCAGCATTTTGAAAAGCTAAAACGTACATTAAATGACTGCCATTCTGTTTAAACAAATGAATCCAGTGTCAAAACATCACATAGCTCAGAACTACAAAATATCCGTCTATATGATATATAAAAGGCATTTTTGTTTCCTTTCTAAGAGCAACTCTAGCCTGTAAAATACTTTTCTTCCTTTTAATTCCCCACTAAGAAGCTGAAGATCAGCATTTTATTTAACTTCTTTCTAGGTAAATGTGGATTTATGGTTGACAAAGCTGATGTGCTGCTCTGAGGCCATGATGATTTCAGGAAGCACCTGGCACAGCCTTTGTAACACTGTTCACCGGGCAGTGCCCACCAGCCTTGTTTGAGGTGTCAAGCCCCGAGCAGGCGGCACTTCTGCTCTCCTACCTCTGTCCAGCACAGCCTCACATCTTGAGGCCCAGCAGCTTCACTTGCATCTTTCCCATGCCACACCACACGGTGGTGCTTAGCAGCAGGCATGGCCCGCCTGTGCAGATTTGTAAAAAAACAAAACAAAAAAAAAAACAAACAAAAAAAAAAACAAAACAACAAAAAAAAAAACCACAAAAAACAACCTTATGATGCAAGAAACCATGTTCTAGTATTTTTAGTTTCCAAATATATAAAACCTCAAATCTTCTCTCCACATAACACATTAAGAAAAAAAGAAGAGCGAGCTATACTGTGTTGTGTAATGCCTTGGGAAGTATTTTGATTCATCAGAAGCTTTGCAATGTTGAGAGTGAGAAGTCTTAAAAGGTCTTCAGAGGAGAGTTATACAACCGATCAGAGAAACTAGAACTACATAAGATACTTTACCAAAAAAAAAGCTGATTGTAAATATCAAAATGAAAAGAAAAGCAAATACATTTCACCAGTTATCACAAGTCTCCCATATTTGCTTTCCATATTCAGACTGCAGTATCGTCAGGGTGCCAGCAGCAAGCACTGTGCAAAAGCAGACAGAGTTAGCCTGTCTCTGAACTCCATTCCTGGTGTAAGCTGACTGATGGATCGTCAGGGCAGCGGTTAAATTTCAATGAGCAGTGACAGAAAGCAAGTGCTGCTTTTGCAAACACCTGCAGACCTGCTAGAAACCTGTTTAACAAAGTCACAGGCAGAGACTACAGAACAGACACACCGCCACGTGGGCTTTATGGCAAATCAATGCTTACTTAAATAAAAGCAAAGCTTGTCTTAGACATGGGACAGACCAGGCCAGATTACGATTCCCTGCGTCCTTTCAGCTGACACCTCGTCCAGCACATGCTGCCTCTGCTCCAACCCCTTCCTACTGGCTCACCCCTGGCGGAAGCAGGCAGCCCACGGAGCTGTGGGGTGGAGGGCTGCTGGTGGGCACCCTGAGGGGCTCCTCCTGGGGGTCACAGCCTGCTGACCCAGTACCACAACGAGCTTCTGGCAAATCAGACTGACAGCACCACTTACAACGTTCAGGTGCAACTCATGACCATCAACAGGCTGAGAGGAGCAGAGGGAGCGGGCACCGTCCTCGCCCTGCCCCGGGAGACATGAGGGGGAGAGGGGACGATGTCTGCGCTGAAGCCACTCACAGGGTCACAGAGAAGCGAGACAGAAAGGTCCCAACAAATCACCCTGCAGAATTACAGCATCACAGCCAAACACAACAGGTCATACCATCGGGTGGTGCGTGAAAAGAAGCATGGAAAGGCAGAGTGAGGAAAGGGTTTGTTTTTCTTCTGTTTACTTCGCACCGTCCCCCCAGGATCACGCAGTTGGGAGGAAGAGGCTCAGATGCGCGATGCTCCCCTTGTCTCTGAGTCACCAGCGCCTTGTGGGAACAGCCCCCAGAAGTACAGAAGCATGCAGAAGTGTTTGTGAGGTCTTACAGGCTACAGACCTTGCCTTTTATAAATGTATTCGTTTCTGGTTTATCGGGGAGGTAAAAGAAATTGGTTGCTTCTGCAGATCTCAGAAATACAATCACATAAAAGCCTGGGTTAAGGAGGAGGACTTGTGCAGTTGAACTTCTGTAATGTGAACGTTTTCCTTCCTCCCAGAGGAAACCACCCAAATTTTAATGGGTTAAAGGTTTGACCTTATGAATTAAACTGAATCATTTATGAGGGGTGAAATGTAAGCAGCAAAACATACAAAATGCATTGAGAGAAATAGAAGTTTTAAAGAAAAAAAAGTTTCAAAGTAAAACACTACAGCAAGTTTATCTAAAGAACAGTACAACAAAAACAGTAAAGAGAGTCAGTTCCAAAAGACATTATGTTAAACCTAGGGAAAAAGTTTGACAAAAGTCACTTCTGTCTAAAAAAGGTTTTGCCATATAGATAAACTTTAAAAAAAAAAAAAAAAAAAAAAAAAAAAAAAAAAATAACAGAAGTCTCTGTCTCATTATTCCACCCCTCCTTTCCCCCCAAGAGCACAGGCCAGAGAGCAATTAGCTGGACTGCTCACTGTATGGTCTCTGCTGCAAGAATGAGCATAGAAGTGATGTGTGGAAGAAGTGGGACCAGAAATCCAGCTGCACAAGTGTGTGGTAACTTGGAGATCGTTAATCATGAGGTCTGACTGTAATTACATTGAACACATGTAGTAACGTTATATATATAGATACTATAAATACTATGTACATCTCAATGCAATATATGGTTTCTGAAGGCCACATAAAAATCGTAAGTCCAATCAACTCTGACATTGAAAAGGCTTCCCAAGAGGCCTCATATTTTCTATGGAAAGGTACTCCTCCCTTGGGAAGAGTACAGGCCAGCATTTGGGATTCTGTACTGCAAATAACACCGTTGTGACTCTGCTGATGCCAGTCTAAAGCACGGCTGGTCAGTATTTATGGCTGTGGTATCTCACAGACTCAGCAGATTCTGTCTACTATACTGATTTATTCCAAAATAAACTTTTTATCCTGTTGACACTGGGATTAGCAGTAGCTTATGCTGCACACGCACAGACGAGTGCAGACGTACTGGAAAGCAGAGTCCTGCAGTCCCTTATGCAGTGAGCACAGTTTAAGTCACACACTCTCCTCGAGCAACTGAGATTTGTTCCCCTCTTGCAGTCAAAGAGTAAAAGAGTAGAACCGAAGGAAGAAAACATGCAAGGAGCGAGAGGATATGCATGTAAAACCCAGTCACAAGGAATAACAACACAGATGTTGAAAACAGTAGGTATGCAAAAATGAGTTACTTTTGCCAAACCTAAATGGTTCAAATGCTGCTCTGAATAGGAGCCTACAAAACCACTCCCAGCAAATACCTAAATAAAGAGAGTGGCCTCTGTTTAAGAACACGTGACTTAAATGTTCTATGTTTCAGCATCAGCAAGGTTCACAAAACTACCTCTAATGAACCTACACCTATATGCTAGTCACTCATTATTCATTTGTCATTAGGGACGGCAATTCAACTCGCGTGTCTGCTGAACAGCAGCGCTGACTCCCCTGAATCACGTATCACAGGGTTTCCTCGTGTGACAAGGACTTTTCCACAGTAAACCCCAGTGTTGGCAATACCTCCATTTGACACCCAGCTTAGCTACCTATTCTGAATGAGCTTCTGCAGGAGTCTTTCCCTCCCTATTTTCCACAGGAACCCTAAGATGTCTAAAGCTATGCAGTGCACCAAACAGAAATAATACACTAACACACTACCCCCAGCTACTTGCTGAGGCTCCCTTTTCAGGCTAACATTTTCAAAGTTTTCTCAAAGCAAAGCCTTGAAAATGTGAGTCAGAAATATAAAAGATGACAAAGTCCTTTTCTGCTGTTCATCGTATCTGGACTTCCTCACCTACTATTCTGGAGCTTGGCATCAGGCACGTCTAAGTTTCAGTTTTGGTATGTAGTTGTACAACTTTGGAAAGACCGTACATAGTGTCTGTGCAGGTCAATTAACTGACTGAAAAAAAAAAAAAAGAGGTAATTAAAATATTCAGGTGTCTCTGTGGGTTGTAAAGATTAATGAGTTGCTGTTTACATGGCACACTGAAGACATAAAACACCAGACAGCTCCTCAGCGTGTTGAACATTAATACTAATTCCTGCCAATGGAGTTCCCCAGTTCTGCTGTCCTGTGCAGCCTCTCCCTTGCAAGTGCTTGTTTCTGGTTTTACTTTCACAGACTAAGCCTGTCAGTGCTTTGCAAATTTAGCTGCATTATGCCCAGAACAAACCACAGCAGATCCCATGGCAGGTAAATCAGGATATGGTTTCCGGGCTGCAATAACAAACTAAAAGGCCAGTATTCTCCTTTACTTGCCAGTTTACTCACAGACCATCCTGTGCAAACAGGATCAGTCTAAGAAAAGGCCATGCAAATCTCAAACCAAGATCCCAACCAAGTAACTTACAACTACAAGATGTTACTCGGCATTTGTTCTGTCCTGTCTAGTAGCACTGAGCAGATCCCTTTTGTAGGGCACACAGATACCAAGCTCATTTGGTCAAGGACCACATCCTTTATTTGGCCCGTTCTTCTCACAACATGCAATGCTTCAAGAGTGCAGCCTCACAGCTTCACTCCATGACCACGTTAGTTGTGCTGCACACGTTAGAGTAAAGGCCACCCACATTAAGGCAAAACCAGCAACTTACTGTCAGGAGGTGGTCAGGAGAGAAGAGATCAAAACAGGAGCTGATATTTGCTTCTCAAAGTCATGAGGATCTTCTAGCCATTTAAATTTGAAAACACAGAGACACATCACATATGCAGAGGTGATACCCTCATGATAAACTGCAGTACAGCATGACGAGCTATTGGCCCATTTTGTAAAGATACGACTCTCACACGAGTAACATTTCATCTTCCTTCAACATACCTTTCCAGTATCTAACATTGCAAGCCACAATCTGCATTTTAAGTTTTCCTTCTGTGTCCCATAAAAGATCAAAACTTTACTTCAAATTACACCTACAAAACCCCACAATGTGAGTCTAGCCAAAGATACATGTGTTTCTGCCAGAGTTGCTTTTGATATTGTGACTTTAATTCTCCTATTTTTTTTTTTTAATTGTCTCACCTATTATGCAGAGTTAGAAGTAAACAGCTGAAAGCCTAAGAATGAAGGATCTTACCCTCATAACAGAGAACAGTCACTCCTCTTATTTTTGGAGTCCTTAACACAGCAGAACTAGTTATCAGAATTTCTTTATACAGAAAAAAAATGACTTTTTGAAGATTCAAGGAAGGGGAAATGTGCAACTCTACTCCCTTGGCTCTTGTATGGGTTGGTACCATGGGATGCCATGTGCCACTTGCACAGTTCCTACATGTCTGGGGCTTATAAAATGGGGTCAGGACATTAGCTATTAGGCTCCAGTCTGTTGGCACGATCCTGTTACCTACTCTGCAGCACCAGAGTTGCCTAGCTAGCCCACTGAATGTTTGCCATCACATCAAGCTGTCCTGGGGGGGCAATAGCTGGTTGGGCTAAGTTTTGGTATTAGGGAAAAATGTAATTGCCGATAAATACAGACCAATCTGACCGCTAATTAATTCCTCCCTAAGAAGGCTGAAAGCTCCATGCAGACCCACAACATCCCCTGCCAAAGTACATGCTAAGGAAAACAGTCACACTGTTGATGGGGCTTAATTGCTTCCTTACTATTAAAAATGATGTAAGAAAAGTTGATCTATAACAGCAATAATTAATTTTTTAATAATCAAGTTTTCATCCTTTCCAAAGGAAGGATAACCAGTGGCTACTAGGAATGGATATGAATAGGACCCCGGTTGGCTTACATTTTACTTTTTTTTTTTTTTTCTTCCATGGAGATCTCTTCAGTTTTATCATTTTGTTATTAAATGCACATTTTTGCCTTAAACCTATTTTGGAGTAATGATATGCATTATGCTGGTTTAGATTGCTCCCTTTTATGAAAGGGAATTGTTGGGTATTTCTGTGCTGTCTATAATCAGTAAAGTATTAATTCCGAAAGCAAAACAATGCACCTCCTTGCCTGCTTCTCCTTTTCTTCTCCCAAGCTGTTTGCATCCCTTTGCCTCCCTGAATACAAAAAGGCATAGATCTTTCTCTCTCATTACTGCTGGGTCATGGCAGCCTAATAGCCATGTGTGCTTTTGAGAATTTCCCCCAAGTAAATACGTTACATCATTTAACTGCAAATAATGATAACCTCATATAAAACATCAATGCAACAAAAAGGTGTCCTATGTGCAACCCTTCCATATTTTTAAAAGATGATGGTGGACACAAATTTCAATAATGCCAAAATTACTCCTACCCATTATTCCATTTTCAAAACTGAAAGGCCCTTAGGAGGCTATATCCTGTTGACTATCAAAAGAAGATGCAGTGCCATAATAGTTAAAGCCATTTTTTTTTAACACCAGATTTGTTTTTTCAAAGGCACTTCATGTGTTTCACCTAGCCACATAGATACTGGAGGACCTTACCCTTGGTAACCAGCATTCATTTTTTTCTTGAGTTGGCATATAGTCTCGACTAAGCTCCATAATTCATCAGGCTATTTCTTTTCCCTTTACAATTTAGTAGTCAGCACTCTGTAAAATAGATGAACATTTCTGGGAAAGGCTGGGCTCATTTTTCTCCAATTACACTTTCATGGGTCATTATACATTTTAAAAAAACAAAACACCCCAAATATGTACACATTTTAGTTCATACACAATAAACAGCAATATAATTCACGTCAGTCTTCTAGCAATGCAAAGCTTTGCTCTAAAATGACCGATGATATATGAAAATTATTTTTTAAGTGTAAGTGGGTAATTTCTTGCATGAATGTACTCACTAATACAACATTAAAGGGACAAAGCAGTCTGTAATTCACATATTTGACTAATAACTGTAAGGCACACACTTCAGACCCTAGTGGACTTTTTTTTTTGTTCACTCCAGACATATCTATAACTCCATGTTTAAACCTAAAAAGCAATTAACAAGCACTGCACCAAATTGCACCATGCAGCGTGACAATCAAGTGTAAAAGGGCAAAACTTGGTGTCTTAACCACGTCCCAGAAATGGGGGGAGGAAATAGAGATAAGAGTGAATGAGAAACAAGCTAAGTACCACAGAACAGGTCAAGTGTGTCTAGGTGGGATGTGTTGGGATAATAAAGGGAAGATCACTTCCTTAAACTAGAGGAAAAGATGAAACTTTCACGCGTGCCATGCTAAGGGTGAGACGTCCTTATTGCTCTGCACAGGATCCTCCTGCACAGAGCAGCCGGTTCCTACACGTCGCTAGCAGTACCACCAGCTATGGCAGCATGTTCTCAGCCAGCCTCTCCATCTTCAGTTAAGTAGCTGAGAGAATAACTTGACCATCACCTGCTGTTTTAGTTAGGTTATTAGCAAATAACTACTTTAAATATCTACATGTTAACCTGAATGTTCTTTCAGTCACACGCTAAAATCCAGTTCTATGGGAGTACCCATTTGTATACGTCGTACACAAGGAAAATGTACATCTGTACACTCACAGGATTTTATGTAATGCAAAATGCTGCCAAAGAAACAATCATATTTCAAACTATTTTATAGAAGGCTTTTTTGTTGTTGTTGTTAATCTTTACTGCAAGCTAAAAACATCTGTTCTGCATATTTAAGAAATGAAAATATAATCATATCTAAACAGAATGGCAAAACATTTGTCTGAGTCCCCCACTGAGAAGTCCCTTGTAGCAAAAGGCTGGAGGTTGAAGAATATACTGGTACAATATTTCTTTTTTCTTTTTTTTTTGGTTATATCCTAACCCTAGGTATCCACTACTGGATGTGTGACTGGTAAGAATATTGGTGGGCACTGGTTTGACTTAGAGCCTACTGTTTGCAGTTCATACCTGCTAACTTCTTCCACATTAGTTAAGAGCCCTACCTCTACAAAATCTTCTGTACAATTATTTCTCAGTAGGAGAGACCAGTCCTCTCAGGATCTGCAGGTTACAAAGAAAAAGGCAGAAACAGAAGGGACGGGACACAGTTGACAAGGACATACCTTATCTTCTGTCCCTCCCAGCACCTGGAGAGAGTTTGCAAATGTATCGTCTTCACCATAATGATTCCCAGGGCAGCCACATGCATGGATGTCCACAGCAGCCTGGCTTCATTTGAAGCTACCCTTTTAGAAAACAAGTGTCCCAATGCCAGCAGAGATCCTGCAGTCTCTCTCTTGTGACTGTCCTGCAGAAACTCACCTCACACCAGAGTGCCTTATAAGGAATTCCCTAAACAAATACAGTACAGCTCCTCTGGACTCCAAAGCCCCTTCAGCAAGTTCCCCCCCCAAATACGGTATTGCACATAATCCTCACTACTGCAGCCCTACCTGACAGCTTTAATTATCTGTAGACAGTAGCTTGTATGCTATCCTGTGTTCCCCATAACATATCTTGGCATCTGTCTTCAACTCTGAAAGTTTAATAAAAAAGGTAAGTTTACGTGACAAGACCAAACGTAGCTGCTATTCATGTTAATAGGCAAAACTATATAAACCTATATAGGTTTTCGTTAGAGAGGACAGTGGAATCCAGTAATACCTCTCAAGAAATAAAGTTTGCTATGCAATATGGCAAAACAGGACAAATGCTGAATTCTGCATCCTTAGCAAAGAGAGGCAGAAGCAGGCAGAAACAGTCATGCTGATCAGCCCCTACCAACCAGCCAAGTGACGGTGCTGAAGAGCTGCTGAAGAGCAGATGCTGCTTTCCTTTAATTTAGTAAAGCCAGCAAGGTGGCTCAACAGACCAGCACAGACATGACGCAAAAGCACCGCAGGTTTTACCGCTCACTGGGGAAACATGTTAATGTGCATCTCAGCATCACCTGGAAAGGAAGTCCCCTCCTTCTACAGTGCAAACCTCCAGGTCCATATTAATGACCACTGTTACTCTGCAGTAGGCTGAAGTGAAAATACACAATGCCAGGTGACCGGAACAATCAAGACGACTTTTCAACCTGTCCTCACATACCCCCAAGCTCCTGTTTCTATGTGCTTCGTTGTCATACACATCTGCTCCGATCCCTGAGACACATGTACTATTCTAACGTGCCTCCACCAGGATCCTGCCTGCCACATCTCCATCCTCCCACACCTGTGGGACCGAACTCGGTAAAACTGTCCCCTGACAAGCCCACCAGAGTGCACGTCCTGCAGCTCGTTCCAACCCACAATGCCCCCCCACATCCCCCTAGAAACACAGCTTGCACCAACAAGCCTTCTAAGCACAGGGTTAATCCTAATCACCTGTGTGCTTCGATTAACTGGTTAGAAGTGACACACAAGCTGGGAGAGAAGGCAGCTCCAAGGCACACTGAATATTTGCTGGCTTTACCTGAGATCTGTTGTTCCTCCTGGAGTCCCAGGGAAGAGGAGTAGGTAGTGACAAAACCTGAAAGCTGTTTTTAGATAATCTCTTTCAACCCTAACAGAGTAAACCCTACTTTAACGACAATAGCGACAAACACCAAATATTGACAAACCCTCAGCCTGACAAAGCACATCAAAAGTTTTTTTTTCTTTGTCTGGTATTCTGCACCCTGATGGGACTTTTCCAGGGCCCCAGCTTTCTGCTGTTATAGTGTTGGTACTAATTTGATTTGCATAAGATGGATCTCTATTTCAGAAAATGCTTGTCAGCCTCAGACTATTTTGAAGAAAATTCATGCGATTCATCCCTGAATCTATCCAAAGTGATAGCAAATCCTTTGCTGAAGTAATGAGAGAGAATTTAATCTTGACATTCCTGGATTAAGCAGTTGAAAAGCAAAGACTAGAGGAACCAGTGGCACAAAAGACAGCTGTTTCCAGAGCTGTAGATAAATTGACAGAGTCTAGACATTATGAATGAGAGCTCAGTAGAGCTAGAGAAGCTTGTCACAGCAGAGGTGGGAATCCAGATTTTAATGACTCAATTAAAGAAAGCCATGACTGGTGGAAAACACGGAGCTATTTCTATCTCCTTGTCCCTACAACTGCCCTCATACTGCTGTGGGTGTAATTACATAAGACACACAATCCTTTAATGGAAGGTGGAATTATTTAAGGAAAACAGCTGGCAAATTTAGAACTAAGTAGGAGCAAAAAAACGTCAGCACTGAACCGAGAGCGTGTCAAACATGACCCAGATACCTAATTAGAAGTTATACTCAAATCTAACTTGCAGAGGGATCAGGAAACAGACTGGCTGAATTCAGCAGAGAGACTGCAAGAGGTGTGTCCTTGAGCTTTACTGTCTGCTTGTCTCGGTACTGTTCTGATCACCCCACTCTCCCCTGGCTTTAATTTGACAACGCTAACGAGCTTGCCAGGAGAGCATCAGTAGGGAATAATCACGTGAAGAACCTCACCTGTGAGCTCCTGCAGCTCGGCAAGGTGGGAGCTTTAGCTTCAGGCCTGTCCCCAGCTGACCCTTTCTGAGCAAGGATGCAGTCACTGGAACCACAGGGCCAGAGGCAGGCGGCTTCCTCAGGCTGCTGGCCACAGGAGCCCTCATGCCTTAAGCACCTGAGCCCACGGGACATCCCATTTCCAGAGAGCACTTGTAGAAAGAAAATGGGGGAAGGTGGAGGAATGCTACTCTGTCTGGAGTCTTTGTTCACGCACTGAACAAGCTCCTGTCACTGAGGTGCAATCCAAAGGCATTCACAATACAGAGGAATGTAACACATTAATTAAGAACAGCTCCGTGAAAGCTAACCAGAGTCAGTCAAAATATTATTTTCTATTAAAAATAGACGTCCTTAAAACCCAGCACTCTGCAAAACGAAAGCTCTGGCTACGCTTATTTTAATTTTCCCTTATGCTATTCTCCACAGGGGCAGAGAAATAAGTTCTATTGTGGTTTTAAATAAAAGTATTCAAATACAGATGGATATATTTGTGAGTGTGTCTGCTCAGCTGATCCTGCACAAAAATCAGGTGAAGCCACAGACATCTTCAGTCATCTGCCAACGTCTGAGATGGTCCCCATGGGACAGCCCATACAAGTTAATGGGAAAGAACAGTCTGCAAAATACGATTGCAGCATGGCAACGTGCTCTACTACTGGAGCCAAGACATGAAATAACCTTTGAAGACTACACACATTTCCAAACTTGATGCTCAAGGACCACTGCTGGCAACAAAAGCAATATCTTAATGGGGAACAAACAAGCAGCAAGTCATTGACAGAGATGGTGCTGAGATATGCTAACTACTTAAACTACCACATACACTACATAAAATGCAAAAATTCATTAATTTGCATGTATATCACAGATAAGAGCAAAGGTGATGGAAAGCTTACCAGGCCCCTTTTTGATAGGCATCTTCCTGTTGTGAATTGTCAAACAGGTAACAAGAGGTGTCAGCGTGCTGCTCCACCTCTGAGGGAGGACGTGGCTGCAGAGCAGGGCCAGGGAGGTTGTATTACCCCTGCGCTTGGCACTAGCGCAGCACTTAATGGAGCACTTCAGACAGCTCTGGGGCTCACTGTTCAAAACGTTGTTAAAAACTTGGAAATTGTCCAGAGAAGAAGCACAGGAGGACTTAAAGGGCTGGAATACATGCTTTGTAGTCAGACATCCTTTTTGGGACACAATTTATTGAAAACTTCACAAAGAGAAAGTGAGGTGACTACGTCACCATCATTGCAGTGATTAAGTATCCTTATGGAGAGGACAGATGTCTTCGCTGTCAACCATAAAAACTATGAGGTTCAATCAGGTGATCTGGACAAAATCAGACCAGAAACAAGGAACGTATTTGGGGTATATTATTATTATTATTTTTTTAAAGGGTAACACTAACTTCTTTAAAGGTTACAGTAGATTTTCTTACCCCAAGTATTTTTTAAAATTTGATACTTTCCGAGAAGACGCATAGATGTGAAGAGGATTCCAGGCAGGGAAGCAGACTGAACTGAAGGACCACCACAACCTCTCAACCTGTGTGCTGCACAGGTCAGCACAATGGGCAAAGGTCTCCATCCTTTCTCTGCACTGCAGTCACTGGTCCAGGACATGCATCAAGACTTATGAGCCTTTACATCTCTATTATTTATTGCTGGGCACAACTGCTGCATCTAAACTGATCGCTGTCAGCTCCTACTGGGCACAACACAGTGCCCATGTACACCACCAAGCTGTTGTAGCAAAGCAAGTTCCTAAAGCAGTAAACTGACAAGCTCATTTTGAGTTTGTTTTTGCAGTTTCAGGTTGTTACACTTCTTCCATCTTCTAGGCACATGTCATTTCCAAGTACATCTTATAGCTCTCCAAGAAAGCAAGCTACTGGTTTGGGTCAAGGACTCAATACTCTTTGGGTGTTTAAATTCAACACTTCCTACCTAAAGGAAAAAATGCCTGTTATAATATCCATATAGCAATGACATAAACGATGCTACAATGCAAAACTAGCCAGTCTTCTGACTATACTTTTTCTATGTGAGCAAAGAAATAACACTGATTTATATGCCACTGTCCATTTCACTACCTCCAGCAACCATAATCTTGAATAGACCAGTCACTAAAATTTTATCAGAGTTCAGTACCCCTTTATTTCTCTGTCATTTGTACTAGTTCTCTCACTCTCACCTCTCAGTGTCTCTGTCTGGTGAGAGGAAAACGCACAGAGCATTAAACAAAACAACACTGAATATTTAGCAGACGTTTGTTTGCCAGAAATTTGCCTTCAGTTGTTCTAACCTATGCAGGAAATAGAAACGACATTTACTGAATACTTAGAGCAAAGGTGAAGTATCAAAAACCAAAAACCCATCAGAAATTATTCACTCAGGTGAATTTGCATATTATTTTGGTATTGTCCAGCAAACAACTGATACCCTTAGGAGTCAAATAAGTAAATAAATAAATAAATAAAAGTAGGTGGGGAAGCAATTCTATCCACGATAGAAATAGGACCAAAAAATACCAGAAAAAGTGACAATAAATCATACAGTCTTCCACCACTGTAGACAAACATTATGTTTTTGTCAGTCCATGTTATAACTAGCATTTTACATGAACAAACTTCTCAAAGTTTCTTGCATGTTTTAGTATTCTTTTAGGGGTAAAAGTTAACACAGTACCATTCAGGCCATATTATGGAGGTACCTGCATGGAGAAAATTCTTATTGTGCAAGTGACCTTGTAATGAATTAGAACCTCTTCTGCTCTCCTGAAAAAGATTCCCTCCTTACAAACCAAGCAGCCATCAAACAGGAATTAACCGAACGAAGACCTAATTGCTAAGTTTTATTTCTCTGCAGGACCAAAATATAATTTTCTTCCCTGCATGTGGTAGTGAATCATACATCAAAAATATCCCAGCTCATCAATTCACACCACACTCAAAACAAATCCATGGGAAACCAGCATGCAATTTTGAGAGATTTATCCACACGCACACAGGGAAAAAAAAAAAAGTTAAAGAAAATATGTAAATGTGTATATATAAAAAAAAAAAGAGGCTTGTTATTTTTAATGATGGATATGTATGGAAAGTCTGAAAGTTTTTTTTTTTTTTTTTTTTTTTTTTTTTTTACTGGAAGGTTTTAAAGCCAAATCTATGTTATTCTCACATAGTATTCAATGCAAATAAACAACTGACCAAAGATTCTGCTGGAACAGGTGGAACAAAAGTTACTTATCAGCCATTCAGGGTATGCACTTAAGCCGGGTAATGCTGTGTCCTCTCTAGCACTACTCCAACCTGCTTCAGCTAGAACATCCAGGAGCGGTTTGCCTAAGGGCTGCATCTCCACATACGCCTTAGTGGGTATATGGCTCCTCAGGCACAGCAGGAGCAAAGATGCTCTGCTGTGTACTGAATGCTCAGCAGCCCACAGGAGTGTTGGAGGCAGGGCAGAAACAAGGCAAAAGGTGTGAAAAAACAAACTCTGTTAGTAGATCCTTCACCACGCAACTCCCAGGTTGCCACAAGGTGAAGACAGGTGACAGCATTGCAGCTTGAGTGCAGCCTGCCCCGCAGTCACATGCAAAGCACAGAGCCCCACAGTTCTCATAATTAGTCCCCGCTCTTTTGCTGTGTCATTCAGATCTGGAAATAAACTTTTGTAATAATGCTGCGCTTTTGAAGATCGCGCGATGAATGCAAAAATGCATTAATCATTCACTCGTATGAATTTCTACAGGCATTAAAATATTGTTGACTTTTCTTTTTAATGCTTTATTCATTAGCCACAATATTCCACCAGCTAAATGTTGTGTTTCAGAATAAATCTGCAGTCAGCAACAAGAACACTCTTAATATGTAACTTTTGTTACTATGGCTGAATTACCAATTCATCTAAATGCTTGAGTTCAGCAGGTAATTTATCACCAAGTTTGCCTCTACTCCCACTTCTAGTCTCCACTGAAAGACTAAAAGGCCTACAAGCAATTCTTGAAAAACATGAAACCATTTTTAACAGACCTGCTTTGTTCCAGGCTCATAGCTTTCATGTGATGCCTTCAAGCCCACCGATTTTTATGCTTATATTCTTCAGCAAGAGAAATTACAGTTTTGTGTTGTTCTAGCTACTGCCCAGGTGGCTGGAAGGCTTTCTTGTTTTTATTTTTCCTTTTGACGTCATCTCCGGTAACTTGAAGAACAAATAAGTCACTGCAAAAAGATGAAGCTGGATCATTTGGTGATTTTTTTGTTGTATTTTTATTGTCCACAGAAAGATCCACATAGCATAGTAACTTATGCTTCTGATTTATCAAATCTTAACTTGATGGAAGCAAAGTTCCAAATCCAGCAAGGACAGATTGGGCCAGAAAGGACATCCATAATTCTAATGCAAGGAAGTTATAATTTTGCATAACATCCAGTATCAGGGCCTTTTGGATAGCACTTTACAGGCCATTTTACTAACCAAATTGTAAATTTCTCAGGACGTGTTTCAGAAGCTTTCTGCGGTGACCCAAACCAAATTTTAACGCATCCACCTCTGTGTGATGGGCTTTTCTTCCAGTGATCTCCACCTTAGGTCTGGCTACTTGAGATGCTGACACATGAATACGTACACATAGCTATGTATAATGTCCAGTTCTTGCAACTTAAAAACTATGCTTAAATTCATTAAGTCGTTTAGGATTAATCCCATAATCCATGTGCATATTTTTAAAGATTGTGTAAGCTTCACATGATGCATGAGCAAGCTCTGCGTGGAGACAACCCTGACAAGAAGGGAGAACTATGAATAAGACGCACAGAAGTGGCATCAAGAGCCAGCTATGGAAAAAATTCTTCCTCGAAAAAGATCAAAGTAGCTGTGGAGTCGCACATCCTGCAGTATTTGAGCTGAGTTCATGCCCCACAGGCAGGGAGGACCACTGATGGACCACAAAACCTACCACCCAAGCTACATTTGGGCTGGGAGAGCAGCACCCGCAGCGTGGCTTGTGATCAAGGTGAAGCTGAATGCACTGAAATGAAGCTTCTCTGCAGCAGAGGGCAGTGACACACAAATGCTAGCGTTCATCATTCTGCACAGCACCGACAAGTAATGCAGAAGCCTGCCCTTACTTATCTCTAGCGTACAACACTTGCCACTCTTCGGCTTATTCTTATGAATAATCACATGCTCTTTATGCATATCTGAGCATGCACACATCGCTGTGGGTTTGTGCAGATGCACAGACATATTGAATGTTCACTTTTAAAAATATTAATTCTGGTTGCTTTCTCTTATTTCTTTGACAACTATATCCTATTCAATTAATCTACCATCCCCCGATCTGAAAATCAAATCCTTTAAACTTTTGCTTCACAGGGCACTGAGTTACAGCTTAACAATAGGCAAGGAATTACGACACTGCAGGGAACTGATTTCAATCTTTCCCTCTTCCATTCCCCCCCCTTTGAAAGGTAAAAAGCCGGATGCACTTGAAGAGAAAAAAGGGAGGAGGGGAGAGCTGTAGATGAAGACAGAATAACTCTTCAGCTCCTTAACTGGGTTAATTTGTCTCCTGGCATTAGGATACAGAGCTTAAGAGAACACTACAGATAATAAAAAAAAAAAAAAAGTTGCAAGGCATGCGCTTCCCATGTAATAGCTGACATGTCTAATACTGTGTGATTCACAGCAGCTTTGAAATACTAGATTAAAAGGCATAACGACCTCCTTATTGAGGGAAGGATGGATTGCATTTCCATTGGGTGCAATTTGAAGACAGATGCGTACGAGAAGAAAATGTAAGTTATGATGAAGAATTCCAGTCTTAGCTTGAATTAGTTTAAATATAAGTGGCTCAGAGCACTTGATTTTTAGTGAAAAATAAATGGATTTGTATGCTTGACCAGTGTTCCCAAGCCAACTTCCACAAGGCAACTGCACACTGGTGAATTTACTGTGTAGCACCTTCTCTACGCAAATGTGGAAAACAATCAGAAATGATATAGTACTGCGTGCATGTATATAAATATACATTAATGTTTACTCAAGAGCAAGTCCTTTTTATTATTTATGAACCAGTAAGCAACCTCACATTATTTGGGATACTGAATTAAGTTTTGACATTTTTTTTCTTGTTTTGTTTGTGTTTTAACTAATTGGGCTCATTATTGTTTAGCAAAAGATTGCACTTGGTTTAGATTTGGGACTATCTATCAGTTCTGTCTGAAACAGAGCCAGTACTGCATTTCAAGTCCTCTGCTTCTCAAAGCGAAACTGCATAGGAAAGAAAAAAAAAAAAGAAAAGAAAGAAAAAAGGGGCCGACTTGGGCTAAAAATCTGATTCACACACTCATTTTGAAAAGAGTTTTAGCTGCTCAGGTTGAGAAACTGTTGCTGTCCCAAATCCAGGGATGTATATTTTAGATCTAGAGTGAAACTACCCAAGTGTTCAATGCAGCCTGCATCAGAGTCAGTTCTACAGTTAAAATCCTACGGTCAGGTGATGAAAGGAGCTCAACAGACAGCCCAGGGGGAGCCAAACCCATCTGCAGCCAACTTGCGGAGTTATGTGGTCTCAATGAAAGCACTTTCTGGGAGGCACTGCGGAAGGTGAATGAGCATTAAGGCAAAGCACTCAGCCTTGGAGCTGGCTCTCTGGGACCTGATAGGTGATGGGTATTGCTGCTCGTCAGCCCTGCCAGTCCTGGTCCTGCTGCATTCACCACCAACCTCTTCCTTGGAACAGTTTTTCTGATCCAGGCCCTTTCAAACACTGTAGAGAGGAATCTGCTCTTCTCCCTGGCACCTTTGGCTGTCATGTCTGGATGAGAGATACATTTGAGCTTCTCTGAAAGGAAAATGCTGCAAATATCCCTCAGACTGGCTTCTGACGAGCTCATCTCACAATGGGTTCATGAACTGTTCCAGAGCTTAGGTGCCATGAACTACATGGTTAGAGAACATTATCAATAATAAATCCTCTCTTTCACGACACTGTGGGATTTCAATTCCCCAGCCAAATGCATTTTCTTTGAGTGCGTGACATTCTGAAGCGTTCTGGGACAACTCTATAAGCATTTGCCAAGATACACGCTGGCTTCTTCAGACAGAGACACATGGCAGTTTAAACTTGGTATATATCATGAGTCTCGAGAAACGACAGGCCATCTGGCAGATTTCAGCAATACTGGCACTTTCTGCTCAGAGAGGTCCAGGACTTAACTACGAAAGACATGGTAGGTCACAAATGAAATGCATTGGCAGGGCTGCGTACATGAAGCTTGTATGGCACTTAACCCAAACCTGTACAGCTGGGTTGTCACCCGTCAATCTCAGAGCTACGCAGGCAGCTTTGGGAGCAGAGCAAGGAGGCAAGCATTGGGGTAAGGGTAAGGGTCAGGAGTAGTGCACAAGTGAGGTGACAACTAGGGGAGTGCTGCTGGAAGACAGAGGTATCACTCAAAACAGAGCTGTGGGGAAAGAACTGCTTGAGGTCAGTGCGTTATGGGTCACGAAGTTGTATCAAAACTTCTCAAGAGGAAGGCAGGATGGTGAGAGACTTGTAGGCTGCACATATCCCTTGGGTCACAACAGCAAAGATCTTGGCACACAGGATCAGATGGCGAAATCTGGAATGAGGTTGGGGGCAGGGTGAAGATTGGAAATCATAAAGGAGGCTTTTTGCACTGGAAAGCTCAGCTGTTACAGGTCAGCACTGACTTCTGACTTGTTTCAATAACGTTGCACAGGGCAAAGTCTCAATCTTTGGTAGAAGTATAGGCCTTTGGTCCTCCAACCAAACAGGAGGTTAGTTTTGAGTATGGAAATCAAAAAGATTAGAAAGATGGTTTTGTTGCCGAATAGTGTAATGAGATATTCTTACAATAGCCTGACGACCAGGACAATACAGAATTGCTAATTCATTTGCAGAAACAAATTATTACTGAGCAAATAGTTTTCTCATTGAAAGATGTGAAAATCTATGACAACAACTGCCATCCATCACGGACATTGTCCGATGACCCTGTCTGTGCATGGATCACAGCACTACTCAATACCTGCTGTCAGTCAGCTTTTCCTTCCCTTTGTCCATCATGTCAGTGCTGTTCTCTACACATACTGGGCAATCTCTTTCAGGTACATACACACAGATGTAAAACGGTCCGGTTACATCTTAGTTCCACTCTCTGCAGTTTGCCTGCAAAAGCGAAGACTGAACCACGATAATGGTGTGATGTGCTTTCCTTTGACTGACCTACTTTTAGCCAAAAGCCAGGGAAGAGGATACACAAATCTACTTCTAATGCAGATTAAAACGTGCCTTTGGCACAGCATCCTCACACAGACTCATCATACATTCAAAAAAGGTTTTTTCATCCTTCTCCTAGACTCCTGTTGTCTAGAGAGGACCATTAATGATAACTCCCTGAGGCTCCTTCTCCTTGTGTTGCAGAATGCTTCATTCATAACTTAGGCATCTGGACAGATGAAAGCAAAACCCAGACGAGTGGTTCTTTCCCTAGTATTCAAACTTTAAATCAAACACCCACTTTGCTGTACTATAAACAGAACTGCAGGTTTAGAACGCCAAGGCGCTGCTGTACTGTTTCTTTTTGTTTAAGATTTTACATTTCTCCTGTGAGAATCCATTACAATAGAAGTGTCAAGCAAAAATAAACCTCTGTTAATCACAGTCACTGAGAACCTGCCAAGTAAATCATGTCTCGACATTGCTGTTGTACTTTTCAGGTAAAAAAACAAGCATACAAGAATGCCAGAATCGGGAAATTAAGTTCTTCCCAAGAGAAGGGCTGTAAAGGTAGGCCCAAGGATTTTTTTGAAAACACAAGCTCTTCTCTTGTGTTCGTGAAATTTAACAAAACTAGAAAAACACTAAAATTGAGTATCCTATGGCCGTAAGAATAATTCAGGTTGCAAGGATTCCTTAGAGGTCACACCGAGTCCCACCTCTACTCAAAGCAAGGCCAAATGCAAAGCCAACACTGAAATCAGATACAGATTTCTTCTGGTTTTGGTCAATATGAAAGCAGGTGTATGCATCTGAAGGGAGAAGTAAGAAATGGAGACACCTTTGGGCTTTCAGCCGAGTCATTATTTTCCCATACTTTTCAAACTCAGAGACTTCATGCACTGCGCAGCACATCACAAGGGAACTGTCTTCAAATCACCTGAAGGGAGTGTTACTGAGCTTGGTTCATTCCAAATTCAAGAATTTGCTGTGAGCTTTGGAGGGAGGTTATGTTTTTATCTTCAGCTTTTTGCTACTCCCTGTGCTGTTGAAAAGCAGCCATTTGAAGGTGATGCAGCTGCTGCTCCAAGAGAACAGTCAAAAGGGGCAGGCACCACCATACTAGGGTACTACCTAATGATAATCACTTCTTCAAAGATGCTGTGAGGTCTCCCATCTTTCTTTTTTTTTTTTTTCCCCCCCTCTTGGGTAACAGATGGCATCTTGATAACTAGATCAACCACTTAATCAATGTTATGAATATTGACAGGTATACTAGAAACCTGTTTTAGTTGAGTAAACCTCAAGACATCCAGTTTGGATATTGTAGACTATCACTTATTGAATGAATTTGCAAACCAGATATACGGTTGTTTTCCCCATGAACCTTCAAGAACAGCCAGCTCATACCTGCTCTAGCCATTAGCTGCAATTTATCAGTTTTCACATCTCATTCCAAATTCATGTTTCTCTCCCAGAGTAAAGCCCTAATCCTGCAACTGTCAGTTATATTGAGTCACCACCCTGAAACCAATTTCAGACATAAGAGCCTGTTGCTCAATAAAAAGGGATTAA
Source organism: Aythya fuligula (assembly GCF_009819795.1). Taxonomy (NCBI): domain Eukaryota; kingdom Metazoa; phylum Chordata; class Aves; order Anseriformes; family Anatidae; genus Aythya; species Aythya fuligula. The sequence goes on from NC_045563.1 coordinate 35,454,912, forward strand.
CTGGACTGAGCCTTATTTAAGTAAAAACTTCAATTTCCATATTCCCTGCCTATCCCCAAGAGCTCGGCAGATTTGTATTCCATTCCTGTAGCTTTAGTTGGATGTTATTTTCCTGATACAAGGATATCAAATCACACTCCTGAATGAATCAACACAGTTTCAAACTCTGCCCAATCCAACATTTTTCACAGTAAGGACATTTCTGAAGTGCTTCAGCTCAGCTATCCTCCACTGCAGGGAACCATCTTTGCAGTTGCTTGACACCAGCTGTACTGCCAGTATTCCTGTTGACTACAGATATTATCCCATTATTTTACAACAGGATAAAGTACCCAAGAGCAAGAAAGATCCATTTGAACTGCCAGCTGTCTCTTGGTTTTTGGTGTGCTGCCTTTTTGCAATAATGCACACATGCATTCCTGCATTTTTAGTGATTGTTTGATTTTACTGAAGTGAAGATGCCACAGTAGCAGCCACAGAAAAAGAAGTCCTTTAGTTTTCAGGAAAACAGAGGTGAAGCTTCCCTAAACTGATGCATCATCATGTGTACCTCGCCTGAACTGGAAAGAATCTGTGCAGGACTGTGACAGTTATGTTTGCTTTACAACATAAATGAGGTAAGTTTAAGGAGTAGTTGGGTATTGGATATTGGACAGAAGTCTAGTGGTAGAGAGAAAGGAAAGTGCTTTTGTACTGCTGCCATGAATACTACTATAGAATTGGCAAAAGCAGGTACCAGAAACACAAGTATAAATCCCCCAACCATTTACACTACACCACCCTGAATAAACTTAGCACATAATAATGGCAAAATTCTTTGTTGCATTAGCAACTATTCTGTCTGAAAATATGGACAGGAATGTTTTTGTACTGACAGCCATTTCCATCCACACTTTTGCACATATAGTTTTAACAAAATGTCATAGAAGCACAAAAGATATTTCACATTCTTGTACGCACAACAAATCTCAGAAGTATTTGAGTATAAGTGAGAAAACACTGCTTCAGCTTTCTTTCCCCAGTTCTTCTCTAAAATAGTCCAATTCCCATCATATGGAATGACTGTGCCTGATGATACTGTGATAGACAAAAAAGTATGCAACATACCTTTAAATATAACACAATGTAAGGAAATATCAATGTCTGCTTAAACAATTAGGCAATCTTGGTTCAATACTTCATGCCTAACAACAGTGTGGAAAAAAAAAAAGCAGAGATGGGCAATTTTTTCTTTCATTCCTTCTTTTTTTTGTGTGTTCAGTTTCTGTTTGCTTAGAGCCAGCTAGCACCAGCTCACACTTCTGTTCTAAGCAGGGTTCTTACCGGTGACGACACTGGGGATTTTAGACAGAAAGCTCTTGACAGTTCGGATGGGAACTCCACCTGTTTTGTCATCCTGCATTCTTGTGATGATGTCTTCAATCTGTCAAAAGGAAGGAAAGACTTAGTGGCTTATGCAAAATGGTGAATGTTATGTCTATATAACTTGATTGCTTTGGAGCCCGGCTGATAGGATGGGGATTAAATATGGCACATGTTACTGTACAAACACAGACCTAGAGAAACAGCCATCATCTCCCAAATCTAAATCCTGAGACAACAGGGTTCAAGACCAGATAGAAATATGGTGGTATGAGTGCACTGACAATCCTATTGCAGTCATTCTTTTTTGCTGACCAGCAGTGATAGACATGAACACATGTTGTTAGGTCTTCAGGTGAACTAGGTTAGACTCCATACTGCAGTCAGCTTCAGGAGCTTTAACTATCACCAAGTCTGATAGCAGAAAAACAGAGATCCTCTTGTCAGAAGCAAAAAGGCCACATGCAGCAGAAAACTCAGGAGGAAGGATTTTTTTCCTCCCTCTCTTCTCTGTAAGAATATTTATGACCAGCCAGCTTGGTCAGCCAAAGGCCCTCAGGCCCCAGGCCCAGCCCCTGTGAGCAGCCTGGCCACCAGAAGGGTGACTGCACTCCAGCTAGCATCAGCGCTCACCCCGCACCTGGTTTTCTTAAACTATGACCTTCCCTTCCAGGACAGTTTCTCCCTTTCTCCCACATTTGCTGGAATTCTCAATATTGTGACCTTTAGAGGGCTTTCATTTTCTGGGGAAAGGAGCTTAATATGTGAGCTCCTGCCCTTTTTTCTAGAACAGGAAGGGGTTTTGCTCCTTCTGAGGATACCCCCGAATCTACTTGGAGGCAACAACAGGGAGAACAAAAACCTGAACTCAAGTACAATGCAGAAATCTGGTGTCTGAGGACTCTCAGCTTTCAAATCACAAGGTCTCAGACACCCAACAAAAATACAGCAGAAGCTGTTGGCTCTCCTGTTAGCTCGCGTGGTCCAAAGCAGAGCCCGCTGCCCGATGGTGGCAGCAGGCCCAGGCGTTCGGGGCAGAGGCTGGCAGTGGTCACACAGAGAGCAAAGCCCTTCCGAGGGATCACACCTCCCATTATTTTCCCAAAGATTTTCTCTTCACAGATGATGTGAAAACATAACCTCAGCAGAAGGACCGTCTCTAGGAGGATGAGATGTGCGGGGAGCACAGCCCCTCTCTCCTAAACGCAGCTTGAGAGCTCCACCAGCTCCCTTCAAACGCCAAGGAGCGTTCTTCATTTAGATGTGAAAGTAAATTTGTTTCACAGACTCAACGCCTACATTTCCAAACAAGTTTAACTTCAAGTCTTCCCGAGGCGGTAAGAACATCTCCCTGCCAACTGCAGACGCTGCATTTGATCGCCGTGTTTTCAACCTCAGGCTATCACATAACTGAACTGTTCACACCTTGTTTACATATTATTTTTAAGTTAACACATGCCCTGAGCAGATTCTCAGCAGGAATGAAGTCACAAAGACAAAAATATCCTGAAAAATTCAGTCGACTGCTGAAGGGTGGGTTATCTGGGCGACCCTGCCTGAGCGGGGAGGGCTGGCCCAGATGACCTTGATGTCCCTTCCAACCTCAGCCACCCCGTCAATCTATGAGTCTGATCTACAGCCTGTTTGTCATAGAATAATGCTACTTTTGCCCGAACCCAAATGCTAGGAAAATTAATACAACGTTTTTTCCCTTTACCTGAACTTTATGCAAGGTTATTTGTTGATTTAATTAGTTTCTTCCAGTCCAGGAACAACTGGAGGAGCAGCTGCTCCTCTCAGGCTCAACAATTAGCATTTCACAAGTGCTTCGTGCCTGACCTCAGAGCACCCCTGAGCAGGGCTCTCAGACCATCTTGTCCCAAACCCTGCCCTACACAAGGCTACTGTCTTCCCTTGGATATGCTGGAATTGCAATCTGAGAGAGATTTTCTGAGGAAAATACTCTGGAATCAGTCTCCTGTCTCCATGAACACTTACAGATTTTAAAAACACAGTTTGTCCTAAAGTTGTTGGTGTCTTTTTTACTCCAATAGAAAGGTCACAATTAAAAAAAAAAAAAAAAAAAAAAGCTAAAATAATTGTTTTGGTACAGGAAAATAAACTTCTTGCTGTTTTGCTCACAGGACCAAACATGACTTATGGCATTCGAAGTTATAATAATTATGTCATCATAAGAAGAGTTCAATTTGAATAAAAATAAATATATATTTATATTATATATACGAATATATGTATATATACATAAAATAAATATATTTCCCTAAACCAGCCTCATTCAAAGCAATTAAGTTGGCACTGGTGTCTCAAATAGGACCACTAATTTGGGTTTCAGTCACAATCATAAGACCCTATTGCAATTTTAAATCAAATCAAAACTGCCCTAGAGATGACTCCTTCCCAAAAGGCTCTGACAGCTGCTGCTTCCTCTTGTCTCCCAGCCTGACTACTAGCAGCTTCTGCTCTCTGTCCAAGTGTCAGATGTTACTTTTCTGCCTCCCTTTCTATTCCTGTCTTTCTTTCCTCCCTGTCCTCTCATCCGATCCAGAAGCAACTACGTGCAGTGTATTCGTACAGCACCCCTGCATTTGGAGTCTGTTGCTTGAGAGCCCACAGTGCTACAGGCTCTGCTTGCACTCAGCCTTCCCTTTCCCAAAATCCTTGCTGGTGTTTGCCAGCAGATTCCTGGGCTTCTTGAAGAAACATTTGATGGTCATTTAATCCTTTCTCAAAATCAAGCTGAAAATGAGATATAAATATACATACAGCAACCTAGGACAAGTTTCTATTCAATCTACTACAAAGAGAAGAACTGACCTGCACCAGCCTCTTGTTTTTTGCATCCACCCAAAGATTACAGATGTTGCCATGCTGGATCCCAACACCCAGCCAGGTATGGAGATGTTTCTCAGAGTAAGCAACACAGAGACAAAGGAAAAATGTGATCATCTTAGAGCTTCAAGCGTGGAGAAGAGTTTCTGCATATCATTAAATAAGCCTTATGTTTCCCTTTTTGGCCTGCAGAGAACACAAGTCCTTGGACAGTTCGTTTAATCACACTACGAGGCAGAAATGAGCAAAAGGGGTTCCTCCTATTTCTCACTTCCCAATAAGTGAGATGTCAGCACGGATGGGACCCTAGAGTATGTAGATTATAAGAGTTTATCGAAGCATCCAGTTATGCACTAAATCCCCAACACATCCTACTGCTGGGGGAATTTGCTAGTACATATTAGAGACTTTCTTTTCCACTGGAAAAGTAGACCTTGAGTTTATCAGAGCTGAGATGTCTATCACCTGATGATGGAAAGTCTCTTTTCCAAGGCAGGTGAAAATAAGATGATATTTTTATTAATGTGTTATAAAAAATAGCAATGCAACAACAAATGTAATATTGTGGTTCCAGCCATCTCAGAAAAGGCTGACTGTAGATGAAAAGATACCGTGATGGGCTCTGGAACAATAAACCATTTCTGTACACCATGCTCATGGATGAAGTACGTTTCTACACTGAGAAAAATCCCATCCCACAAAGAGACCGACTGAAGAAAAAGGAAGCCAAAGCTATTAAAAATATCACTGATTACACCAAATCTCTATATTTATTTATTAAGATTTTCAGGAGTTTCCAGAAGGAAATAAAGACTTCCATGATGCCTGTCATATCACCGATCACAGCCCAGCAATTCTGAGTCAGTGCCACACCACATCCCTAGTGTTACTGTTCAAAAGAGGAAAGTGACTCTTGACTTTGCAGTGGCTTTTCTTTCTCCCAGCACCAAATTAATGCAGGCACCCAGAAGGCAGTGACTGGTGTGCACAGCCTCGCTGAGCCCTGGAAGCATGCTGCTCACCATCAAGCCTGTCCTTGGCCATGACATCCTGACAGAACAGCAAGTAACACACAAAAAAGAGAAGCTAACAGCTCCCATCCCGTAAGATCCCCTGCTTAGACCCCTGTAACAGCTTACTGATGCTACCTGCCTGAGAACATGGTTCAGTGCTACTCAGCAGCTACCTCCTAATGATGTCAGAGGTCACCCCAATCCTCTTTTTCCAGCTCATTTCTGTGAGCCATTAGGAGCAGCAGTACCCTTTTCATATGCTGCAGGCACGCACAGCTGCCTGCTTCTGAGTATTTGGGTACCCACGATGTTCCTAATTACAAGTACTCTGCTCTTGGGAATTCCTACCCCCAGCTAACCTGTGGCAGGACAGTGTGAGCATCACTCATCAGCATCACCATCGAACACACAGGGCTGGGCAGACAGCTCTGGGCACTGCCAAATACCCTCTTCACCCTGGCAGATGAGCACTCTGATGAATATTGGCGGAGCTGGATGATACACAGGGGAATGGATCAATCTGTTGTGAGCTAGCACGCTGCTAACAATTATAAATACATTGATCTTTTACTCTCGACAGAAATACAAGTTTAAAATAGATGATGCTTCTCACGTTGCCATCCTCTACAGGGCCCGAAGGTGTCTCTGCCCACCTACCTGGCAGTACTTGTGCTGCCGTGCCCCTTCCACCTGCTGGCTCCTGCCGGGCAGCCCCACGCACGGGCAGACGAGGAAGGCTGATTTGACAAGCCTTCAGAAGCCCACTTGCTTCACCTGTGCAGACAATTTCACTCTGCTCTACCACGGGAAAAGGACACTGAAAAAAGGGATGATACACCTCCCTTCAGCACCCTCGAGGGAAAAAGGACAACCTTGCCTCTGAGACAGTGCTGGAAATCAGCAGAGCAGCACCGCTGGAGAATTGCTTTGTGACCTTCAGCAAACAGCTTCATCTGTCTTTGTCTGAGCCTCCCCTCCTGTACAGCAGAGATAATAACAGATCACAGAAGGGCACTGAAACTTATTTCAGTGATGCCAGAGCTGCTGGGACATCGGATGCTACATGACTGTGAAAGATATGATCCCCGTCTCTGACAACCTTTCAAAACCCCAACAACTGAAACAAAACTGAAGCGTGACAGCGCATGGATGCATCAGCTGGCAGGACCATTTGGCTCTTTCCCACATGAGTAATTTCCGATGGCTGTTGAGAGCAGGGGCAGTGATGCAACTTGTCCTCTTCCTGATCCAGCTTTTACCTCTCCTTCTTTGTAAATTTCAGAGCTAATTTTCAGTTAAAGGCAGAGTATGCCACAGTTTCCTCACGCTTAAGTGTGTTACAGGGAAGCCAGAAAAGAGCAACTACTTTTTTCAGATATTATTGGAGGGTGAAACTGAGCTGATAATGTCACCTTACGACTGCCAGCGTACTTTAGCATTTTTATATATCTATATGGAATAGATTGAGAGGGTAGCAGTGAAGGAACGTATACAAAGGCACCTGTTGCAACTGTCTGTATAGTGCGGCTACTAGAGCTACAGCTTCCCAAACCAAGTATCTACTTGCAGTCATCACATGGAAGGATAGGATTCACCCCAGGATCATCTAAACCAGCGTTAAAGAAACTATGACCCTTATTCAGCTGCTGAGGAGCAACACCGGGGTCTGGGGAATACTCTGGCAACAGCTTTTTGATCAGTTTACATCTCCCATGGTATCGCCTACTTTATCAGCTGTGTGCGCACTGCACCCCTGGCTTGTATTATAAGAAAATGTAGTCATGGAAAACAGGAGCTGCAGCTATTCCCCTCATGAACTATATGCACAGTTGGAAAATATGGTTTAATAATCAGAAAAAAAAAAAAAAAACAAAAAAAAACACAACACTGCAAAAAACAAACACAAAAAAACAAAGCTTAGCAAATTAATTCCACAAACAGAAATTCTCCATATGACTTGAACTAATGTCATTTTCTCCCCCTGCAAAAATCAAGCTTTTTAGTCCATCAATGTTAACAGTTAAAAGCCAAAGATGTCAAACAATGTTTACCGAAGCTCCATTTTTCATTAAAAACATTTTGACAGACAACCCCTTGATGATTTCAATTTCTACATGAGCTATCATCACATGAAAGAGAAGGCTGTTTTGTAGCTTTGAAAGCTGCATAAAAATCCTAAAAGCGAACTCTTGCTTATTGACCATGCAATTTTAATTGTAGTAATAAATGTTTGGGAGTCTGTTGCAGTTTACAGGATAACAGAAGTTTCTTCTGAAGAAAGTGATCCATTTTCCACCATTCTTCTTATGGTTATGGTAAAAATATCACATATATGTATAACATCAGCTTCTTGAGCCATGTAGAGCAGAGCCACTCTAATCAGAAACCTTCTCAGGTCAGCTGCAAATTAAATCAAATATTTACTTTGCTGTGTAATCAGAAGCATTAAGCTTTTTATGACTGCAGGAAAGTATCACAAACATCCAGGGAAGATGATGTGCATTTTAAAGCACTACATTGGAAGCCAAGTGGCTGTACTGTACAATTATCACTAAGGTGTGATGCAAGTCACAGTTCAGTAGAAAAAGTTATACCATGACTGCCGGACAGTACGTAATGAATATGGGTGGCTTTTGTGCCACTTCCTAACTATGCACAGGTACATGCATGAAAGTGGAGACTGTTCTAGCCAGGAAAAACACTGTGCAACACTGCACTGTTATCATCTTAGCTCCAGCTCCAATGGGAATGTGCATTTTGTTACTACTGACATTGTCTTTCTCCAGTTCACTGCATCTGGTTTATGCTGTTCTCATCTCTCTCCCCACCCTTCTTTCTTTCTTTCTGTAGAAACTCAGCAAAAGGCTCCAGAACTAATAATCCTCCCTTTGAGGGGCTCACTTACAAAGTGCTTCTCAGTGCGCCTCAAGCTGAATTGGACAAACCACTTTGGTGAAAAAAGGCAGCAATTCAGCGCCTGTCCTGTAAGCAGCACTGCTAGGGGAGCTGAAGGTGCTGCCTTACCTGTGGTGTTGGGATCTGTCAGATCGTGACAGCACCAAACCTCCTGCACCATTTCACAGAGGCCACCAGGCACCTAATAACATCTCCTTATGGGCAAACCATCTCCAGCAGAATTTGGCTGGAGAATCCCAAAAGGCTCTTCAGTGACTATCTGCAGATGGAAGACTGAATCAAACCAAAGCCAAGGCATGGGATGAAATAGGTAGGAAAAAGTTATGATTAGGAAACTACAGCTGCGCTTATGTTAATATATTCAGCTTGGTCATTAACCAAGGGGGTTAGGGGAAGAGCATGTGCTTTCTTCTGATGAGCTTTTACTGAAGTCACCGACTGCAGCGACTGGCAGCAGTCTGCTGCCTCACTGCTGACAGGGTCAGACGCACAAGTTGCCTTGGAAACACTAGAGATTTTCTTTTCTGTTGCATCACTGCACCTAAAACAAAACTATGCAGCTCTCCAGATTGCTCGCACGGTGATGAATGAAAGCATGAAGGAGACGTGCCTACCACAGCCCACATGTGGACTAACGCAGAAGTAAACTCCATACATGACATGAAAAAGCACCTTTTTGTGCCCACTCCCTCCAGGCACGTGCATGCAGCCCCTTGTCACTGGGGTGAAGCTCCTTAACCCAACCTCAGGACTGTCCAAAGCAAAGCTGTGACCCAGCTGCCATCTAGAACAACATTACACAAATTACTTCAATTAGCAAGTGCCACAATTAGGACAACAAGAGCAGTTTTAGTTCAACAGCTTTGATTCAGCAAGTACTTCTTTTGGGGCTTTAGCTCCTGAAGCCTGAACGTCCCCTTGAGTTCTGGCCATGCACCAACCATCCTAATGCAAAACAAAATTGTGCTGAAACCTGGCTCTGTGCTGGAACAACTGAGAAAGCCCCAGGAATTGTAAACCCTCCAACACTGGGCTGAGTAACGTGACGTGAGGCCAGTTTTTCAAGCCTGCTTAGAAGCAGGAGTTTTAGGATCACACTAGATGCCATGAAGTAATCAATGGACAAGGTGACACCACAGCCAAACAGCCACAGGGAGATGCTGGCTCCGGGACTGATTGTCAAGGCTCACTTTGGATCCAGGACATCATTCCCTCCCCACTGTGGCTGGGGGCACCAGCAAGGAGGCTGCAGAAACACACACTGTGGGACCTGAGATAAGGCTGTCACGAGCACAGACATGCCCGTTTGTCACCCAGCAGATAACACTCGCACCCCATGCTTCAGACTATGGGCAATACTTAATCGGGCCTTCTGCTGCCACCGCGTCCTTGACCCAGTTGTCGCTGCTGCCTGCCAAGCGTACATTCATTTTTTAAACCAAACCTGGAGTGGTGTATGCATGACCTCTTGCTCCTGTGATGTTGAACTACAGAGTGATAAATGCAGTGCTTGTAGAGGAAATTCTCTTTTATCTAGAACGTCAAATACAAGGCCCTTCTAGATGAAAAATGTTGGACTTCAGTGGGTCACCGATCTGTTTCCAGAAAGGAACTTGGAACTCCCCAAACCCTGATACAAATGAAGAGCTGGTTACAAAATGCACCCGAGACACTTCAACCCAAATCCCCAAAGCCAAAGAGACTTCCACGTGTACCCTCCCAGTATCATATATACATTAGAAGTATTTTATTTGATTAAGTGCATCATTCATTGACATAGCATACAAGTCAAGAATAAACATAAAGCAGAAGAAAGCGGGGATAGAGCTTGTGGCTGTCTGATCAGAGTTTTGGCATTGCTATTGTTGTCTTAAAGTCTGTGCACTGAAAAATGGAATGTCATTGAATCACCTCAGATGCTCAAAGACCACCAAGCTCTCCCTTTTTAATTCAGAAATATATATTTTTTAAACTTCAGGTAGCACACCTGAGGAAAAGTTCTGTGCCTACACCCTCCTAGATAGGCTGAAAGATATCTGTAGGGAAAACAAGGACAGTGCAAGTCATAAGACAGGACTCGTACATGGCAGACTCTTGTTTCAACCTGAGATTCAACAAAGCACTACCAACTGCAGGCAAAACCAAATGAAACTGTACAGTAAGAACTGGAAACTATTACAATAAACTCAGAAATGCAGTGCACGACCATTTTCTCCTCATTTTGCAGGGCTTCCCAAACACACACCTAACTTTTCCCACTGTAACAAGGACACTTGAAGCCGTTCAGAAAATAGTTCAAGAACTACTTCCAGTATGAAGCATGGAAGTTTGGTTTGTTTCTAACAGAAAAGGCAGGCACCAAATGTCAGCTGTTTGCTTCTCCAATGAATTGCTGAGGGAAACCATCCAGCACATCCCTTTCTTTCTTGGTAGGTGATGGGCTCCCATGGCTAACCTTAAGTAAATTATGCAGAAATATATATACGATGAACATTTCTCTTCAAAGCAACAAAAAAGTACTTAGGGAATTGTTTTTTTTGACTTTTTTGTTAAAGAAAAAAGTATTCCTCTGTATGTATTACCATGGCACATAATACAGTGTGACAGGTCATTTCATGCATCATTTAACTCTTTGCACCGCAAAGTGCCATACCACAATAAAGATCAGATTATCCCCCTCCCCAAACGCTCTGAAGTAGAGGCAAAGCAGAACAGACACCAAATTACAGGAAAGAGAGGCAAACCTATTTACCACCCTCAAGAGATCACGTTTTCTGTTTCAGTCCCTTCCCACATGATAGTGTCACCTTATTCTTGTGCATTTATGTCTAAATATATATATTATATAAATATATATAGGCAGAGACAGAGAAAAAAAGTTTGCCTGGATTTAAAGGTAACCACTGAGAAAGGAAATGCTATTTTCATTTGAATTTCAGAACTGAGGAAAGAGGGCTTTCTGAAGATTTCTGTTTGTTCAATAGTAAAAATGTAAAATTCGATTTCTTTTTTCATACCTCCACTAACTGTATTTTTTCTTTGTATGGTATTTCAATATATTTTTATATAAGTGCCATTTTCATAGTGAGGAAACAACATCTGGGGATTTGGCAAATATTAAAAAAAAAAACAAAACAGAAATGTCCTACTTCATTCTCCAACTATGGAGCAGTAGTAAAATGAAAGGCTGGAGCTGTAGAAGTATTACAGAAAATTTAAAATAAATCTGAGCATTAGTCAGACCGGATTTGATACTGTCTGACCAAAGTTACCTTAATTTAGGAATTTATTCAGATACTATGCTGACAGGCCAGTTTGCACAACTTACAAGATCCAGAGCCTCTCGAACTGAGCTACTCAACTGCTTTGACCCTGGATTTTAACAGCAGCTATTGCTAAAAATGAAGGAAAAAAGAAAAACACCCCCCAGAAAACCCAACAAAGCACAGAACATCCCATTACAGCCCCTCCAAAAACAAACAAAATACCCAAGCCTCACAGATCACTAACTGGAAGACATGAATTTAAAATGCTCATATGGTTTTCATGACGTGATCATCTTTTTGGGTTTCATTAAAATTTTAATGCTCTGCAACTTTCATTTATTATTTGAAAAGCAATTGGTTTGTTCCCCTCAGCAAAGAAAGATTTCCAAATCCACCAACAGTTATGGGATCTACCAGAACACAGTTTCAATCCTCACCATTGGTGAAGTAGTTTACTTCAAAATTGATTTTATGACTTATTCAGTGGTTCTGCTTCTATTAGCTCTGTCCTTTGGTAACAATAATCTTGTCAACGTACTTAAAGTAATACTTCAGCTGCTAACAAAAACGCTTTGGAAAAAGACTAATTTACATTGTTTATATTAAAAGAAATATGTCCGTTTTCTTTTCCTGAAGAATTTCTTCCTTCTCTCTCTCTCTTTTTTTTTTTTTTTTTTTTTTTTTTTTTTTTTTTTTTTTAACAGTGAATCAAATAACACTTCACCTGAGCTAAACTTGGAGCAGCTGATGTAAGTGATGCCATGCCTGCTTTTCCCTCATTTCAGAAACAAACTGCTGTTTGATTCAGTTCTGGCTTTTCTCTCTTTTTTAGGGGAAGAACTTTGAACCCAGCACCAGTACTCCACCATGGATTGTATCTAAACAGCTTTTGCAGGAGGCAAGCACATTATTGACTTAGAGGGAGAGAAAAGCTAGGAAGTGTTGCTGTCTGCTTGAAACATCATTTGTAATATTGGCATTTAATGCAGCTATTGCCCAATGCGGCCAGGCTCTGCTGTTCTTTTTTAACGCTGTATATTACGATTTGTTACAAAATACAGTTTCTGTGAACCCTGCCAGAGACACCAGTTTTAAAGACATCTGCCTCTTGACACTTAATCAGTATTTTTCTTCATTCAAGGAAAAAAAAAACAAAAAAAAACAAACAACCGGTAGAACGAAAGTTAGAAATCCTACAGATTAAGATACCATTTACTTTGGGGAGCTTATTGCTACCTTCTCTCTAGGAGCCTGTGTAAGAGAGAGCTGAAGACTGTTTGCATGGCAGAATTACCTAGTGAGTACACGAGGTGCTCTGTCTATATCTCCTACCTGCAGTCAACATAAGACTGTCTCTGGGCGCTATAATGCTTACTTGCTGCTTTATTTACAGAGAAAGAACAGCACAAAAGACCCTGTATCCTGTGGCTACAGCTGCTTCAACATGTGAATGCACCAAGCCAGAGCAAGCTACCTCCAGAGTGTAAAACAGCTAGCTACCCATTTCTATATCACAAGCTGGTACTTGTATCTACAGATCATTTGACTTTCCTCTTTTAAATGGTTTTTGAACTATTTTCCCTTGTAGAATACCATATGAGAAAAATAAAATTTAAAAGCCCTTACAGCTCCCTTATGATATGTGCACTTTTTCAGGCTCCAGCACATTAGAGGTGACCCACAACCAAGCACCCTGTCTCACGTATGACACTTGACAATTACAAAACCCCTCACTTCTGCAGCATAGTTGTATGTTTAGCAATTCCTCCTTTCTGCCACTTGCTGTCTACAATCTAAGAGTGGTTATCTTTGCAATATGGCACTTTTTTTTGCTCTCTGACATGACGACACTTTCTGTAGAACACAGAAAGACCAAATGCGCATCTATTTATTAATACATGAATATTGGAATTTGCATAAAGCTACGAATACTTACTTGTAGTGGTCCTCTAAGCATAGAAGCACATAATTCTCCTCTGTGTGAGCACAGATGAAGTGTGTTATTTCTAATGAAATATATGCATGCATATGTGCACACAGTAAAAAAAAAAAAAAAACAACAACAAACTGTAATAAGCTTGGAGTACAAATGAGTGCGGGTGAACTAATTTTTTAGACTCATCCATGTCTAAATGCTGTGTCTATTCAGATTTCCACAATCATGGTTAGATACAAAAGGCATATCATGAGCTTCTGCTTCTCTTTAGGAATTTTTAATACTGAAAGCGACGTTTTATGTCCTATATAAATGTGACTAAATGAGAAACTTAAGAAACCTTTGAAATAAGAGAAAAATCTGTCAGTACTACTTATTTGACTTACTGTAATATAAGTGAGGTGAGTAAGCAGGATTTAGTACTCAATGCTGATAACTTCAACAAAAACATTGGTGAAAATCAACAGAAACCAGACACTTAAGACCCACCTAACATATCCTATGACACCAGTTGTCTGAAATGCAAAGGTAGGAAATGTAAGTCTACATAAATATGTTAATTTTAATGGGATAGCAGGGGTTGGTGGTGGAATACCATTACACCTGACATCAACTCAGCAAGATCCAGCTCTGTATTTCTTATCTAGGAGACATTATAACAGAAAAGAATAGCTACTGAATAAGTGGGTAAAGAAGGGAAAAAAATCTACAAATCCTCTTCACTTTCTGTGCTACTATCAAGTGGTCCCCATTAGTGCTAGGAAGTGTGCATGAAAAGAAACAAGACCTGGCAGCCTGGAGATCAGCAGCTCGGGCTCCACACTGGTCTCTGCACCTGCTTCGGCTCAGCGGTGCACAAGGGCGCTGCAGGAGGGGGGCAAGAGAGGGTGGTGGAAGGCCATCAATAATACATGTGTCATCAGCCAGGGGGATGAAGAAGGGAAGTGCGTGCTGCATGGTGATTTCAAAGCTGGCGCTCTTGATAGCATTCAAGGACATTTCCGTGAGTGTGGCCACCCTGTATTTACTGGTGGCTTCCTAGGCTGCATCCAACAGATCCAAGCAGCTCTCCAACATGCTTGCAGAGAGACAGTCTTTACCAGAAATTCATCTCTAGTTCTTCCCTGCAGGGAGCTCTGATTGCATGCCCACAGTTATCAGAATTTGGCTACAGACACACCGACTATTATCAGACTTGGCTACAGAAACACGGACTATTATCAGACTTGTAGAACATGCATCACCTTTCCAAAAGCTAGACGACTGGTAGGTGTCTCTTCTGTCACTTACAGTTCTCATGCAGGCCAAAGATCCACCACCATCTTCCACCCAACATTGGTCCAGGCACTTCTGTCGCTGTCCTGCACCCAGGTTCATTGCTCCCTGAGGTCAGTGGCAGCCTTTTCTCCAATTTTCCCGGGACTAAGAACTAGCACACTTCAGCACATCTGACACAGTGTTTGCTTGCACGCAATCACAGTATCAGCAGTCTCTGAAATCCAATTTATCCTGAGGATTTCATGCTTGCTTTCCTGGTATATTTATTTGCTGTTGTTCAGCTTGCCGTCCTTCCTGCCCACAAGTGAGCCATGTATCAGACTGTGTCCTTCAACAGTACTCTTCCTAATTCTGTGTGTTTTCATGTTCATGGGACTTTCATTGAGAATTTGTTTTTCTCTATAAAATCCCATAAAATATTTTATGAAATGATGCCCTTGTTATTTTTAAAGAGTAACTCATATTTTCAATATTTTGCATTCACGGCTGCAGAAAATGGTTCTCTGATCATTTGAGTTTGTTCAGGAGCATTTTTATTAAAATTCGATAATTCATACCACTGAAGTTGCATGCGTACTTTGTTCACTCCTTTTAGCTCTGCCCCAACCTACTTCGATCTTACATATATAACAGAAACTGCAGAACACTTTCATATCAATTTCTTGATAAAACACTGACAAACAATTAAATAGACACTTAGAGTATGCTGACTATTGCCCAGCTGAATAGAGAAGTTTAAAGGGTCTGTGACAAGTAAGATGTACAAATATATTCATGCAAAAATCAGTGAAGCAAACCAGTTGCCACTGCTAATAGCTGTGATTTGGCTGATGAAACTCTTTGAACCAACACTGCTATATGCTCTGCACATGAAAATACACAAGTGGAATAATCCATAATTAGTATCACTCTGAAGAGCTTTTTGACTTTTTTGTTACTAAAGCTTTCTCCAGATCTTATGTGTTACTTGAAACTACTTGAATGACTTTTCACTCATTTAAAATATTATGTATAACCTGGTGCATTTGTCTCATCTGAATGCTGCTAAAGGCAAATCTTGGCATGCCCTAGTTGCTGAGCTCAAAACAAATGAGTGTTCGTGATGTACACACAGGGGTTCGTTACTGTATAGCTCTGTCCAAAGCCTAAGTGGACATATTTAAGAAAAAAAAAGCCAGAATAAAACCCTAATCTCTTCAGATTGAGCCCTCTGTTTTTCCTCTAGGAGCAGAACACTAAACTAGCATAAAATATCCTTCTCTCCCCTCGTTTGAGGTCACAGAGACACCTGCACAGCAGCTGCAGATGTACACAGAGATGAGCGTGTCGCCTCAGGGGGACACTGAAAGAGACTGTGCTTCAGAGAAATCTGGGCCAGTATCTTTAAAAGCCTGCACTTAGTCTCTTATACCTGCATTCCCAGCCTTGTTGTTGCTTTGCCTGCTAATTCTTTATCAGAATTCCTTTCTGCAGAGAGCAAAATGCTCTCCCTCTGTTCCCTGCATCGGATTCAGCCAGACAGCTGTGGTGGCTGAGGGCAAGTGGGGATGGAGCCACAGCTCCTGTGAGCCCTCTCTCCACAGCCTCCTTTGCCCTCCAAAGCAGGGAAAACAGAGCTGACCAGACAACATCCAGACTTCAGATGCTGTCCCTATCAAAAGGTGCTGTGGAGGGAACAATCTTCTGCTGTTTTCCTGCACAGGGTCAGGTCACAATCTGGTCTCTTAAACCAGTAGCAGCCTTTCTAGAAGATCTCTAAGAAATGTAAATACATGTGACACCAAAAAAAAAAAAAAAAAAAAAAAAACGAGAGAGAGAAAAGAAAAAAAGAAAAAGAAAGAAAAACATCTGTCTGCACAATTTTTGAAATAACTTGTGATTAACACAACCACAAGTTACAGGATGTGGTTTTGTACAAACATCTGCTGCATATATTGCACTAAATTACATTTACGAAGCAAGCCTATCAGCACTCTAAAGCATAAGTAAGCTACAAATACAAAAGCAACTCATTACTATTATCCCCAAGAGACCAAAAACTTAGTCCAGTGACATTTCTAACTGAAATTTACGAGAACCTTGGATTTTTGTTGTAATTAGCCAGACGGGAAGCATGCACAAGACGAGTTGACAGCTAGGTAAAAAAAAAAAAAAAAAAAAAAAAAAAGTCAGTGACTTTTTCACAGCTGGGCAAAACGTTATGCAAAAATAAACCCTATTCCCACTGCAGGCAAGCTGGGAAGCCAGGGACAGGCTATGCCACCTACTCGGTCCCATTCAAGCCCACGGCATAAGGTAGCACAGACGAAGTGAGTTGGGCTTACACGTGCACGTGGGATGGCTAATGGAAAGAGATGCAGCTTCCCGCACAGACATCGCAAGTTAAATGGCTCCTACCTAGTCAAGCAAAGTATCTTTAATTAGAAAGTATCTTTCATTAGAGTGTAAAAGGAAAATTCAATCGGAACCTTACACGAAAGCTTTTTTACGCTGCTCAATTAATAGCAACTATCCTAGCTAATGCAACCTAAGTATCTTCTCCCCGTACTCCTACCTGAGGGGTAGCCACCAAGAGGGTGGCCAGGCCTTCACTTCAGGCAAGGACACAGCGAGGGAACCCAGAGCTGCAGCAGTGTCTTGCAGGGCCACGCAGGGGCTCACGGCTCACCTTCTTTCTGGGGTCTCTCCTACAGGCCTCACATCTAGAGTCAACACACCTGAAGCTGCTCTAGCAAGGTTCCCCTCCCTCCAGCTCACCTGTGGCACCCTCGCCTTGTCACAGCCTGCAGACACACTGGCAAGCAGCCATTTTGGGGTATGAGTCTTCTGTTCTCCTCTAGATCTGGCCTCCAGGGTATCAATTTACCAGCTTAAGCCTTAGCTCTTGTCTCCTCAGGCTGTGAGGAGGTGTGGTGGTTATTATTTCCCTTCTTGTACAGGAGACTCTGGAAACACCAGCCTGTAAGCAGTGACTCACAGCCCGTTAATTTTAGCTGCCAAGTGGCTTAAACCCCCCAGTTTAGTAACTTGAAAGCCTCAGAAGTCTGGGTAGATCAAGGCAGAGCAAACATGCCTGCAGTGTGGGACACTTCACCTCTCTTCTCCCTCAGGGGGAAGCCCGCCAGCTGAAGCAGGCTCACAAGAAGGGCTACCACAAAGCCAAGAAGTTACTCCCCTTCCTCTCTCACCAGAAGCTGTGAGATTTCCATTTGTGATAAAACAGACACTGTTTTCATCATCTTCTTATACGAAATGACCTTGACCCAGGGCAGAAGAGAAGCAACAGGCCAGGAGATCGGGATCTGGATGAGCAGGCCTTTGCCTCCTGAAGCAACGAGGCTCCTGACCCAACTTATACAAGAGGTCTGTGCGTGTGTTACAACCACAAACCACGTAACACATCTAGGATCTTTGCTGTACCATGTACTTGCCACCTCCAGCAAAGGTCTGGCAGCACTGCAGAATCTGTGAGAGCATCTGGAGAAGGGACTGATTATCTAGAAAGAGCAGGTCAGTTAGAAGGGACCTTCAAAGATCATCTTGTCCAACTGCCTGACCACTTCAGGGCTAGCCAAAACTGATGAAAGGAAGGCTGTGACAATTCAATTTCCACATGTATTGTATTACCCTCAACACTTGCTTTATTCAACAAATAGGTAACGGACATTTCCTCACGGGAAACAGCATTTGAAAACTGTACGTTTGTTTTAAATTAGACTTCGAAGTATTTAGATATGCAACAAAACAAAGACTATCAAACTACAGCCCATTTGACCACGGAATGTTTTTAAACTATGTAATACATAATTCAATTAAAAAAAAAAAAAGATAATTGAAAACACTCACCTTCCTGTGACACCAAAGACCTAAGTGAGTATGACATGGATCTGTTGCTACTGACAATACTCACTATAGCCAAGCAAAGCTAATCAAGCTCTTGTTCTCTGCTGGAATTTCACCCAGTGTTTTTCAGTGATACTTGGGAAGCATAAAGAAAGGAACCACTGGCTGGTAGAAGTCAGCTTGGTCTACCAGGATTCCTCTTGCTCTACAGTTCCAACTACTGAAGCACAAATACCCAACAGAGATATCTCATAGTGTCAGAGCACAGAAGAAAAAAAGCATCAAAATTGCCCTGGAAAACTCAACAGCACCTTCTCCTTCCTTGGCACTGTTTTCCTTGTAAATGGTCGATATGTTACTCATCCATCTTCAGGGCAACAGCCACTGATCATAAGTAACAGAACGAACAGGAGTGCACATTTCCAGGAGTGCCACATTGCTTCATTATGTCATCAGTGTAAATTTCAGCATTGAGTTTTTCCTGAACACCTTTATTATCACACATATAGTGCCCTGTCATTCCCAATTATAATTCTGCAACCCCACAGCATGTGTGCATTTCAGCTAACTGGCTAGTAAGACCAGTTTATATCCTTTTTTCCCCCCTCCATGCTAATCTGCATTGTGTCTTTAGCCATGATACTGCAGAACTGGACATCAGCAGAGTGATTTATGGCCAGCAATAAGCTGTGCTGCAGATCGGATCTGAATTGTGCTGGCAGATCAGTTTGGCAGCATGGGCTGGAATAAAAACATGGCACAGTGACCGAGGCACACCGTCAGAGACACACACGTTTAGGTGCCTGATGATGGTCAGGGTGGGGAGGAGGTCTCCAACCGAAATAACACAAGGAACAGCTAAAAATGAGGATTAAGAGGTACTGGCAGAGCCTTGAAGGAAGCTTTGCACATAGGCTGCCTACACTGAGTCTGACTCAGCGTTCTTAGTCACATTTGTATGAATAACACAATCCATCACAAGTGCAAGTGTTTGGGGAACAATATCAGTGTGACTGGGCTGATTCAAACATTGTAAGCGACTCTCCCCTCCCCAAGTAATTTCAGGATGAATGTACTGTTTGAAATCGAAGCACGCTGCAGGTTTTGCAAATATGGCAAGAGGCATCCACAGAGGTATTAGAAATTACCTGATAATGGTCCTTTAACTCTTGCACCTAAACAAAAATGAAACAGTGGAGGGGATTACAGTGAATGCTGCTGCACTGGCCCAAGCTGTTCTGCACAGCACGCTTCCCCCTGATCTATTATTCTCCAAGATCGCTCTGAGCACCTTCTTCTACTGATCAGTAAAATTTACATTTACTAATGAGCCCTAGACACACATCAGCAGCAAGCAGAAAAAAAAAGGCCCCACTGGGTAGCAACCAAATTAAAAGGGTACACTGAGAGCGTGGCATGCAGCAGTGATGGTGAAAGAGGCGAGGGCTGTCCAGCCTTGTGAGAACAAGAAGAGGCCCGGTTCTCCATCGGGTGCGGGTCAGGGGGTGCCGGAGCTGCCGGGGGGCTAGGCACTGAACCACAGGTCTCAATAATCACTCAAATTCATTAAAGGACTTGCTGTAAGACTTCTTTTGTTCCCGTGCATTATTTTGGAGGAAAGCTTTTCATGGTGCTCTGCATTTACAGAATTATTTTTTTTTTAGGATCAGGGATCAGACCCTTCGGGCAGATCCTGCTCAGTCCTGCTGATTTAGCACATAACCCCACCTGGCTTGGCTCCTCCAAATCTGTACCTCTGACAAAATCTTATCTTCATTTCTCTGAAAGGCACAAGACTCTTCCTCACCTTTAAAACAGATAACTTGTCAAACTTTCCAGTCCCACAGTTACCATGTGCCATGAATCTGAAGTGACAGCTTTACTCTGCCCTGGGTATGAACACGAGTAACTGACATAGGATTTTTGTTTAATTTTTAACCACAGAACAGGATTTGGCTTGGTAATGCAAGATTTTAGAAGGTAGCGATAGGAAAATGATCAAGTGTCTGAAAAGCTTACACCTGCAATCTTTGAACGATGACAGCAGTCATCCACGTAGTTTCATGCAGCGGTAGTAAGAAAGACATTTTATAGCAGCTACTGTACAAGAGGATTCCAGGGGATATGACTACTACAGAGTAATCAAACCCATGGGATTAGAAGGCTGCTGAGCCTAATGCCTTAACATCCTAGAATAATTCATCATCTCATGATAACCATATTTTCTCTAATGTATTATTACTTAAATGTTAATGGGACCCTTACAGCATTTAAAGGCCTGTCACACCCAGCACCGCACTGCTGTTACTTCCTGTATATATACACCACTTGCTGTCACCAATATCTGTTCTCAAGCCTTTTTATCTGTTGACCCAATTTAATGCCTTGGTTGAGATTGTCTTCCTAGCTGTAATTAAAGCAAAAAAAAAGACTTCACAACAAAACGTTTATCTCCAGTGCCCATGGCATCTGATAATCCTTCTCTTGGTGTACGTGCTGGCCTGCTAGCCATGTTCCCAAAAGATACATTTTTGGTAGCATAAATCCTGCGTCTTCCCAATAAAATTCATCTCAGAATAAATGTTTAGATCCTAGTAATGAAAACCCCAGCTAATGCTTTAGCTGGCATTTTGTAGTGATATACGTGCCTAGAAAAGGTTGCAGACCTCGCAGTGATCTGTAGCGTTACCCACAGCACTGCAATCAAACCTTACCTCAGTGGCCATTACAGCAAGGCAGTCAATTTAACCTAATTTGGTTGCTCTCCCAGAGCTTGACACATTGAGACTGAAACGAGCCCTATCCACAACGTGGTAATTACCAACATATATCACAACAAAAGATCCATCATCAGCAAGCTCCGAGATGCCTTGAACTGAAAAACGTTTGGGTATGACCTTTCCACAAAGCACTACGTGTTTGGGGCTGGTTTGAATTTTCCTGTGATTTCCCAGAGGTTCTTCCCTTTCTGCAACTCAGATCCACATCAGAAATAGATAACAATGCTGACAACCTTCTGGATGAACCTGGTAAGTGATAGTTCCTAGTATCAGCTCAGGCACTCCCCACAATCACATAGGCAGGCTGTTACTATTTCACTACTGCCCACCACTCCCGGAAAACGAAATACAAATTGATGGGAAAAGGAAAGCACGGTGACCATGCACACGTGGATCTTCTCCTGCGCTCTGTGCATATGTAGGAGGTTCATCATCCACTTCTCACTACAGCTCATAGAAGAGTATTTCCATGCCCCTATCAGCCTGCTGGAGCTCTGAAAACCCATCATTTGCCACCATAGTCAGCTGTAGACTTCACAAGCTGGGACAGACACCACCTTTGAGCACAGACCACGTCCAGCCAGGCCCACGCATTACATGCGCAGTACAGCCTCTCTTAACATATGAGCAGGCAAATGACTTGTGAATCTCAACATCAGGCAAGGGTATCCTTCAGCACGGGGAGGCCTGGGACAGAAGGATGCAAAGCCTCCTGTATGCACACATTTGACAATCTGATCTGGGTGTGTAACACTGCAGGAAAGCTTAATGCTTCCTGCCTTGAGAGAAATGGAGGAAAGGGAAAACACGGCCAGATACCAGGAAGGGAGAGAGCAACAAATCAGCCATGTCAGTCCCCACACTGTGTATGATGCTAGACAGCAAAGCTGAGACTGGAGTATTCTCTGTGGTTTATTAGCTAACACAAAAAAAAAAAAAAAAAAAAAATTACAGGAATGCAAAACAATGATGTACTGTCAAGCAAGGAACAGATATTATAAATGAAAATTCAGCAAGAGACAGAGAAAGCCTATGCCAGCCTTACACTAGCTCTGCAGTTACCCCAGACTCAAAAAAATAAAATCTTTACTC
Organism: Aythya fuligula; assembly: GCF_009819795.1. NCBI lineage: Eukaryota > Metazoa > Chordata > Aves > Anseriformes > Anatidae > Aythya > Aythya fuligula. The sequence continues at coordinate 35,477,248 of NC_045563.1, forward strand.
TCAAATAAAAAGAGGAGGAAAGCAGTTACAGTGTACTCCCATTACAATTTATTGAAGATTAAAAACTAAAAATCTACCAGTCACAGGTATGCAGACACAATCTTAATTGTTACTAGCAATTAACTATGAAGTAAGAACTGTTGTTTTCACCGTGTAGGTAGTACACAAGGCTTCTGGTCATGCTTGCCATATGCAGGTGAAGGTACAAATACCACGCTAATGCAACTTAGGGAGTGTTGCTCATTGAGTGTTTGATGAACAAATATCCATGTCAGGTTTTTGATGCACCAATAATTAGTTGCAGACTGAGAAGACAAAGGTAGTTCAACCTGAAGAAGGGTGCAGTTAGGAGGAACTTCATTTCCTCAGACTTTGCAGAGGATGCAGAAACCTTTTTGCACCCTTCTCCCTCTTTCACGTGAATATAAGGGACTGCTTGTGGAAATGAAAGTTCAAAACTTAAAATCAGGAAACATAAACCCTTATTAAAGTAAATTATAACTGTATTTCTCCCCATCTTCCTCTCATCCAGCCGATGTCTTTTGCTTTTAAATGTACGCATTGCTTTTTTTGTTTTAAATTGATCTGTAACCTTTTGTGGCCAAGAACAATAATTTTATTCTATTTGCATGCAACTGTGGACCCTACATTTTGTAAGATACAATTCAGTTTCTTGAAACTGGCAAATTCAATATAGCAGGTTGTTACACCTGGAGATGTAATAATTTCAGTGGCAGTGATGAGCAATCACAGTAGGGTCTCTTCAAGCCTACGCATTTGGCAGGTGATCCTCTGTTTAAGTGTTAGACATAATAAACAGAGGACTGATTGAAAGAGCACTCCATGAGAAATTCAAGACTGCACAGGAAACACCTTAGAAAAGAGCTGCAAAGGTGCTTCTCACTCCTCCAGAAGAAAAGAATACGAAGAAGTGAGAGGGAAGCAGGAAAGGGAGAAGACCCTTCAGCAGCCAGCAGAGGAGGGGCAGAGACCAGGGACGATCTGCACACCATAGCTTGTGGAAAGAGGGATCAGGGGTTGGGGAACAGTGTGACAAAGCGGTCAGAGCACTCTCCTGTGTGATGACCCCAGAGCATTGCCAAAACTCTGCGGCCACGTGTCACTACAATACAGTCGTGGTGCATCACAACACAGGACTTACCAGTTCTCCAAAGCACTAGGAGGAGACACGAACTGCTTCCAGGCAGTACAGAAAGTGAGTACTGCTGCCGTTCAATAAAATTTGTAGCTATGCAATTTTATACAATGGGACAGGTTAAATCAAATCTCATGCTTCAGGGCAAAACACAATTGCCTGCAGAACGAAGACAGCATTTTTCCCCAACACAGTTTTTCACAACAGTTGTTCTTGCCTTTCTCCAAGACAGGAAAAGAAGTAAATGTTACAAAGAAGGACAAATAATACAAAATAATGACAGATCACACGTAGGACACTAATTTGCACATAAGAATTACCAGAATCTTTTCACCACTCTACTTGCTTCTTCCTTAGTAAAAGGAGACTATCAGATAGTTGGAAGAGACTGAAGTTCTATGAATTATTAACAGAAAATTGGTAGAAAAATGTTCCAGACTGCCTCTTCTATTTTTAACATACACTTAACCTGAGTTCATTCACTGCCTGTTCATTAAAACTATTTATATGCAGGTTTGTTTCACCTCACATTAAGAAGCAAGATTTAGCCATGCCAAAGCTACAGAAGATATCCTCCTCTACTAAATGAGCAAGCATGAAATAAGCCCCTGCTTAAAAATTCACGTAAAGTGGTTTCTAGCAGCTTTTCAGAAGTGGATAAAATGCCTTTCCTTTCTGCATTGTCCTTCAAAACAGTGATGCATTTTTTTCCTCTGATCCATCATGAACCAAGCCTCCCTCCTAGCTGGACCACTACCAGCCTGGCTCCAGCATGGCCCAGCCGTGCCCGTCCTGGGTGCTGGCAGAAATTGCAAAGCCACGAGAAACTTTTTATTTTAAAAAGAAGTGTAGATAGAGAAGAGGAAGAATCTAGATTGACAAGGATCCTTTAGATTTATCCAATTTCCCTTATGGTTAACAAATAAAATCCATATTGGAATCATCCCCCAAAGAATGAATTTTACTTTTCAAGCATGAATAACAGTGCTTGAAATAGTGGGGCAGAAAACTATACCTGTCTTTTCTTTGTGGCAGTACCACTGCACAGATAGCAAGGAGCTCTTATTTGTCACAGTAGGAATATTTGATTATCTGCACAGTAATGTAAAACTAAGAGCAAAATTTGAATGCCAAGGTTAACTACTCATAGTTACTGCCTAAGCTGCCAGTCAACCTGCAGTGTTACTTTAGTTTCACAGGAAAAATTAGATAAAGTAGAGAATACATATTGTATAAAGCTATTCTAGGCTATTTATTGGCACCACATCCTACAAATCATCAAAAGGTTTGCATGCGTAAAATCAAAGTTAAGACCTCTGATGACTTTCCTAGAAAAAAATGACTTCAGTTAGCTTAGAGGGATTTCACAGTGGGACTGAAGTTCCAGTCCTCTCCAGGTTTAGAGAGGGGCTTTCTTCAAGCTAGTATTAATCTGTTCTGTAAGTAAAATGAGGAAGTTTGGGAAAAATTGTTCTTAATACCTGATTTTTCCTCATATCCTGACCAAATTTGGAAAAAATATCCTGTGCTAGGTGCAAGGAACTCATCATACTAATACTTACGTGATTTTTATTTTTATTTTTTTACTATAGATGTTTTGGGACCCAGTTTTGCAAGACTCTCTTGTAGGAAATAAACTGCACAGTAACACTGGTTGCGAAGAGAATGAGAGAAGATGTGAAAGCAATTCACAACCATTTCAAAGCCTTACCCCAGAACAAGAGGTACATGGGACCTCTGTGTATATGGGAATCCTGCCCAATGGCTGCTATTTGATGAATGTAGAAAAATTTAGCATAAAGCAAGTTACATTTGTTACAGGCTCAAGAATCATGGTTCTGCTTCTAGGGCTCAACCCAGTAAAAACCCAGTGACCTTCATTCAGGAAGAGGTAAACGCAATGGTTGATAAGTCTTTTCATTCCTCATTCCTCCTCCTCCTTTTTCTAAACATTGCACAAAACATCACACAAAAATTTTTCAGGTGCATTGGCAGTTGCAACCCTAGTACATATTTATGGGAAGCTAAAGTTTACAGTTTTTTCTTCTGTAGTTATATAGGAAGCTTTTCCATTTACATCCATATTTTTGTGAATAGGCACTTTTTCCTGAAAAAAAGTGCAGATGAGGCCACTCAGCAGAGTCTAAGACAGCAGAGAACACCTGTAAAAGTCTGGCAGTTCTGAAACTTGTGTGAGAAACGTTCACAATTTTAACCTCCTGGAGAATGGGCATTTTTAAGAGTTCTTTCTTTACCTGTCAAAGCTTCTGATCAGATCTTTTGGGGGATGGCTGGCCTTTTAAGGTCCTTTCTTATTCAGAGTTTCTGAAATAAGGTCATTCTTTTTACTATTGTCACCCTTTACGAGAATACAGTTTCTTTTAACAGAACATCATATCTTCTCATGGCATGCTTCAAGAAAGCTTCCTATTAACTTTTCCTTGGTTTGGATTTTGCAGAGAAACTTACATGAGCACTAATTATTTTTCCCCCCCAAATACAATTTCTGTATTAAAAAAAATCCATCATCCAAGTTACTGTGCTCTCAATCAATGCATTTTTCTCCTATGGAACTGAACTTTGAATAAGTAACTAATGCAGTGAGCTCCTCACACAGTTTTCATTTGCCCTAGTGGGTAGGATGTTTCAGAAAGTTACTAACGTGGTAGGAATGATTCTGACCCTGTTTATGCTGTGTTCGCTGTCACTACTACCTCGCTGACTCCAAAACTGTGCCTGCATGAGCAATCTAAAACTTAGGGCACATGCACAATATGGAAACTGGGATGCCAGGGCTTATTCTGCACTGACATCTCTGGGACTTTTGTTCAGTCATCTAGACGTCAAGCTGTGGCACTGTCACACTGACAAGGAAACAAGCCCTGCACCATGTCCTGCTGCCTCAGTTCCCTGGCTGTGGGTGGATCTGGGACCTTGTTCCACTATGTATGGATCATCATGTATGGAAATGGTGCTGTGCCATCTGAGGCTGTGCAAGTTCTCACCCGGTCTCTTGGAAGTGATTGAACTGAGAAAAAAAATCAGATTGGGAATTGAATGCAGGCTGCATGATTTTAAAACCTGCCGTGCACAACAAGAGAAGAAGCTCCCCTTCCTCCAGCGCCTTCCTGCTTTTCCCCCACTGACCTGAAAGAGAAATGCCCTGGGCAACTGCTGCCCCTTCCCTACCCCAACAAACCTGCAGCTTCTCCAGCTGACCGCAGAAGGCCGTCATTACAGGTGTGCACTCGACTGAGCACATACCTTCCTTGCTCCTGCTGCCCTGCATAATGAAATAACATTGCAGCTGATAATTTCACACTACTTCAAAACTAAGGTATGCCTTCCAGCACTTATCCGTGCTCATAAAGCTATTTTGACAAATGAAAAAACTCAGCTGAGGAGAATGAATCACTTGCCCAGAGCTATGAAAGTCAGCAAGAAAGCAATAGGCATGTCCATGGCTTTACGGGTTTGATTGTGCTTTATAACTACTGCCTGTCCTTACTCTTCAACTTAATGCATGGATGAGAAAGCCTTCAAAGAAATCTAAAAAAAAAAAAAAAAAAATCAAAGACTCTTATTTCCTTCACGTTATACCTATAAGTGCAATCCACATGGCTGTATAGCCGCTGACATTTCAGATGGTGACAAGACTCAGGCAATGGTTCATGAAGCACTCGAAGCACAGCCCGCTTAACTACCCATTGCCAAAGTCCCCACCAAGGTCTTCACCCTGGAAAGCATGGAAGCATGTGTCTAAGTGACCCATCCTCCTACTAGGTACAGCACACAGGTGTATGTTTAACTTCAAGCATCTGCCTAAATTCTGAATCACTTATTTTAGGGAGCCAGGTGCATATTTACCCTCCTGCCCCTCCCCTTTCAAAGAGGGATGGTCTGCTGATGCAACAACTACACAAAATCCCAAAACTCAGCCGGAAAGGAAATACTTCAGAGCCTTTCAGGGATAATATCCTCCCATCACACAAGCTAAGCAGCCAGGGCCTTAAACTGAACCAGCAGAGGGAACCCAAATGCTGCAGGCTCCAACTTCCACCCAGTAAAAGCAGCGTTAGCGGTGCCCAGCGGCTGCAGCACCCGTTGCTGAGCCCACAGCCTGCCCGCTGCTGGGCTAACTACATTAGCTTTAGTATGTTCACATAGCCAAATCCAGCTGATTTGTATTTTCTTACTTTTCTACTTCATTCACATTAAGCCTGTCTTCTATTACACCAGTCTAACACTCGCGGTATGTACTAAAGACAACATGCAAGGTCCTAGTCCACAGCTTTGCTATCATAAATTTTTTATTTTTATTTTTACACACATACAGCTCTTTGGTAGGACATTTGTACTGTTTTCTCACTGTGTGTGTGTGTGTATATATATATATATATATATCCTTTTTGGCCAATGATATGGGTTTTTCTGGCACTAGGAGACATACACGTGGGAGTTTCTCCCTCACTGCCTGAGAATTTCTTCTACTTAAATGTTTTGGGAAAGCTACAGCGGGTTTCCCATGAGTTTTCTGGCACCCTACTTAAATCCCTTTTCAGCATCTTGAACTAAATTTGCATGTGAAAACAGAGATTACCCTAAAACAATTAGGATGTCAACTGATTTAGAACCTCCTAAACTGTAGAGGATTGTGGAGTTTATTTTAACACAACAGTGAGAACTTTGTGGACAAGCAAACACGTTGGAAAAACTTTCAGCAGCTTGAAAATTACTACTTTTTAAATTCCTTTTACTATCACTTTCTGTGGGAGAGAGCTATAGGCTTCTGCATAAGTTAAACTCACTCTATTCACACCATTTGTTTCCTGTTGGACTGCCCACAGCAACATTTCACAGTCTTTCAACAAAAGCACATCTGCATCAGTTCCTCCAAGGACGCCAGCCCATGCAAAGTGTTGCACAGAGCGACGAAAGCAGCTGAGCCATGTGAAAAAAGCACAAGGACTTAGAGGAACCATTCACCAAGTCATACCAATGTGGATCTGAATACCAGCTCTGCATTTGCTTTATCCCATCTTCATGTCTCTAAAGCATGCTAAGTTCTCCTTCAGCCACCTCTCCGCAAACAGAGGGGTCCCACCCATTTCAGCATCTCCCCCTAAGACAGCTGCTCTTTCCCCTTATTTGAGCTGCCCCTCTTTGTATGTTCATGAACCTCACCATGTGCTCCTTGAGGTGCAGACACCAGGAAGGTTAGCTTGCACTGCCTTCACGTGAGTGGCAAAAATGATGACTGGTTTCCTTGATGTTACCTGTCAGGAATCCGTAATTCCCTTTAGTCCTGTTTTCTCTGTGACAACTTGCTGCTGGCAACAGGTGTCAGCAGTGAGTGCAGGTTAACAGGGGATGAAAGCAGGCTCAAGGACAAACTGCATACAGCTGGATTTCAGAAATTGCAATTAAGTTATATCCTCCCATACCTCCAGAAAAATAAAGGAAAATGTGAAAAGAGTCCTTGCATCAGTTCAAACTCGGATTTGTCACAGACATTATTTGCACAACTCCATAATTTGCCCAGCAACGAAAGATGAACGTAAGGGGCTGGGAACCAGAAAATGGAAAGCTCATTCTACTGATGTTTACGTGGGGAAAGCACAATCCTCTCTTATTTTTAGACGTGAGACCATATTTTATTATGTCAAGCATTAATATAGGTTTGCAGAGGAAAAAAAAAAGTCAGTTCTGCCTTAATTTGGAAGCATATCTGACAAATGCAAAAGCAGGTCCACGCTTCTGTGATTTATAATGGGATACTGTAATAGCTGGATAGAAGCAGATTTATATGGCCTGTATTTAATTGAGATCCAAAATGAGAGGCACTGTCACTTGTAATGAGCCTTAGCTGTGAGGTATGTCCCCCATTCTCTTGCTTGTCAGGCATTTCAATTATCTCTCGTGTACTTTGTTATAAATAAAGCTGCAAGGAGATGTTCTAATCCAGGCTGTCCGCAAAAATCAAGGGCTTGGAGGAACCAAGATTCATTTGTATAACAACTGGTTTTATCTCAGGACTGCTGAAATCAGTAATGATATTCATACACAGAAGAATTCAAACTGTTTTACTGTCGCAAAAGTTCAGCTCTATTGATGTAGCCAGTGATACTTGACTGCCACCATCCCCCCTGGGTTTGGGAGGCAAAAACTCCAGCAGATGTTCAGTGGATACTTCTGAAAATTCCCATTTCTAACAGCTGGCTTTCTGGCTAAGGAAAGTTTGGCCCTACTCTTAAAAGCATCTGATTTCAGCCACTGACAGCTGTGCTACTACCTGAATTATTAGACAGTCACACTAACTTGATCCTACAGCCTTTTTTCTTTTCCTTTCATCTCCTCTCCATAGTTTGTCCTCCACTTTGTCACATCTGACATACCTCTTTCCATAATACCAATGTATGAAAAAAGTTTTTTTTATAAGACAGTTGTTTTACACTTCATATAATGCCGTACATACGTGCAATAGTACCACTTACACATTACTGAGTGAAATGGATTCTATTTCGCTGCTTTGCAAATATATTTCCTGGCAAGTCAAGAGCTTTTCAGAGAGAAGATGACTTTCTTGAATATTAAATTCAACTTAAACTAAAAGGAACATTTCCAGTCCTTTCTCACATTCTCACTTTAGGCAGTCTTTGTGCAAACACCTGTTCTGTTTGCTAAAACTCTTCATAGGTTTTATCAGCTACAGCATGAAAATATTAACTGCAATTAAAAAACTGAGAGCTTGAACATTGCTTACTGAAATGAGAAGACTATCCTCATATCTCACCTGTGTATTTGTCCAGACTGCTCAGGTCCCAGGAAAAGCAGCTCAAAGCAATAAGTTCACAGAGCATCTTAAAAAAAAAGAGGAGAAGCAGCAGCAGAGGCAAATAAATACCCTCTCAGCCACATGCACAGTCAGAACAGCCTCATTGATTTCACCTGAGCAGTTGCTTTCCATCAGCCTTCCTAGAGATAGCATCTATAAGCAGCCAACTGAGAACCATGAATATAGATATACTTTTAAGCTGGGCACTCAGCAGCCTCTACCTAAAATGCAATATGGAAAGGTACGACAGAATTATTACGTTATCAGAAGATGCTTACTGTTTTCACTCCTTAAAATTCAAAGTCCTAATTAACAACGCTTTGTTTTTCCCTAACTGGAAGAAGGCAGGTTACATTTAACCCAATTGCTCTGCAACAAAAGGTGACTCAGCTTTTAAAAGCAACAATCCCAGTAATTTCTTACTCCTAGTCCTTTGTGCTTATGGTTTTACAATTTATTGGTGGTATAAGGAAGCACATACTGCTTCATTACTAATTTGTTTCTAATTTAAACTGGGAACTAAATCCCCTATCCACATTAATCACCGTATAGCATCTTACCAAATACTTATCTTCCCCACAAGGAGAACATACTTGGATTTACTGTGTACTTTCCACCTGACATTGTGGCATTTAAAAACGTAATTGTCTTTCCACGACAAGGTGAGAATTGCTATTTTAATAACCTGTACTACTCTGGTATTTTTGGACTCAGGTCTTTATGACCAATATAATGGTCTGGCCAGTCACTAGTTAAGCACTGGAGGAGCTCACGCTCACGAAGATGAGATTTATCTAGCCAAAGGGTGTCCTGAAGCAGCAAGCTGCCAAGTTAAAGCCAGGCCAGGTCCCAACAAAGGGCCTTTTTGGGACAAATTGCCTTGCAGCATGGAAGTTGGCAGGCATATCATAAAGAGGGTACAATCTGTTTTCTAGTTGTAAAAATGTTTTTCAAGAGTTGTATTGTTCTCAGAAATTATATTTTGACTTAAAAAGGCTGCTAAACCACTGGTTATCATTGGCACTCAATACGTAAGATAAATAATAACTACCACGTAAGTGCACCAGATTTACCAGTTCATCAGTTATGCTGGTAACCAGTCTCCAAAACCAGCTGCTAAGAGAAAAAATGTAAATTCAGTCCACTACAATGTTTATACATGTGTGCAACATTGCTAGTTGTGTGACTGTTGTATCAGAGAAAGAGAGGAAAATGAAGCTCTCTTTCGAGTGGTCTCTCTTTGGAGCTGTGCTAAATTGTGAGGGGACAACAAAGGGATGTAAAGGAATTGGTTGTACTCAAAAGAAATCCCACAGAATTTATCATTTACCTCCCAGCTCAGTGCAGGTGATAAGCAAGAACATATACATACGCACACCTCCTCCCTCAAAGGGAAATATATGCAGTTTGTAAGGATGAAAGCGTGCCACTCCTTACAGAACATTTTGCAAGGAGGGCAGGACACGAAGGTGTTGCTATTATTCTATCTTAAAGCATTTGCCTAAAACATTTTAATTTTGTATAGCTAAATACATTGCGAGTGGACGTAAATACAGATTCACTTTGAGGCGATTGGCAAGATTATGTTCCTCGAGTTATGAAAACTACTATGTAAACCAGAATCATAAACTGAGGGAAATAGCTAACTCTCAAACCACCATCCAGGCATTAAAATCTCTGAACTGGTAGTAAAATAATTGGCGTAAACATTTCTTGCTTCTACTGATGCTTAAACCTACAAATTCTCAGTGGCAATTGTTACCAACTGAAGTTTTTATCAACATAATTAGTAATAAAAACAACATCTGCTTTATGCAGTTATAGCGATTACGCTATACATTTAATTAACAGCAATGAAAAAAGTGTCATTTTAACTGACTGAAGTGTCACTTGCACATGCAAGTAGCCAAAGCACTCCCTACCGCTGCACATCCTCTTCCAGTAAGTGTTACTCTAAAAGCCAGTTGATCCCAAAGGAGCCTTTCTGCAGGGTCACCAGATGGGGTGAGGTTGGACAAACCTCTGGAGATCACCTGGGACCACCCCACTGCCCAGGCTGGGCCACCTGGAGCTGGCTGCCCAGGAGGCTTTGATGATGCTTAAATTAGTTCAACTTCTAAATCCATGGCAGGAGGAGGGAGGAGAGGTCTTTTTAAATGCTTACTGAAGACCTCACCTATGAAGATGTAAATGCATTTTATGTTTCGCAACCTTAAGAACGCATGATTCAGTAGAATAGATATCTGCTTTTGCACCACAGATCAACTGGGAGGAAAAGTTCGTCAGTCCTGGTAGAGGTGTGGGCAGAGCTATCTAGGTAACAGAAGACAGCCGGGTTATCATGGGATTACACTGATCTCTGCAATAACAGAAAAACAGTAAGAGGGATGGTAAGGAAGGCATGTTTTTTGCAATGCACATAACTACTAAGAAAGCCATCTATTACTATTTTTTTCCTGTGGTTACATTAAAGAGCTGAAAGTAAATTAAAGACTGATTAGGTGCTGGGATGACTTAGATACAGAAATACTTCACAGAAGTACAGGAAGGACAGCAGTAATCTGGAGGATGCCGTAACCTCCCCAGCCAAACTTATCCTGAACGACATGCAATAGGAACTGCAAGAGCAGAGAGTAACACGGTAGAAATTAGTGCTACTAAAACTGCATTTATGTAATTTAAAAGGTTCAGAAAATTAACGCAGAAGAAATTGCGCACGGGACAGTGAGGAAAGGCTCTCTGCCTTTGATAAAGGTAGGGAGAAGACATTTGCCCAGAGAGAAGTGAGGAGAAGAAAGCGGCCCCGGAGCAGAAAATGGAGTGAGCAGCCCCCAGCCAGCTCAGCCACTGCAGCAGCGCAGGGAGAGCGACTGTCGGTGCTACTGAGAACTTCCTTTGGCTGGTTTAGATTGCCCTTTTGTAACACTGACCTTAGCTTTGCCTTCAAGGATAGCAACCACTGCTAGATTAAATCTGCTTTTCTTTGAGTCTGTTTGATGCTATTACTGCTCCCAGGTAACTCGCCATACTCTGGGAGCAACACGTCTCCGTACTAAAGGGCTAGGAACCCAGCACAACGTCTTGTGCTGCAGCTTGATTTTACATAGCGCTTACCACAGCAGAGAACTGCTGATGCCTTTTGCTTTCTTTCTTTCTTTGCATAAATTAGGCTTGAAAACAGCACAATGCCATGTTCTATGGCTTGCATGTTTTGCAGGGCTGCCTGCAGCACTGGTAGCCCCAAGCCCACTGCGGCACCGCAGCACACCTGGGGACGTCGGATGGCATTTGGGCTAGGTGGAAACCCTGCCCCTCCACCTCCCTTCTTCACTGCCTCCACTACCCTGCCTGGACCTCAATGGGCATCACAGCAGAAAAAGGCAGAGATTAGTTCGGATGGGGGTCGGTAGGTACAAGCCACAGAGTCACCGAGTGGCTGAGGTGGGCAGGGAGCTCTAGAGCCCGCCTGGTGCAGCCCCCTGCTCAAGCAGGGCCACGTCCAGGTGGCTTCTGAATACCTCCAAGGATGGAGACTCCACAGCCTGTCTGCCCAGCAAGAGCCTAGGACAATGAGGTTCGTTACCAGATTTCTGGAGGGATCCTGCAGAGGGGGATTTGTGTGCTGGTAAAGGGCTCGGCAGCAGGCTGCACTGGCTGGTTTTGCCTCCAGAGCAAAGTCCTGCCTCCTTCTGCCTCGCGAGGCAGGGGCTTGAGCTCAGGTTCCTCTGTCACGCATACCTTCTGGGCTTCTATTTTGTGAATCCTAGACTGCTTAAGTAAAAGGAAGCTGGTAATTATGGAATTAAAATTTACTTAATTCTATAAATTAAAAACATTTTGAATTATTTATGGATTTGTTTGTTTCTTTAAATCAGTCACCTGAGATGTGCCTTCCAGCTACCGAGCACACAGGCAGGGAGGTGCACAGCAACAAACCTGCTCTGCAGCACTGCAGAAATGGGCCACTTCTGAGTTTATTTTCCTGGGATACACTAAATCATAGTGACACCAGTTCTTGACTAACACACAGCTATTTACTTTCTTGACACAGAACAGAGGCCACGTCCATATGTCTGGACAAAGCAAACTCACATAAAAGGGTTTTGGGGGCTTCCATTTCTGGGTATTTGGTGCCTTACTTACAGTGCTCCTGGTTGCTCCAGGGACAGACACATTACAAAAACCATCTAACACCCATGCTAACCTGTTAGACAGAGCTGAGTGAGCTGCTATGAACACTGAACAAGGATTTGACAAATTTACACTCCCTGTATTAGAAAAAGTAAATTCTGATGTGTTGATATAAAGATTGGGTATCCGACTGAAGAATAACTGACCTCACAACACTTTAATTTCTTAAACACTCTCAGCTGCTAAAATATGACACCTTCTGACACATCACAACATTTCCGCATGCTTGGTGGAAGCACACGCTGCTGGCCTGGCTGAAAACGAATCCTCAAAGGGAGAAGTGAGCTGTGAGATCTCTGTTCGTCTCATAATGTGACTGTGTGGCACTCAGGTACTGAAGGCAAAATCCTGAAGGGGCAAAGAAATCTCGAAACAGGAATGACTGAAGCATATCTAGGCATGTATAACACAGAAGAAATACTGCTGTTTAAACGTAATGTAAACATAATGTAACATGAACATAATGTAAACTGCTTCAAAATAAGCAAGTCAGTTTGCCTCACAAAACACAAAAAATTGTGTGAAGCCATTTAAATTAAAAAAAAAAAAAAAAGAAAAAAATAACATAAATAGAAATAATGAAATGTTGTTCCCAGCCATTTATTAATGTTTCCCAGATATAAGATGAAATTAGTCAGAGGACAGATTTCTGGTCCTGTTAGCAGAATCCCACCAGCCCCAGCAGGTTTGCCTTTACCAGATCCATGCAAACTTTCCCCAGCTCCCTCCCCAGCTTTGCTCTGTGTTCCCCTGACTCCTTCCATCTGCATTTTCTTTGAATCTTGGGATTCAAGAAATTCCACATCTGAATGCAACAGTCTGCCATGGGCTTGGTCACGTCAGTCTTTTCTCAGTGCCATCAGCTGACCACATTGATGCTTTGTGAATTTGATGCAAAACAAGACAAGCACAGGTAGTTTTCAAGATGATCACTCTACAGATGACCACTTTGGGTGTTGAAGGTCTGAGCTGAAAAGGCCCTGGCACCCACAGCTGGGAACTAGATGATAAGCAGTTGTCATGACACAGTCCTGCAAGCCACAGGCCCCTGATAAAAACACCAGTAGCTTTCAGATTTCAGTTCAAGCATCTTAATTCATGCACTCTACACAGCTGTTGCTCAGCTTCCCTACATAAGCACAAACCAGGACTCAACACATCAAACTCCACACCTCAGGACCTGGATTCTGCCTGTATTTCTAGAAGCAGTGAGAGAGGCAACACCAATGAATTTACCTCCCTCCAGTAAGCAGGAAATCTGTTTCATGCTGAATAAACCCGCTTTCAAGCAACGTGATTTAGCTAAACCACCCTCCTGACGCACTCCAAGTGAGGAAATGGTGCATACATCCTAGGCTCATTCAGCCCTATAACGCTGTAAATGACCAACCAGGCACCACAGCTATTTCTCCTTGCCTGGCACTTAGAGTTTATTTGCATGTATATGCATGGAGATAAAAAAATATTGATAAAAACTTGTCTGTGTGCACAGGCTGAAATGCTGAGAGCTGTTCAGACGCGTTGTGGGAGCTCTGATGGTCAGCACTGAGCAGACACAGCACGCCCTGCCCAGCACCCCCAGATGTCACCACCCCCTATAGGGGCTGTCTTTTTGGCAGCCTCCCCTCGCAGTCGTTGTATTCTGTATTTTAGAAGGTTCTTCTGAGAAAGAAGAAAAGGAATAAGGGACCATGGCTAGTGTTTTGAAATGCTTTGTTACTCCTCAGAAAAATGCATGGGAATGTCAAGGAGCTGAACGCAGGCTGGTCACTGTGGGGTTCAGGCCTGTTACTTTTACTGTGGCAATCTCTTATGGGGAGGCAGAAGAAATACTTTCAAGTAATGTGCTTCCTCCCATGCTGCTGGGGAATTTCTGTTGCTTGGACAGAAAGAAATGGGGCCAGAGCTGTGAGTCAGGCACTTGCCAGCTGCTGTTGCAGTGGTTGCCAGGAGGATTGGACACCAAGGTTTTGAGGCTGACACTGCCACCTTCATTTTCCTGCTCTACCAGCACTACCAGCTATTGCTGGTGGTCAGATGTGGCTCACACGTTTGGACAACTCCAGCACCTGGGGCATTTGTGAACGGCTGGCTTCAGTGCCCTCCAGCAGAGCCTGAGCTGCTCCTCCATCAGCCCGATATGTACCTGCCACCAGCTGGTGGCACAAAGACTGAGAAAGGGAGTTTGGGTTAAAAAGTCCTGCCAACTTCAGCTGCTGCCTGCTCTGCTGATCCTCCTCCTTGTCACATGTCTGTAAAGAGACAGCACTCATGTTTGTGCCTCTAAGAAATAATCACAGCTGCTCACTTCTTGCCGTCATCAGGCCCCACTACTCTTTAGCATGTCAAAATAATGACATATCTGGAAAATACAGAAGCTTCTGCTCTTCCTACACTCTGTTTAAAGTTATATATGGGCACTGATCTTGGCAGTGCTGCCACACACAGATTGATGGACAGATACAAGAAAATGGTTGACAGCCCGGCTTCAAGGTGCGAGAGCTTCTCGTCCTTTGGTCCCTGCAGTAACCGTAGGCAGGCTGACTTACCCAGGTAAAATCGTTCAAGAGCGTGACTCCTTCTCCCGGGCTTGTAGCCAGCACTGGTCCTCCTCAGGAAAATTTGATGGGCAGCATCTCAAGGATATTCGTACGAAGTGAACAAACTGCAGTGACTGCTGGCACTCAGATACTTCACACACACTCCAAATCCCGGAGCAAGAAGAGGTCACCAGATATCTGCCTGCTACTGGCTGCGGTATGGGATGGGTTGTTTAAAAATACCTCCACCTTTGGCACGGGGTAGAGAAATACAAAGAACCTCTGCTTACAAAGTGAGCGATGTCTCCAGAGTAGCAGGAACCGGCTGGCAGTAACTTGGATCATCTCGTTTCCCAGACTGAGGCCAGACACCACAAAAAGTCGCAGTAAGACCCAGCTCCAAAGCGCCCACACTCAGCGAGTGCTCTCAGGTGATTCAACCCAGTCGATTTTATACCACAATTTATTATAAAGGGAGCATTATAGACAACAGGAATGACACCTTTCTGCAGCTAACACTGTTTGTTTTCTGCAAGTCCCCTCTTATTAATCTTATTTTTAAACTAAACCTAGTTTGACAAACATTTCATGCTGTAAGAATTTGCTGCCCTCACCAAGCCTCCCCCTTCATTCCCGTGAGCAGGCTGGGTATCCCTGTAATATGGGAGCGTTACGGTTTGATACACAACACGAGGACATTGGAACGATGTTTTTTAAAAACCATCACTGCCCCAGCTTCCTCCAGCACAGGGCTGTGCCCCAGCTGTATCCTCCTCTTCCAGTGCAGCCACTGGAAAAAGCAACAGAAACTCCTGCATCACCTTGAAACCCCGTCAACACTGACCACACAGTCCTAACGCAGTAGTTGCTTTAACATTTTTCCAGCAAAAACCAAACCTTCTGGCCAACAGCCATGTGCCAATAGTTTCCAGAGCTTTTTTTTTAAAAAAAAGAAAAAAAAATCTCACAATATCCATTTCCCTTGCAAAACTAGGGAAAAATGCACAATTATAAAAATGTTTAAGGGAACACCCAGCAAGTAACTGACTGACCTGTTCTGGTTCTCCTGCATTACGCGTTTGCAGTGGGAAGGTGCAGCCTTGGGTTTGAAAGACTCCAGAGGAAAGGGAACTTTATATTACAAACTACCTGCAGACACGAACCTAAATCACAGAACAAGCTCAGAGGAATTTACTTTCCATAACCATTGGCTATTACTTATAGCAATAATTCAGCTTACACACCACTATATTAGTCTCTAAAGATGATTTCTTAGTTGCAGTTATGATCACGACTGAAAGCTCAGAGCGTTGCCTGGAAGATAACTAGAGGCAAGGGGACCAAAAACCCACGTTACTCACGTAGACTGTAAAAATGTGAGGCACAAGAGAGTTTGCTTCTATTCATATTCCTTAGCTAGGACTTGTGCTTTTCTATGTCTCTAAAATCAGTCATTATATACGCATAGCAATTCACATGAGATTTTTCTAAGTTGACCCATAAAATACAAGTTTAACAAGACTGTATTATTTTAAATATTATTCTTTAAACGTGGCTTTCAGAAAGCATCTGCCGTCCAAAACATTTTACAGATAACAAGTTGTAGGATCTTTTTTTCTCCCATTCAGCTTCTTGCTTGATATATGAAAATATAAAACCTAAACTACAGCATGAAGATAAAGCAGCAACTTTATAATGCATGGGAGGAATTTAAATAAACTCATTATTACACAAATTGTTGCATTAGTCTTACACAGGCCCAAATTTTGTTTAAAGGAAGGGAGGTTTATATTTAGCTAATGGTGAAGAGAAAAAGAATTGCTTGTTATACACAACATACAGAGTTATTAAACAAATCATATTTGTGCAAAAAGCTGCAATTAAAGCAATTTTCCCCCTTAGCTTCCATCTCCATAGAGGGAACGCAATGCTAAGGCTAGCAGCTTCTGCAGCCCAAGGCAGCAGGGCTGGCCTCATCCTCTCCTGCCCCTCCCTGGCTGGAGATGCTCCACACAAAGCTGATCCTGAGGTGGTCTCCAGCTCCTGAAGAGCAACCCAGACAGCTGCTAGGTCCACCTCTCCTTCACAGGCTCTGCCTTACTGTCCCCATGCAGGCAGGCATCAACATGGGAGTCTGAGCGCTGCTGGGTGTCAGACTGCCCTCACTGATGGACCTTTCCTTAGTTCTCCTCCTGCAGCGTGAGAAGAGAGGAGAAAAACCCTCGGAACGTAGCCCTCCACTCAGAGCAGTTCTCCAGCTTGTAATTTCTTGCAGTCTCCTGCAACCAAGCCACTCTTACTGACAGCAGACTTTAATTATTGTTTCCCTGCGGTCAGGGTTACACGCAATCTGATTTGTGTGTCTGTAAGCCTCGTGTTGGTATTTGTTTCTTCGTTTGTTACTGACTTATCTAAAATGTTTCATTAAGTCTGAAACAAAGGAGCTGAGGCAGAAGGTGAAACCGCCACAGTGGGGTTCCTCCGTTCCCTGACTGCTGCTGGTGTCTGAAGAGGCCAGGAAAGTCTTTGGATGCTACTGCTGTAAGCAGCCAGCCCGGCCTCTCCTCCCTGCTGAATGCACAGCTTCCAGCTGTAGCCTTCACAGGGAGACAGCTCTTCGATCCTTTTGCAGGATGGAGATGCCGGGTGTGGTTCAGGCCAGGTTCTTCAAAAAGCAGGTCCTGTATTCCCGCTCAACATAGCAGAATATGCGTTATCCTCTGGGTGAGGAAGGCCACAGTGCTTTATACACAGACTGCTGTCTTGGTTAAAACCAACACTGATGCGAGATGGAATTGGTTTGCAAGGAACAGTAGGACTTTGGCACTGTACATGTATGATTCAGAATATGCATTCCTTTCTAAAGAGGAAGGAGGACTGTAAATTTACAGATATTGGTGTTTTCTACCTAAGTTCCTACTTAAATTCATCAAAAAGAAATACTGTAATTAACACAAATCCTGACTACAGCACAACCAAAAGTGGTTGAAACTACCACATTCCCTTTGCTGCCTGTTCCTAGTCAGAAATCAGCAAAACCTCCATATTACTACACTGAGATCTACAGCTTTCCAAATAAGATGGAAAACCTAACCAAATGAAAAAAAAAAAAAAAAAAGGACAAAATGTAGATTTTTTTTTTTTTTTTTTTTCTAAAATTGGCAGTCCTGCTCATGTTCTGCTATCAGCACAGTCATTTGGAACAACTTTTCCTAGCTTATCAGAATGATAACGGTTTTATGCTGGAAAAAGAAAGGTTTGTTTCTCCTAGAAATCCCTTACCTGCTCTGTCTTTTGTTATTTACCCTTTCCCGCAACACCGAAGTGCCACGGAATCTGAATATTCGTAGAGATGGCCAATATTGTCACTATTCTGAACAACCTCCATTTGAAGGAGATGGGGAAAAAGCCTGGAAAGAGTTATGAAAATTTATTTTCTCTAACTTAGCGATGTTTTGCACCAAACTTACTAGTCACCTTAAGGAGAAATACTGCCTAGGTAGCACCTGCCTTTTACTATCAAGGTGGGGCACAGAAGAGATGAGTGGTTGACCCAGGCTCACCAAGGGAATCCATCTCACAGGTAAGAGTAAAAATTACTGTGAATACAGCTCTGCACCTGTAAACTCTGCAAGTGTTTCCATTGTTTATTCCCTGCATCTCCAAAGTGCTTTAATCTTCACAAGCCCTTTCATTTCACCACTAGCAGCTACCCCTCTAACAGTGACACCGCTTAAATCAATAGCAAGTGATTATAAATATTCTCCCTGACTCATTTCCCTTAATGAGACAATCAGCCTTATCCAGAGCCGTATGTCGGAGTTAAACAAACACGGTTATTGACTGCAACCAAATCGCAGCACACATTGTAAACAGATTGATTTTCCTCTGGATTCTTCTTATAAATAAGCAAGCACTTGTTACTTCTCTTGATAAGCTATGACTGCATCTGGCACTGCGTTATGTTGCAGGACGTACACAGAAACACTGCCTTCAGTGCCCTCCTTAGGGTACTCACAGGTAAGCCTAGCTGGTAACTCCATCAGCCCTTACAGTGACTGCAGGGCATAGAAGTCCGATCTGCGTTGTTGTTTTGACTTTCTGGAAAGGTTTCTTAATCTACAAGACCTGCCAGACAGGGGAAGCTGCATTTACACAGAACAAAAATGTAACTCTCCACCTCAAGAAGAAATGTCATTACAGCAGAGAGGCTGTTCTCACAGACCATAAAATTGATCAAAGAGTTCAGATTAAAGATTACAAGTCACGATGGCAAGTTTTCTCAGGGTGACATCTTTTGACAGGGAAGAGAGAAGGAGGTGGGAGGTCACATATGGCCATATGTTGTTTGGCTAACCTAAGGAATGTGCTCTACTGGACAACGTACTGTCCATGCTCAGATTAATGTTAATTAGACCCAATGTTTTATTAGCTTCATTTGCACAGAGTGGCGCAGGAGGATTCCATGGTACCTGTTTCATTGGTGGTTGTGAAATGGGACGTAAGGAGTTCATCTTGACCAAAGTCTGGCACAGCCTGAGCATCCTTCTGCCTCTCCTCCTGTCAGCCCTTCCTGTTGTCCTCTGAGAAATCTCAGCTCTGCTTCTTGCCAAGTGTCACTGATGCTGGCAGCAGGGAGTAGGGGATCAAGGAAGCTTCCTCTTCCCCCCTTCCTGAGCTGCTGGCAGCACACGGGTGAAAGGACATTCACCTTTCCAGGGCATTTGAATCCACAAGGCTGTGTACTAGATCTGGGAACTGCATCCTACACTCCTGAAGGAAAAAGTGCAATGAAACAAAATCCTGTGACTAATTTATTTGGGGTCAACAGACCAAGTCAGGATGTCAGCTGTTCTGAGCAGGACTCTCCTATAGCCCCCTGATGACAAGAGCTTGTCAGCAAACTAAAGTAACAGACACTCGTGCTGAATTTTCATCCTAATGACAATTCTGAGAGCCAGGAGAGAGAATCAAAAAAGTATTTGCATTCCTGCAATTGATATAGAAAAGGTAAGTTTAGTCCTCAGAGCGTGTGGTACACCCGAAGTGTGAGAATGGACATCACTAAACATTGACCTCTGGTGCTGGGAGCACTTGGACCAAGATAAATCACAGGGCTCTGTGCCCTGTGGATTATTTATGCCCACATGCTAAAGATGATTTCTTTCAGTAGGAGGCATTTGTTTAACGCCGGCTGACCGACACGTCCTGTAATTAGCAACACAGAGGAGGAAATCCCTGACTAACTAATTGATCACCAGCTCCTCGCTTCCTGCGCACCACAGGCTTTCCTCATTATCATGGAGGGTCTGAATCTCTGCGACAAGTAGGCAAAGTTGCACGAGCTATTCTGCTTTGCAGTGTATTTTCAGGTACAGTGAATTGCCTGCTCTAAGTAGTATTAGCAAGACTGCAGCACTTCCTGCTCCCAGAGCACTTTACTGATGCAGAAATCAAAACACAAAAATGTAGGTTACAAAACTCCTAGCTCTCTGTGGGTCTGGGAATAAAGTAGCATATTTCTGATCAAATGCCCTTGTATTTTAAGGCTGACTTGTACAGAGCTGTGCAATTTGTAAAATTATAGCTCACAGCCACAACTTCTGCGAGGACACTTTGTTTTTGCCTTTCTGGCCTCTGCATAAAAGGGCTCTTTGTTTCTTTGTTTTATAGCCCATTTCATTCAACTAAAGTAGTGCATTAGGGGAGTGTGATTTACCTAATAACCTGACAAAACGAAGTAATAAACACAGCCATCTCTTACGCCCCTAGTATACTGCTTATGAGCACCATTTAGCATTATTCACAAACCGTTAGCATACACAAGACCAACTAGCTCATGGAAAGGAGGGTAAGAGTGGCAACAACAGCACTGAATGTTTGGATGATGTGTTCTGGAGGTTGGAAAGAACAATTTAGACAAACGTCTGCCAAAATTTGTTGATCTGATCTGAGTACGTCTTGGTGGCCTTTCCTCTGGTTGCTCAGTTCCAGGAAAAGGAAGGGAAGGGAAGCGGTGGAAACGTAACCAGAAGTCCTAAGCAGGGATCTGTTCCTGCAGCAACTGACACGGAGAACAGCATCAACAGCCGAATTTCCCTGCATTGCTGCTTGGTCAAGGACTGTCTTTTGCTCTGTGTCTGTCCTGTGCTGAGCACAATGGGCTCCTAGTCCAGTCCTGCTCTCCTCAGTGGTACATACATCCAAATTTCAAACAGATGACACCATTCTGATTTTCCCTTTTTTTTTTTTCCTACTCCCAGAGTGCCTGGGAAAAATATATAAGGAAAATATCTCTGCCTTATCATTACAAAGCACTTCTCTTGCATCAAAAGCTCAAAAGAAGAAAACACAGTTGGTCTGAAATTCGGTGGTACTTCCTTCCACAAAACATTAGAGGAATACAAAAAGAGAAGGAAAACGTACTCCCTCAGTCTCCATTCATTTCACATCACAAGATAATTCAATATCTGGCTTTAGAGACTGCCTGCAAAGCACACGCATCAGTTATCTCTACAGATACTTTGGCAGGGGTCCTCCAAAAGTCCCTCTTCTTTATGCATAGAGAAAGTAAAGGTGAAATTCTGATCAGTTTGAGTGACAATGACAAGTGCGACAGAATAGTAATTGTACCAGGCAATGAACAAAGTGGCACTGGAAGTCCACCTTTAACAAACAAAGCACACAGACTGTGTAACACCCATATCGTGAGCTCATTCCCTGCTGCTGTATTTTAAACAGGGGAGTCTTATCTGGGGGTAGACCAGCAAGCCATGCCATTATGGGTTAAAACAAGCAAGCAGTGCTTCAGAGCAGGAGCATGCCAGCTGGGGAAATGCTGTACGGTCTGCAAAAGGCTCCACAGAAAGTGCTCGAGTGGTGAGACCCACGAGCTCTGCCCCAGCCTCCCAAGGGAAAGAGCAGAAGCCCACCACGTGACGCATTTAGGATGAGACTAGAGAAAATGCAAGGGGAAAAGACCACGTGCAACAAAACATACAGGCTGGAGGGGACTTGGCGAGCTGGATTAGTGGATTTTTCTCATTTTTAATTTCTGGGATTCAGAGCCATTGAGTGACTGTAGAGCAAAGCCTTGCTTTTCTCTTCATGTCCTGCAGCACTATGTCTGGTGAAAAAAATAAAAAATAATCATAGCATGTCTGATTAGAGTGGCTTACGGCATGCATTAATAAATGTTCCCAAGGCAGACCAGGCTTTCTTTTCACATCAACCTATCACCACAGAAGTGATCTGGGAAAGACCTAGAATGGTCTGAAGTACTGCTGAGCAGTTTTTATTCTAGCCAAACAGAGAATGGGAGAACAAAAGCAATATAACTTCAAAGAGGGAATGAGAGAGAGCTCAGCATACACAGATAAATGGACACTGCTGGCAGAAAGTAGCAATGAACAGTGAAGCACTGGAATCTCTAATTCCCTTTCAGTTAGAAAAAGGAGTATGTGCCATCATAAGCAGCTCCCTGCTCCCACCCCCATTTCCCGTGGCCTGAGTTGCCCCATGTTTCACTCGTATTTCTACACAGATAAGGTATCTGCACGCTCAGTCAGGGAACAGCTTCCCAATATATAAAGGAAAAGCTGTAAGGACTGCCACCCAGAACAGATGTTGAATGATTCTTTGAACTCCTTCCTTTCTCTCCCACTGTATTTCCTCAGGCAGTAGCTATTACTTCGGTGACACCGTTTATAGTTTTATCACCCTGAGGAAACCCGAAGGTTCAGATATTGGCTTACAGCACACAGCACTGATCATCTGCAACTGGGTCAAGTGAATAGCCTGCTTCCAAACCCCGAACTCACAGTCCCACAACACTTAGCATTTTGCAGAAGCACAGAATAAGCTCTCTCTACCTTCATTTTAGAGATGTGAAGAAACACATAGTATCTGAAATAAGTGAGAGCTTCCAGACCTGTATACAAGCAAGGGTGATGGCCAACAGCCATGAAAATCTGAGATACATCTTTTGTAAAGAGACACAAAATACTACAGAATTAATTTTATTACTGGCAAAACCATAAGTGTTATATATATATATATATATAAAACTATATATAACTTATATATATATAAAAGAGCATCTCAGTTTCACTTCCAGATTTCTGTCTGAATGCAAGAACCTGATAGATAAAAACACTATCTTATGGATAGGCATACCCAGTAAGAAAATATTGAGAAAGAAAGAAGATAAATCACACTATGTCATTTTTTAGTGTTTAATTCAACATACGGAAGGGACAGATCTAAAGGAACTTATGCAAGATGCTGATTAAGGAGAACATGCAGGCTACCGTTCCTACCCTACTCCTCAGATTGAGAACTGTCATAATTTAGGGCTTGCCCCTCTGGGCTTTCCTTGAAGTTAATACTGAATTGCACTGGCTTTCAGTTAAAATGCATTCCAAGCCAAATGTTTGGATCTTCTGTTTAACCAATTCATACACACAACCTTGTTTTCTTGACTGCTCACTGCTCTCCTGCAGTACTTAAAATTGCCAGTTTGTCCTGGCAGCCCCTGCTAGTAAGCAACCACATGAGACAAATGGGGTTTCTCTGAATGTGGCTAGAAGGAAAAAGCTGCTACAGCATTTCCCTGAGGCAAAGGTAAGGTGTATAGCTGGGATGGGGGACAGCAGTGAACAACTGATGGAAGGCTGCAAGGAATAACTCCAGGCTTTGCCATGAGGGCTTTCCTGGCAGCCCTGTCCATTACATGTAAAAGGGACAGGGAGAAAGAGACACAAACTCTCACCCAGTAAGAGCATTGGTGGGGGACTACACCACTGGATGACAACATCTCACCAGTATTTCAGCACTAGAACTTGACAAAGAGATGCAGGGAAATGTAACCAATTTAACAGCTGAGTACTTAATGAAGCCTGAAGGAATCCATGATCTTACTAAGTCCTATGTCCCAAGTCCTAGCCCTTGTCATTTATCTGATATTCTGTTTACACGTCATAATAAGCATGGGATTTACCTGTTATGAACAGAACCTTAATCTGAGCCATGCTTTCTCCCCAGATGCTTGTAAAATGACAGCTACATGCATGAACGGATGAGTAACATTGGCTCATCTTGTACCTGACATCTTTGGAAGGGGACTCACTCTTACCACCTTCATGCAGGAGAAAAATTCCTCAAAGCAATGGGAAAATGCACCACCTCCCTCTTTATTTCCATCTCAGAATCAAAACCTAGTGCATGGATAAACATCAGAGAAGTCTTGCTGTTGTGGCTTAGCTTAGAGAGCATCAGATACAACGCAAAACATGGCCACGCGATTGTTGGAAAAAGGGGTGCTCAGCTCTTCCAACGACTGTTGGTACCATTACGAGGAAAAGGTTTGCTGCTTGCTAACTGCCAGGTAGCTGGCTGGGCTGAATAACACTGACGCTACGACAGAATTCACTGAGTAACACTGGCAAAAGCAGGAATTTACATCTGTATTTAAACCTGAGTGCAGACTGAAACATTTCTATTACCAGGAAAATAAAAAGCTCAAATGGGATGATAATACCCTACACTTGGCAAATGGAAACCGTGGCAGATGGATTTTTCTATTTATTTGGCAAGTGGACATTATGCTTTTTGACACTGGCTGTAAACCAAGTGAAAAAAAAATAATAATTGGATAAGTAGCAATTTTAAGTAAGACTGCTGCGTTAAAGGACACATGCTGAGCAAGTGATGGATTTCATTGCTAAAGAGATTGGAGGCTCTTAATGGATTGTTAAAATGCTGTTACGGAAATGGTTTAGAGGCCCACCCTCTAGAGAGATGGAGAAGACATTACTTCTTACATACCAATTGGATCCTCAAGGGTGCACACACACGTGCACACGGTACCCACATATGATGGAAACGTGCGGCAATGAACAAAGAGAATGTGTCCCCTGAAAAGCAAGCCCTGCCCCTTCAGCACCTCCCATGAAATGAACTAGCACCCTCAGCCATCTTTACGGTTATATCAGCAGGGATATGATTGTAAGTAATTGAGTTTGATTTCAGTCTTGGGGTGTGATCACACAGCACAAGACTATGTCTACTGATATCCTGCCTTGCATCATGCCATGAGGCTTCCTGATGTTAACGATGCACTTTCTCTTCTACAGTAAAATGCTGTCAAGCCTTGTTGACAACTTTTAAAAACAGAAGTGACTACGTATATGTATAAAACTGAAAGATAAGAAGCTTCTAGGTAAAATAAATAAATAAATAAATAAAAATCCATGTATTTACTACCTACATGTCTGGGAGAAGCTCCCACTGAGTGCCAGGCATCCTGTTTCAGCTGCTAGCCCATGTTCCAAAAAGGGCGAGGTTGCAAGTGCCAGATGCAAGACATCAGACTTTTTCTTGTGGATGCAAGTTATTTTTAGGAGCACTTCAAAGTTCAAGAACAGTGATACATTTCTGAATCTATCTCCATGTTTGGTACTCTGACTGCCAGTCTCCGTAGGGTGCTCAAATATGGAGTGCTCCAGGCACACTCAGACCTCCTCTGCCACCCCTTGAAGTGGTCACACTCAAGTAACAAAGGACACGCAGCTTGGAGAAAGCTGGAACTACTCTGGTGGTATCGTGGTGGTATCAACAGAACAGCGAATTTATTTCCCCACTAGGCTTCTCAGACCTCATATTGAAGTCCAAGTTTGTTGCTTTTTTTCCCCAACGCTAAGCTTTGTTCTCATCTCAGTTTTTTCATCTCCTGTCACTGTTAGGATGTCCCCATTCCAGAAGGATATCCCTGCACTGGCTGTGCTTCTACCAAGTCAGAACAGGACATCAGCTGTTTCCATATCTTATCAAATGCATTAACATTGCAGTGGAGGTACATAATCTGCGTTGTTCCTGGAAAGAGTAATTTTCAGACTTAATTTTTCCTGAGGAAGCAAAGCTCATGTGGAAATGCAGCCCATGTATCTGTGTCTGTCTTCCAGGCCTCCAATAAATTGGCCAATTTCAACCCAGTTAAGCAGACTGGCAGGAGTCTGAAAAATACCAAGTTTGTGCATCTGGAAAATACAGCTGAGCAGGTGCAAGAGTTGGGAAGCCCCATTAGTGGCACAGGGAGGGAAAGGCACGGAGGGAGTGCCAAACTTGGCATCATTACACAGTTACCATCAAAAAGGTTCTGTGGGTTTTGTCTCTTGTAATTATTTCTTATTAATCCTCTTTAATAAGCGATCATAACTTCAAACACTACAGCAAAATCTAACCACATATTACAAGAATGTTGATAACCAAGAATATTTTACATTACAGTTACTCAACCCAAATAATGAATACCTGTTGCCTCTTTTCATTTTTCCCTATGTAGTAAGGTGATGTTTTCCTACTCCTCACACAGTATTCACCTCATTATCAGTCTTAACAGCTCCATCTCATCACTGACACAAGAATTATATAAACCTTTACAGGAGTAAAATTAGATTCTGTATTCAACAGAAGACATTTGAAAGCCAGAGTCTTGGGCGGAAAAAAAAAAAAAAAAAAAAAAGTATTCCAGCAACAGAAACTTGTAGTATCAGAGACAATACAAGTAAACTTTTTTCCTCCCCTGTCCTAAAGGTGGAAGGTGAAAAAAACAACAGCCTAGTGTTATCTGCCAAAACTAGTCCTAACTTCCCAAGACCACCTTGTAGTCATGAGCTTGTCCCTGACGAGTGAGTGATCCGAAAAACCAGCAGCAGCACCAGGAGGCTCTCCATGCAGCAGGACACATTACCCAGGCAGGGACCAGCCGTGGTAGCTGTCTGCAGGCAGCGATTACAGGAAGCAGGGATTGCTCTGCCTGCTTGGCAGCTTCACATAACACTTTCTGACAGCAGCCTTATTCCCTCTGCCAAGCTCTGCAAAACAGGATATCAGGAGTTTGCAGAGCAAGGTTACAAAATAAAAGAGCAAAACAAAAACAGCCGTCTTCAGTTGCTGCTCTGGTTTCTTTGTGGTTTCATCCTCCCACAACATCACTTCAGCAAGTATTCCTCTCCCAAATACACACTTTTCAAAATAAATACTTAAATACAACCATCTTCGTTAATATGGCAATTACAGTTATGCTTACTTGATAGATCACAGACTCAAAAATCACAGGACTGTAGGCTCCAAACTTTATGTAATAGGTTATCATCACAAGCTGGGAACTATGTAGGAGCCAAAGTTAAGTTTACAAGATAAGCCTCAGACTGAATGCTAATGACTTAAACATCCAAAGTACCCATAGGAACCATGACTTTTCTAGACTGCAACTTAAAGAGTCCATTTTTTATCAGTACCTTGCATATTCTTGTATTTCTTATATTTCTTTCAGCAGCTCTCAGGTGCTCCAAATTTTATTTAATTTTCAGAAAGTTCTATTCCTCCAAAAGGAGTTAATTTTAAATCACTCAGATAAATTTTCTTTCATAAGGACAGGTTACTTGATTTGTAAAACAATGATGTCAAAGTTTAGGCTCCTAAATTTCATTCTAAACGAGGGATGTTGCCTAACTGTCAAAGGTGTTAGATATGTGCAGCTACTACAGACATCAGCAGGATGTGCCGCAATCAGTTCTTCTGGAAAGCTGGCTTCCTTTATTTCTGAACCCGTTTGAACACCAGACTTCACAATCAATATTCACTTACTAGAACTATTTTTTTTCTTACCAGCATCTAAACATAGCTTTGACAAAGTTGCTTGAGATGCACTGGACCACATACTTCCCGTGTGTGTCAATCCGAAGGGCACAGATCCCTCATTTCAGAAATGTGTTTGTAAAATGGAACTGCTTATCTGAGCACACCCTCAGCCAGCATGTGTTGGTTCAGAGAAAACAGAATCTGCATTCAAACCTCTCCTTTGGAAGCTGATACCACTCCTCATTGCTCTCACCTGCATTCTGATACCGCACACCTACATTTTACTGAGCTGTCCGAGCACTTTCAAAGAAGAAAAATGATGAATTTTTGGTTCATTTCATCTCTTTTAGTTTAAAGCCCTTTCGCCTTGTCCTATCCCTCCACTCCCTGATAGAGTCTCTCCTCATCTCTCCCCATTTAAAGGTCCCCTTTAAATACTGGAAAGAGGTACATTTGGTTCAGTTTTTACTATTATATTTTCCATGGGGTAAACATGCAAGATTTTGAGTTCAGAATGAAAAGGTATCTGAAAGCCAAAGATGAAATAAATAAGTAAATCTCCCTATTATAATTGTAATATTATAACATGGACCAAACATTTCAGTCTGCTCTAGATTTAATGAATTGATCTTGTATTAGCGAACTGCACATTCATTTTGCATTGCAAGTAGCATGGACCTCCTTCCCCCCCCCCCCCCCCCCCCTTCTACAGTTGGAATTCTTCATTTTGTTGCAAGACATTTGTTTATTCTGAGACAGCAGCTTGTAAAGGCCCATGCTTGTAGCTTAGTTTTGTACATCAAAACTGGAAACACATTTGAGCAAACAATTTATATTTCAAAGAGTTTTTATTATGCACTACGTCTACTTATTTCGGTTATTACTTTAGAATATTAAGATTTCATTGTTTAAAGTTAACTAAAGGTACTCACTGGTTTAATGTAAGTCCATAAGATCATAACTGTTCTGTAAGGAACGAGCCCCAGAAGTTTCCTTGTGCACTTCAGAGCAGGAATTTCTCAGAAAACAGAAGCATGTAAATTTACCTGAGGAGATGCTTATGTGTGTGAGGTGTCGTCTTTAGGAATGAATGGATTGTGACAGTGACCTGAGATGAAATTGGAGCAACAGTTACTGGAAGATTGATGCTGGATTTGTCCCTGAAGTACAGGAAACATTGCAAAGAAACCTGACAAATCGTGCTGTAGGCAGGGCAAACAGAAGAGGTGCCAACGTGGCTCACAGGAGGTCCTGGTGATGGCTGTCCCTGAGCTCCTCCCTTCCCACCTCTGCACTCAATGACCACCATAAGACTTATTTTGGCCTACCGGGACACTGAACCCCCCCAGATCAAGGCTGTAGACAGCTGCCCTGGTTGCTGCATGCTTAAACAAGCTCCAAGAGGTCCTGTTTTTACACAAGAGCTCAGAGTAATTCATATCGGGGAGCAGCCGTGGAAGACATCTGGTCCAAATCTGCCATCAGAGCAGGGCCAACCTCAAAGGTAGATCAGCCTTGGAAATCTCCAAGGCCAGAATTTGCATAAGCTCTCTGGGCACCTGCTCCAGTGCTTAACTATGCTCACTTTGTCCATATATTTCCTCTAGGGCATAAAAACCAACCAAACAAACCCAACTCAGTCCGAGTCCCATCTACAAAAATGTGGACAATAAATATTTGCCAACACCTCCAAAACACTTTGGGGCTAAGTGGGTGAACAACAATAAAATGAATGTCACTAAAGGTTAAAGATGCCAGAAAAGTACAAATCATTCATTCTTAGTAATTTGTTTTGAAGCCTTTCTACATGTGCTTTTCTGAAGTGACAATACTGCTGAAGTCCTCAACAAAAGGAAACTACTATCATCATCTCTGCTCCCCCATGCTTTCAGGACTGCCTCTTTTCTTCCTTCAAAAACTTGCCATAAAATAAGCATGGGTTGGATCTGTGGCCTCTAGTCCACCAGAGCATCCTAGGGTGCTGCAGAAAGCAATATCCAGTTGACTGTCTGCTTTCCCCTGTGCTGACAGACAGACTGACACTTGGAGGCACCAAAGTTTGCTAGATCTGGTCTTCCTCGTGTGCAGGCACAGCTGTTTTATGGGTGCAGAAAATAAAAGAAGCTAAGAACACTCAAGCAACTGCCCAGCAAGCTTAATAAAGGCAGAAAAGCAGGTTGAAAAAAAATACCAGGCTGATCTCATGCAGAAAAAGTGAGATGCCCTTTGGGGACTTCTGGTAGTTAGCAGAGATCTCACAGTTGTGCTCAGGACATCTTTGTTAGAGGTGACAAACTGGCTGAATCCTTGGTGTACAGAACAGTGCATCAAATAAATAAGAAAATAAAAAGCAGGCACACAATTCCCATGAAGTATCTAATGTAACAGCTAGCATGTAGTACTACCTCTGAATTTCTTTGCTTTGATGGGTTTTTGTCTACCACTATTAATGTAGTATTTTGTGGGCTTAATTTAAGCAAAATATTTTGCATGTTTCAGTGCACTGTCGACATATCTAATTTTAGCTCTGCATTATACAATATTGCCTTTTTTTCCTCCAAACAAATACATGACTCATTTTATACTCAATGGACATGCAAATGAAAATTGCGTTCTATCATAACAGCTAGTAGACTTTTGTAAGGGAAATAACAAAGCCTGTTTTCCAACAACTACAGCCACTGAATTCATCCTTCCCACTCCAACCACACTGCTGCACGGGCTCCCTGACAATGAGCAGTGCTCTCTGTTTAACATCTCCACAAATACCTGCTGGTGCTATCTCTGATGGGAAGGAAAGGGGGCAAAGGTGTCTCCGACTCCCTGGTGCAAACACACCCCATGCACCAGAATTGTCAGCAGCCATTATCATCATCAGAGCCCAAACACAGCTCCGATCCCAAGGCAAGGCACCTAGCAATCATACACTGGGGCACACCAGCACTTTTCTCACTAACGTTTTCTGACTGTGATTGCCAACCGATTCTTTGGAAAAAAAGAGCTAAGATCCCCCAAAAGTTGTTCCACTCCAAAGCAGCTCAGAGCAAACCAGGTGGAAGTTTCACTGTGTGTTCGGTTAAGAGCCTCCTCTAGGCAAGGAAAACCAGCCCTTTCTCTGTGTGGGCAGATTGCTTCTACTTGGCATGGCACAACCGCTACTGAGATTATTATTAAAAATGTTATAACTGGAGATGTAAACTTCCTCTCTGTCTGCTATATGCTCAAATAATTCTTACTTTATGGGTCTCCAAACGAACATATAAACACGTCCAAATATGTATGCACTTGTATGTGTATTCATATACATGTATATTATATATATACAAATACAGACATACACAAATGCTTTGATCTGACATAGGCTGAGTATTGTTTCAAAATATTTTATGACAGAAAGGTCTCTGGATGTTTACCATCCCATTATGTTGGCAGGCAAGTGGATTTCCCCAATTGTTTATGCTGTTTTGTTTATGTCATGCCTTATGCCTTAAACTAGTAAATGATGAAACGTAAATCAGAGCTCCTGAGCAGGATGTGAAACTATCCCAGGACTGTCTGCTTCTCAGATGGTGATTTGTCAGCACTCTTTCTGAGAAGCATTTTGCTGATACACACTTACACGAGATGTGTATGAAGTGAAAGCCCCGTAAGGGCTCACACAGCTCCCAAAGGATTACGATGATGAAACAGAAAACTGTGCTGGTCTGCATATAAGAGAGAGGATAAATGCTTTGTGAAACATTACAGACAGTGGTAAGGTTTGATTTCCATCTCAGGCCAGAACAGACAGCAATGATTTCATGAACATCTTATTCAAGCAAAGCATCTAACGGCATCTGCAGAACACAGTATGCAACATCAGCCTTGTTTCGAGATCTATGTTATGGAAAATTATCTCTCTGTGTCCCTTCACTACGATATGAACTGTTAGCAAACTTGCAGTGAACTCTTGCTGGTATCTCAAAATTAAGCCACAGTGGCTCTTATTTTTATCTCTGAAAGGACATTTTGGTTTACTAATAGCTTTTCGAAAGGCCAGTTTGCTCCTGAACAAAATTGCTAATGCAAAAGCACATAATCATGTACTACTTCCATCGTGATCATCTCAATAATTGTATCAGGTGCAACAAATACGAAACAGGCATTTTATGTTCCTATACAAGTTTTCTGTAAAACACCATGCAACTTTGATTTTGCATAAAGAAATGTGTCAGCCTGTTTCTTTTGCCAACAACCTGTATATTTTGTGGATTTCTAAGCTGCCTTGCTCAGTTTTATCACTTGCTTACATTAAGGGTGGCTGCACTGTGTATGAGCTTTCAGCTTTGGAGTGATTGAGATAATTCTGGAAGAACAAAAACGATGTAAAGGCACAAGAAGGATCAACCGGCAAGGACAGATTAAAAATTAACAAGGAAAGTTTGACCTAATGCATCCCTGAAAACAAGGGTCACATAACAGACCATTCTCTTAGGATGAAGGTAAATGGTTCATAACTGCTGATTTGAAAATATAAATAGAATTGAAGAAAGGAAAGAATTCAAACAGTTCAGAAAATCTTGCTAGTAGTAGGTCCCATTAGCTCTAAAATCTGGTCCAACTGGCTGCTTCATAACTGGACTTTGTAGGTGACACACACATGGTTTTTCCCTTTTTTCTGCTTTAAACACAGAAGTCAGCAACACACCTCCAACTCCAAATGCTTTCCTGAAAATCCTCCCTAAAGGGATTAACTCCAACCACTATTAAAATGCATTTCATGGCTACTTCCCTTGCCTGACTTTTGGAAATCACCACAGACCAAATCAGCATGTCCTGCAAACTGATGAGTACAAACCAGAGAAATTCTGAATTTCTAAACTCCTTCCAGTGTTAAAAACTAGCCCTCAGCTCTTCTATTATGCAGAGTACTGTGCCGTGTCTTAGAACAATAAACTGATTTGCAAGGGGTGATAAAAAGAGAATTGCTGTCAATACAATTGGATAAGATTTGAGAGAATTAGAAATGAAATCAAAGGATTTGAAAGTCATTGCATCACAGAGAAATCTTGCTGTTCATGAGCATTAAGCACATGCATGGCTTCCTAAACAGCCATTCTTATGATTCTTCATGATTTACTTCAGAGAATTTCATAGTATTACAGAAAAATTCAGGTTGGAAGGGATCCTGGGAAGTCTCCAGTATGACCTCCTGCTCAAGCCAGGCTCAGATGCAAGGTCAAACCAGGTTCCTTGGAGCTTTGTCCCACGGAGCCTTGCAAATTTCCCAGGACAAGGCACAACCTCTCTGGGCAACCTGTTCGCTGCCTGACTGTCCTCATGGGGAAAATGCTTTTGGCAAAACTTTGAGAAATGCCATTTCCTGTATGAAACTTGCATCAGAAGGCATTTGCGTTGATTTGTTTCACGATAGCTGGGTTTCTCTTCATTTATTTACCAGTTAGCTGCTCTCCACGGCGTAGTTTCACTACTAAGCAGCTCTGCCAGGTTAAAATGAGGTCAAACTTTGCTGACGAACACATGGCTGAAATAGTCCTGCTCTCCAGCCTGAAGTAGGTCATCTCAGAACACTTCCCCATTTTTAGCTCAAGCTAAAGCGAAACAAAGTTGTTCAGCATCTCAAAGGCTGAATTTTACTTAGGACTTTGCAAAAACAGTAGTGAAAGCTGGCGGAGCCAGGCAGGAAAAAGTCAGTTAACGTGGAATTTGACCTAAGCTTTTCCCAGTGAAGGGTGGGCCAGTGCTGGCTGTGAAATCCCACTTCTGTCTGGAAGGAAAGAGACAGGAACCTCTTGGATCAGGAACAGCTATACGTTCAGTCACTCAACACACACTTACCTCCCTACAGTAGTTTTAAGTTACCATGTTATAATGACAGTAGTTCTTTGCTGCTTTTCTTTTTTTTTCTCCACCAAATCATAGAAACAGAGAATATCCTCAGTTGGAATGGACCCACAAGGATCAAGTCCAACTCCTATTTCCACACAAGACCACACAAAAATCAGCCCATGTGTCTGAAAGCATTGTCCCAATGCTTCTTGAATGCTGGTAGGCTCACTGCCCTGGGGAGCCTGTCCCAGTGCCTGACCACCCTCTGGGTGCAGACCCTTTCCCTAACCCCCAGCCTGACCCTCCCCTGTCCCAGCTCCGTGCCGTTCCCTCGGGTCCTGTCGCTGTCCCCAGAGAGCAGAGCTCAGCGCCTGCCCCTCCGCTCCCCTGTGAGGGAGCTGCAGGCCGCCATGAGGCCTCCCCTCAGCCTTTTCTTCTCTAGGCTGAATACACCAAGTGACTTCAACTGTTCCTCATACATCTTGCCCTATAGACCCTTTACCATCTTGATAGCCCTCCTTGGGATGCTAGCTAACAGTTTAGTCCTCTTTATACTGTGTTGCCTAAAATTGCACACAGTGCTTGAGGTGAGGCCGCGCCAGCGCAGAGAAGAGAGGGACAGGCCCTTCCCTCGACCAGATAGCCATGCCATGCTTGATGCGCCCCCATGGTACAGTTGGCCCTTTTGGCTGCCAGGGCACACTGGTGACCCATACTCAACTTACCATTGACCAGAAACCCCCAAAATCCCTTTTGGCAGGGCTGCTCTGCAGCCTCTCGTCCCCCAGACTGTACATATAGCCAGGGAATACCGGAGCACAGGCCCTGTGCCAAGAGGAGTGAAAGCATCAGCAACAGAGCTACTAGACAGCTGAACGTTTGTATTCAGGACAACAAATTCTGTCATTTCCACGATGGTGGGCTTAACATTCCTGTCCCGTTCCCCTTTCCAGACATCTCATAGAAGAAAACCCTTACCCCAAATACTTGATTAGTCACAGTTGCCCAGTGCACACTCCGCAGTTTATGCAGAAGTTACCCTACTTGTAAGCCAGAGTGATTTTATCCAATATTGTTGTTTTAATGTAATTTCACAGAAACACATCTAAAACCTATTTGGAGTTAAGCTGGGGTCTATCACTGAGTATATCTGCATTCAAAAGATCCAACAGTTCAAAGAGCCCCTTTTCCATAGCGAAAATTATCTTCATCTATTGTAAGCACAAGCATATCCCCTCAAATATCAGCCTGGCACCAATCATGGTCTGCTGGAATTGTATTTCCATGCTAGGCATTGCTATCACTCAAGCACAAGACACAGGGGATTAGTTAATCAGGTATCTGGTCTTCCTGCACATATTTGTTAAGGAGCAAAATGTGTCCAAAATGGCATCTGTCATTTGTGGCCTCTCTTTCTAGATACAGTTAAGAGAAAGCAACTGTTTTGATGGAAAGACAAAGGAAAATGAAGGAGTCCCTATACTGGTCCGTCTGTAAGCACTTGTATCATAGATACTGGGGAATTTATTGCAGATGAAGCCCTGGGTCAAGCCAGCAACTTTTTACTCCTCACAGAGAGCATGTGTGGTCATCTACAGCACTGATGGCTTAGGCAGGATGTGGAGTGGATAACCCAAGGCTTTTCCATGAGAGAAAGGCATAAATTTGGTGTGGGAGTTGCTCTCTACACAAGTACCAGGTACCAGGCAGCTGCTGCATTAATAGCTGAAGAAGGGGCTGGGAAAGCAAGAATGGATTCCTCACTGCACAGTTGTAGACACACAAAAAGCACAGAGAAACATTTCATTAATAATTTCTTTCATAAAATGCATTCATTAATTCATTATCTGGGTTCTCACTATTGACACTGCAGTTACGCATTCAGCAAACCCATAACAAAGCCTACACTTTCAGAGAGATGTAGGGCCTGGCCACAAACAATGCCTTTCCAAACTCTATTTCTGTAGACAGGCCATTAACTTGGTAACAACTTAAAACATTTTCTTTATAAATATGGCCATGTTTTGGCAAAACGCATGAATGTTATAGGCTTTTTTGTTCCACGTATCAGAAAAGCACATGTAAAATCCCTTTTTATTAGCTTATAATCAGCTCTTGCCAGCCATTATTCTGTAACGTGAGGAGCATTCCTGGGAGGACAAGAGTGTTAAAATCCATCAGGATTCTTCACAGCACCTGTAGTGAAAATTGCTGCCATGTCTACAAACTCCCTGAGCTTTTAGTCTTCTTTGTTGCGTCTTTTAGAAATCATTACACGCTTTGCAAAGGCAAAGAGGTGAAACACTGAGCTCACAACTAAGCAGACTGAGGCTGAGGAAGAAAGGAGCATGCTCTCTGCATCCTTGCAAAGGCCACAGTTACACTCTGGGTTTGTTTTTAATTGTTTTCCTCTTTTGTTAGATTACTCATGTCCTCGTAACTACCTTTTCCCCTCCAACCCTATAAATTGACATATTACTTGCATATCAATGGTGAATTGCATATTGTGCCTTTGGCATGAAACTTACTTAGTCTTTTTTTTCTCAATAAATGAGCGATAGAACACTGCTGTTACTGAGTAACATATAAAGGTAGTTTATTACCAGCCTTACTGCCTGCAATTATTCCTGTTATTACTGTAATGGTAATTTATAGACCTGTGCTGACAGTTACAGGCCAAATTGCTGGTCTACTAATAAGCCAAATTTACAAGAAAGGACACAGTTTTGACTTAACATTTGGATCTAAGCTAGACATGAACACCCAGTTCAGACATGCGAGATGAGCCATTTTTCAGAGCAAAAGCAAATCAGATAGATCCAGACAGCAAAATAAATGCACAGAAGGAAACTTCAAGAATAGTGCAAATATTGTCATAGCACAACATTTTCATCTGCGCATTTCATATTGGATGGCATTAACATAAGAACTTTCCATTTCAGATGTTTAACCCTTTCTCATATCTAACGTAATTCTGTGCTTCCGCTTCGTGTGTGTGTAGGCACAGGAGGAGGGATTCACTCACCTTCATTCCCCTGACCTAGTCGAGCACAACTGCCATTGCCTTGGCTCGTACATGAACATTTTTAGAGACCTGCAGATGCTAAATGATACAATTCCCAAAGGTCCCCATGACACAAAAGGCTACCATTTTCTTCTCTTTCATGCTTGCAACTCTACATGCATCAGCACCTCCTCAGGTCTTAGCATTCACCTTTAACACAACCTTCTTCTCCTCTCCCTATTACTATTCCCCTTTCAGACTTCAGTTCCCTGCATGCATAAATAGACACGGCTTTCAGCCTCCTTTTGTGCAGAAGCACAACCACGTCACGCAGTTCTCTAACTGACGAGTCACGCACTGATTTCAAGCTGTAGCTCATGGCAATTTGCGCATTTGGCGCCTCCGGTCTCTCTGTGCTCTCCATTTTGATTTAACATTTGCTTCTTGGTAGCCCGTTCAATTAATCTTGTTGCTGTTAAACAAAGTAGCCTTTCTATTTGTAAATCCTGCCATCTGGAACCGTCTTCTACATATGTTTCAGCAAGTCACTTGCTCTTAGATAGGCTTCCAGATATCTTGTCTCCACTTGCTAGAAAGTGAATTTCCTTCTTTATGACCTAACACTGCACCTATGTCTGGTTTGTCATCCATCATACCCAAATTCCTAACTGCTGCCATGAACTAACCCTTCCCCTCTTCAACATTACAGGTACACAAAGCAAAACCCAGCTCTTTCAGATTGGGTTCACTTTTTTTTTTTTTTTTTAAACAGACCATATGACAAAACCACGAGGCATCTGGGGATACAGCCTGCATGAAAGCTTTTACACAAAATACAGCTGTCTTACTGTCTTAACTGGCCAGTATTGCCTGTGCTTGGAATTACTTGTGATGAAACAAACAGCCTCCAAATAAACAGCAAAAGTCAGTTATTTGTGTCATCTACTCTGAAAACATTTGCTTGAAATAGAGCAATTAGGAATTTGTCAAACAAATGATGACAGCTGATAACTGCTGCTGATATACAGCCTGGCATTACTCTCATATTTAAGAACCAAAAAATAGACAGTAATGTACATATATTTCAACACTTTGTGCATTACTAGCTCTCTCTTTCAAGACTCAATGTGCTATCAGCATTTTAACTAAACAGCCCTTGCTTTTTAGCATCACTCTGTAGCATGGCATTATAATAATTCAGAACACAGTGTTAGCACTGAGTGTTAAACAGATAACAGCGTAACCTTAGCAAGGCAACAAAAGATGCAGAAGAGGATCTGCAGTCAAAATTCTCAAGTGGTCAAGCCTGAGTACATCAGGTCAAAGGTTTTTACTTGGAGTCATAGGCTGAAGAATCAATTTCAAAGAGTCTCAACTACCCTGATGAGTTAGGAGCTGAGAGCCATGAAATGCATTTGATACAGGTATAACCAGTTGTCAAAGAAAAACTACAGCAGCTTTAAGCAAGTGATGGAAAAGTAAAGGGTACTAAACCCCACTGTCAGCTCCCAGAGAAAACACTTTTATCATACATCATTGTTCCTCAGAGGCTTTCATCTGGGGTATGACTTTAAATCGTTGCCCCTGTGTGAGTCATCACACTGTGTAGCTTCAGTAGGACAAAAACGAACAACTGTAATTAGAGAAAAGAGATCCTACCAGCTCCTGCCCCAAGTGCTGGGGCGCACAGCAGGCAGCAGTCAAACTTTCTGTGTAGAGCTGCTCCATCCTGCCTTGCCTCACTTGGTGAGCTCCTCATACATGTGATGGGGGCTCTGGCTGAGATGTGATTGCAGGAACCTTTGCACAGGTTCTTCTGGGCAGGCTGAACTTGTTTTTATCTTCTGCACTTTTAAAAGCTACAGTTGTTTGATGAAGTTAAGATAATAATTTCATTTCCCTATCAGTTAATCACAACAATGGCTGAGAAACCTCATTAAAAGATGTGTTTTCTACTGTAGTTGTACACGTTTTTATCTTTTCTCTGTAAATCACAGAATGTATGAGCCATTTGGCAGAATATGACTACCTCCAGTCTCAAGCACAGGAACAGTAGGAAAATAAAGGTGACAAACTCCAAGTTTCTTTCCTGCTAAAGGCATGAGACTTAACTTAGGAGAGCACCAATAGACTGTGCAAACAGTATTACACACATTTTACCTTGATTCTAAATTTCTTTGACATCACTAGATGATCTGCACCCATAAGGATCCGGGGGTTGTTTCTGCAAGTTTGGTATGTTTGTGTATGCTTTTTGCAATTAGTCTGAAAAACTGATTCTCCATGTCCTTTTCCCCCTCTGGCAAAGAAAGTAACTTTTACATTGCTTTTTAGAGATAAAATGTTGCCACTAGCTGAGATGCAGAAATGTATTCCTGGCTTTCCCTTACTTGCAAGTACTCTCCTGACCCACTGCACAGCTGTTCTTAACAAGGAAGAAAATCCCAGCTCTTCAACCTCCATCTCTGCATAGGAAGAAGCAGTCCATAATTAGAAGTGAAACGGGCAAAGGAATGAATTCATGTCACTAGAACTGCACAGAACAAGAGAAATGAATTAACATCATGAGAATTTGCTGCACTCACGGCAGCAAACTGCAGACTGGCTGAATGCAAATAAAGAGACAATGTATTACAAAAGATGGCTGATTGGCTATTCTTGGCTGCCAAAAAGCTGTTCAGGATGCACTGAGAGAAAATTCCTGCAGCCAGAAAACATGATTTCTGCTGTTGATGAGAAGAAGAGAGGAAAGGGATTCCTCCCTCACTCCCAATTCCTGACATTCGCAAAAGGCTCTTGCACTAAAAACAAGGAAGAAATCATTTTGAATTTGATTAAAGACAGATGAAATTTGTCAGTTATATGCACTTAAAGGAAAAGATGCTCTTTGGTGACTTGAGAATTACTTTAAAATGTGTATTTTAATATACTTTGCCTAGGCTATCTAGTATTCTTGCTTATGGATCCTCCCAAAGACAGATGAACACAGCTTATGTTTGGTTTTTGTCCGTGTGCTGCACAAAAGGTTATTTCAATAACTGCACCAAAAATACCTGTTAGGAACACATCTGAGGATAGCACTTCTTATTACCATCATCATTATTTCAGCCAAAGAAAATGTTTTAAGTCATTCTTCCTTCATCTAAGTCTCCTGTCAGGTGTTTTACTTCCATCCATAATGCAGTAAGAGATGCTTCCTGACAGTGGCTCTACATCTGATTTTGGAAACCTGTATGAAGGGAAGGAGACAAGAATTTCTTGGGAAAGAATACTGCATTTCCAGAAATCACTGGGAGCTCTGGATTTAAATTTTGTATCCTCTCCTACTGAAGAGAGACATAAATAACTATTTTTAAGCCTTGTTATTTTCAGGTATCTCTGTACAAAGCGAGGAGGAACTATTTCATCAGCCACATAAGAGTAGGACATAACAGGCATCCTGCAGAGCACTTCCACTGCACCAGCATGTCCTTGGCAGGTTCACTAGTGACGGCACACTTGGCGATGCAGCCGAGGTGGGCAGCAGTGTCCCAAGCACTTGGGCTTGGCGCAGCACAACGATGCCCAGACCCTTCATGACTGAGTACAGCAGCCAACTCAGCCCTGCAGCAACCTTATCCTGACAAATGATTGCTTCAAAGCACACAAATAAACGCTGCTTATAATAATACATGAATTTTAATGTGTCCTTCCTCCAGGAATCACAAAACACTTTACAATTATTGATGCATTCTCTCTGGAAGACCTCTGGGTTAGCTCTCCCAGGGGTTAGATTGGGAAACAACATTTCCCTTGAGTGAGAGGGACTTCAGCAGCATCATCACCTTCTGTTTTAACATAACTACTCTGTCTTCCTTCAAACTAGCACTGAGACACAGTCCCTGTGCTTTTTATAAAAATAAAGCAGCTCAACTCTCACATTTGCCTTAAAGGCTGTTGGCTGAGTTGAATGAAAAGGCTATTTCACTAAAACTGACAACAACTGGGAATAAGAGTTATCTCACAGCAACGTTTGGGAATACGTGAATACCTTGGATTTCATGCTGTTCTTTCAGGGGTAAAATTCAGCTGAGACTGTAGGGCTGTAAAAACAAGTAAAATAATTGGACTGTATTGCCAAACATGTTTATTCTCATAGGGCCGCCTAAGCTTTAAAGCTAAAGGGGCATTTCCTTCATGATTCCCAGAAATCACAGTTCGTTTCAGCAGTTATTAAGACCCCAGTAGTTGGGTTGCTATTGTCCATTTTTATATGCAGAAGATGCAGTTTGCCCTCAATTACTTTTCCTTATGCCCAAAGACATTCTGATCTAAACAAGGGA
This sequence comes from Aythya fuligula, assembly GCF_009819795.1. Classification (NCBI taxonomy): domain Eukaryota; kingdom Metazoa; phylum Chordata; class Aves; order Anseriformes; family Anatidae; genus Aythya; species Aythya fuligula. Next base: position 35,517,767 of record NC_045563.1, read on the forward strand.
TTTTTTTTTTCCATCATCTTATTGACTAGTGTGTTTTCTAGTCAGCCAACCACCGGCACAAAAAGAAAGAGAAAAAAAGCAACATGTTCTTGATGCCCAACATTTGATGACCTTGAAAAATAAAACCCTGCAACCGCCTGTGGGGAAGTCTGGGGAGATCAAAGAAACAATTCAAGTTTGTATTCATTTGAGTGCCGCCCCATGTCTGGCACTGTCTGGACTGATGCTACAAGAACTGCCTGTTGCTGTAATGCTCAGTAAGCCCAGTATCAGACCTGCAGAGTCCAGTAAGCAGAAAAGTCACTGTACTGCACTGAGTGCCATATCTATGGCATGAAATTGCCAGAAATCCCCCGAGAACAAAAACCGTGTTTTGTACATCTAGATGAGTTTCCTTCTGCAATCTCAAATGATCTAAAGGCATTACACCAGGGCATACCTGAGAAAGGAGAGGGCTGTGCAGGTACCACGTCACCTCTCAAGGAGAATAAATTACTTGCAGTGTGAAGCTACATGGAGTGCTGTTACACAGCAGCTTTGCATTAGGTTTGGAGAACACCCTAGCTCATTTAAAGTGCCAGGAGATTTTAGAAAAGCAATCCGAAACTGAAGTCAGGCCCACCTGTAGATTTAAAACATCCTTATTTGTGAAGCTTTGTTAACGACAGCTGATATCAAAGACCTCAGCTTTATTTTTCAGGCAGGAGATTCTGCTGTTTGCTACAATACTTCCTTAAAAATACCAGGCTGGGAAACTGCTTAGCCAAGAATGCGAAGATAAATCTCCTTCCTATAAACCACCAAATAAACTGTTTGTAATGCCTCATTTTCCCTTTCAGTCTCATTTGCTTGAAAGAGATACCAGCAAGCTGTGACATGACAGAAACATCGCTATAAAATGATTTTTAATTATTGAAATGTGTCAGAAGTCACAGCAGGCTGTGGCATGTGTTGTTTCAAAGAGCACAGAGCAGCCTTTGTGTGCTGCACAAACCTTGAAAACCTGAAGGCAGGGACAGCTGCAGGCAGTAGCAGTGCAGGCAGACCTGCAGGAACAGCGCGTTACATGGGGTGGGAGAAGGTAAAGCACTGCTCTGCAGCCACGGGATAGACAAACAAATATAAAATAAATAGCAGGGTCACCTAACACACGGGGTCTGCTACAGCCACAGCTCCTTGTAACTCCCTTGTTGTGAATTCAAACAGCACGATCCGTGTGCCCAGCAATAGCACGTCTGCAGTGCTGCGCTCAGTTCAGTTCTGGTCATCCTAGTACATGCAGGATCAGTCAATACACAGTGGAGAAAAGACGTACGGAAGAACAGAAAGTCCATGCTGAGGAAAGCAGACCAAAGAAGTTGGCTGGTTCAGCCTATTGAAAAATCCAATGGGAAAGAACACTGCTCTTTCTAAAAGCATCACAGAAATAAATACAAGACAGCAACAAGCTAACTAAAACTAAAGGAAAATGGACAGGACCTGACCAAAGGTCAAGAGAAAAGCTCGACAGTGAATTCAAAGGCAAGCTCTGCCAATTAGCAGGGAAGTTTCCAAAGAGCCCTTTCATCAATGGCTGGAAGCAAACCCCCTTCACACTGCTGGGCTGCCACCTTCCCAGCTAGCCAAAGGGCCCAAGGACAGGATCGTCTGTAAGAGCAAAATACGGGGCTCAGCAGTCCCCAGCAATCTTGGCTCCCACCTTCTGCATACAGACGTTTCTGATGAGAGCTGTCTAAACATGGCCAAAAGCTGATTTTGTCACTTAGTGACATGTCCAAGGGCTGTGGCTATCAGGAGAGACGAGGAAAGGGAAGCCAGGCAAGTTTGTACCTCCCAGCATGGGCTGCTCGAGAATGCGAGCAATAATAAATAAACAACTACCTAGCATTTATATTGCTCTAGGATTTTAAGTATTTGTTGTCTCCCACCTCCTCACACAGGACAGCAGACGAGCACCAAGGTGAATAGCACGAAGCAAGGAAGGACCTCTGGGATGCAGCTCAGTTACGTGGGTCCTCCTCTGGAAAATAGCTCAAATCCATTACTGGGGATAAGGAAATCCACTCAGAAGTAGGCAGGCACTAGAGCAGGGGCAGACAGGTTACACTTTGCTTAGTGCAACCACATGTGTGACAGTCAAACCATGTTTCAAATCCCAGACTGCACACCTGATCCTGTAATTTCAACCTCAGAGAGATGAGGCTGACCCCAAAAGCAATGAGAAGTATTAAAGGACTCTTCCTTACCCTCATCTGACAGTGCAGGAGAGAGGGGAGCTGCGTACATCTTTTCTTAGACCCCAGAACTCTTTCTGTGCTTTCTGGTTACGTGATTCAGTGCCGTTCTGGAAAGGAAGTTCATTCAATCGACTAAAACAAGAGATGAGTCAATGATGATGCAAAAACAAATGAAACATGGCCAAGAAACTGAAATGAGCTTCCTCGCTGTCACACCGAAGGGCCATCGGTGCTATTTCTCATGTTCAGGACTCAGAGGGATGCATTCACAATGACTTCAGTCAATCTGCCAGCTTCCCCTCTTGTCAATGGAGGAAGGTTGCTCCAAGGGGAAGTTCAGAACACAAATTAGTCCTTCTCTGAATTGCCCTTTCTAGGAACCCTTGCTGATGAGCAAAGGCATAACAGTCACCCAAATCTCCAGGCTTCCCTTGGAAATATTTATTGAAGAAAAGCTCCAGCATTTGTGATTTGCTGGGGAACGTCTGCAGAGGCATTTCTGCCCTATTTCAGACCTATTGAAATATTGAGAGCCTATTTTAACCCTCTGTGTTTTGAAAACTATTCATGCTGAAACTTCCATAGTCACCTGCAGACCCACTGGACACATTTTTTGGAATAAGAACATCATAAAGATTAGAAGTCAGTATTGAGGCAAAAAATCAGAGGGTTATAAAATAAGCAGGCCTTGAATAAAGAGTGCACAAGACAGGATAAGAAGTTCACAGTCGCACATGCTTGGCAAAAGTGTGAATGACCTTGTATCTACTCCAGGTTGGATATTTTTTTAGCTGGTGACTTTATGGGATCATCAGGAGCAGAACACTGATTCTCTAGCCCCTGAAGCTTCTTCCTAGCAAAATGAAACCAGAAATTCAATAATCACTGGAGAAAAGCAATTTGGTACATCCCAGCCAGCAGAGGGTAGCTTATGCACTTCTTAACAGCTTAGAAAAGACTTGATGGTTGTTCTGCTGCCTCTTACAAAGAAGTGACCCAGTGCAGCAAATGTCCCCTCCCGTAACGCACCAGACACACAGCACAGATGTACCCAACTTCCAAGCAAGACTGTCCTGCTGTATTTAAGATTTGCCCACATATGGCTATGTCAGCAGATCCAGACTCCTTAGCCTCCTCATTTTCAGCACCATGTCAATTTTAAATGATTCTGGCTGAGCGAGATGGCAGGTTGCTGAAAACACTGTCAGCAACTGGCAGCCTGACTCCATTAAGGCACTCAATATGGCTCACATCGGTTCAACAGGCTTAAAAATACCTCCCTCGTGCAATCCAACTCACACGGTTCTGCCTCCCGCCGCCCGCAGGGTGGGCAGCTCGCGGAGTTCAGTCCACACGAGCAGAAGCGCTCCCCTGACCAAGGGTCCTTTTGCATTTAGAGCTCAAACAAAATAAATTGGCAAACAGAAAAATGACTGGAACCGCAGAAGACCCCATGCTGATGGCTAATAAAAAATCCACGCAAGTACATAAAGAAAAAAAAACCTCCACTGTTGTGTTTTTTTCACAAGAGGGTGGAAACACCAACTTTTTAATGATATCCACAGCATGACAGGAAGGGGACAGGGTGGGAAGACGGCTCCCAGCTTTTAAGGAAAGGTCTTTGTTTTTTGCTAGAAGTTCTTGCACAAAAAGCAGCTGTAATGTTTAGAATCAAGCAGCCAGCCCTGCAGCCAGCTGAAGGAAATGATGCCTCGCAGAAACTGGGGTCTGCAGTCAAATGCATTTAATCATGGAATTTCATTTGGCTTCAAAGTACAAAAATGTTTTACTAATGGCAATTAAAAAAAAAAAACAAAACAAAAAAGAAAAAACACAACCCAAAAACCTACATTTTTAAAAAACAGTAGTTTTCAAATTAGTGACTGAGTACTTAAGAACATCTCGTCCCATCTCCAAAGCCAGAAAGGCGACGCTGTGGTCGGCCTTGCAGGAGTGTATGGAAGCAGAGAAGGGGGCTGCTGAGCTACTCCTGCCTCAATCCCCATTCCGTAATAACACCCCAAACCCTCTACTTGGTTCCACTACACGCAGCTCCATGGCCTGTGACATGTGCCAGCTGGAGCAGAAAATGTTAACAGCCCATTTTTTAAACCCAATTATTTGAGCTTGAAAACTGCACAAAGCAAACATCTTCCATCATCTCGCAGGGAGCGTGACTTTGGGCTCGCTAAACCCCTCGGAGGCAGCGTCCTCACTGCCCATGCCAGCAGCAGGAGCACAGAGCCTAATTTATCTCTGTATCAGTGGATCAATAATGTTAGCAACCTACTCCAAGCGAGCCTGACTGCAGCTCGCAAAGAGTTCAAGCTCACACTATTTTTCTTTATCCAAAACATTGTGCATTCTGCTGGTGTTTAGGCTAGACTAAAAGACTTAGCTATTCAGAGGGATTGCTCCATTTCTGCATGGTAAGAACCCCTTGAAGAAGGAAAGCAATTAACCTCCATGAAATCCATGGAACGTATAAATCTTCCACACCTTTCTTCTGAATTTATGTACAAGCTGTAAATGATCAAGTCACAATAACAGCATTATGAGGAAGGTGACTTTTTTTCCCCTTTATATTCTTCCGTGCAAGATTTATATGCATGTCTGCGTAGGGTCTCATCAGCCAGCAAAGAAAACAAATGTGGGATACATCATTTAGTATCAACACGTTCTAAAGATAAAGAATAAAATCAATGTGCAAAATAAGGATTACACAGAGGGGCATCACCACACAGAATCTCACCTGAAAATCTCCAGCTTTGGAAGGCTGAAATTTTTTTCTCCATTACCTTCTTAAGATTTTGGTGACATGACTACTTAAACTATGAATGAACTGCTTGGTACATATTCCATCCTTATTTCTGTGCTGAAGGATGGATCCAGTTGTGCAAGAAATCATCTTATTTTCTTGGGAAAATACTTTCTGAGGAAATATTCAAGAAAGGTTAGTGAATACTTCCCAAATGAAACCCCCAAAGGTTTGGTTTGTATTTTGGGGGGCAAAAATTATTTTGGTTTGTAATTTTCCCCCAATCTGTAATAGGTTATGCCCTTCTAGGGAGATTCACATTGACGCTGCCTGACATACAGAATTGCTGGATTATGTCAAGGCTATCTGAAATACTGACAGAAATAAACTGTACGGCAGAACAACATCAATACACAGAACAGGAATGAGAACGGCTCAGCTGCCAATATAATCACCTAAGAGAACAGACCACCAAAACAAGACCTGCGATGAGTTAACAAGCTCCATCCATCTTCACATTCAAGCATGAATAATTTCCTAAGCAATGGCGAGATGTTAAGCCATTGCTGGAGCCTCCAGCATGACTGCCATCATTCTCCAACTCTCCCGTTTAACCAGGAAGAGAAAAAGGCCCCGCAGTTAGCATCCCGGTTGGTTTGTCATCTCAACACACAACTTGCCATTTTGTTCAGAAACAAGAAGCATCTTACTAGTGCTGTAAAATGAAATACATTTCATTCTGAAAAACAAAAAGAAGACCCATTACCCATTTCCAAAACAGAGTTAGAGCTTTCCAATCTTTATGACCTTTAAAACAAATCCCAAGAAAGATTTGTTTATTTAGAAGCTGTGCTGAATTCCCAAAACAACCACAATGACTAAGAGACGGGAAACTTCTTTATTAATTTTCTGTATGACTTACTGTTTTACTTGCTTTTGGTCATGTACTAGTTAACAGCAGGAAGCTAGCTGCTCACCTCCTGGCTGAACACACATGGCCTTGCCCCAGGACAGCACCCCCCAGCAGTGCCCACTTGCTACGCAGTAAATTCCTTACCCAAAGCCTCCACCACCTCACCTCCTTGGCACCCAAAATACGCACCGTGCCCTGCTGGTTCCCCTGGGTGAACCTAGGCTTCTCCACCTAGCACCCCTACACCCCTTCAAGCCTTTTAATCCCCAGTTTTTCCTAATCCAGATGTCCCCCTGCCTCTGAGCTCTCTCCATCCCTGGTCTCCTCCAGCAAAACCCATCCCCTCCTCGACCTTCTCTGCAGCAGTTTTTGGGGCAGTTCCAGAAGATCAAGCCAGGCTGCTACTAGGAAAGACCTATCAAGGCAGAACATGGAGAGCTGAAAAACAGACCAGGTCTGGGAGAAACCAAGGGCTGTGGTGTGGCAGCCCTGTCTGAGAAGCAGTCTCCAGTGATGCACGCTAGGAATGAAGAAGGCAAGCAACTACAGACATAACTGGAGGCATTATGCTTGCAAGACCAGGCGCTGGAACATGACTAATGCATCTGAGAAAGCTGGTGTGTGTGCTGGAGGCAGGTTATCTCCTACTCTACCCCTAAGTGAAAAACCAGACAGCACAGGGAAGGAATGATCACTGACACCCTACCTCCTTCATCCTGCTAGACCCTTTTATTTCCATAGGGCACCTTTGCTAGCATGTCTCTTTCTGTTCTGCAGCCTGAGAATTAGAGCACAGCCAGGCAGTTTACGAAAACGCCTTAATCTGCCATTAGCAGCAAGTCTTATTAGTTTCAGCATCTTTTATTACCTTTGTCCTTTTTTCCTTCTTTTTCTTCAGTTCTAATGAATTCTTTTCTTAGTGGTAATTGACGAAGAATTAAAATGATTATTAGAAGAGGAACATCTGGAAAGTGGCATGCATCACGCTAAACGAGCTTCACAGCAGATTCCTGCATTGCTCATCTTGATTTATTTGAATATAGTTGATCAGACAAGTATATTTTATTTTATATCTAGGTCAAAGTTTTAACATGATGTACTGGGATGGCTAGCTAGATGCTCATCAAAATTTGAAAACAAAATTGAAGAAATCATGCCAAATGAAATCGACTTAGATGAAGCTGGAACAAAAACTGCACAGTGGCACAGCGCTGTTCATGCTCTTCTGAGTCACGCCCCACAAAAGGTATTTAAAATATAATGAGACCTCATGCATTTGGAAGAAGGGAGGCAGTAAGCTTTTTAAAAATTGCCAGGTTTGTAATAGAGATGCAATGAAAATTGACTGCATTTCCTGACCAGTGAACTTTCTGTCTCAGTAATTAAAGCATCTTGTATTACTGTAAAATAAATATGATCAAGTTTCTGGAGGTTTCAAAAGCAGCTGGCTGAGCTAACAGGGTGGATCACACAGCACATCTACAGAAACCCTCTTCCATGAGCAATACTTTTTGAAACCAGGAGCCCCTGTAGAGATATGCACGGAGAAACTCTAGTGGCAATGGCATGTCAAGATTAAGTGCTGGATCTAATGCAGGGACCCCTTGGAGAGCAGACAAAAACTCCACATTTCACAGGAGGCAGCTCCTTCATTTCTGTTGTGGAAGCTCTGCCAGCAGACACTTTGGAAGAGCTGTGCCAAACAGGGACGTCCAAGCATGCCAGGCTTCCCAGGCTCCCAGCCTCCCACAGCCCCTGCCACCCTGCTGCCACCTCTCCTCCAAAGCACCTTCTTCCCCAAAACACTGCCATGGGGCACACCAGTGTGTGCCACCCTGTCCTCACTGCCAGCCTGCATAAACAAGCACCCCAGCACAGCCGTCAGGAACAGAAGCAGGTTTTCGACTAGAATCATAGCTCCATCTGGCCCCCAGACCTACCAGGGAGTTGTAGCTTAATACAATAAATTATAACAGTGGGGGTAAAATAATGGAGATTTCTCTTCAACAGATCAGAGATACCATAGTGCCCATTCTTTTGGTCTCCTGGACACTTGACTCTGCACACTTGATTGCACTCAAACATCTATAAGCTACTCTTTCTTCCTGTAATTATACAGGAGAAGCTGGAAAATTTCAGCACAGAGCAAATATCGTGGTACTTGATGGGCACTGTTAGACAGCCACAGCAGCAGAGACTTTAAGAACAAACTAACAAAAACACACACCACTACCAAATATTTCTCATCCTCTGGTCTGAGGAGAATGGTCAATTAGATCACCTTGAAATAAAATTCTTGAAGGACTTGCAGTGTTTTAACCATCCTAAGTCTAATCCGGTAACAGCGCAGTAGAGGTTTGGATCCAGAAAGCTTACAATGTAAGAACCTGCAATTCTGCCAAACACCTCCTTCTGCTGTTCACTGACCTTTGTCTGTTGTAACCAGCACTGTTAGCCATCAGGAAAACATTTCAGATGCAAGAATGAATGAGTTTAGGAGTCGAATTTCAGATCAACGTTCATTTGCTGTTGTTCATTTTTGTCCTCCCAGAGCACCCAGTCAATCACAGCCTAGCCATGCTCTCAGCAGGAGAAGTGGGTTTGGCAACTCAAAGCCTCAGTGAAAAGACATTTTCCTGACAGTGAATAAATGATGTTATTTTCCATCCATTGCTCTGCTCTGCTGTAACTACAGTTCAGTTGTGCAAGGGACCTGGGTGAATTCTGTGGAACAGACCCAAAAAAAGCAAACAACAAGAAGCAAGCAAGCATTGCTTGCTAACGTTTACTCAGAGCCAACAGCAATTCCTTTTGCTGGCATTCACTTGCCAGCAAGCACGCTTTGCACAGATGCAACTTCAGAGCTCAAGTTGCAGAAACGCTCTTACAAGAGCAAATAAACCAGGCAGACAGGAACCCGACTGCACAATGCACAGCCAGATCTCAGCAGGCTTGCTTGGTGTTGGGGCTGCTGTAGCCAGCAGCACTGCCCAGCAGACGCCCTGCACACCTCACTACGATGCAGCAATCCTCAGGGCGAGGCACCAAAAGGACACACCAGAGATTCACGTTTTTCACCTCTGTTACACAAGCAGCCAACCAGACAGCTCAGTCCCATGTTCATGCAGTGAGCCACGCATATATGAAAAAAGAGCTCTTACACTGCAAGTGGAACATTTACAATTAATACTCTCTCATTTTTTAATTATGCTTTAAGATACAGATCTGTGTTGATGTTCTCTGACAGAATTTTCAGCCACGGGTCTAATCAAGTCAATAGATCTGCCCTAATTTTAAACTAAGGGTGTGCTTTTCTCTTCTGCAGAAACTTCCCAAAGTTTCCCTGTTGTTACACCACTACTTGTTGTACCTGGACCCCAAGGCTGTGTTCCATTCACCTGAAGAGTTGCTGAGAATCAGTGAAGTTTTCTGTGTCAGATTCAAATACAAGCTTACCAGGAGGCAATCTATAACCATTACAGTCATTATACATTGGGTTTTATGTTCCATTTTGCACCTTCATTTCATATTTGCGCTACATTCTGCATGTGTGAGAAGAGAAGCCAGCAGCTAGAAGCGCATGGCTGAACTTCTTCTTGTGAACTTCTTGTTGAACTTCTTGTGAAGGAAACATGCTAGCAACTAGCATGCTCCTAAAAGTAGTGCAAGAGTCCAGAGAACACAAGGAGCTGGACCCACAAGACATCTAGGCCTTGATGCCAAAGCTCCTAACCTATCTACAAAGACCAAACAAGAAAATAAGGAGTCTGATCGGCCCCTTTAATTTTACACTGTTTTGATTGATTTGTACTTTTTATGCTTCTTCTAGGCCTGTACATTTTTCATCAAGCTGCCAGTCTAATACAGTCAAGGAACTACCAGTGATTAAGAGAAGGAACTGCTTTTCATCACCAACCTTTATGTAAACAAAGCCTTTTTAAAACAGGGTGAGATCAGTAGTATAATTCCTACTTTCCAAATGGGAAGCAGAAGCAGTGATGTACTCAGAGAAGCCAAGGCAGGCAGACAGCGCTGCTCAAGCCTGTCTCCTTTTCTAAGCAGCAGATGATGATGCACAACACGCAACAAGACCTGCTTCTCTCTCTCCAGATAACAAGAAGTTTCTAAAAAAAGCATTTAAATAAGAAGTATAGACAGGCAGTGAAATGAATCTGTGAAGGAGGCCGGTTTGCTGACTATTCCAAAATAAAAATCAGAACCTGTCTCCTGCAACAGTGCGCCCGATATTTCACAAACCTCCAACAACATTTGACGGAGCATCCAGAACACTGCTATTTATTTCCTATGGCAGAGGAAGCATAAACCAACTTGGCCTGTAAATCATTTTCAGCAGAATTACATGTTTTGTGCTAAAGTACGGAGCTTGATTCCCTGTGGCCTTGTCTCTACTGCAGTCATTTACATCAGCACAAGGCAGATCAGTGGTATAAAGAACTGTTCTGTGATGTAGGAACATTTTACTTACATGATGTATTTCATCTGCACCGCTGTAAATGTCTCAAAAGGTGCAAGGCATACATGTGGGAAAAAACAAACAACTAAATCCATCAACACTAAAATCTGTCTATATACTGAAAAAAAGCTAGGATGGGTAGAAGACAGCTAGTGGGCAGAATTTATTAGCATTATTTTATAAAGCTCACAGATATATATTATATGTGGAAACATTGTTAGAAGAACCCTATATTATAAGGTCACACAAGTTTAAAGCATGCATTTTAAAGCTTTAAAGACACATCTTAGAATTACAGTTGCTTCAGCAGCTTTAATACAGCTACAAAGCATACTTTGGCATACAAAATTTAAATGCTCATATGATTATATATACATATTTTTTTTCAGAGTCTTTCCCTCAGTGAGTGCATAGCAACTCTAGTTTCTGCAGCTGCTAGACATCTATTAAGTACAACTGCTTTCCCATCGTACTTCCCCATTTAGCTGCAGGTCTTGCTCACTGCACACTACTCCAGTGCTGCTCATCACCCTGAAGGACTGATTTCCTGCTGACCCTTACTGTTTTACCACCACCACCGAACCCTATTGCTTCACAAATATTAATTAGTTTTTGCACTATTGTCCATGTTATACATACTTGCAATTGATGTTTGGGAGAGCAACATCAAAAAGATACCCAGTGAATTTCAGGAACCCCAGCTGAGAAGTGTATGACACGATCTTCTCTCCAGTTTCTCTGTGACTTGAGGTTGCAGTACTTAATTCTCAACAAATTTGTACCCAAGTCTCATCCAGTAAGGAAGGATCTCCTAATGGCTGCCTAGTGAGAAGTTTGGTTTGAGTAACTTCAGGAAAACAATGCAACAGGCAGAAACAGAGGAACACAAAGCAGTTCCCTGGGGCAGCTCTCACCTGCGCCTTCACTGTACCATTTCTTCCCACAGTCACCTGCTTCACTCTCTGCACTTCTCAGCTGCTGAAGCAAACGAAGAAGACGCAACAGACTCCTTACACAGCCCCAGTTTGTCTCCAGGTTGGACTACTCATGCAATCAATGAGACTGAAGTACTGTGGAAAATTCATACTGCAATCATTGTGTTACAGAGACAGTATCACAAATCAGAAACATTATGGGGAGAAGTAAGGTCATAGAGACACCCTTCATTCTGGCATTCCATAATCTTGTGAGCACTGACTGGCCTTTGTAGCTCCAAAGAATACTGTTAAGGCTATCTTATTACCTACAAAACAATCTGGGAAGCTCTGTGGTCTTTTAATACAGCAATTTTTAAAAAAGCCCAAAGATTCCATCATGTGGCATAAAATCAATATCCAATTCCATCTGAAATCTTGTGGTGCCTGCAACCACGTTGGGCAGACTCTTCCTAGATGCCTCCTGGCATCCCAGGGGGCTTAGGAACAAAGCAGACTATCCCCAGTGCTGGTTTTAGAGCTAGGCTCAGCACAGGAGCCCAAGGCTGCAGACGTAGGGACAGGGATGCTCAATCTTATGAAACCTTAGTTATCGAATTCAATGAATTTATAGCGTAATGCTGTATGGATTTCTACCTAGATGACAGAGACATAAAGACCAAAACCTTAGCTAAAAGTCATTTTCTTGCCCCAAAGCATAGGGCTGCTAGAGTTCCTAAAGAAAATATTGAAAATATTTTTGTCATGAAAGTATTTACATGGGGGAGAGAAAATATTCTTTAATTTGGCTTGAGAAATCAGCTGTCCATTCAGACCCACAGTCAGCCTGGAAAACTTCAGCCTAAATAGCTGAAGTGAAATAAAAATTTTAAGCACCAGAAAACAGGGTTTTAGTAATCTGGCAACAACACAAACAGCTAGCGTATTAGCGTTGCCCAGTCTGTTACATGTTTACATGTTGATGTTTCTTCAGTCTTGCCCAACACATCTGATCTAACTATGAAGTTAGTCTTGCTTTGAGCAGGAAGGTGGCCTGGATGTCTTCTGGAGGCCCCTTTTAACCTGACTCTGCAAGGAGAGTTGTCAATACACAGCTCCTTCCAGGTAGGGACCAATCCTGTTTTGTCTGTGTTTTTTCACTGAACCCAGTGCCATGAGCATGAATTCAAGGATTATAAGCAATGACTCCACGCTCTCAGCATGGGAAACCACCAGAAAGTGCTGACAGGCGTGAGTTCATTAATGGCATCAATTTCCCCAAACCTGTCTTTTCATCATAGGCAAGTCTTAGACAGGAAACTTTGTGTTTACATCTTCAGGACTACTTTGCTAGCCAGTATCTGTGGATAACAGCAACTTGGTCAAGCTTTTTGTGATAATTCTGTACCCTGAATTACTGAGCAAAATGCAGCTAGGATCTCAGTCAATTTATCCAAAAGAAAAAAAAAAAACAATCCAGAAGGTACCAGATTTACTATTTTAGTGCTGTTTCCCTAAACCCACTTAAGCTGCAATGAGATTTGCCAATTTGTCATTTTGTTCCCCGTGTATCTGGGGGCAAAGTGCACTTATTCTGTATGTAACTGCATCCTTAATCGTGACTGAAATGTGCTTTTCATCCGACGTCCTGCAGAGAATTTAAACCTAGCTGCTTTTATTAACACAAGCATCTATGCAGCTAGAACTTCAGATCAAACCCTCGAAGCATTGGGAATCATTATGCTCTAAACAAGCAGATCATGAGGAGAAGGAGCATGGAAGGGAAAGGGATGGAGAAGGACAGGAGGAGGAGTTCATTTAAATATGCTTTCACCACATATAAAGGCCTTCCTGAGCTTTCATGTGCGTTGCCAGATCTAGAGTTCACCTACAATAAGCTAAACTCTTAAAGTTATTTGCAGGAGGTTAAATATATTAAAAACATGGGAGTTTTAGCTCTGAGAATACTGCACACTCTCTGTAAATCAGTAAGAACAGAACAAGGGAAGCAATGCTCTCCTAACCAACAATAATGTTCATCCAGTGTAAGAGCTGAAGTCTTGGTATTCTGTAGGTTGATGAGGGGAACTTAGGCAGAGAGGTAGGAATATGGTGAGGATGCATACTGGATGGATACATTTTGACCCAGCATTGCCACTCACCTCACTCACTTTAATACTAGGATCTCAGGCTACTCCTCATTACAGCAATTCTCTTAACTTTTCCATATACTGCCAAGAGTGAAAAGGACTATAATCCTAGTATTTGGAATACCATGGACTACATCCTTTCCCAACGCTATCAACTTTTTCCAAACAAAGCAATATTTTACTAGAGCAATGCAAGTGAGAGGATGGAAGACAGGATATGAAAGCAACAGCATTCACCTTACAAACACGCTATTACTCCTTATGTGTAAGTGCAGAAGAAGGAAAGCACAGTCACTGGAAGGCAAAGGACAAGTCACAAAGGCAGGGAGAAGGATGCCTTGGGAAAACACAGACACATACTGCAAAGGAATGTAAAGGACTGTGACGTGATGAACAACATCTCTCATTTAGCAAGGCTTTCCCAGAGTAGAAGAAGAAGAGGAAAAAATTAATATCCTGAAATCACATTCGTTTCAAAACAAAACTGCAGAGAAGCCATGCACAGGAGTTTGAAAAAAAAAAAAAATCCAGCTCTAATCTCTCTACTGGGAAGCAGAGAGACTCTTGCCTGATGAACAATACTCTGGGCCTTATCATAATGAATTTCTCAGTTTAGCAGCAGCAGAAAGCTTGTCTTTCTGTGATTCTTTACCTCTGCTGCATTACTAATGCTTTCAGGCATTGCTGAAATGAGTTACAGGACAGGCAGCCTGTGATCCTTTCTGCTGCTTCGTGATATTCATCATGTAACGTGTCCTGTTCTCATTGGCAAGCTGGGGACCTGCAAGGTGTCTGAAATGACCATAAGTGTCCAGCGTGCAGGACAGCAGCACACAGCATTCATGCAAAGCACTCACATCGCGATGTTTCTCTATTCACAAGGCAGAAATGCCAACTACTGCACTCCTCCACCTTAATTCCACATCTTCTCCCTGCCCATCCCAGACACATCTTCTGAAAACATCAGGGACCCCCAAAATGCATGCAGGGCACCAGGTGGCAAGCCCTTGATATGTTAAAGGAAGTTTGACTGGTAAATGCAAATACAAGGAGGGTGACACATGGCTCCACCTTGTGCCCGGTCAGTCCCCACCCTGCCCTTCTGGCACCACAAGGAACATGTGCTCCTGGGTATTGCCCACTGTTGGCATGAGCTAGGCTAATCCATGACAGCTTAATCCAGCCAGTGACCAGCCCCTGACTTGCCATTGGAGCGTAGGGGGTGTTGGCTGTAGAGCCACGCTGCCCTGTTTTTGCTCTCAGTCAGCAGAGAGCTTGCTTAGAAAGACTCAGGAAAGTGGGACTGCGGCCAAGCGTCCCTCGCTCTGGAGTAACAGCGATTGATTGTAAATCTGCAGCATAAATTAGCAAATCATCAAGCATTAAACAAATAGTGGGAGGTGGCGAACTCTAGAAATGCAGCTCTGGGAGGGGTCTTCCTTCAGAGGTACAACAGAGGAGGCATCTGATCTGCTTCTGGCATGGAAGAGGTGGCAGGGACAGGGCTGGGTGCGAGGGACGGGGCTGCCAGTCAATGGTTGGGCATGAAGAGATGAGAGATGAAGAAGCAGAGCTGGTGAGGGAAAACCAGCAGCAGGAGTTGGAGCCAAGTCACATTCCCTCCCCTCCATGGGGCGGCTGCCTTCCAGTTCGGAAAGCTGAAAGGCAACGCGAGAGACCGGTGTCATAGGGGACCAGAGGTGCCACTTCCTTTGTGTGAAGTCTGACAAATGCTTGTGTTTCTCGCTTTGAGGTCAGTGACAACTGTGCTTTGCTTCAGATGCCTTCAGGAAGTAGACTGGATGGAACAGAGCAGATGTAAACAATTGCACAAGTTTCAGTTCTCGGCTGTCTGTGCTAGGGGAAAAAAACATTTAAAAAGTTGCACTAGACCAACTGTGCTATAACATCGTGGGTTTTTTTTTACCCATAAGAGGAGTGAATTATGCCAGAGAGTTTTAAACAAACCAAACACGTCACCCTGGAAGGAACTAAAAAATGTAATTCTCAAGACTGGATGCTACCATGCAGCCATAGCACATGCGATGTACAGCATCCTGCCTCACTGTATTGTATTAATTGTCTTAATTACTACAACAGAATTAATACAGACATGAAAACGACTGCAATCAGCGTCCCACAGTCTCTCGAAGCCTCTGTTATGCAGCAAGATCTCCAAGTGGGGATCTCTGCCTGGTGTTTGGAGATCTGTCACATCCCATGCATCTGACACAAGGCACAGCCAGTTGGCTGCACCTCCCGCAGGCTGGCTCCCTGCCCCTGGCTCCGGCTCCAAGGCCCCCCGCCACACTCAGCCACGTACCCAGCTCACACATCAGTGCAGAAGACAGACAGCTCGGCATCTGCACAGCACCTCAACGGGGGCAGGACTGGGGAAGGCTCCTAAGGGTATGGAGACAGGTTGAAACCAGCACGAGGGATGCGTTCCCACAGCTCCAGTCCAGACCAGGGAACGTCAGGAGACGTAAGATTATGAAACTGGTGCAGCTGTGGTGTGCCAGAGCCCCCTTTCTCCCTCCTTCCAGCAGGCACCCACCTGCAACAGCAACAAGGGGGAAGCAGTCAGAAAAGGCTTACTTCAGAAACAGCGCACGAGCTTTTGGACCTCTAGCCCAGTAGGTCACCAGCTCTGACTTTTTTTGTTTCGCTCTTCTTAGCAGGATTCACACAGCTGATCACTTGAAAGCAATTAATCAGTGTCCTAAATTCCACCTGCCAAAGAGCCCCTGCACACAGTTTTCTTAAGAGGAAAAAAAAAATTAAACTTTTTAATTAATTTTTTTTCATCAGAAATCCTGCCCTGCTGATAATGGCCAGGAAGGTATGCAAAAGTAATTACTCACACAATCTGTTTTTTGCATGCTTGCCGCTCGCTTGCGGGGCATCAAGTCTTCCTCTTCCAATTCATTAGCACCCCTGCCCTGCCCGCAGCGCCTCAGGAACAGCATGTCGCTGTTTTCCTCCTCTCAGATTAAACGCTTCAGCACTTTCACAGGTCAAGTATTTGGACGCCTTTCCCCTCGCCACAATTGCATAAATACATCTACATTTGTTGCATGTTTGCAGGAGCCTGAGACCAAGCGAGGAATCCAAGCCACACGCTCCCCCAGTGAGCTTAATTAGCATGTCAGACAAAAACCCAGGGGAAGAAAATTTATGAAGAAGCTATTTCCAAAATTATAGCCACCTGCTAGACAGTGAAACTCTTTCGCCTCTGCTCACACAAGGAGGGACTGCTGGGCTTGCAGGAGCCTTCTCCTCTCTTCTGCCAAGGATCCAGCACCAGCCAGTTAGCGCTAACTCCTTTCTGAAATGGTGTGACTTAAGGGAAAAAGAAAAGAAAAAACACTCAAGAAAACATGAGTACGTGCACTGAAGTTACATGTCTCCTTGAACCTCCAGGGCAGACAGGAAAGATCAATAACTCTGACATTTTATGATGACCATTTAACCAGCAATGTTTCCTACAGCAGATGACAGGCACCTCTGTTTATTACTTTTGTCAGAAAACACTACGCTCTATGGCTTACTGCATAACCTGTGTTGTTCACCACTGTCAAAGCAAAAGCGAGTTAAATCATCAGGGCACTCCATTTTCACCTCAGCTGGTTTGATTTTGGTGTTTGTGCTGAAACCACTTCCCTGCCAGAGAGATGGCCGGCGCGGTGCTCAGTAGCTCCCACCACTGCTCAATATGGAGATTTTTCCAGGGAAAAGTGATGCTGCTTCAGCTCATTTGAGAAATAAAACATGCATTCTCTTCTCTGGGGAGGAAGAGATGCTTTGGCCAGCCTCTGTTCTTTTACACGGAACAGGCAGTGTCAAGAAGTAGGATGTTATGCAGCAAGGCGTGAGCCCTCACTCTCTTGGCTGAAGCGCCCACCAGTCAGACTGAATTTGCCTACCTTATCCCACAGGCAACCACAGGACCAGGCTGGTGTTACTGCAAGGTTGCTTTTGCATCTATCCACCATGGAACTGCAAGAACAGCAGGTCCTGCTTATGAAATGGTGGCTGGAAGATATCCAGCAATGTTCCCACCTTGCTCCTCAAACCCGACAGCCAGAGCAGCGCTGCCACAGAGGAACAAAGGTTCCCAGTCCCTGAATATTTCAAGAGCATTTGAAAAGTGGCTTTGGACTTCTCAAACATGAGACAAAATACAAGAATTTTAAGAAGAGGGATGGAAGCCAAGCCTGATTTTCCCACAAACCCTTTCTGCCCTTTCCTGAACAATCTCTACCTCCTGCTTCACCCGGTCTGTGCACAGCACCTGACAGACATGCAGAAATCCTTCCACCGTGGTGTTAGTATTGAGCTTTGGAGCGACCTTCTGGACAAACAGTACCAAAAACCAGATGTTGCTTCTCCTCTAAATTGCTTAGCTGATGCTGCTTCTGCTAACAGATCAGGGCACTGTCTCCACAAACCTACCTTAAAAAAAAAAAAAAAAAAAAAAAAAACACACAAGAAATTGTTTGACCTCATGCCAGCTGGTGCAGTGTTACACCTCAGCTGGGTAAGAAGAGGCAATGGGAGGCAAAGTAACCAACCAACGCCCAGAGGGGGCATCAAATGCCCTCCCCTTTTCAGACTCTGTAGTAGACTCCTATAATGAAACCCATTTCTGGAAACCTTTGCAACCATCTCATTTTCAGGGCACAACGAGTGGCCCCCACTTCTCAACAGTTCAAAGCCAACAGAAGTAGCAAGCCTCCAACCAGTACCTTGAAGAAAGTCAGGCTGTTCATTCAGTGGCCTGATTTTAGGCATTTACATTTGAAATGCTGGTCTCAGCTTTCATGAAATACAATCTTTATAGCCAAGATCATAAAACATGAGGGAGTAGCTAGAGTCAGGATTGCCTCCCCCCCAGTTTCATCCTGTTTATATTTCAGGTAGTGGGGAAAAAAAATCTTTTATTTAAATCCCATTTTCAGAATTTCTGTTTAAGACAGTTTTGGGGCACGCTATTCCTTGCCTGTTTTGTTTAACCTTTCAGACTTCCTGGTATTGAGAGAGAATCTGCAAAGCGGAGGTCTGTAACACGGCTGTTAATACACCATTGCTGCTGACATCATGATGCGGCGTTCATCTCGTACATTTATTTCTCTGACCACAATGACTGAGATTAAATGATGATCGTACAAGTGCTACAATGTCCTACATAAAATATTCTGTAGATCACGGGTCTGTATGCATTGCTAGATCTGAAATACAATTTACCTCTTTACAGTAAAAGTAAAGAAAGTATGAAAATCTCCTGACCTACTTTTCCCCTCTAAGCTTGAAAGCAGTATCTTTACAGTACTCTTATCTTTCTCCTCTTCCCCAAATCCACAGCAAATATCATATCCTCAACAATGTCAGTTGATTTTTTGAAACTACAGCTGACTTTGCATCTTCGGCTAGAGTGACTTTCAGGAAAGCCGGTTTATTACCTATGATTATTTTTATTTTATAGACTCCTAATGCGTTCCCTGACCCATAAATCCCCCAGCACCTTTGCGACTCTCCAAAGAGGTTTACTCCACAAACACAAAAATCCATTCATCCACAGACAGACAGTGTCAGGACCATCTTTTGTTTGCTTTCTGCCGTGTTGTTTTTGCACCTTGTCAAATTTAAACAATTTTCTCAATACTTCTGTTTCTCCCTCACGCAGCTTCACCACTGTTTGCTACCTGTTACCTTCTGAGTGTTGACAAAGGTGGTTGCTTTTTTTGTTGTTTTTATTTTTCACCTTGCCTTTCAGAAGCAGTTATCCAAGACCCTAATAAGTTTTCAGATTCTCAATTTAAACCATTAAGGATACATAAGTGCTCAGCAGTCTCCTAAGCACAATTCTGCCACAAGTTGTTGCTATTTAATGAACTGCTGATTAGAGAGTGCTCTTTCCCTCTGCCTCTCTCCTTAATAGTCCCTGGATGGCCTTTACATACAATTTCCTTTCCAGTAATTCAAAGCAGATGGTCAGGCACCACTACACTGCGAGCGTGCATGAGCACACACACATGCATTTGTGTGGAGGGAGATCAAAGATGAATATAAATAAAAATTAATATAAATCAAAGATAGGGGAGACGATCCCATTTGAGTCTCTGATGAAACAGCAGTGCAGCAAGAAGGAACAAGATGATTGTTCATATTTAGTCAGAGAGCAAAAAATGAACAAAGGCACTGCTGAATGTAAGAGAACATCTTGGGGCTGCATCACCTGTACACAGCAAAGGATCCTCTATTTTAATTCCCACTACTTTGGTTTTCCCTAGATGTATCCTCCACCTCCAAAAATAAGTAATTCAACACAATATGGTCACTTGGGAGGGGAGTAGAGAGGGACAGAAGGAGGGCACATGAGCAGGAGGCCACCAGTCCATGCGGGGATCACTACTAGTGCCCCATTCCTCCTAACACCTTTAGATGTTTTGTACCCCTAAAGCATCCCTCTCGAACTGGCAGGCATTGCTGTGAGGTGGCCGTTCCCACCAGCAAGGACAGAGGCTCACGCCTCAGCTGCTCATCTGCCCTCCTGCAGGGAGCAAACTGGGGTTGGGCAGAGCACCTCAGAACTGCCCATTTCTCCCCATTGACTGCACAGGAATGAAAGCTGAACACAATGTAACAATTAAATAAAACTGCAAATATTCATATACCTGCCATGTAGATGATTAAAGTATGATGAAATGAATACCCTTGCATGTCTGGGTTCCTTCCTAATAGAGCATTTATTTGTACGTTAGGGAAATCCGACAAGTCAGATGAGCTGCTATGCCACAGAACAGCTTGTTTAGGGCATGAACCTTTCCTGCTGCATGCTGTATGGTGTGTTAAAGTTATATTAAAGCCGTTTGCCCTCAGCCTTTCCCCAGGAATGGATAACCACATGGTATCTCAGCTACAGGATGTGCAATTGTGGATGTACTTCTGTACCACTTCCACTGAGCGGCTCTCCAGATAACCAACCATTCCCCAGTTGCCTGAATCATTTTATGACCAGGTCAAATGTATGTAATTTGCTTGTTGTGACCTGATTCAGGGGATTTAATTCATTAGGAAATATTTTGTCTCCTGCACAGAGTAGCAGGAGCCTGAGTGACGGCTTTGTGTGGTTGTGCAGACATTATACTCACTCACCCACTCTCTTGCTGCCAAACTCCAGTCTCTTTCCTTAGGCAAGAATATTTCTCATGAAGTGGTAAATCAAACACCAGCTCTACAGAGAATCCTGAAATGGGGGCACTAACAAAGCTGAAAGGCAGCAACTTTGATAGCAGGTAAGAACACAGTACTTGTTAGGAGAGCAGACATGTAACCACGGGAATTCATTGCCGGAGGAAATCATTCAGGCAAATAAATTAGAGAGGTTAAAATAGCTGGAATATTTGTATGAACATGACTACTATCTGCTTCTGAAGTGGACTCCATTTAAATAAATCAACTCCTAAGTTGATGAAACTTGAACTTGTACCCACAGGGGTCTTATTCAAGAGCACAGCATGCAGCCATAGGGAAAGGACTCCACGGGACAGGGGATGCTGCCAGCACCATCACCCTGGTATGTATGCTGTGTCACCTCCTGGGCTGCCAGCGAAGTAGCAAATACGTGAACACCATTGCATATGTCCTCGTCTGCTCTGGTATTGCAAAACACGGGGAGTTTCTGTTACAGGAACTTGAATGTTTTTATTTGCTTAAATGAGTAAGTTCTGAGATGTGCATTCTTACTGTACAGTCAGCATCATAGGATAAGTATATACAAAAAGGAATCCAGAGTAGA
Organism: Aythya fuligula; assembly: GCF_009819795.1. NCBI lineage: Eukaryota > Metazoa > Chordata > Aves > Anseriformes > Anatidae > Aythya > Aythya fuligula. Next base: position 35,539,014 of record NC_045563.1, read on the forward strand.
CATTGACCTTATTCTATATGTCCCTATCTGCACAGTGGGACAGCCATCTCCTATGCCATAGCACAGTGCGTGGATTTCTCAATAGGTACAAATTGCTCTGAGAATTCATCAGCAAAATAGAGGGTGGCGAGACGGCATTCAACTTCTCCACACAAAACTAGAACGGGCAAGTTTAAAATCCACAAAAATAACTCCCCCAGAGAAATCCCAGTGGCAGCAACACCATACACCGTGACTACCTCTCAAGAGAAACCTGAGCCACAGGCAGGACACTGAACCAGAGCCTACCTGTAGCAGATCTGAACACGCTTGGAGAAGCTGAGCAAGGTCAGCATGCTCACACTGCCGAGTACCAGGACTCAATGGAGTTCAACCAAAAACAAACTTTTTTTTTTTTTGTATACCTTTAAGATCCTGGATACTAATTACAAACTTGATAGTTTTATGAAAACAGAGAGGAATTTCCTTCAGCATATTCCCTTGTATTTAGCAGCTGCCCTTGAAACCAGTGTGGGTATCAAATCAAGTGTCAAATTCCTCCACTTTTTAGAGCACAGACATTGCAACCAGTGTTACTGTACCCCAGTACTATGATGATACAGAGCCACAGATGATCTACAGGTCAGCAGGTCGACTGCTGTTTAAGATCTCGTATTCTGCTCAGCTGTTCTGGCAGTCCCACCTCCAGAAACATCCACTGCCTGATCTTATGTAGATACACAATACCCTTTTGAATCCTTCTGAGTGCTGAGTGCTGTGAAACCATTAAGCTCATTATGAAGGTGAAAGAACCAGCACCACATCCACATAACTACATGCTGCTACTCACTTCATCCTATAGCTTAGTAATTTCAGCATAACTTCTCTACTCCCTTGAAATTTTTATCATGCAAGCTTTTCTTTGATTTGTATTTCCTTAATAAAAGCAGCAATAAAATAACAAACAGAAGCATTTACCTAGACTTACTCCTTTCATAGTCTTAAATGAGTGAAAAACTCACAGGGGGAAAGAGGCAGGAGCAGACAGACTGTCAAGGTGAATTGGGAAGGGATTTCTGGCACAGAAACCCTGTGCACCCATGGATGCTGCCCCTGACAGAGAGGCTGCAGCGTCCCAGCTCCTGCTTGTCCTTCTGAGCTCACACAAGCAGCGTGGTCACGCAGAAGCTGTCACCTCTGTGACACGGGTCTGAAGTCACAGCCACACCATCTGGTGCAAGAGATGAAGTCAGACACACACACAACACCCCTTGGGAAACAGACACTGCAAAACCATTTCAGCAACTTTTTCAAGCCAGGGCTAGCACACCGTGATACTTGGCCAAAGCGTCCTCCCAGTCTCAACCAATTTGTTGTTAACCTTGTTTTGTCTGAGTAGGGTAGAAATGAAATGAGATCAGGATTCATAGAAAATGTTCCTTACAATAATTAAAAAAATAAAACACAAGAACAAAAAGATTTTCTTAGAAAATGTTTTCTGAATCAGGACAACTAAGAGGTAGCACAGCTCACAAAACACCTAGAGTAAAACCCTCAAACAAGAGAACAGCACATGAGCTTTTTGGTTTAATACAGGACCTATACATAGAACAGAGTGGGAGTATTAAGACATAGTAACACTAAGAGATATTACAGTTAAAGAATGCTCTCGTTCGACCCCAAATAACACAACTGAGTTGGTGTCAGTTATAATTGTCTGAACATTTACTGAGCTTTCACTAAACATAATGTTACTATAACATATTGCTAGGTGGAAGAAAGAAGTGATGGAGTGAAAACTTTCAACTACCAGGATTAAAGAGCCCAAATCACACAATGAAAACTGTGCAGCTGACACTGGATTGAAGACAAACATTGCAGCATTTCCTTACACAATGTGTGGTATGAAAACCCACTGGGCAGGCACAATTTCCCTACCTTCTCTCATTGAAAATAAATAACCACCTGCAAATGCCAACAGATGTTAGACTCACCTACTGCAGAGTGTTTCACTCCAACTGTCCTACCACTGAGACCATGCCCATCTGAAAGTACTGCCCTGGGACGAGCTATGAAGTATCCATGAAACATAATGTCATTCGTATCAAGTACCTCAAATGGGTCGGTTTTTGAGTGTATCTACAGCTAAATCCTGTATTAGCTATGGATAGAAGTAATGTAATGCACTCCAGAGAGTGATGCCTACTGCAGCTGAGGGGAATGTGACCCACCCCCAACCACAGCCCCATGACAGACAAGAAGAGAAAACAAAACAAATTCATTACACGCTTGGATTTGCATGGCTGTAATGGATTGCTGTGCCGTGGTTACACCCATCAAACCCAGGCATGTTCTACTTGGGTCAAAAACAAGCCACCTCAGGGTTCCTAGCAACATCTTTCTAATGCTGGAGATGAAATGTTTGATCTAAACTACCTGCATATATCCATACACCTGAAACACGTGAAAATAGTACTGCTTAATTTTAATTACTGAAATATTTCCATTTATAACAGCACTGCACTTTTCCACCACCCCCTTGAGGCAGGATATACAAGAATACAGTTACCAGAATAGATACTAAACATTATTCACTGTGAACCCATACTTAAAAAATCAAATACAAAAAAAACTAACGTGTAATTTAGTGTCAGATCGCAGAAGGGCATAATTAATCCAGAAAGACTCATGCGTTACCGTAACATCAACTGCACGACTACTTCTGCAAGGCCCAAGATGTCCCACCAGTCGTTCACTGTACCAGGCACAGCCACGCCACGGCCCCGCTCTAGGAATTCCCAGCAATTGATCTCATTCAGGACAACCCTCTCCAATCCACAAATGCCTGAGAGGGGGAACCTCCTCTCTCCCTTTCTCCACTGTGACTTCATGTTCACACTGGTGCAACAGAAACCCAGCGTGACACTTGGTGTGCTCCTGCTTGTTTAGCTGGTTTGGGGGCGATGCAGGGAAGAAAACAAGGAATAGAAAGATTAGAGTGGTGGGATAAAATATTCCTTTGAGATTATAGACATTACATCTGTCTCCTCTTTAACACTAACAGCACTCTTGTAATGGTGACATAGGCTATTTAAAACATCCTACAGAGATTGCAGACTACGCACAACCAGCTACCAGCAAGCTCCATCGTTTCTCTTATCTGTCCAGCACAACCTTCTGCAACAAGCCCTCCAAGAAGGAATCATCTGGCTTAGAAACATTACAGTATTGTTTCTATAGACCAAAAAAAATTGATTACAAAAGGCATTTATGGCAATATGCATTAAAAGAGTGGACTGTGCTGTTTTGCTCACTGTGCTTATGGAGAGCTTACCCACAGCTCGTGCCCTGACCGCAGGTGGAGCCGAGCACCCATGGGATGCTCCCCGTTAGGAACACGAGCTACTCCGGCTAGACTAGGCATGTGCTGAGCACCTTGTGCATCGAGGCTGAAATGCAGAGATGCACGAGTCAATATAAACATCTAAAAGCATGAGGAACGTAGTGAAGCGGATTAGGAAGTCATCACAGAATTCCTGGAGAACAGAATTTGGAAGTAAAAACTGTTGTAAAGTAAAGGCTACTTTTGAAACAGACAAAAACAAACAAACAAACAAACAAACCACTGGGCAATGCCTAGGTATTGGGGAGAAATATTTGTAAACCATAAAATATTAACTACCTCTAAAGAATTATTGATAAATAAACACATTTTACAACAACATCACTTTTAAGGTTGTAAAATGGCTGAGCACATTTTTATTTTTTATTTTTATTTTTTCTCGTAAACTGTCACATCCAATATATAGCTAAAATATAGGGGGGGGGGGAATGCACAGTAAGAGCTGTTACGCATTTCACTGTCATTAGCATTCCTCTAGCAAAGCATCTCAGGAGAAAATATAATCTCCAGGATTATTTTTCAATAGACATTGATCTTAGCTGCATTTCTTAACATTAGGTGACGTGAAACAGCAGAAGCACACACGAGATGCCTAATCTCTGTGTAATGATCTTGCCCAACACCAATTTGGGTATCACTGAGATGCCATGGTTAAAAAAAAAAAAAAAAAAAGCTACATGAGAGAAGAAAGAATTTCTTTCTGCCTTCTTACGCTCAGTAGTTTCATTAGTAGCTTGTATGTATGAAAACCCATTTGTGATTGTAAACATCATCGTATGTACTTAATTTAATTCTATCCTACAGTAATATGGCCCATAACCAATTACTGGGGTGAGAACAAAGTTAAGATGGCCCTGGATTTAAAAAAAAAAAAAAAAAAAAAAGAACAAAAAAACATTTTATGATTATAAACATAATAATATTCCAATTCTTTTGCTGTACTAACCTTTCTGTTTGTGCATGAAAAATATTTTTCTGCTATATAAATTGTACCAGAGACAGAAATCTGCTTTATTTTATTTGATTTACCAAGAGTGAACATTAATTATTCAGTCCATATAATTAACTCCCAGCAGAGACAATATTCTAGATGCAGGAAGACTCTGCCTCAGGCAACTGAACTGAGTTAAGCAGTTCCACTTGAGAGACTTACAAAATAATCCAGGCTGGGGGTGGGCACAAGCAGCGTGCAAGACACCAAGGCCTTCTTGCACTGCAGCAGCTCAGGCTCTGCATCTCTAGGACACTCCACCATTTTATTTGCTGCTTTCTCCACCAGCTCTGCTTTTATTTCCATTTAATCCGTGGGCTCATCCTCCTTCCCCTATGCGTGTGTGTGCATGTGTGTAGACAGATAAAATATTATTTTGGGGGATTTGGGGTGTTTTGCGGTTCTTTTTCCTCTTTGTTTTCCTCCAAATTTTAGCCCAGTTCAATTGTTAACAAATATTATGCTTTGAAATATGACAAATTCCAGAAAAAGAGTATCAGCACTTTGAAAGCTTGCTGACTCCAGCAAGCTCCAGAAAGCCATGAATTATGCTTAAACTTAGAAAACACTGTCTGCACAGATACAGGCAGGGATCAGTGAGAAGCAGTGGAACAGTGAGACTGGGTGGCTCTACTCTTCCTTTCCCCGATGTTATTCGGAACCCCTCTAATGATATGTATCCATAAATCCCTTCGTACAGGCATGCTTTATTTTCCCTGCTATTAATAGGCAATCTCTCTTCCCACGACCCCAATTTAGAGCAGTAGAAGCTCACTTCACAACAGTGAATGGTGACACTGAACATGGAAGGTTTCAGAACACCTTTAGTTGGACTTCTTCAAATATTCTGCAAAAAGCTGTTAAACTTCAGCAGGTATTTGAGAAACGCTATCCCTTAATCTGAAGATGAACAAGCTGAAGTAGAGGGCAGAAACAAATTTTCCAAAGTTATTATCTGTAGTACTAAGAACTCAGGTTTCTCCAGCTGCATATCCAATATCTAACCCCTTGCAGCATCTTATGTTATCTTCAAGGGATGAATGCAGCTTTAATTTTATTTATATTTTACATATATTTATCCATCCTTGATTTAAATCACTGGTTGGAAATGCTTTTGTCTGCCATGACATTTACTTTTTATTCCCTTGTCCTGTGAACATACTTTACATCTGTGTTATTAATAACATAAAGCACACAATAAACCTTGCAAAAAGCTGAAACGGGATGGAGGACTTGGAATAGAGATGGCTGGAGAAAATGGAAAGCAGAGAGGACTGCTGCAATTCACCACATGGATCAGATTGAAATTCAGCCATAGGTCACAACTGAAATAAAACATGAATAACTGTTGTGAGCTCAGTCTACACATCGCTAAGGTGAGAAAATCAATTTGGCACTACGGGTCATCTCTGAAGCAGACTAAAATGATAGCTTATGTTATAGTTCAGCAAGGAGAAAAGCTAAAGGATGGAAGCAGAGATTGTGGTAGTGGAGAGCCTACCTACACCAGGCCATAAGGAAAACTCTCGGTCCAACAGTGCTAAATTTACTCACAAGTTCTCAAGAACACACAAGTCAGAAAAAGAGGAAGAAAACCCATGAAATAAAATCTTGAAAACGCATCTGAAAGGGCACAGCAACAAAAGTAGAATGTTTTATTCCAACAGTTCTAATCAAAGATGGAGTGTTTCTATGTTACGGAAGAAATTTCATTCTTCTCATTTCTTCTCAGGCTGACTGACTATTCACTATTTAATATAATTCATCACTTCTGTTAGGACACTGATGTAAAAAAGACTTTTCCTATATTCACGTAATTTACATCTCATCCAGAAAATCTCTTACACACATTCCTAGTTCCAACTTTAGAGTAGAGTCCTAACTAAAACCAGAAAGCTGCTGCTGTCTTCTAGTTTTTTTTTTTTTTTCCCTGTTTGACCAGGGACATTCAAAAATTACCTCTCAGCAAACTCCGCAAGCCTGTCTAAAAGGTTTATTTAGCATAAAGTTTAAGATGAAATTACCATACTGTCATTACTAATTTAGTCTTCATTAAACACATTCTTTGGTTTTGTTCAGAGGCTGAGGGAAAATATTAACCACGTTTGCTCTCTGAACTGGTTCCTGATTAGTTTTGTTCGTAATCTTCTGCCCAGCAAGCACTTCCTTTCAAAACAGTCTAATATTATCCTTTCTGGGACCCGTTTCTTATCCACCTTCTAATTCTCACACTAATCTTCATCTTCTCTCTTACATCTCCATTTCCAATGCTTTTATGAAGTCCACAAGATAAGCACTACTACATTTCTCTTCCATAGAAAATTATTTATTGCTCTCTAAGAAATCAATGAAGAGTTTGGAAGAGTCTTCCAAATGCCACTTCCCACTAGGCTTTATGTCTTTAATTAATACTCCTTTCGAAAGTGAAGCAAAAACCTCACCTGTGCTGAGGACCACACACAGCCACACAGAGAAGCTGTGGAAAGGAGGCTGCCTCTGTGCTCAGCACCACCTTGTGCAACCAAGACAGCGCACCAAGTCCGAGTGATGCAGAAGGCTGTGGGGCTTTTAGGGTGTAGATGAGAAACATGCAATAATAGCAAGTTATGGAACAGATGCCATAAAGAATATCATCTTCGCTGTTTAGGAAAACCGGGGGACGCATCCTAATTTTCTGCTGTCTTATCCCATCTCTCCTCTGTGGTTTATATCCCATAAAAATCAGAGTGGTTGTCAAACTGCTGGTGTGGTTCCCTTGCTTGTGTCAGCACCGCATGCAGTAAGCTCAGAGTGTAACAATTTCGGTAACAGCAGTGAGCAAGCCTGACACTCCTCCGTACTCTCAGCCAGAGTACCAGCAGCGTGGAGCAGCTCTTTCTTTAGCACCTGGATAAGCAGCAAAACCTCCTTTGATGTTTTTCTTTGAAGTCAGGGCAGAATTAGCTTTTTAGTAGTATTAGGAGTGACTCATTCACTTTGGGTGCCAACTAGGATACTCTGACATTTTTTTATTATTTTTTATTTTTTTATTTTTTTTTAATTCTGCATGCTGTGAGAGTCAGCTCTCCTGCTAGCTCCTCTACGAGCAGCAGTCATTACCTTAAGGACTCCACATCCATCTCAAACACACTGCCCCTCTCTCACAAGGGTTCAGAGAAGCCCCTCAACCCCTTGCACACATACCTCAGGGTCAGGGCTCTCTGCTAAATCCAAGCAGAGCTGAGCAGGCTGCCACCAGCCATCCGACCTGTCCATGGGAGAGGGGCCAGCATGCTGCAGCGCAGGGCTGGCAGCACCCACACCAGCTCTTTGCTCTGGGAGTCCACCTCCGAAACCCAAACAGCAAAAAGAGGCAGCACGTGCAAAGAAATACCACCAACTGAAGCCCTGTATTTCAGAAAACACATTTCATCTTCACATGCTACTCTGACAGGGCTTCAAGTCCCTACAGATGCATTTAGATTGGTGGACCCTTCTGTTCTCCCAGCAAGCAGCAATGTGAATTGCTGGTGAGTGGGCTCAGAGAGCTCCTGACATCTCTTCAGGGGTGAGCATCCCTACGACATGCACACATCCAGCCGACATTTGCACCTACCAAGTTAAATCAACACCAGCCATCAACATCAGCATTTCTGCAAGAAAACCAGTTGCTGCAGAGGTAAAGAATTTCTTCTGATCCAAAAGGAAATATGCTCACACACATGAGCAGATACTTTATCCTACACAAATAGGGCCGTTAATGATGTTGGTGCAGGCTTAATTAACGGGTCATGGGAAACATCTGTTCTTTGCAGCAGATTGCAAGGACTCCTGTCCATCGCCAAACCAGGAGCGGATCGTTACCGTAATTGCTGTGTTCCACTTTCCCTGAAAGATTCCTTTAAAGACTGGCATCTCTCCAGCTGCAGAAAAACCAAAAACCCCTGCTGCTCTTTTCCTCCCACGATAGCTGATAACAAACTGGATTAGAGAAAGGCAGTAATCCCAGGAAGCATAGGATTTCTCACCCATGAAGGACAAGTATTGTGGTTTCTTGCATAAAGTACATTTGAGCCACTGTAGGAAAGTCTCCTTAGAAAGTGAACAAAATAATTTTCTCTCTCTACAGTGAGGAAATACCATTACCCTTCATGGTTGAGATATTCTTCCTGTTCCATGGGATTAATTTCAGTGTACTAGAAACTGAAACGTGGTGGAAAAATCTATGGATTTTCCTAATTAGAAAAAAAAAAAAAAAAAAAGAAACCATCCCAAACCACTGCCTTGCTCTTGATTGGTTTCTTTGGGGGTGGAGAATAATTAGAGTTTTGGTTTTATTTTACTTAAAAAGAAGACCCAACAATAGAGCTTATTGGAATTAAGCAAGGACAGAACTTCCACAGGACTGCTCTATGAATGCAGCTTGCCCTTCTGAGCCTGCCCTATGTGGAAGATGCTGAGTCTGCCCCAAGCCCCATTTTTTTTTGTCAGGTCAGTGAACAAGCTTGTTCCTATCCTGGCTTATGCTCAACTGATGTCTGAAGAGCCCCATGTTGTGATAATGGTTTGCCATTATGGTAAGCACTAAGTAAGTAGGCAAAAATGAAACACTGCATATTTTATGTATAGTCACAGCATGGACTTTAGACCTTCTCCACTGACACGATGAGGATTCCTTCATCTTTCCTCCATTGGCTGTTTTTGCTTTTGAGGATGCTCAAGGAATACAGTCTCTGTAAGTCCCGGCTATTTTTAATAATGTTTTTATTTTTTCTACTTTTTGCCATTTCAGGCAGGATGACCTAACCACTAAAGTGCTTTTGAAAGAGATGATTACTTAAAAAAGAAAGAAAACTTTCAAGTGTTTCACATTGCCCGAGTTCACAACATATACCAACAGCAGACAACACTCCACCAGAACAATTTGGCCAGAAAAGAAGTCCCTGTGAAGATGGCTGTGATTTTTGGCTTGGCATTTCCCTTGCTGTACCACCACATAAAGAGACAGTCAGTGCTGCATGCAGGCAGCCTGCCTTGTTGCCATCTTAAAATTGAGAGCCAAAACAGATGCTGACATACAGCTTGCAGGAGGGCTCCCCAGCACTGCCTACCCGTTTGGTTACGGACAGTAGAAGAGCTTTCAGAGATTCCTAAGACTTCAGCTATTTTTTTTAAAAAGTCCTTAAGCCAAAAAAAAAATAATAAAAATGACAATTAGAAAGGCATCTTTAATGCTCTGAATCAACTGGAAAAGGTATATGAGCTATCACAAGAGGACAGTATGAATGCGAACCGTACGGATTAAACTGACAAATGGCAGCACGCGGCGTTCTAACCACGTACGGTGTGATGGCACCATAAATCCTGCATCTATTCAGAAGAGGTCTACACAGAGAAAACAGATTACTGTGGCAGGAATGCTGTCAGGCAAGACTGAAATTTAACACAGAGTGAGAACAGATAAATTAAGGCATTTGTTTAACAAAGGGCTACAGAAGAAAATAAGTTATTTGATTATACTAAATCAATACTATCACCAAACTGACAGAGAATCAGAGGACAAACCAACATGAAATAATTAAACAACTACAAAATTAAAGGTAAAAGCATCATCATGAATGTATCTTCAGATCCTGAAATATGTTCATGAACAACAGGGCCAAATTTCTTAGTCTAGCTTATTCATGCTTTTTAATAAAACCTGAGGATGTGTCTAATTAGAGATGTCATTCAAACACAAAATACAGCTTCAGATAATAAAGGAAAGTAGATGCAGAGCTGTACAGCATTTACACAGAAAATGAATCTGAAGAGTCATAGACTTGCTAAGCACCACTACTGGGTAAAACATGAGAAAATAAACCATATTGGGCAGACCACCCCACAACACCTAAAAATAACCCACGTGGAGAGAACACATTGGAACAGGCATCCCTCCTGTCCACAATGGTTTCACAGAAGGTCACAGGTTTGTCTCCGTTCCATTCCCAAGAAGATATTTAATTCTGGACCTCAATCTTGAGTTACAAGTAAGTGTGTGTGCGCGCGCACGTGCGTGTGTGTGTCAGAAGTAATGTAAAATGTTCTCTGACTACAATGAAATAGGATCATTGCACACAAAGCCAGAACACTGGAGAGGGAGAACCAACAATTTATATTTGGCTTCCTAAGACAACCAAAAATTTTAAATTAAAACCAAGATCACCCTGGAAATCAGTATTCAGAAGTTCAGCATTTTCCTTTTAATGACTCACTACAGGGCTGCTCCATTTCTCCATATTTACGTATGTAGCAGAGAGATGAGAACACAGTTCAATGCTCACTGGCACAATTAGCTCTAAGCCTGACAGCAAAAAAAATTTTCCTTATCTACTGTTAAATGCAGTTTAATTACTGATTGTGAGTTCCGCAGGATTGCCCAAGTTAAGACTGCTTGTTCCCCTAATAACACTAAATGTCTGACAAAAGACTTTGCGGCCAATTTCCCCCATTTTGCTCAAGCATTCATAAATTCAGCTGCAGCTGATCTGTCCCTCTAGTTCTGGTGCAAAAATCCTGTATTATAAGCACTCAGGCCAGAAGCTGTATCTTTATACCCCTGGACCTCTTCCTCTAGTTTTCTCTCACTCCCTTCTCACTGAAGCATGGCAGGTATTATGTTACTTCAGGTTTTTTTTATTGAAGAATGTCAATCTGGTAAACTACAAATTGCTGTTGGAAAAGTGGCAAGTGGAGAGGCTGTAATCAACTGAATGTAAAACGAGTTTCACACGTTTTCCAACACATAACCCTCTGACTAAAAACTAAACACAGGTTCTCAACCAAACACAGAGATTGCCCAACAACTGTAATGTATTTTTAGGGACCTCAAGAGTCTACACGCTCAACCTTGTACGACTGCAGACTACCTTTTGTATGGGAAGTTACAAATTGCACATTCCTCCTACCAGAAAGTTCTTGAAGATCTCACTCTGCAGAAACCTCTTCAAATGCCCAATCCAAATTTTCTTACAGCCATCTATTTCCAGAAAGCTGTAACTACTCCCAAACTAAAAAGTTTTCTCCATGTGTTTACCAGCATGTGACTTGTCACACAGGCTTTCCAGTTCTGTGATGTCTGCACTTGCTGCAAGCCCTCTCCTGCATTGCTTCCCCCTTCAGCGTACATTTCTTGAACAGGATAAGCAAGAATACCTGAAGCATTAAAGATAAGGCCTTGACAGCAAACTACATTTAGGGACAACAATCTTTTCTTATATTCTCAGTCCTTAATGAGAACATTGTATGATCCTGCTCTCATCCATTTTATTATGTTACATTGGTCATTTATAGCTTCTTTTATGACTAATGTACTCTGATCCTTTTCAAAAGATGCACTTACTACAGATGAAGAAAAAAAATCATGCCTTTGATTCAAAATGCATAAGATTGAACCTTGGACTAGTCAGTCCACCTTTTTTTTTTTTTTCTTTTTTTCTTTTTTTTCCTCTCTCTTTTCCCCTTCTAATCCTCAGGCTTACCCTATTCTTTCCAGAGCTTCCATCAGTCCTCTCATACTGATTATAACCATCAACATTCCACCACAAGCAAACATGAGCATTTTGTACCCAGATCATCAGTAAAAACACTGAACAAATATGTTCTTTAGAAATTATCTATAGCCTTTTGTTCTGCAATACATTTTTTTCTTCCCATGTTTATCTATTTGCAAATACCGTCGTGTTTGGGCTGTAGCATACCCAAAGGAAAAAGAGTGCAGTTCTGCAGTCACACCAGAGCAGAGCAGGAATACCAGAACTGTAACATCTGGGGAATTCTTTCCAGAAGCAGACCCTGCAGAAAAGCAAAATGCTGCATAACAAGAGTGAAAAGCCTGGCTGGAGTGCACAGATTTCATCTTTAATTTAAAAAATAAATAAACCTGAAAGCATAGAATAATTTTCACTGATCAATATTTATTACTGTTGTATCTGGCTTGAAACAGGAACTGCAGGGATTTAGATAAATAAACTGAAAGGTCATCTAGTTTCTCTGCAATTTCTGGAAATACACTCAGTGAGTTCTCCTGGGAACGCTATTTTGAAACTTCCTATTGTAATCTGAACAGATTTATCTCCTTCTGTAGTCTGTATCAGAATTTGGTCTTCTCTGAATCTCATGATTAAACCTAAAATCTGAGTAACTTATATCCAATACATGTATCACAAGTTTTTCCTTTTTTCAAATGCAAAGTACACTCAACATGACACGAAGTGCAAACTGAGATAGCAAAGCAGACGAAGACAACTCTTTAATACTATTTGATCAGGCAACAGAAAAAAGATGGAGCCAGGGAGTGATATGAAGAGTTGTGGGTGACAGTAACAGATACGTTGCAGCCTTCAAGTGAGCTTCTGCTACAGATAGTTCAGCTTTAGAAAAGCGGATTTATTAATGATTTGTCAGACCAAGAACATACCTGCCTACTGCCAAAGTTTCAAGACAAGGATTGGTTGTGCATTACCATCCATGTGTATTTGTCACTACCAGAAAAAAAAAAAAAATCCTTTTCTAGTCCAGACTAAAGTTATTTTTATGAAGAGGTTATAAACATTGTTTGTTTGTTTTAAGCTTGCTGCTGCAGTTGGGCAGTGACATAGCCTGTAGGAGAAAGGGAAGGGAAAAGTTTTAAAGGGATTCCCTAATTATGCTGCTAGCGGACAGGGGGTGGGGACTCTACATATAGCCACGCTATGGACAACATTGCATACCTGACGTATTATTTTAAATAAATAATACTATTTTAACTAACTGCAGGCATGCTGTTTCTTTTGGCTGAGTATTCCATCAGACCAAGTCAAGCACTTCATATGAGGAGCACCATACCAACGTCAATTAATAAAGAGGTTAAAAAAAAAAAAGTTTTCATAGGCTAAACCAACACTAAAGAATTAGATGTGGCAAGCAGTTATACTGATTTAGGCAAAACAGAAAAACTAAAGGAAAAAAAATAAAAAAAAAGAAGTATTGTATCTCATTTATATACCTTGTTCCTACAGAGGAATCACAAATAGAGAGCTAAATGAACCCTGCAGAATTTGATCCATGAGAAGCTTGCAGATTGCATCCTAAGGATTCTGCCTGTGAGTCTGGAGATGAAAGCCTCCTTGGAAGCTTGGTTTAGTACTCTTGTGCCCACCTGTGCTTTTTGTCTCCCACAGCTGAATCCTGGCTTGGACAGAGCTTTGAGGTAGAACTGCTCACATCTTCTCCAACATGAACTTCCCACAGAAGGGCAGAATGCAGAACTCAAAATCAGAAAATCTAGGTGTTATATGATTAAAAACTACAAACATGATTTAAAATTAAGTTGACACAATTAATGAAAATGGAGAAATGAAAAGGTTTGTGCCCAAAACCACAAACCACAGCACCCTTGAAGGCAATTTTTGTTTTGGTGCTCAGCTGCAGTTAACTCAATGACAGTTGATGTAAATTTTGTGTAGCCAAAGTGTTTCTCTTCCCAAAAACAAATAAAAATATTTGTGCTTTTTTTATTCTTAGCAATACATTACTCATCTTGTACTTACACATCCTTGAGAAAATACATGCGTGATGTGATTTGAATATATGAGAGGGAGATATTGGGCTTCTCTTTATCCCAATCTTGCTTTCCTACCAAAACTCTTACTACAGAATATTGTGCTTTCCCCTACACCTCTACCTTGTGGCCTTTGAACAAACACGTACACTGCTTTCAGCTTTGACAACTCAGAAAAGCACAGTATGTGACTGCAGCATTTGTATAGCCCTACAAACTGTTCCACAGCTTCAAACATTACACTGTGTAGAGCAGGAAAAAAAAAAAAAAAGGCACCAGAAGAATCCAAGCATCGATTATAGTAGCAGAATAAAGCCACCTGGTACCAGACAAGAACATTTCTGCAACTGGGAACAAGCAAAAAAGGTTAGAAAAATACTCCCAAAAAACAGCTGATGATAGAGGCCATACAGTAGAGCTCATGCCATCAAATCTACCTAAAACCAAGAAAAAAACCCTGCAGAATTAGAAAGCCCTAAGTAGATAAAATAAAAGGACTTGACAATACTTTCTTAAAGAGGTGAGTGCAACAACTCAACTCCCAAAAGCAAGGCATAAGGCATCTCTGCATAAGGTCTCAGTAAAACACAGCACAGAGAATCCAGGAAATGATGGAAACATCGGTACCAGAGCTCGCGGACTGATGTGATCAAGATGAATAGACACACACGAACAGCTCGCCCAAGCCTGATATTCACCACCGCATGACAGCCGCGGCAGCTGCTGGGAGCTCATTACCTTCCCATAATAGTTAGTTCATGCCCACAGTGGAAGGAAATGAATTTTCAACTAAAAAATGAGATGTTCCCAAGCAGAAGTGTCGTTCCACAGCAGATGATTTCCTGCCTGAAGTTCATTTTCTGGCGCAGTTGGGAAAAGGTGTTCGTACAGACAGACGTGCAGGCAGAGCCCTCCAGGAGTCCACGTAGCAGATCCCGTGATCCACCACTGCAGCATAACAATGACTGGATGTTTCTATCTACCCATCCTTCTGTGCTAATAACATTGACTTCCTAGAGCCTCAGACTTGAAAGGCCATATTTTTAAAGCTTTGAAGCACCTAAAAATGTAGAGCAATGTCTCTTACAGAGTTTTAGAAAGTGCTAGATAGGACAAACACGAATTCCCTGAAGACACAAAAGTCTTGTGTGGTTTAGAAGTATGTCCACATAGGCACACCTTAACATTTTAAGAAACCCTACAAGCATTATATATAATCTTCCCCATATTTTACACACTGATATGCTTGGTTTTGCAAGTCCAGACCTACTCGAGGTTTACCTATGCTCACAACATTATCTGGGGTTATTTTTCCTGCGTGGAAGTGATTAAGAGCAACTGCTCCAAAAGCATTATATCTGCTCTGCACTGCTAGTGCAGGAGGTGCCACTGCTTTCTGATGCATCGGCAGCGCTGCACTGGTCTCAAATAAGCCTGCACCTTTCCAGGCTTAAAACTTGTACCCAGATGTCTTCCCTCGAAGATCCAGCCGATGGTGGGAGGCGCTGTAGATCTGGCAGTCATTACATTTGTAGACATTTCTGTGGCACTCAGGAGGAGCTGCTGAGACTGCTCTGTTTGTATCAATCCACAGAGGCATCGGTGTGCCAGAGCTCCTCCAAAAAAATGTCTTCAGGGTGGCTTTGCTCTTGTTCTACAGAAGGACTTTATGCACAACTTGAAGATGATAAATTCACAGTGACAATTTTAACTGTCTTAATAAAACCCTTTCAAGATTTCATAAATAGGCTAATTAACAGGTGGGAAGAAATGATTACCTGAGAAATGTTATCTTCCAAAACACTATTTGAAGAGGCTCATTTATTAACAAGCTCTACACAGTGTAACTTCTCCTTGTACTCTTCCTGTGTTTAATCTCCTGAGGATGGAATGATTTAGTGTCCTGATGTAGTGATTAAAGTAAGAAAGCAATTTTGTAAAACACACTTGCCTGTCATACACAGGAGGTCAAAACAGCTGACCTGACAGCCCTTTCCAGTCTTAAAGTGTATGCAATTATTATTTTTATTTTTTTAAACCAAAATTACCATAATGTGGCCAAATTTGGGAGAAGTCAGTAAATAACTTTGATTGCCATTGTATTTAAAATGGTAGTAGGTGGTAAAAACAGAAAATCTCAGGGAAAAATTATCCTCTGCTCAACACAATTTGGTCTTTTGAGAACTTCACTGCTTAGCTTTCCAATATTCAGAAATAAAGGACTTAACCCATTGCAGGATGTACAATTTCAGTATGCTACTCTACCCATTTCATGTATCACGGCTATATTTTCAGGAATAATCTTAAATGCAATAGAGACGGTCAGTCTCCACCCGGGTTAGGCAGAAGGTATGGGTATATTCTCTTCTCCACAGGAAGGTATCATCTCACTTTCCAGGCAGCTCTACACTACTGATTATTTGTTTATGTCTTGATACAGCATTACACAATTCTAACTGAGCTAGTGGCTTAGAAACAGATGATAAATTCTTACTTTAAGGAAATAAAATTGGGCAAAAGCTTTTTAGAAGGCCTAGTAGATTATCACTGCAGTAAATCACATAAAAAGACAAAAACAATTAGCAGCTAAGAAATTCAGTGAAGTGCGTGGGGAGTGGGAGAGGGATAAATGCCGGAAGAGAAAGGAAAGCCTCTGCAACCAACCAAATGTTTCCTACCCGGTGCTATGCCTCAACACACAGAAGCAGCAACCCACATCATTCAACAAAGAAAGCCACCAGCTTCTGAACGGTTGCACAATGCCCAAGAAAGAGCCAAAAGAGTTGTAAACTAAATTCAACTAAAAGCTCATCAGGGCTCCCCAGTAGGCATCAGTTTGTGAAAGCGCTGAAAATCTGATAAAAGGTCTAGGATGGAGAATGAAGCACATGGGAAATGGAATGAATGAAAGCTGGGAGTGCAAATTCCCAACAGAGGAAACTAAACATTTGGAATCTGGATGGCCACTAAAAATGAAAGAAAAGCAAAACAAACACCACCACCTCAGCTCATTTTTTTCCCCCTTTTTTTCCCTTTTGGGATGGGAAGAGAACATAAGAAACACATTTTGACTGCTAATGAATCTTATGGATACTGTCAGCACACTTTAACAATGAGATTAATCTGTTTCCATGCATCTTCGGTAAATTGGCTCCCAGTAGTGACCAGTTCTATCCCTTAATGCTCCTTACTTCACGACAGATTTCTGCAGTTATGATCGAAGAATGCATTTTGACAGCAGAGCTTCGCGCAGTTCTTGAGGAGCTCAAAGCAGAGCAATGCCTGAAGATTAAAGACCCATCCTGCTATTGGCACCACCGTCCCTGTTAAAAATAATCTCCACAATAATGATCGCTTTAATGTTCTCTGTCATCACTGCTGGGGTGACAAAAAGAACTGGGTTAGGCAGACACTGTCACTGTGCAATTCTGACTTTTTCTGTCTCGCTTTAGCAAACAAAGTATTAAGGACGCTCTCCACTGGTGTTCATGAATCATGCCTGTAATTGCATCCAGCTATTATAAGCTGTCTGTACACGGTCAATACAAGATGAAAGAGTTCCAAGGATGTTCAAAATGAAAAATAACCTGCAGTAGATGCAAAATTGCATCTACTTAACAACAGGTGGCCATCCTCCTCTCTATTTGTACTGGAGCATTGTGCGATCATGTGAGACAAGCTCCATCAGATACTCTGGAAGGCAGAGCTTGGTTACAACAGAAACCTTCCCCAGTTCCCCAAATTAAAGTATCAGAAGGCTTGAAGTTAGAAACCACACAGGAAAATAACAGTATTTTGTGGTTTTGTTTGTTTGCTTATTTTTCCAGCAGCCAGAGGAGATTGGGAGCAAAGAGAGGCTCAAATGTAATGAAACACTAGCTGAGTTGAAACAAACTGTTGTCCATCTAAATAGGGAATTACATGTTTCTTACTCCTGCCCACAAATAGTGGAGGTTGCAGGACTGAGTTCTCAAATAGGTACAGCTCTGGAGAGTGAGAACTTCTCACCTCTGTTCCAGCTCTCCTCCAAATTGTCTCTAGTGTTTGCAACAGCTACTGGATGCCTGCTTCATCTACCAAACAAGAAGAAAAATAAATATGGATGCACGTGACCGGATGGCAGAAAGGGATTGGCATCACCAAAAAGAGATCACATTTGCTTAAGTCAGTTGAAATGCAGCTTCAGTTGTAAAAACAGAAGGTATCATGTCTTTAAGCCATTTCTACAAGTGAAAAAGATGTTAAAGTAATAACAAGTGTTACAAGAGTACTAAGGCTACTCTGCTAAGCCCATTATCAGCTGTGTGCCACTAATAACTTTCCCCTTTTTACTCTTTTACTCTACCTATCCATACAGTCACGTTCCATCTGAAATAATACCACACATCTGCTCCGTCTTGCTAGCTATCCTTGATAAGCATTCCAGATTTGAGTGCAGCAAGTATGGAACTGTGTACAAAGCACTGCAGAAATTTGAAGGCCAGGGAGTTCAGCATTTTCCTAGTAAAACCACAAATGCAATGTTAAGTACCATATCTTACAGAGAATTAATGCTAAGCGCAAGAAGAAATAGTTTTGCATTCAGACAAGGACTGAATCTTAAAAGATTCATCCCATAAGAAAGCTTTTGTACTTTTAAATGTGTATTTGATTAATAAACCCACCTGTCCTTATAGTGATACCTGAGACAAATGGAGAGAAATAGCAGCACAAGCACTTGAAAGAGAAGGAAATAATGTTGAGAAGGGCAAGAAAAAAATAAATTATCTGACTGGAATACAATCACAACCAACAGGTTTTGTAATCATCAAGTGTCTCAGCCTCACTGTACTGTTTAATCACCTGCAAACACCATTCACTGCCTCACCAACTCCTCCACTGCGAACGTTATCCTATAATTAAACAAGATGACAATGTCATAAGAACATGAATCTCATTTTGAGAAGCGTAGTCTTAAGAAAAGGACGACAGAGAAATCCAAAGCACTTCACCACACGTGTTCAAAGGCAGCAGCATGACCAAAAGAAGTATTTAGGGAAAAAGGCTGGGCATTTTCTGCCTCCTCCCAGCTCTTTTCGTTAAGGAACACTGAAGTGTTTGAAGTATAAAACACCAACAACTGGCAAACTAGCAGTATTCATCTGCCAGTTGGATAACAGGCTTTAAAAAAAATAAATAAATGATCTATTATATATGTTTGATATAGGGGCAGCTCTGGATCTCTCCAAGCTTAACCAACAGAGTATCTTCTCCCTTTAATTGCTTGGGTTAAAGATACAGAAATGCAAGTGCTTAATCTTTGCTCACTTTGAATTCCAAGTATGCCATTACTTATTAATCCCTCTATATTTCTTTTATGAAGTGCTTTTGTTAATGATCTTATGCTATTATTAGGGGTGATAGTGCATAAAGAAAATGAAGACAAACATAGAAGCGTACACATGAAAATAGTGAAAAACTTCATAGAATTATGCATCCTCTTGTTTGCTGAGATAAGCGACCTTCTTAAAGCTACCCAGAGGCAACTGCATAAAGTTATAAATATAGCCAGTAGCTCTCAGCATCTAATACACATACATTCTTGATCAGAGGTTTCATTACCTCAGAGTGACTTAGACTGCATACTTCAGAGCTCTATGCATTTAATAATGCCAACATTTGTCTGACAGTTGTTGAGACATCTGTTAAGAACAACACCCCTAAAAAAAAAACAAAAAAAAACAACACAACAAAACATAAGAAACAACTAGGCAACAAGCTGATCATAAAGATGACCTCTAATCAATCAGACACTGGTCTTCTGCATTTAGGGGGCAGAGGATTTAATAGGCAATGCCATAACTCCAGTTTTGAAGGCTGAGGAGTCATTTCTGCATCTTCAGTTCAAGCAGTAACAGAGAACCCAGCCAACCTGACGCAATCTTCTGGTACACTGAGGAGATGTTATCATACAAGGCTTCAGTGAGGTCCCATGTGAAATGTTTTTAATCAGGTCACTTATGTTCACAAATGGCATATTGAGGCAGGAAAACGTGCAAAGAAGGGATTTGAGGATAATCAGAGAAGTGAAGAGGACATTTTTTCCTAGAGATTACAAGCTTGACTTGCTTAGTCCTGCAGACTGAAAGCCAAGAAAAGCTAGGATAGCTCTTCCAGCAGTGGTTACGCTGGGGAGGGAAGAAGCATGAGTAATTCTAAGGACAATGACAGCAGCAGAGTACATGGCTGTAAACTTGCCCATTAAGAAGCTTAGCCTGGAAATGTGACAAGGTTTTTTACACAGGCTTAAACTTGAGATTGATTACTTCATGAAAGGAATTATATGAGATGCAAAAGCAGGGACCAGAGTAAGAAGTCCTTATATTCTCATTCTTCTCTGACTTTAAGCAGCTCAGATAAGGACTTCCCTCTCTTCGCCCACTTGTGCAAGAAAGGGGCAGGGGGGCACCCTTGGGGCTCCTGCCTCCTCCAGCAGTCTCAGCTCACCCCGCAGCTCCAGCTGCCACCCAAATCCCAGCTTCTGCTGTGTGCCTTCTGCACACAGGAGGGGAGCCTGGGCTTGGCAACAATGGGAGAGAGAGACAGAAAGCATGAGAGAGAAAAAGAGAAAAAGAAATAAAAAAAAATACCACCCAGTGGTGGTGCTGGCAAGATTTCCACACTCCTCACTATCTTGGAAATATGTTCAGCACCAGTGCAGCACACTACAAAGTATGTACCACTAGTAGGGAAGCTCACACCTTCACACTTTGCTTTAGTATTCTCGAAGACTGAGTGCTCCAAGGCATTTTGCAGATTGTGCACATTCTTCAGCTTTTTTCACCCCAGAAGCATAAGGAACAACTAAGAGAAAAAAAGATCTGTGAATTCAGAGCACAGTTCTGAGACACAGGATGAACTCCCCATCATAGAGTTGATCTGAGAACACAGGATGGCTTAGATCCTGCTTTTTTTTTTTTTTCCCCATGTCAAACGAAATGGCTTGGACAATAAAGCCTCATTAGCAGGGTAGGTGTATAAAATCAGGCATTTCTTGTCATTCTTCTGCATCCAAGACCACTAAACAAGTAGCACCAGGTGCTGCAATCAGAACATTATTTCACCATGGTTATTTTTAACCTTCCAATAAGGAACAAAAACTGATCTCATTAAAAGACAAACAGGACTAGATGACTACTTGTGCTAAAGGAAGAAGAAATTAAAGAAAAGAGGGACCATAAGTATTTCTGGTGAAGTGTCACTGCTCTTCACAGTCGGTGCCTGCGCACTGGACGCTGTTCAAACAAGCTCGATATAATGGATTCCATCCTGATGGCTCTGCTTGTTTGCTCAGGCCCAGGGGAGCTGGGACTGCTGAGTAATGGAGCGAAATCACTCCTGCTACTTATTAGTAAGCAGCTTAATAAACCCCAAAAGGAAGAGCAGTTTCCAGTTGAAACGAGGATCTTCACAGGTGATGTGCAAGAGTTAGCCATGCCAGCAGCAACACTGGGAAGGGTCTCTGCCCACATCTGAGCTGCCACAGGTGAAAAACAAAACTGTGGACTACCACACCTAGTAAAGGCAGGGATAGTCACACAGCAAAAGTGGAGAGTGGTCCTTCAGATATCTTGAGGCCAGATAAATGCAAGCTGTGGGATACAGTTGCTCCAGGAGCTGTAACTTCCCAGCTAGCACTGGGATGACACTTGGTTGCGAGTCCCTACAAAAGTAGATGTTATCGTTAACGAAGATCGCTTGAGAGAATTTATACCTTACAGATGTACCGTTACAGACAAGTTTCTGTCCAGAAAAGCATTCCAATTACAGCTTTATAAACAAAACCCCCTTAGCTTTTTGCCCAAGCCCCCCAACTAATGAGCCACACTGATCTGCTCTTCAGGAGCTGACCTGCTGGCTGCGGCTCGCAGGGAGCTGCTGAGGGCCGGGCACAGAGCAGGCGAGCCAACGGGCTGAAGGGCCGCGCCGCAGAGGCTCTGTAATGACGGCCGTTTGTCACCGTGTGACAGCGAGAGAACAGCTGTGACTCATTTCATAGTCTACTGAACATGAAATGAGTTTGTTTCCATCTGTGATGAACTGTGCTACCACTTGCGATACATACTAGGAATTGGTGCTATCATGTCTTCGAATGCTGGTGTAAAAATTACAGACTAAGCAGCAGTGACTTCTCTGGCTTCTACCGTGTGACAGTGCCAAGGTTTCAGATCCCACTGAACTGGCTTCTTGACTCGGCAGCCCTGTGCAAACAGGAGTCCAAGCGTTGGTCCCTACCATTTCTCACAAGGTCCCGTTGACTCTGACAGCGAAGGCACGTTCCCTGCTCACTGAGAAGCCCCAGCTATGACACAGAGAGGGCCATGCATTTCCAGTGATTATAAAAAAAAATAATAAAATTAATGGCTACTTAAAACCTGCATCATCTTCCTAGCACCAGATCATGAGACCAGTAACGTGGTAAACAGTGGCCGTATCCTCGTTTCCAAAAAGGACTTCCCCAGGGAGTGCAGTAAATGTTTCAGTCCCTGCGGCTGCAGGGAGCTCAGGACCCCGAGAGCATTTCCAGGAGAAACGCGGCTCTGGTGCTACGCTCCACTTCCCACTCCCACACAGGCCATAAAGGTAAAACCTCCCCAGAGCCTGCAGGTCTGTTAAGCAGCTTCCTACCTCACAGACCCGAGCAGCAGCAGGCCCCAGGGCAGTGAAAGGTGCCTGAACCTGAGGCGGTGTCCGATAGCCAGAGAGACACCCGTGTACGTCCACCCAGCCACAAGTCTCCAAGCGGTGTCTCTACCCTTTGAGAGTGAAAATAGGATGAGATGCAAACGTAATGAATCCACATGCATTTCAGCAAATATTTAATGACATAATATCCAAATCAAGCGTGAAACGATCTCACAAAACTAAATATATTGACAGTCAAACAGCTGGTTTCATTACCACTGGCACCTTTCTTGTGACACATGCAATTATTATGTCATTTCATGATGTGACAGTCAAAATAGGCTTCTGTTAGGACACAAACAGATAACAGGATGAATAAAACACGGCGCTCTCACATTTTAAAAAGAACTGAACATTTCAGCTTTACAGATGTGAATGAAAAAAGAAACACTGCACTTTTCAGTACAATGCAAGTTTCAGTTTCTGGTGAATTCAAGCTATCAAATCAGTACATTTTCTACCTCCTCCTCAAGAAGCATTCTGCTAACAGGAAATATAGATGCTTTCAATGAAGAAAGCAAGCTTCAACAGAAATCCACAGCAAGGCTTCAGAGTTGGGTGCATTTGTGCATGATGCATCACTAGCATCATCCCAGAAGGATACTCAGTTAACTCCGATCGAAATAGAAAAATATTGAAATTAAAGAGAAAAAAATGCAGTTGGAAAACTTTTTCTCCAGACCGGTATATTTAGTGAGTGTCAGGGACAAACACATTCTCTATTTTTCCCTTCACTCTTTGATCAAATGCAAAAGATGTGACAGGTGTAGGATAGCTGTAGGGGCTCCCAAACTGTAATGCAGTTGTACTATGATCTACCTCAAAGAGGGATCCAAACACTGTCTCAGCAGCCTAATATCTTATTCCTGAGCAGAAGCATAGCTAGGCACAGAGCCAGGAGCTGCTGTTGCTGACAACAATAACATCTTTGCAAATTTAATTCAGGAAATCCAATTTTTTTTAGCGTAGGACTGGAAGTCACAGGCTTCTGAAGTTAAATTGCAGGATAAAAATGATTCCCTGAGCATCCTTGAGTATATCACCGTCTTTCATCTGCCTCACATACACCCTTCCTTTTCTCACAGTTTCATCCCAGCGTGCCATTTACAAGTAGCCATAAAGTGAAATTTCACATAGCGAAATCCAAACACCTCGACAATAAGGAGCGTTGCACTTCATAAACCTTTAAAAGAGGTGAAACTACATTAGGTCAAGCAGGTATGCTGCTTTTGTATCATAGCACACTAGCTTCTAAGGAATCAGAAAGGCTGAATGCTGTGGAGTGTCACTGAAAGCTATTCAATTTTGAAAGGAAAAATATACCAAATACAGGGGGTCACATATCGTGGAAGTTTTTAAGACATTTAAGAAAAAAAGGTAGCGCTTGCAGAGAACAGAAGTCAAAGCTCAGGAAACCCAGTTACTTGCTTCCCTGCTTAAGCAGGCTAGATGCTAACAACCAGTGACAGCGATGAAGAATACTTTCAATTTTTTGACATTTTACTAGGAACATTTTAGCTCTGAAACTTGTTAGATACACCGGCAAATTTAAGAGTGTCGAAGCATCGATAATTGGAAGGGAGGGGGAGATGAAGACACTGTGTTTGGGAAGGAGAGTCTTCCCTCAGGGAAATCCTGCTGCAACTTGGTCTATTTCAGAGGCCAAACATTTTTCTCTGGAGAAATTATTTTTGTGAGCCACTGATGATTCATCCCTCGCAGAGTGATTTAACTTTAGTCAGCAAAGCTGAACTCCAGCGAGAGGAGGAAATTCACCCTAGTCTTTCTGTCGTTTTGATGGCAGAACTGAATAGCTTCTTGTTAGCAAGTCCCCTCCAGAGCATCATTGGATTCAAGGAAGGCTACAAATACAAGTTACCAAAGACACACGAACACCGGCAATAAGAAGCTCATTAAGGGAAGTAGCTATCATCATTAGACAGGTAATCCTACCTCCAGGATTTTCTGCAGCACAAAGCTCTTACTAGTCAGCTTGCTCTCCAAGGGTGTAATTACCTTCTGGAAACAAAATGTGGTTGTATGGGGGAAAACTTCTTGGAATGATTCAGTTTTGTATAAGTCAGTTAAATGCTGAAGGTTTTACATGTACAAAAAGGCTTTGAAAGACCATGTCATTTTGTCAGTGGGCTGCCTAGCAGCAAATGTTTGCTGTATAAAAGTCATTACCTGATTCAGTCTTTTATTAGCTTTGTCACCACTCCAGAGAAATGAGATGAACTAATACCATCACAGCAGACATTTCACAAATGCACAATACGTTACAGAAAGTAACAAACACCTCTGTCATACAACCAAGTCTATTCTGGTTTCGCCAAAAATGGCTAAAAGACACGTGAGGTCATGGTAATCACCTAATTTTTCTTCAACAGTAATTATTTAAATATAGAAAAAAACCTTTGCAGAGAAGGACTAGCAGCACTAAAGATAGCATGTCAAAGATAATGACTTGCGCAGTTAATCCCTGTGTATCACGCTGCATATTTACCCCTTGATAGAATAAGATCTGTGTTTCTCTAAATAGGTATTCATCAACACTAATATCATTGGCAGAAAGAGGATGGAGAACATGAATCTTGTAAATAAGCTTCATAAGCGATGTCAAAATTACTTTTTTTTTTTTTTTTCCCTTTCATCTAGCTTCCATTCCAAAACGTATTCATCACAAGTCAATAATACAGTAATGCTGGCAATCCACAGCACAGCTGAAATTTAAATGCTCCCCCTCAAGTCAGAAAATGCATGCCCAAGGCCTGAGGACATGCAAATGTCACCACAGCATTCCTAATCTCTCAATTTCCTGGGGAACCTTGGTGCTCCTAGGTGAGGCATGGCCTTCCCAAAGCCCCAGTGGGACTTTCCAGCCCCTTGGCTGGGCACAGTCAGGTTGTAACCACAGGTGGCCAAAGGCCAGACAGGTTTCTGTCAGAGGTTCCTTGTCCTTGCTCTAGAGCTTCTTGTAACAGCAGTGTGCTTCCATGCAAGGCAAGAACTGCAACTCATTTATTTCCAGAATGGAAGTTACAAGTCTGTTAGAAGCTTATCAATAAAGGGAAAGAAACCGTGTGCTGAAGTTAAGGAGATGAGCCAGAAGAAAGCTGTGCAAGTTGAAATGTTTGCTAACACTATTATTTCAGATGGTGCAGCAGCCTGCTAGAACAGTAGTGCCGAGCCTTGTTGCTTAGAGTAATTTGAAATGAATTGGAAAAGTTTAAAGTGTAATATAAACACAAGACTGAGCAGCACAAATCTTGGAAGTTTTGCCTCGGACCATCAGACAAACCTGTTGCACAGTTTCCCTTCATGTGGTTAATTCCCCGAACTCAGACTAATACAGAATGGTCTAATTTTGTAAGACTTCTGGAAAACACAAAGGGAGGCTTTTGAAACAGAAAGAGGATCTAAAGCCAGGTGATACTCCAAAGTAAGGACTGTGCATCTTCCAAAAATCCAGCTGGTGAGTCTTCTGTAAAATACTAGCGCCTTAACTTCACGGGAAGTAAAGGTGGGAGGATTCAACCCACTACATGTTCCACAAAAATTATATTACCAGTCTACCGTCTCTTCCTTCTTCTCTTAGGAGAAATGCCTGCTCATCTCTGTCATACCATGAACCAATGAATGGGATCTAATCCAAGTGATCCAAGACCACCTCAGTGCAACAGATGATCAGTTCTGGAACTGCTCTGCCTACTCAAAGCACCAAAGGATCTGGCCTCAAATGCTCTGCTGCAGCATAAGGAATGAAAAGTCATAAGTCATCACCAAGTCAGATTTCCCACTTTGGAATTTAAAAAAGGAATAGCTTACACTGCTTACAACTCCACATTTCATATAGTCATACAAGCCCCATAGCTCCCCAAAAGGGAAGGCATTGGATAGAATGTTACTTTTTTTTCTTGCTATAAATTATCACAGAACCTGTATATCCTAGCAAAACATCTTGCAGAATAAATTTATTTTAACCTACCATGTTTTCTGAAGTAGATTACTCTATATCCTGCTGAAAGAAATACAAACATCAGAAAAAAAACAGATTAGTGAAGTTATTTTTCGCTTGAACTTTTTCTTCTAACTTACATCTCTATTTTTGAAGGCCACAGCAAAAGTAACATTTAAATATGAGCCTGAAACCGCATTTCATTATGTTTTATTTTTTGCTAGGAAGGAAATTACTTCTTCCACTACCTCCTGAACTAAGTTACTGACAGCCCCCCTTCAACATCCTGATTTACTGCTAATGATGGCAGTGGATGACAGCTCCCAAACACTGACTAAATAATTAGCAGCAAAGCTTCATTCAAAAATATCAACTCATTGTCACTATATCTATTTTTAAAGTCAAACATCATTAGTTTAAACAACAATAAAAAGTGTAAAAAAAACAACAAAAATCATTTCTTCCTCAAAATTTCCTCCTATCCCTGCTATCTTTAGCCCAAAGAACTGACAGCACATTAAAGCCTCTATGAAATTGTCCTTCAGGACAGTAACAGACACAGCCATTACAAACTCTAAGTATAGCCTTCTATATATGAAAAAATAAACATCAGTTATATAGAATTATTATTAGGATCCATGTTCTTAGAAATCAATACTTACTTCGAACCCCCCAAATCACTGTAAAACCGTATAGTTAATGAGAGCGTTTCTGGTAAGTGGATATTTTAATCCACGTCAGGACAGATGGAAAAAGTACCTTTAGGAAAGTGAGAAAATTCAGACTGAAGAAACAGAGCCAACCTGTGTCACGCTCAGCAAACACTGCAGAGAAGATTAAACACTTGCCATTTATTAGCCCATACTTACCACACATCTCTTCTACTCTCCATCTCCAGCTAAATCGAAACCACACAGTCATTATGCAATAGCTATTATTTAGCGCCTACATTTCAAATTAGTTTAAATGTAGTTATAGTGGTTCAGTCTTGGGCAAATACTCCACTACAAACTGTTAGTTGATAGGAACTCCTTCATAATTGTTTCCTGCATGTAGGATAGCTCAAATGAAGAGACTGATAGGATCTACCCGTTCAGGCTAAATGTCAAAGGCCCTCAGACAACTGAGGAAGGGATTTTTTCCTCCCTATTTCACTGCTTACATAGAATTACACATGCCTCAGTTGCCCGAAATGAATAATGAAGTTTCAGGATGCATATAGGAGAACTGAGTGCTTTTAGGTTGGCATTGTTTGACAAAAGATGCTCGCACAGAAAGTTGTGGGTCAGTGAGAGCAACCTGCCTGCTGGTCCCCAGGTGCAGGAAACAAGGGGCAAGTGAAGGTGGGGAAACGTCCTCTCACTGACGGAGCTCTGAATGAAGTTACAGTGCAATGAGTCCGAGAAGCAGCAACACGCACGTAGCCCTGAGCTCCTGGAGTCGCAGTGGACATCCAACTTCTGCAACCACAGAGGTTGCAAAGCCATTCCCTGCCTCTAAATGCTATGTGGCTACATCCATTCTCCCCCCTGAAGAAGCTGGTCTGCTTCCAGAAGGCCACCCAAGGCAGTATGACAGCAGCCACACACACCTGGAGATCACAACTGAGCCAGCACATGCAAAACAGAGAACTATCAGGGCCTTTCTAGCCCCTGCCCAGCATTTGCCTTCTCTGGGTTTAAGGAAGCTCTGACACCCCTACTCCCAGTCTTAGCTCAGGGGGGATTTGGCTGTGGGTGAGCAGCACATACCCTCTGGCCCGGTGACAGCAGGCTAAAACCAAATGAAAACAACAACAACAAAAAAGGCTCTTAAGTGAACCCGCATCAAACCTTTTCAAGAAGCTTCTTTCATGAAGGGTTTAAAATCAATAGAGCAGAGCTCTAGCTGTAATTACTCATTGATAGGACACAACAGAAGTGCAGGCTGCAATGGGAAGAGAGGCAGAAGGCCAAATTCATTCCTGATGTAAGCAAAGAGGTCATACAGAGGACAACAAAAACCACAGCCTCTCCTTACATGTCTGAATCCAGCCCACGGAGCTCAAAGACCATTGCTGCTGATCCCTCAGATGAAAACAAGGTGATTTAGGAATCTAAATAAAATAAAGAAAACCTGAAATGTACCATTTATTCACTCTTAGATTTAGTTATTCTATTAAATAATAGCTGCAGCCTTAATGGGAAGCTTTCAAATAATCGAAATAGTTTCTGAAGTGCTTGCACATGCTCCTTTTTCCCCTATAACTAAGCTACAACCGAGGGCAGTCTCCAGCTTACAAGGCTACTCCTCTCCTTTGCCAGAGGTGACAGCAGTCCCTGCAGCTGCTGTCCAAGCCGTCAGTCAGACAGACATTGCCTTCAACACCTTCATTCCCTTCTGTTTCGGCAGACACCTTTAAACAGCGTTACCTCTCAATTCATAAGCCGTATTAGTGCTGTTCGCGTAGTGCAACATCTCCCTGTGTAGTCTGGCACCAAATTAACTGCCTGGTCAGCAGTTCACAAACCTTACGGCAGTGGGTCTCACATTCCTGTTAGAACACAGCAAGCATGAACAGCAGAACATCGGAGCATCAGCCTGTGGTGTCACACAGCTTCTCCATCAACAGGGACATGAAATTAAATGGCTATCTGAAAGATGAAGCAAAACACTAATTTACCCATCAGTTTTGCGAGGCTGCTAGAGGAATAACTGCTGCAGTCAGCTTTCTAAAAGCAGGACAGCACAACTTGCCAAGGGTTAACCTGCTCACACACCAGGGCCTAAGCCTTTCTCTTGCTTAAGGACTGTTTAATTATGTATACCAAATGCAAGAGCTCCTGCAGGAAAGATTAAAACAGGCTCTCACAGCCTAATGCACAGGCACGGAACTGGAAGCCTGTAAGGCTGTGGCCCACCATCTCCCACACTCACACGGGTATCATAAGAACCGAGGTGGGAATTTCATTGCTCCCCGGGAGATCAAAACCCTCTCAAGGGTCTCTGCTACACACTGACGTCAGGGTTGAGAAGAGATTTCCTATGAAACAGGATTATCTACTCCCAAACGTCTCATAAAGTGCTTAAAGAGTGCTCTGATGCTTTTGAAGTACCAAGGAGAGCGTGCAACGTGTCCACATTGATATTTTTCACTTGCATGGAAGCAGTAAGGCCCTTACCTTAGAACTGGTTTTCATGGGGGAATAAAAGCCCTCGGAGCCCATAGTCTAAGGTGCTTCATGGCATCCTCCACCAGCAGCAGTCTGTCCCCAATACGCAATCATTGAAAAAACTTTTGAAACACCTTCAGCATGCCCACAATGACGTGGGATGCCTTTCTGCTGGGTATCTGTATTTCTGAATTTGCTATTTATCTCATTCCTCTGGCCAAGCCATCCAAGCCCTGTCAACATCTTCCAGCCCCATCAGGACTGTTTTAACATCCGAAGTCTCAACAGTTACTGCTCGTGGAAGGGGAAGGAGAGGAAAACAACCTTCATACAATAACAAACCTCAACCCCACCAGCTTTTACTTAAAAACAGAGCACAGAAAGACAAGGCCCATCTCCTCAGGCCCAAATTGTATCATCTCTTATTTCAGCACCAACCGTGCTGCTTTCAGCAGGAAGCCCAAACCCGCTTACTGCTCCCCACAAGTACATCAGTGGGGCATGGGGATGAACTGTAGCACCACATTCATACTAAAGCTGAAACAATCATGTCTGTGAACATGTGGTTCTCTGCACAAGACACTAAAATGATTTCTGGACTGTTTTCCTCTCCCAGACAAAATGTAACTGAAGCAGAAAATAAAGGTTTCTATGGGTTGGTGGAAAGCAAGAAATGGTAATGATATGGCACTATAATCTGATAACGGCAGGGAGGAGGGGATCACGCTATGTTGAAAGTGAAACAGGTGCATAAAGCAAGAAAGGATCATCATCATCAAATGGTTTGGCTTGGAAGGGACCTTAAAGCCCACCCAGTTCCAACCCCCTGCCATGGGCAGGACACCTCCCACCAGACCAGGCTGCCCAAAGCCCCATCAAGCCTGGCCTTGAGCACCTCCAGGGATGGGGAATCCACAGCTCCTCTGGACACCCTGTGCCAGTGCCTCAGCACCCTCTGAGTACAGAATTTCCTCCTAACACCCGTCTAAATCTACCCTTTTTTCAGTGAGTCTGCCTGTGTCCCTTTTGCCACCTACCAGCAGAAAAGCCAAGCAGCTCTAGATAAAGACATCCTCTTTTTCCACCCTTCTTACTCATCACATTAAATTGCACGAAGAGAGGAAGCATCGACAATTTTATTTTACAAGCCCTCTGGAAAAATGAGATGGATTTCACAAGCCATAGGAACTCCTCAAGTCTCTTTCGTATCTTTTATCTCTCAAACATATGCCTTTGGGGAGCCCCCCTCCCCCTTTTTAAGCCCGAATGCTGCTTTAAAAATCGGGAAGATAGGGCTGACAAGCAGCAGATTCCCAGAAGCCCTGGGTTTATTAACATGAAGCTCTTCAGCAAGGTCTGAGGACTTCCCAGCCCAGCGCTGTTATTTTCTGTGATTTAAGGTAAAGTTGTCACACCAGAACACATCCGCCCAGCAGACAACAACACGATCCCAGAGCTTGGAGCATCCTTGGCCAGACTTCGTTAACTCCATAATGAGAGCTGCATTTCCCAAACCCTGCTCGCTGTGGGGGCTCGATTAAAAATTAAAACAAAAATATAAAACACTGCACAAGAGCTAGAGTAAAGGTTATGGTAATGAAACACATGTGACCGTTTAGGGTAACTTTTTAATAAATATTATTTAAACTCTGAAAACCAAACTATCAGCAGAACGAGATGCTTGCGTGGACTTCCTCCATGCTGCAGCACAGCTGCACTGCACTCTGCTCCTCTAGAGCCCTGTTATAGGCACCCAGCACCAACACAGAGCTGGGACACGCTCATTTCCCCTGCACAACCAGTTTTCTTCTTCCGAACATCCAAGCCATGTAGGTTGCTGGCACTTACATTCAAATAAAGCAACAACCACAGCTATGCACAGGGAAAATCACCGCAATTACAGCTGGGCTACATCTGGGATGCACCGCAGGCTGGAAGTGATGCCATGGTGCCACGGCAGCCCCTCACAGGGGGGCACGCCGGCTGCTACCTGCCCGCAGCGAGCCCACGTGGCACAACACCTTCACACCAACGAACAGGTTACTGCCGAGAGCCGCTCGCTGATCCCCTGCTAGCAAATAGAGAGCTTCAGGCAGCAGCGTTTTCTGCCCAGCAGTCCTTGCCCTTGGAAATGAGGCAGCACACAAGCACCGTCCGAGCCCGGCCAGCGCTGCACGCTGCCTTTAGAGAGGTGCCACACTGCGAGATGTAGTGGTGCTAACTGCTGCAGCCCAACACATAAAGAGTGCCATTTATTCGGAGTACAGCACGCTTCTGAATGCATTATTAAATGCCAGCAAATTCCGTTTTTATCTGGGTAGAGGTATCTGTGCTGTCAAAATGCAGGCTCATATTGTTGCCTAAGAACATGACTACGTTCCTTGCAATATAAATCCACTTCTACACTTGCTTCGTCTTTTTTGTGTGTTCAGATCCGTATCTGAATTCAATAGGTCAGCTCTGGAAAGTACTGATAAGTCACTGCTCACCCTTATTTCTATTCACACCGCAGCATGCCTGAATGTTCCCTTTTAAGGACCTGGCTCTCACAGTGACGAACGTTGTGGCGACTCAGGGAAAGAGCAAATGGTAAGATGAATAATACATAAAAACAGTTCTCAACAGTGAACACCTCCCTGCCTTTTCCACTTAGTCTGTGGGTTAGGGAGACAGAAAGGGAACAGGTGAAATCACTTCCTGAAGATGTCTCAGCCGGTCAGCAGCAGAGCCAGGCATACCAAACATTTAAGCCTGCCGACTCTCCTTCCAGCACCCATTTCCAACAGCCATGCCTGTGTACAATAAGGACTACTGCCATCGGTCTTATTTATTCCTTTCTCCAGAGCCATCAGTAAACCAAACCAACCTGAAGAGATCGGATTAAAGGATAACAGTAAGTGAAGAGTAAAGTGCCTTTGTACAGCAAGCTCATTCTTTCTTTTCCAATACAGACGAGCACTTAAGTGCATCAGCTCATAAAAGATGTCTGCAGAAACAAGGCACATCACAACTTCTGGAAAAGAGGTGAACACAAATAAGGAGGAAAATAAATGGAAAACTGTTTTGGCTAACGCCTTATGTTTTGTTTTGTTTTTCCAACAGATCTGTTTCTTGTAAAGAGCCCTTCAAAGTGAGAAAGCCCTGACAAGCCCATGTCTTTTCTCTGCATTGCCTTACAGGGCAAAACATCAAAACTGGAAAAAATGGATTTTTGTAAGTTTGGGGTGGTGTCAGTTGCATCTGTCAGTGCATCCACTTGTATCCGTATCTCTTCTGTAAGTCCTTCTCACCAAACCCTAACCACAATAAGAGGCCCAAAGGATCCCAGCTCATCACAGCGAGGCCACTTCCAGCACACAAGCACGCCCTGCTGCAGCTTTCTGACTCAGCTCTCCTGGTGATGAGCAGTCAACTCAAAAGGATTTTAAAGGACACTAAGGAGAAGCTGATCAGTCCCTACAGAAGTTCACCACTGCTAGAAACAGACAAAGCAGAGAGAAGAGAAATTAGGTGTGGGTTAGCAGGTCCTGCAGTGCCACAGACACTTTGTTCCACCTGAAAGAACAGCATTTCATCACCAAGACTGACTATTAGGCCACGTTAAACACAGAGAAGCATAGAGATGCCTCACCTTAAAATCTGGGATTATTGCATCCTTACTAAAACAGGAGTGCTCCTAACATGTTATGAGAAGGGCAAAATAAACGCATAGATATTTTGAAGGTTGGTGTAATGCATTGTTATCAGTGCAAGAGCATTCCAGTTAGAATGTAGGCAAAAAAAAAAAAAAAAAACAGGAAGATTTTATCTAAAGTCTGGAACTCCAAAATTAAATTAGACACTGTGAACATGGCAAAATGCTCACATGCATTGTTTTCAGCCATTTGTGGTATGTGCAAGCTGTTTTCTTTACTCAGGCACAATATATGATAAGCAGGCAAATTGCCAAAGCTCAGTCTTACTGTAGCCTGTCTTTTCAATTCTTCTATCAATATGGATAGGTCTAAACCACATCACCCTTCCAGATCTTCACCAGGAACCACTCACCGTTGCTTTTATTCTCTCTTACATAGCACCATAAATACACTCATCTCGGTGGGGAATTTTCCGAGCACTGAGGGAAGCACTCCACCAAAACACAACTCTTGAACTTGCATCCTAGCTTGCAGAGAGATGGCAACAGATGGAATTTAAACTTTGTGTTGACACTGTGATGAAATCTCAGCCCTCTAGACTGGCATTTTCAAAGGACACTTCCATGTAGCTGTATCATGGGTTGAATGAAGATCACCTTCACCATTTTCCCTTTTATTTCTATTGTTTTATTTTTAATATGGCTGGAAGGGACAAGGGCATAAGTTCAGCATTGCCCACTAACAGTGACCTGCCTCCTGGTGTTGTAACAAGATGAGTTGTACATAAAACAAAAAATTAAAACATTTTTTTCTGCATTCCCAAGGTGACCTGGAAAACACAAACCACACTTGAAACACCGTAGCAGTGTCACTCATAGGAACAATCCCAAGCCAAAGTGCGATAACTATGAATGATGCAATCCATCCTGACAAAGCACTGAAACCTACAGAGAATTTATGGGTTCCCAGCACTTCACTGCTGCTTTGGTGAACGTACAGCATGTACGCTTGCACCCAGACATCCTCACAGACCAACTGGCTCTTAGATGTACTCCTCAAGCAAGAGGAAACAGCGCCCCTGAGCATCCAGCAGAGAAATCCAGCTTTCCTTTGTGGCAGACAAATTGTCAACACCGTAAGATTGCAGCTGAACAAGAAACAAAAGTATGCAAAGAACACGGTATAGAGTTTTGCACTTGGCAGCACAGGTGGGTTTGCCCTGACTAACCATTTTGATACTCATTTTATTACAGGTTTTCAATGTGTCCTTAACAGAATTTCCCCATCTGCTCCAAGCTCCTGTTTGATGCATAACAGAAAGCACTGGCTGCAGCCAGAAAGGAGCCAACCACTGCATTTCAGATGCAGGTAATCCTAACAGAAGTCCATTTGAACCTTTCAGCATAGATCCATTGCTAAATAAAATACACGATATTTCACAGGTTTTTGTTTCTGAATACTACTTCATGATATAAATTCACCTTTATTTAGTTCTGCCTTTCTGTTGTACCAACAATAGCACCGGTTGTCACTGCAGTTTATAAAACATGCAACTATTAAGCCTGACAAAAACATAAAACTACCAACTAAGTAAAATTTCAAATGAACTATTCTGGCTTTGCTAAAGAGAGAGATCTTGACACATTAAAACTGAATTTTCTGGAGAACTGGTGTGAAAGGAAACAAATTCCCAAATGTCTTCTCTAAGAGAAATGTAATTGCCAATTCTCCAGCCTTCACGGGATGGTTGGCCCATTTCAGGTGTCTTGACAGAGGAAAAACACATTAATATTAATTTGCCTGGATGGCAAACATTTTTTACTCCAAGCCTTTAAGCTACAAGGATTTTCTACTGTTCAAAATACCTGGAATCACTGAAAGCATCGTGCAAAGAACTGGTAAGGGGAGCTTTCAGGCAGGCAACGCATTACTGGCTGCCTTGAAGTCAATGTGTTCTTTATCCAGAGTCAATTAAGCATAGTGTCAGAGCTAACGAGAACAAAGAATGAGTTGGACTGAAAGGCTCAAAGGTGGTTCAATTTGTAGTTGCTAAATTTTTCTTTTAAATAAAGTTCCCTGGGTTTAAGGAACTGCACTCAGTGGCAAATTAGGATTCATAGAAGTATTTGAGCACCAAGTTAACATCAACAATTTCATTAACAACATTTGAAGAGTATGATTTCTATAAACTAATCCATTCCCTCCCAAAAACGTTTCACATGTTTTGTAGACAGGTCTGAAAACCAGTGTTTCTTGACCTCAGTCTCATCCAAGCAATGGGACAAAAAAAGTTGAGAAAAAAAAAAAAAAAGGCTTCAACTCTGCTCAACAGAAATAAATTATATAAAAAAACTATTAAGCAGAGCAAATAAGAAATGCCTTCAAACACCAAAAACTGTCCAAACAGAGGCACAGTATTTGATGAGGGTTTGACTTGTAAAAGGTCCACTGTCCCAGACACCAGCGGGCATGAACCTCCCTGGGTAGAGGAGCCCAAGGCACTGGCATCCAATAGCAGACACACAGCGTACCAGAGCAAGCAGACATATAACGGGGTATAAACATAGCACTCCACAGATACTACAATATTTCAGGTATTTTACTAGCCTCTACTGTAAGGAAGAGGGAACAAAATAGGAACAATATTTACATCCCCTTTGAATTAGGGGAGTAAAAGTGTATCGTAGCTACTTCAGCAGATCTCCAATACTAACCATGAGCATGTACATCATTCACAAGGTGACTATAAGGAATTACAAAGCAATATCCAATACCTCTGAATTATGCTATCAATAATGTAGGAAAGCTCTGTGGTTCTAAATGAGCCCACTAAAAAAGCTGAAATAATGACCTGGTAAGTCCAACTCCTTTAAGGCTTCGTACAAATCTGTGTAAGAGGGGTAACCTCCTGCACACCTTTAATACACCATGCTTCTGCACAGTGCAAGGAATTAGAGGATTGCCATCTATCCCCCCCAACCCACTGGTAAGGAAGTGCTGCCATAAATGACAAGTGAAGGATAGACACATCTTGTCAAGGAACTACCCCTATCCCATACAGTGGTCAATAAAGACAAATTAGCATGGAAACATACTGTGTTGCATACATATGCATCAGTCTGGTCATACTTGTGGATAGGAATATGTTAGAGCACTTAATTAGATCAAAGACAAGACAAAAATAAATAGCATTAACTTTGCAGAAGACAAAAGCATCTAACCCTGAATCTTGCTTACACAGATTTCACAGGGCAATTAGCCTACATCTGAAGCATAAGTAATGAGTAAATCTTTCGATTTACTAAGCGTGACTACCCCAGCCTCCTGAGGTTATGTAGAGGTCAACAAACAGTGGCAGTGCAACTTCAGTGCTGCAAGAAAATCATCAGTTACTTCTGAAGAGATGGCAGCTTCACAACAGATGTCAGTCCCCAAATAAATCACCTACAAGGTCTGACTGGCAGGTGGCAGGCAAAGCCCAGTGCCTGACATGGGGCCAAAGAGCCTGACCAACTGCTGCACAACATCAAATTTCTGCATCCAGTCCACTCACACCCTTCCCAACAGCAACCTGTCCTTACCTGTCCTCCTGAAAATCATGTGCTTCCAGCAAATATGCCATTACCAATAATAGTACAAACAAGATCCTTGTGGCTAGAACACACCAAAAAATAAATAAATCACAAAACCACCAATACACAGCTGCTGAAATAAAAGCACATCAGTCGGACATTTCTTTCACCAAAACAATCTGAAATGCATCACTTTTCTATCAGTAAAATAAATGAGATGCCCCTCCAGATCGTACTGACAGCACATGCATAAAGCCACTGCCGGTGAACACCACGCTTGGCATGCTGAATGTCGAGCTTTGGTTCTTTGGTGCAATGCAAGTGAAAAAAATAGAGTCTCACAGAGTCTCAGGTATGGAAAACTTCTACTTTATCACTGTAGTTCAGTATTTAATATTCCATGCCTATGCTCTGTATGAAGCAGAAAGAAGTTCAGAAGAGTCTGAGAATTCACCTACCCACTAAAAAAGTTCAGAAAACTGATTTTCAAATGGCTGCCCTTTTCAGCGTGGAACAGGAGTGTCAGAATAACTTTTTTGTTTAAGATTGGGTTATACAATTTGCAAGCAGATTATGTGAAACTATAGAAAGGGAACATGATATCCAGGCTGCGCATAATCAGGAAATAGCTCCTGCATTTTTCAGTTCTCAAGACAGATTTCTTAGCATCTTTGCTACATGAAAACAAGGTCCCCTAATTTTAGCAGTCTTAATATTGTGCAGAATGAAAAGATTTTCTTCTGAATTGCTTTCTCAGAGTTCAGAAGAAACCGATGGGACCATTTCTGGTGAAGGCAGTGGGCTACAAAGCATCCTATAGGACTACACGCGGGCAGTGACAGACCTCCACTTGCCATAATACCACACACCAAACTCACTGAGATCAGGGATGTTTCTGATTTACCTCCAGCTCAGCTTTGCAAAAGTTGGCTTTTCTAATCCATACAATTGCTTTGCACAGTTTTACTGTCCTGAGAAACACAAGTGTGATTCCCTCTCTATGCTGTTCAAACCAGCAAGCAGATTCCTTATCAAGGGTACTTGCAAATTTGATCACTCAAGCAGCAGCACTGTGCTAATGCAACCCAAGGCACTGAAAGAAGTACTTTGAGTCCCAGGAAATGTTCATTTCTGGTGTCACTTGCCACAGGCCAAACACTAAGGAAACACCTATAAAGAAAGAGGGTGTTTACAAACGAGCAAGTAGCACAGGTTAACAGGAGCATTAGACGTTGTTCCGAGCCACAACTTTGAAACTTCTTCAGACTCTCTATTTTCACGCTGTATTTCCACTATAAGAGCTTTAATTATCATAAGTTAATCACATCCCCAAGGCCTTACAAGGCAGCAGGCAATGGCAGACGCCTCTAATCCCTCTGGGGTGTAATTATTTCATAACCACTACACTTCAGGGTTACCTGATCGCCGTTACGGAAAATTTTATCCTCTCTCCTTCTCCAACCAAGCCCTTTACAATTAAATACGTCTCTGACCTATTTTACACAATCTCAGTTCTTTCCCTTAAAGTGCTGTGTAAGACTTTGTTCTTTACTTCAGACAGTAGAGAAGGGCTATTTTATTTTTTTAAAGTTCGTGGCACATCCAGCACAGCGCAGACTACCTTGAGGCACTGTTTCCAAAGGTGACGGACTGGATTTGAACAGAGGTTTCTCAATTCAGGAAGGATTATCAGCAGCAGCTTCACAATCAGAAGTTTACAGACCTGTTGTTGTAAGAAGCCTGACATTTTTACCACTAGTATAACACATTTCTGTCGGAATGGATTTTTGACATTATGACTTGTTCCTCCCAAGTTACTGCCACATAATAAGATTAAACAGGACAGATCAACATGGACTGTAGTTGTTTGGTTGTTGTTGTTTTTGTTTTTTTTTTTTTAATTATGAAGTCCTCTATGCTTTGCCATCTCTAACCTAAAAATCCTGAGAGAAGAATGACCAAAAAAAAAAAAAAAAAAAAAAAAAAAAAAAGGCAGAAGAAATCTCTCTGAAAATAGATCTCATTTTGAAAATAAGATCTGCCATTTTTCCTCATTGTGGAAGACCAGGTTGGGAGTATAACTTCAGAGAATGTGAGAAAAATGAATCCTCCTTTCCTCACATTTTTAAAAGACTTTAAAAATTGCTGGTATTTCAGTCTTTGCTTTCCCTGATTAGTGGGTCTGAGGTCCTTATGCAGTTCTTCTTTGCTGAATTCCCACAGGAGATAAGGCCAAAGAATTTGTAATGAAAGCAAAGGGGTGAACTAAAAGGACAAAAAGTATACCTGCAACCGAATCTGCTTGCTCAGCAAGAACCCGTACAAAATGCTGCTGATCTTTGGAAGAAGCAATCCAAACAATCAATAGAATTGTAAAATATCATTGATGTTGAGCATCTTAGCCAAATCTTATGGTACTCACCATCTGATCTTGCATCTTGACATTTGTCTCCAAAGCACACTTTGAGAGTGGGACACTAAATAAATGCTTTCAGTTGCACTATTCAGCACTGACATTTTGAACTCTACAGTCCAAACAGCTGACAACAGCCTCTTGTTAGCACTGTAGCTACTTGGCATGGTAGTGCACCAATTTATCCAGCACATTTTATTTATATGACATACCAACTACATGGTTACAAATGCTGTTTTTATTTGAATTTGCTACTTTGAAAGCATTTATTTGAAGACTGAGGAGCTCTAAGTATTTAGGACTTCAAGAGTTCTGATTTCCAAAAAGGACCCTGAAGAGTTCCCTTTCTAAACAAACTGAGGGCTCTGAGGCATCGAATCTTTAGAATATGTAGAGGATAACTAAGTGAAAACGTAGGGGCCTGGATTTTCAGAGTGGTGTTTTAAAATTCTGGCCACAGGACAAAGCTTCCAGAACATCTCTTTCACTCTACCACTGGTTTGAGTTGCTACCTGAAGTGTTTAGGGTAAGCACTGCAGTTGAGATGTCAAGATCACCTCTAAAGAGAACTGAAGCAAAATAAGAGAGAAACTATTGCTGGGAAGGTAACTTGTCTGCACTGGTTCTCCTGAGGTTAAGCTCGGGCTCATTAGATTGAGGCAAATAAAAATAAATAAATACTTCATGCAGATTTTTTCTTTAAGGTATCAGTTAATTAATAAATCTCCTATAGATATTCTGGAATATGATTTCAGATAAACTAGGACAACAGAAGAAAAACATCTTATTTCAAAAACAGTGATCAAATCTATGTAATGTGGACTACGAAGCAGAAGTCTTTAGTAAACTGTGCTAAAGTTTGAAAAAGGATCTATCAATGCCTTTTAAAAAGTCCTTCCATTTTCTGTTCTCCGGTGATTTCTTGATGCAATTCCATAAACATTAAAATGAAATAGTGATCTTCTTGATAATGGAAACAGTTCCTTTTAAGATTAATTACTAAAACACAGGAAAGTGCTCTAGCTCTCTGACTCACAGGTCCATACCAAAGTAAGGCTAATGTTGTTTCATTTATTGGCTAAAACATTTGTGGGGGGCAGTTTAGCTACTTACATATCAGCTCAGTACTCCGGAAACACACCAGCCATGAGTCTTCCAAATCAGAAAAATGAAGATCTTATCTTTCAAATTGCTTCAGCTCCTACAGACTTACAACCACCACCCTACAAGCCTGAAAATAGCATTTCATCAGCTTTTTTTTCCTTGTCTGATTTAGTTATTTGACACTGTTTCTTTCTCACTCAAATGGAGCAGGAATGAAGACAGCTAATCTGGACAGAAACAACCCAATACACTGTGAAAAATAAGTGGTTCAATGCATCTACGTACACAGCCTTCAACCTCCATATAATTGCTTTGAACCTGGACATTCAGCAGGCACGTGATAATCTGAATAGCCTGATTTCGGGTGGTTGCCATCCTGCAAATCAGAGACATTCATAAATGCCATACCTACCATCAGAATTGGTATCACTGGCACTTGTGGGGAGAGCGGTGGACTAGAAGGAAATGGAGATGTTAATCCATCTAACCCATTGTAAGCAATATGTAAATGTGGAAGGAACCTCAACAACAGGAGAGTTTGCAGAAGTTTGCCCAGGAGACAAACACTGCCATAGTAGAAACTTCAACAAATACTTCAATACTTTGGGGGGAGGGAAGGTTAAGAAAAAAAAAAAAATAAGAGGCTGTTGGAACTTAGCATCACCTCCTACTCCTCCTGTTTATGTACCTCAGGATGTTTCAGGCCCAGCGTGAACTGTAGGAGAGACATTTCTTCTAGAGCACGAGTGCTCACTTAGGAGTATCTGCCACTGAAGAGCAAAGACTGAGCAGTTGAAAACATGTAAGACCTGGAGGAATAATCACACCTACTGCCACTAAGCTCTAGGGAGTACGATAAAGAGGGGATAGCTGGAAGAGGTCAGCTCTGCAAGCCAGAAGGCTGCTTGAGAAATACAGTCAATTAATCCCAGTAAGCTGTAACCATTTGCTCCACTGCCTTTAAAGCACAGTTCCACAAACCTTAGTTACTCAAACTACAAAGTCACTTAATTATCCAGATTCCTGTCTCCACTAAATACTAGACAGATTGGCAAGTCACCTGTTTTTTTTAAGTTTGGGTAGCAGAAAATAAACTTTTTTTCCTAATCTGGATCTCAGTTATTCTTTCACGCGATGATATCTAGTTCTAAAAGAATAAAAGAACACTTTGTTTTGCTTTTAAAATCATATTTGTGTGATATCCTATATGTGCATCTCAAGAAATCCAAATCATTGCCACCCATAAGGATGGAAACGCTGCTGTGATTTTACAAGACAGCTGCAACTAAAACATTTTAAGCTTCTTCCCTTATGATGGTGCTCCTTCTCTGCCCAGTTCGAACCAGGACTGAGCTCAAGTCCTGGGCCATTAGGCTAAGTGCTGGGTAGCACAGAGAATACACACAGAGATCGCTAGAAGGGCTGTAGCAATGCTAACAGACTTCTGCAGAGCTGGTTTTCTTGGTTTTGTTTTCTAAGTGCTTCAGTAGTTAAGGCTTTTAACCTAAACTAGGGCAAAAAAAATATCAAAGGGAGGGGAATGAAGGAAAGTGCCCATAGTTGAGAAGCTGTGGAAGGAGAAAACATGAGGTATGCACAGCAGGAGCTGACTGGATCCACTAATGACAGAGCAAATCAATAGGTTAAGGGCTAGACTGCCCAGATACAGGAATATCCAAATAGGATGAGGGACACTTTCAGGTTATTAATGCAGATTTATACTGGTGATTACAGCACAATGAGGGACAGAGCTCCGTGGGGACTGCTCACTGCTCCCCCAGGTGCCGGCCTGCAGGGCAGGGGAAATATTCCCCGGGGGCTTTCTGCAAGCTTGAGCCAGGATGGGACACTCTCCTACAAACTTCCCTGGTGCTCCAAAACTTGCAATAATTTTATTATTAGCTTAATTATAACATTACACTACTTAGGTGCTTTAAAGCTTTCATGCAACATGATGACTACTTTATTTCCAGGATAGCAACTCTAGAGGTGCATCATCTCATTTTTGCTATTTTTATAGTGTCTTGGTTTTACTTGGCATCAGAACAGAAAGAAATGTCAAAGCCTTCTAAAAAACAAAACATGAGTTGTTTTCTGGCAAACTGTACCAGCAAGAAAGAGCCACTGATAGAGGAAGGGAATGATACAGGAAAAGCAGTGCTTTGACATTTTTCATTGAACGGACTAAAGCAGGCTGAAGTCAACTGAATTGAAGACAGACAGAAATAGAAGCCAGCTCTGTGGAATTGCACTCCTCTGTCTCCATCACAGGATGCTTCTCCCTCTCTTTGCAGATACCATAAACCCTACACACATTTATATACTTGATCTGTGCAAAGACGTACCCGTGGATATATATGCACACACATGCAAGAATATGAATATTGTGTGTATGTACGTGCCCTTTGCTAACAGAGGACATTTTCTGTACTGCCCATATCTAACAGTCCCCTGGTTACTCTTCTCGAATTTCCCCTTCCTACTTTCCTAGCACACTACTGCTCAGAAATAACGTGT
This sequence comes from Aythya fuligula, assembly GCF_009819795.1. Classification (NCBI taxonomy): domain Eukaryota; kingdom Metazoa; phylum Chordata; class Aves; order Anseriformes; family Anatidae; genus Aythya; species Aythya fuligula. Next base: position 35,582,021 of record NC_045563.1, read on the forward strand.
GAAGGATTTAAGGCTGAAACAACTAAAGAAAATCTGGCCTGGTTTTCTGCTGCAAAAGCATGTAGAGAATTTATACTACTGCTGGTCACATCCAGAAGGATTCAATAATCAAACAAAAAATAATATTATTGTGTAATCCCAATTAGAACAATGCCCTTGAGTGAGACTAGCAGCTGTTAGTCCCTTCCCACAAGCTCAGGCAGGATATGCAAAAGGCAATTTAAGATACATTTAGAGGACACAGCAGCCTTTATTTTCACACCCTCTGGCCCATTTTCAGATGCGCATTGAGTAAACTAGAGATGTGTTGGCTGTGGGAGCATGGGGAGAGCGTTTCAGCCACAACCCCTATGAGAAGGGGCTGCCACGGGCAGGAACGCTGCATGGAGAGCAGGTCCAGCCCCTCCAGGTACCACGGTCAGTGCTGCACCACCCTCAGAAAAAAATTTCTCCTCCTAGCATCTAACCTGAACTTCCCAAGCTACAATTCATGGCCAGAGTCATTCGTTGTATCATCTGGTGTTACCAAGAAGCACTCAGCTCCATCAGCTTTGCCATTGCTCTCCTGTCCTCTGTACGCTGCTGTTGGGTTCCCCTTAGCCTCCTCTTTGCCAGGCTGGACAAGCCCAGCTCCCTCAGCCTGCCTTCACGAGCAGGATGCTCTACGTCCCTCATCACCTTAGCAGACTGCACTACCTGGACTTGAAGCTCTCCACCAAACAAGCTCTCCACTCCTCGCTACCTCCCAAAGTGGTGGCAGACACCACATTTTACAGCCACATCACTCTAACTTTACAACCACACAACAACTCTCTGCTTTCTAGCAAACCTGAGCTGTCTTCTCAGAACAAATGGACCTTAGGATTTGCACTTCCACAAACCTCTTACATTGCAGCTGACACTCGAGGATAAACATAGCTAAGTGAACACCAAAATATAAATACACACACTTTTCTTCAGTTACAACAAAATTATTTAGGGCAAAATCCAGCAAGCCTTTTCATTTGTATTAACACAAGTCCTGATCAAAAGCTTACTGACGGCGAGGGCCTTAATTGGTTTTGGATTAAGCCATTAGGAATCTTAAGGACAGCCAAGTCCAAATTTGCATTTCTGCAAGTAAAACCCTAATTGGTGGCTGGAAGAACTAAAAGTAGATGTGGTGTCCTTCAGGAGCTGTGCTGATAATACGCTAGGCAAGATCAAATGCCTTGCTCAGTACAGCATTCAGGCAACTTCCAGAATTTAACATCCTGAACACTTGCTTTCTGTTAATGACTGTAAAGGCATCGGTCCCAACACCTGGACCAAATTCCAGCTTGAGATGTTACATTTTGGTCCAGCCAAGTCTTTCTCTATCCCCTTCGTATACAGTTCACTTTTTCAGCTCTCTCATTGTTATTAAGCAGCTTTCAGCTTTGAACTTTATACTTATTCAACTAAGAGCGGCTGCATTTCAGTAGTCTGTGAAATTATGTATAGTAAAATCTCTAGAAACATTATGGGTATTTATTTCATTTTAATTTGAATCCATTAGTTAGAAAGAAGCCCCATTCTACTGAGGCACATCCAATTCAGCAAATTTAGCTTTGATTTTTTAACATTATTACCACTAAATTACTTTCCTCCAGAATTATAGTAGGCTAAAGCAAGATATTAATTTTGTCTGAGACTAAACTACATACTGAAAGCTACTGGCCACTTTAATTAGTTCAGCACTCCCCAAAAGTCATTAAAATGAAAGAAAAAAAAGTAGAGAAAACTAAGACTAAGTTGCACACCAAACACTTCATTTTCTCTGTAGCTTTCTATCTATTGCAAGTTTGATGTCAAAGTAGCTAGTGCAATCAGCAAGGACAAGGCACCCAAACGCGCTGCTTTTGCACAAACCATCAATCCAAAACCACAAATAAAGACACGGAGACAAAGCCCGGTGATGGACAAAAGACATTGGTGTGACCTACAAGGCTGGAAAGCGCAGACAATACGGAAGGCAGCAGAACAGTTCACCCCGTACATCTCAAGGGTATCAGCAGCCTCCTGGATCCTCCCATAGCCATTCTTACAGAGTCCAACTCATACAGGTGAGCTGCAGGAGGAAGATACAAAATGTGCACGTCCTAATGCGACATTCCCTGCACTATCTCAGAGCAGGACAGGACTCCAGCCTCAGTTTCCCCTCCACTCTCGCATAAGGTGTCAGCTGTGATGCTGGAGCACAAACTGGCTGCCTTCAGCTGCCTGCCCTAAGAGAGTACTTGTTTTTTTTCCAGCATAGGAGTCATCTGACAAGCTGCATCTTGCCCACCTGCAACCACTTCCCTTTCCCCAGTGCCTTTGTGCTGATTTGCAAAGGGCATTGCTATTTCACGGGGCTTCAGAGCTCCAGGATGCACAGGAAGGGATGGTGCCGTTCTCATGCGCTCGGTTGCTACCACATAGCAGCTGTCTTACCTCGCACTGCCTGCCCAGCCAGCAATAATAAATGCAGAAGGATGACCTGCAGCATTTTCCTCATATTTAAAATTGGCCAAGGGACGTATTAACCTGTGCCATTATTCTGTCTCCTTGCTCCTCCATGGAACAAGATATAATTCTCACATTTCCACAGATTATCATGATGAGGTATTTCATGGGAGGTTTCATTTTAGCTCTGCACATACACTGCTTCCAACAGCTGTATTTTGTATATCATCCCATAACTACCAGCACTGCTGCCTGTACATTTGTTGCCTTTCTTCTGTCCATCCTGCTGCACAGAGCTCACTACCTGCAATCTGACAAACATTTCCACTAGGATGTAAACACCCTTTTTTCTCTCCTCCTGTTGAAGTCTGCAGTGGCCTTTCACAGAAGAGAAATAATTATCACCCTATGTTCGGATGCTGGAAACTCATGACAGCTTCTCTTTCAGTCAGACGAGGCACTAAGGTATCTGACTCAGAGCTGCTCAACAACAACAAGTCGAGTGACGAGCACAAGGCAGCCACTGCTAACATCTGGGTTACAAAAACACAAATACTGAAAAACAATTCAGGAACACAACTCAGCCCAGCAACTCTATGGAGGCACCAGAACTACACCCATTCTCTGCTGCCACTCCAACAGGGACAGCAAGGACAACTACTCTGACCCCCTATTGTAGGGCCCCCTCTTTGTGTAACAGATTGGATGCTGGCAACTCTTTCCCCGTTATGAGCAGGCAACTCCAGGATGCTATTGATGAGGCCACCATCTATCCTGTGCATTCCCAAAGAAAGCAAAACCAGCAAATTGCTCTTTTGCCTTTGTTTGAAAGACAGGGAAGAATACAAATGGGAACAATACAAAAAGCCATTGAAATAAGAGACAACCGATTGTGTCATCAAATTCTTTATACAGAGGGCACACCCTGCACAGCAACAGAGGAGCAGTAACCATTTGAGATTTCCTTTAAGATACACCTTCAAGCACCTGACATCTCACAATTCTGAGACACGCTTTGAGCAGCCTCAGCACCGTCACCACCTCCAAAGCATAAGATGCGCAAATTGAGGTCACTGGATCCCAAGTGATTAAACCAGAGCGATCTAATATTCATACTTTCCCTGGAGTATGTCTCTTTGTTTTCGAGTGCTATCTTGAGACTCCTTGGCAGAGAGGAAGACTACGAAGTGCAGCTGAGCAGTTCTCTCGCCTGAACTGCTCTCAAGACAGCACTTTGAAACAGGAAGAGACAGGACTCAGGAGAACGTATAAATATCTTATAAGGTGCTGGAACACTCAGTAATTAATTTTTCAGCAAGGAGAAGCTTTTATTTCAACAATGTGTAAAAAATAAATTTTGAATCTCATACCCACTGCCTGGCTACCCAAGCTCTGACCCAACATAATAGCAAGAATGGAAGAATCACAAATAAGGAACCTGCCGAAATAAAACAGGCCAAGAGCCACTGCTTTTACTTAACCTGATTTCCACAGCAATAGATGGCAGCTACGTTTCCATTACAGAACTGTGTAGAATTTTTTTTTTCCCTGTATGAACCTAAGAGATAAAGAGGACTCTGTATGCAATTAGGACAAGAGGAGGGGAGAAGATCCTGAGAGCTTTACCTGCTTCAGTGCAGAAATGCTTCCATCATTCAGGGGCAGACGAGACAGCGCACAAAAGCATTACGCATGCCACAGAGGAACGTCCAATTTTATAGGGAGCATTATCTTAAAAGCTACGGTGAGCCAGATTCAACACAAGATGTGATGTTGAAGAGCGCTCCTCTGCCACTCCACTTCACCCTGAGCACCAGTTCTGCCAGAGGCTCTTCATGTGCTGTTTTAACTCATCTCTCCTCAATATATTGGTCTTCCAACAGGTGGGACCACTTGCCCTGCTTCAAGCTCTTCTCTGCCATCCTGCATGAACAATTAGTGGTAGCCTTGATTAGCTGCCTGATTAGCTGACCTTCAGCACCTGCCAAGATCTGGAGAGTGGCTTCAGACATGCACCTAAATGGTTTGCTGCACATTTCCATTTTTCAGCCTGGAAGACACAGAGGAGGGAATCTGTGACGTTTCTGGAAAATTTTCCTAAATAAAATGTCAAGACTGGTAGGAGGAAGAGCCAACAAAGGCCAGGAGTCCAGCTGAGATAACGTGCACCTGAAGTGTCACAGGTTTGGGCTCAAATACCTGTCCTCAGTGAGGTAGTGAAAGAATTTAAATCAAGGCATTGTGAAGGGTGGGTGCATTCCAGTATCTGAACTATTCTAGGTCTCCATCTCCAGATTTGATAAAAACGCTACCAGGAACTCTGTAAAACTCCTTACTGATAGCTGGAACATAAGACTTCATAAAAAGATTCTTTATATAATAAATTCTCATCCTGATAATCCCAAACAAATGTACCTCTCAGCATTTAGTCCCTCTGTGAATTATAGAGTCATTTGATAATGATTCAGCTATTTGTTCAGCTGTTTGCAAACTTATTAAACTAACAATGAACAACAACTCTTATTAAATATTTAAGATGTTTCTTTCAAAGGTCTCATCCTCATGAACCCAGAACGATAATACAGATTTCCATTTGGTAAACACTTCTGTCAGCAGTACATCAAGTTTTGTACACTGAGCACTCCATGGAGGTAAAGACATTTCTTGGATCCGATTCCAGCATTAGTAATGAAGGCTCAGAAGATGTTTGAAGGTGAAAAAAAATCTTAGTATGTACGGACTCTAAGGTCACTGGGTTACCAAAGACAGAACAGACGAATCTTTCAGTGCTCTGGGTAGAAACAGCCACTGTCACCTCGCTGCTCTCAGCAGTTGCCAGCTGTTTGCTGTGGGCAGTGAAGTCCTTTTCCTGCAATCACCAATCCCCTTAATGAGTCATTTGTTACCATGCCCACCAGCAGCTTCATTTTGTTTAGCCCACTTCAGCTCTGTGATGGTCAAATCCTTGAAAATGGTATTCAGTGCGCTGTCCAGGGAGATGGCTCTGTCCCAATTAATCAAATAATCAACCAGTTGCAAATACATTTTGAAGACGTTATTCATGAAAGATGATTCAGACCTGATCCTTAGGCAGCCTGGGGATATCACAATGCCATCCAGACCTCTGTAACACTGCAGTGACTCTACATAAAAAATCATTTTCATTTTTTAAACTATTTTGCCTGAACAGTGAATGAAACTAGGGGTGATTTGAATGGCCTGAAGATATCAGAAGGAGGTAAAGATTGATCAGTAAACCTCAATCATGGGGCTAAAATGTTTGTTGATGGTCTTCATTTCAGAGCTAGGGCAAATGCCCTTCCTTTCAACAATACGACATGCTTGCCTAAAAGCCTGTGATGGGAATGTCTCTTCTGATCCCATGGTTGGGCTTGGGGTGTTTTTTTCTGTCTATTTATTTTGTTTTGGCATTAGAAGCAGCCGGTACTTAGTGAAGCTCTGGCTTCATTCATGGCAACAACGCAGACAACCTTCTGCACCTCACAAGCACCCTCCAGTCTCAATCTAGGGCTGAGTTTTGACCCTTCCAAGAGCTTTTCTCAAATTTTGCTGCAATAGAATTGGATGATAATTCAAGATCGGTGCGTGGTTTTTATCCAAATTGCTGAGCACCAAAGGGAATGGATTTGTGAAGAGCTCCTTCAGAACAAATCCTGGCTTCTAGGGTGGTAATAGGTGAGCTGGGGGTAGCTCTGTGTTCACATCCATTCTAAACTGGTCATTCCCACAGGATAAGACTGATGGGTCCTGTGGATATCATACCCACAGCCATCTGAGCCAAGACAGGCCAACTGCTATTTTCCGGACATCTCAATTCACACTACTGCAACACCTCAGCTCTATTTTTTTCAAAATTACGTCAGAAAAGAAAGTACCGAAATGAAACCACAGAACACTTTACTGCTAGAACCAGTTAGAAAAAGAAAAAAAAAAAAAAAGAAAAAAAGAAAAAAAAAAAAAAAACACATTACTTTAAATTTAATCTTTTATCAGCATTTTTTTGTTGTTGTTGTTATTTTTGTTTCATTTTGGTTTTCCAGAGAAGTTCTCTGCAACAGCCTGAACACTGTTGACCAGGGTCATGGCTTTGCCAGCGGTTTGTGCCTACTACAAACATAACCACCATGAAATAATTTCCAACAGACCCACAAGCAGGTGACAAACCGTCATCATTTCCTTACACTTTGGACAAAAGTCTGGGTGTGAGATGCAAGCCTAGAAGCTAAAGCAACCTCATGTCTTCTGACAATCTCTTCCCCTATTAGCCAGATTCCCAGTCAAAGAATTCACTTCTCCTGTCCAAAATACTCTTGGAGTATCACAGCTGCCGCACAGAAAGATGGTCAGCTGCTATAATAAGCAAAAGACCAGAAAAAAAAAAAGTCAGACACTAGGGAGCAACTAATTGAAATAACAGAGTCAGTTTATCCATTCCTGTATGTTTTCATAATTCACTGAGAAAGAGGCATCTCAGCTGCTTGTCCTTGAATGTCTCTGGGGATCTCTCTGCAGCTTGACATATTTAAAAGGTTGCCATGGTCATTGAGTCTTTTTCCTCAGTACTGTAACCAAATGCATCAAAAGCAGTGAAGTAAAGCAGTCCCAACCACAAGCTGTACGTCCCAGCATACGGCCACATCTCCCCGTTGTTTTTCTTACTCTGCCTGGTAGCTTATCTCAGCGCCATTGAGACCATTGGGGCCTAAAGGGCACGAAGCCTTCGGTTCATGTCCACCAACTTCAACCAGTTACACCAGAAGAACAGTAAGACCATCAAAAGAAACACCTGGGGGGGGGGAGGAATTTATCAAGACACTGCCAAATGGATTAGGAGCACATAACCGCAGTGTGCACGCATCTAGGAGGTGACTCAATGCCCCATTCTGGGGCTAAATGTTTCTCAAATAAATCAAGGTTATGCAATTAAGAACAATGTGGACAACAGGCTACAATTAGAGCTTGCGTGCAGCCTGTAAGTGGAGTCAGATACTTTTAAGACTACTGAAGAATTGCTTCAAGCACTTCTAAATCTCCCTTGCAATTCTAGGTCAGCAAATGCCATTTTCTTAAAGCAATCTTCTTGAGTCTTAACTCTCTCCAAAACACATCGCCCTTCCAGTTCACTTACCAGCTGTCTGCAACAGTCTTTCTGCCTACTTTTGGTGCATTCTCCTCAATCCTCTTTTTTTTCCTGCAAATAGCCCTGAATGTCAGAGGCACACGCTTACAATGAACAGTTTAACAGAGGCCACTACAACAAAACTTTCAAGCTCTCATAATTTTGTGCAAGCTTGGGTCAAGGTCTCCCCTACATGCCCTGAAACTCTCAAACATCTCTCTAGTGGGAGGAGGAGAAAACTGGTGATTCTAAGGACTGGATCAACAACTTAAACACCATTTTTATTGTTGAAAAATAAACTAGAGGTTTCTTTCTTGTATGCAGGAAGTAAAACTTGTTGTAGCTTCACTTGTTTCAAGTGCTTTCCCGTCAAAAATGCTTTCAGAGAAATCACTACTGAAATAGGTCACCGTTCCTGGTATTGGGACCGAGGGAAAACCATTCAGGCTTCGTGTTTACAATGAACAGATGCTTTCACATTACAAATATATATATGTGTGTATACATATATATATAACCACATTATATATATATAGAACAGTTATATATATTTTTATATATATATATACACACACACACACATTAAAAATGTGGTTTTAGCCATTGTTTTTGTACAGCTAACTTTCCAGTTACAACCCAATGGTTGAACTGCATTCAGTGTACAAACAGATAACAGTAGTACCATTGCTGTAGTTCTGTTTTTCCATGCATGGAAAAAATATAATTAACAGAGCTTCAGTTAATTTTACCATTAAGGGCCCAGCAGGGAGCAGCGCGAGTGACAAGAAGCCACTGCTGCCAAGGTTTATGTGACATTTTGTGCAAGTTATTGAATGAGCTAATTTGTACATAGTTACAAGCCTGTGTTTAACAAAATTGTGTGGATTTACTGATGGGGAAAGGCATCTAATTACAGCATCAGTGAATGAAATATTCTCTTTGTCTGGAACACTGCTAGAACATCTCCCGCAGTTATGGTCATGTCAACAAGCAGAGGAGAATTGTGCTCCAGAGCTTTCCAGTTCCAGGTCTCCATGCTCAAACCCACAATGAATGAGAGAGATGAGGAAAAACTTGTGAAATGGTAGGAGTCAAGGAAGAAACTTCTTAATGTGCTATAAAAACCAAACCTATTTTCATCAAAAGGAGAAAAACATAACTGAAAATAACTGGTAGAGAAGAATAAAAGTTACCCCTGCAGCACTAGACACTTGAAGATGCTGATAAACAGAACCATTTCTATCTAGATTTTAAAAACATAACTGCAGAACCATTTCTATTTAACTTCAATCTCACAGAAGCACATTTTTACAAAAATGTAGCTATGACCAAATTGAGAGAGAAAGTAAGTCAACACCAACCAGGAAACAGATTTAAATAATTAATGCATTCCTTGATTAGATACTTCTTCCTACCTTTTCCATTCATTCTACTCTCAGTTAAGGCATTTGAAAAGATTATATAATGCTTTGTCATTTCTTCTCGTGTATGCCACAAACATGCATCACTTTACCTTTAGAGACACCTAATTATGGCCCAAAATACAGAATCCAAGCACTTCCTTGTGAGGTAACGTTAATGAGGTCTTTTAATGTCATAGAAAACCAGAATGGGTTCCACCTCCCTCAGAAACGTCTAAGGCTTTGACCTAAAATATCCATTACACTCAAGAATGAGTAAACCTCTGTTAAGTAGACCCCTGCATTTCAGCATCTGGTTAACTGGTCAATTTCCTTCAGATCATTTCACTTTGGGAAGGGAAAGAAAAGGAAAGAGGAAAAAATGAGATATATGACAACAATGATAAAGAAACAGAAGAATAAAAGTAATTGCTTCCCCTGGAACATGGTATGACAGCTTCTCATGAAAAGAGTGCTTCAAAATGTCTTCGGATGGAAAACATGAGTTTTTAAATGGAACTTCATTTGCATACTTTCATGGTCCTGCACATGTAATTCTATTTATTGAAATGAATCTTCCCACTCAAACTTTAGCTCAGAGCCTTATGAAAGAAGTTTGTAATCCTCTGAAGTGATATTTTATTAATCAGGACATAAGATATAAAACACTACCTACAGTCCCTACTCCTCCATAAGTATGCTGGTATAGTGGGTCATGCAATTTTTCTTCTTCTGTCTTCCAGAGACATTGAAACATCGCACTGACACCTGTTCTGAGCAGATTAACTCATGGCCAGCAGAAACATCAGTAGATCTTGACATTAATGCAATAGAAAGTGCAGCATTTCTCACGGAGAAGAGTCTAGTACCATTTCCCCCCTCGTACAAAAAGAATGGCCTTGTTCCTGCAGCAACGAGAAGAACCTAACATGAAAAGACAGTGTTTGCGTATTGTCTAAAAAAAAAAAAAAAAAAAAAAAAACAAGACCATATTTACTACTACTAATGGCAAAATTTTAAATTTTTAACTGCACCTCCTGTGGACCTACAGTTCCGATCTGCTGTGACATACACAGAGCAGATACAGGAGATGGAAGAAGAATGATTTCCACCATGTTCTGTCACTGCATTTGAAAGAAGTCAGGTGGGTCACCATAACCAGTTCTTCTAAAGATTTCTTACCTCAGTGAGCAAAGACATGATTAATAGAGATAAGAGCTGGCAATTCAAGCTATTCAGAGCAACAAAAGAACAAACAGCCAAAGAGTACTTAAAAAGGATCCTGCTTTGTTTTAATGTGAAGTGCCTTCCAGTTTCCAGAGCTCTGGGGGAACATTTGTTCCTTCAAAACTGTAATAACCAAAACTACTCATGCTTTATTTTCATCTTAGTACTTGGTGAAGTGCCAAGCATTGCGAGTCTCAGAGGCAAAACCACGAGAGTCAGCAACAGTAAAACCCAGTGATTATGAAGGTTTCTTAAGGGACAACAAATATATACATAGATATATGTTAACGTAGTAAGTAGGAAGCAGCCATGCAATTCGATAGGTGGAGAAAGATGGGCTGCATTTTTTTCCCCCATTACAGTTCACATGAATTTATCATCAAAGCCAGGCTGACTCGAGCTAGAGGCAGAAGCAAAAGGAAGTAGGATTTCCTCAGTTCTTTTAAGCCTTACTATTTGGTCGCCAGGTGGACATCAAGCCACGGACCACCTATATATATATATATATATATATATATATATATATATATATATATATATATATATACATACATACATACACACACACACACACACTTTCACATCTACAGACTCACAGGCATGTATACCAGATTTTACAATCAGCTAGGGAAGCCTCCTGCTGTAAATCTATTTTTTCCCTCCTTGGCATGTGCCCTAAAACTGGTAATATCGTTGCTTCTTGATTATTATTTCACTTCTTTTTTCCCCCCTCAAGATAACACAGTAGATGGCAACAACTGAGTTGACTGCATTTTATGGTGTGCAGAGCCCTCAGGGTGGGACACCAGGACCCCCGCCTCCGAGCACCCTGCCACGGGGAGGGGGCTCCCCCATCGTGTGGGGCTGGGAACAGCACAGGGACCCCGGGGACGTGGGGGGTGACCCAGGGCCAGGGCTGTGCCCCATGGGGACAGGGTGTCCCTTACCCACACACCTGGGATGACCGGGGCCAAGTAGCTTTGTGTGCAAGCACTGTTTGGGGGGGGAGTTACAGACAGGCGTTGGGGAAGCCTCAGTTAAGTATCAGCATTGTGTAGGTGTCCTGTATTGTGTTTTATCCACTGTAATGCTGAATATTGATCCTCCTTATGTAATTCACTGATTGGTAGTTAATTATGTCTCTAATAAACACATAAACCACTTCAGTCCTGATTTGATTTGAACTGCGTGAACTGAGCAGTTTTTCCCTGATGAGAACAACAAGGAAGAGGTAAGGGCTCGGAATGACACCGAAAAAAAAGAGAAACAAAGAAAAACTGAGGGCAGAGAAGAATAATGGGGCCTAAAAGACTGGGAGAACAACAAGGAATATATGTTCGCCCCCTGGCATAGCTACAACTATCATGATCTAGTGAGTTCATGCTGTAGCATTTCATTAGCACTGCTGTCACCCTTGCCTTGGGCTAACCCAAGTTTGCATCCAGCACAGTGAAAATGTGAACAGCTTTCCCCTACACGGCACGCAGCCACGCCACATACACACAGTGCACTTTAAGATAGTGCCTGACATAACAACCTGGAACTGAAAAGGGAGGCTGGCTAAATTGGTTATGAAAGTGCAAGTACACAGCTCCAATACACTGAATTTACATGGAGACTTCGGATTTTGCTTTTCTTTGACTTAGGAGCCACCCAGTTTGAGTCCTGGTCACAAAAAAGATGATAGTCTACTGAACCACAGACCCACTTCCATTGCTATGATCTATTTTGCAACAGAAACCCCCAGAAAAAGAACTTTTACACCGACTGTCAACCTGTGCAGTTTCTCCAGCACTACTTTCTCTAAGTTTTTGTTGTGAAACGAAACAATCCCATGACTAAATAAAGCTCTGGGCAGAAAGAAAACACTTCTACTGAGCATCTTGCCCAAAACAACATACAACAGCAAATCAAACATAATGAAAATATTCCAAAACCATAACTTAAAATGCTGACAACAACATGGGAAAGATTCTCGGGGGAGGCAGAAGGGAACTTTTTTTCCCCAAAAATGCGAGCCACCAAATAGACACTACAGCTAGAACAGGATAATCTTACCCTCTAGCTGAACCTTCCCTTTTTATCTGTGTTCTAAAATTGCACTGGTTGCTTTGCTAAAAATACACTCTGAAGTTGTCATAGCTTTTGGTCCTGGCATGTCTTTTTTCTGCCTCTGAGAACAGCTAAAGTAATAGATCACGGTAATTAGACTCTGATGGGTGCAAGAGACAGTTTGTTTCAGTTACAGAGAGGAACAAAGAAAAGATGAGGCAGAGAGGAAAGAAAACTAAATAAACAAATTTAAATCCAAAAATTAACTCTGAATATGGAGAAAACTACAGAAAATTTGAAAAGGCTACAGGATTATCAGCAAAATCTCTAACCACAAAGACAGACACAATACACTAGAGCTAAGGCCACCTTTTCCAAGAACAGACAGACAGATCCATGTGGGCAAAAATGCGAAGAATTATTCTGTGCAAGCAGAATAATTTGAATGGAAACATTTGTAACTTACATATTTTATATAAGGCTAACCATTATAGCCAGGAAAAATATAAAGGTTGTTTATCCTCATTACCTCAACAGCATAAACATATGTGCATCTGGATGTGGGTGTAGATAAAAAGAGAAAAAAGCCAATAGTTAGAGGGTCTACCTACCACATTAAATGCATTTCCTTATTTTTAACTTTGCACACCACCTACTCAGTTGGATCTTCAACCTTAGCTAAGGCTCAGCTGTTTCCTCAAAACAAAACAAAGAAATGGACAGAAACAACAAACTATGAAGTGCCCACAAGCCCTCCCTGTAGGTGGATTGCCTCCACCTGAAAAAAAAAAAAAAAAAAAAAAAAAAAAAAAAAAAACACTTCTGCCACTTACGTGGCAGTTTCATTTGTGTGTAGACAATGATGCAAATCTGCTTCTAAAGTCCTCTGAGCACTGATTTCTCATGTTTTTACACTAATGCCTTAGAGAACTGATCATTCATACATGTCTAACTGATGCAGCAATCAGACCCACAGTCCCCAGCCACACCCCAAGGTTCCCTGAACATCCACAGCCAAGGTCAGTGGCGTTAGTGCTGTTCAATGGCACCTGCACGTGTACAAACTGTTTGCTGTTGCAGGAATAAAACATGTTTGCAGGTATCCTAGCCCCCATCCAAGGTAAACTGAGGAAGGTACATATGTAAGGCTAGAACAACTTCTTGGCTCACTATGTTCTCCACTTTTGCGAGGAACCATGTCACACAGTACTACTCAAAAACATACTGACATCTATCCTAAAAACTGTTAGCCTCCTTGGCCGTACTACTCTGTGCAGTGGCTGCTGCAGAGCTCTGCTTTTCTTAGAATTAGGAATTAAGAGCACTCTTGCAGAGTAATTACGTCTCCTGCCTTTCTTTGCTCAGCTAACTACACTGTTCATTTCTAGTCCATCCTGTATAATCAGGTCATGATCTCTTAAGGCAGGAGATGACAAGAGAAGACTACACCATGACCTAGATGAGGCTCCATCGCTGGCTCTTTGTGTAATGCTATTGACACCCCTGGATATACTTCTCCAACACACACTGAGCTTTTATTTGTTTTCTCCATCACCACAATGCACCAGACTATGCTTCTCCTATGACTTACCAGCGTACTTGGGTTTCTCTTTTCCACTGCTCCTAACTGGACCCAGCCAACCCTGCTCTTTGTCCCCTATGGCACAGCTTCTCTGTCTCTGTAGGGCTGAACTTGACACCACTGCTGCAATTCCTCTTAGCACCACCCCACACAGTGGAAGCTACTGACACAACAAATCACTTTGTTAAAAAAATTAGCAGGCTTTTTAAGTAATAGTTAATTCATACTTGCAAATACTCTTGTGCCTTGGCTGCACACAAAAGTTGACAGCAACCTGCTTTTCTGTGTGCAATACAGAAGTGCAGAGGTAAAGCTGCCCTGACACGTAACTCACACATTAATCCATCTTGCTAACAAGGGCGGGGTTAAATTTACTTTCCAACATTAACAAATCTGGTTTGGGGGTTACTTATAAAAAATGAAGTGTTTCTACTCCTAAGGTACTGACAAATACTCTCGAATTCAATCCTCGTCTAATCCTGTGTTATTGCTTTTAGTGTGGAAAAAGGGTAGAAATTTGGAAATGTCAAGTGCAAAATTGCTTAAAATGTCTTAAACTAATGTCTACCATCTGCATAGGCACATCTTTTGGTAAAACTTGAAGAGTCTAAGTCTGCAGTGGTATCAACTCATGCATTTTATGATTATTTTTAAGTTAAAGAACCAGTTGCAAAGCAGAAGCAGTTATGTGACAATCTCAGATTTCATGTACAAAAATCAGGCCCAAAGCCTCTACTCAGAAAAATCTTGAAAATATAACTCAAGGGACGAATTAAAAAAATGCCAAAAGTATCCAGCAGTTTAAATGCCTAAAAGGCATTTACATTTTCGGCTATTTCTTAGGTGAGGGATTGTTTTTCCGATATCTAATGTAAACAGCACAGACGTTTTGCTCTGAAAAAAACAGAAATCTGTTGAGGGATTTCTTGAAACAGCAAAAATCCCATGGCTTGCTGTAGCTGAGCAAACCAAGCTACCAGGGCAACTATGAGAAGTTCCCATGACAGTGTTCCCACATCGCCCAATTGAGGAATTCAGGAAAATATTGTTACCAGTAGCTGGCCTCAAGGACAAGGTCTATGTGACTGCTAATCACAAGGGGGTTGTTTTCTTGCAGGTGGGGTTGTTTTCTTGTAGCTGTTTGTCTGAGTGCTTTTGACCAATAATCTTGTGTGAAACACTGTCCACCCCTGTTAAGTTCTCTATAAAAGTTAGGCTATTCGGGCAATAAAATGGAGCATGATCTGACTCTACTGGTGTCTGTCGTGCTTTCGGCCGTGCTTCCTGCAACAGAAATCCTTACAAATAATGAATCCAGTGGCACTTCAAGGTACAAGAGAGATGAGCTGCTGCCTCTCAGTAGAACACCAAGAAACCTTGAAAGACTCAGGAAACCTCAAAAAAGCTGCAGACTGCTTTCATTTAATAACACATAAAAGTTTCATGCATAGATATCATCTCATTTACACACACAGCAGCTTTTCCTTCCTTTGCCACAATGTCATCCCTTGGACTATCCCCTTATGGTTTTGTGCGCTTTTGCTTGCTTGGACATTGATCTACTAAGATCAATGTTTGTGCTATTGAGCACAAATTAAGAGCAAACAAATAGCACTCTTGTTTTTTTGATCAGGTCCCAATACCTGCATAATAGTTTTTAATGTGAAAAGCTAATTTTAACAAAAGCCCCTTTCTGCCATCTTTCTGCTTTGTGGTCCATACATTTCTTCTACTCTGTCTTCACAAGCATCTGCTCTTCCTTCCCCCACCATCACCACCTTGGGCCCATTCTCACAGCAACTCTCCAGGTATTTGCCTTGACTGGAACATTGGGAGCTGCCTGGAAAAAAGCTGCTAACATAAGATTGCTTCTTAAGATGATTATAAATCAGATCTTACATGAGAGTTTAAGAAGAAAATAATGCTGCCAAATACTGAAGGTAAAAAAAAACAACTCAGATTTTCTGAAAGCATCTTGTGGCAGCTGCAAGTTTGTATTATATTTACTTAGAACAGTAATTGCCTTTGGAAATTAGATTTTCCTGCTTGTTTAAAAGATTTACGATGAGTAACCATGAAACTCAGAGTTAACTCACTAACTGCTGACTGAAATAGCAGATGTGTCCAGCAAAGTTTAACTGCAGAGATGGAAACGTACCATTGCATAACCCAGGTCATTTCTTTGACAACACCCTTTGACATCCCTCAGAGCATGCAAGCTCAGAATAGCTCTAAAGATCTCCAACAGTGAAGTTTATGAACTCTTACCCGTTTCATCTGTGTTTTCATCCTTCTTGTTATAGTCCCCAGGTACTCCTAAACAAATCTTCCTTATTGGTATTTTCAGTTCCTATTTAGCCAAGCCCAAAGTATTTTGCCTTTTTTTTTTTTTTTCTTTCAACAACATGACAATTTTTCCAGTCTTTTCTCTAAGGAGATTTGATTTGCCAAACTGCTTTGGTAATAAGCTGCCTAGTAATGCCAGAAGGTGTCCATGAGCAGTTCATTTTTTGTTAGAGGCTGGAGAAGGTGAACTTTCAGTCCCAGAATTATTGGAATAATAAGCCAAAGGGCCTCTGGGACAGAGTGAACAGGGCCTGGAAGCCAGAAAAGCAATCAAGAGTGGCTCAATTTCAAAACATAGTGACAGGCACTTACAATGAGTTGGTATTTTCTGTTACCGTTTGCTTGGAGTGTGTTTTTCTCCTCTCACTGGCTTTACACAGCATGTTTTTCTTCTGTGCTGTGGCACCCACACAATGCTCACAGACTGCAGTGAAGACTGGGATGTTGCTCACACCTGCAAAGCCCTTGTGCAGGGAGATCTGCTCGCATGAAGAAGTGTTTAGTGCATTTCAAAGTCTTTTCAGGTATTGTGTACCACTCCTCCAGTAGTAATCCAAAACACATCAGCATCTTCTCCAGATGTGGCCAGACCAAAAAAACATGGCTCTGACTTTTTACACAGAGAGCAGTACTTACACTGCAATGCAATGTTGGGGGCACCCTGACATTTTCTCTTGTGTATCGATATGCCGCACAAAGACAAATGACAGCAGGCCCCTGTGGCGATGCTACCCACAGCCCTATAACCAGCTTGGAGCTGGGGACCAAGTACTGAGACACACGTGGAGATGCAAGGCAGCCCAAATCCTAGGAGCAGGATGCAGCTTACCTTATTATAGATGTCTACCGCATGACATAACCCCCTGGAAGCTGGATGTTGGAGCATCCAGTAAAATCAGTAGGGTCCTAGTCAATACATCTCACATAGTTTAGGGTACAATTCATCTTAACAAGTGTAGGGTGAGGTAAATCATACCCCCACCACCACTCACACTAACGAGTGCACCTGCACTACTAATTCACACACAGATGTCTTCCAGAACAGCAGGGCAACACGGAACGCTTTGCATTCAAAAATAACATGCCTCAAAATTTGATAAATATCAGCCCCCAAAAGGTTAACCCTGAAGGTAGAAGAAAATAAGACATGTCTCATTGAGACCATCTGCTGTAACAATCAAAGCAGTTAAGAGTCAGTTTGCTTGCAGGAGTCCATAGAGAATATCACAAACTAATTGGAGTCAAAATAAATTAGTTTATTTTGTTCTGCATGGCCAAAATTCATTCCACTTAGCTTTACGTACCTAAGTAAAGAGAACAGACGGTTCTAGGCTCTTTTCCATAAACAAAACAGACAGAGGTTGCTCCAAAGGGGCGCTCACCATCATCTAAGGTCTGACTTGTTATTCAAATGCGCACATCTCTTGCCACCAACTATAAAGAAAGGCAGGCTACCACAACCACCCTCATGGCTTTTGAGCTTCAAAGAGACTTCAGTGAGCCTCAGTAAAGAAAGCATGAACAATTTGAGGCTGTACATGTAGGGCTTCCCTCATCACCATCCTCCACCTTACACCCCCCCAAAAAAAAAACAAACCCTACTTCTAGGGGCATGACAGCGATGGCAAACAACAGAACAGATGACACTAAGAGCAGGAATGACTCTGTCCTGTTACTGAAGGCCACTTTTATTTCTTCTTCAGGGAGATCAAGAATTGCATCTTAGGGTTGTTACCATGAGAACCAAAACTTTTTTTCTTTTTTGTATGACCTAACTGATACCAACTCTAAATTGTATGGTATGTGGGCAGATTGTGTTGTGTATTTCCGGGAGTCCAGTGCAGTGTTTTTTCTCATTCATTAGTAGTAATCAAGCCATTTGAAAAGAAATTAGAGATGCAGAGCTAAACATTCATTTGGAGAGAGTAGAGATAATCAAAAGAATGAAGTCTTCTCTCAGATTTTGCATACGGTTTCTCAACACTAAGGGACATATAATTGATGCATAATATATAACTAATATCCAATAGTAAATTAGGTTCAGAAAGTTAATCACCAATAGAAATAAACTTTTTTTCAAAAAACAGTTTATATTAACCTTACTCATGAAAGAAAAAACAAACAAACAAACAAAAAACCCTCAACACACACAAAAAGCTGACAGGTGTCCATTTGTTAAAAATACAGAATTCCATATTATTAAACAGTGCATGGGGCATGCCATCATAAAAGCTAACCACATATTTTGACAGATGACTGTGTTACAAAGGGCTGATAATACTGACACGTAGGGAACACCGGTATGGAGAGAGGAATCAAATGGCATGAGTGCACTCCCCTTTTGTGACACCAAATTCGCAAGCCTTATTCTATAGTGACAATAGTGAAACAGTAACAGGCAAAGAAATGGAGAAATCCTTAAACAGAAATGCCATGAGATGAACAGAAACTGAGACACTGTCAAACAAAATAAGTAATGTTTCCAAACATCGGTAAATGAGTTCTCTGCAGAAGAAATTCAGTGCCCTAATTCTAGACCATGCAACCAGAAACTCCTTTCATGTCCCAGATCTGCTTCCATCTGCTGCTGTAGGACCTCTCAGCGAACAGGTTCTAGAAAGACAATCTGACTAACCAGCTCCTGCTACTTCCAAACTAGCAGCCGAAGTGTGTTCATAACACATTCAAAACAAACAAGCCTACACATTACCCAGAAAATTTTCCCATGTTAACAATTCCAGATTCCAAACCAAATATGCAGCTACTAAACCAAAATCACGGTTATCAAAAAGTAACACTTTAAACAACTCATGCTCTTGTATGAAACCTAAATTATTTTCTCAGCATATGAAAGTCATCAAGATTGCAGTCACGCAAGCAGAAAACAGTACGATGCATACCCAGCACATTTTAGTTATCTGTAGCTATTTGCTAAAGGTGTAGAAATGATTAAATATATATATCTATATATAGATAGATAGATAGATAGATTTAACCCAGGATTGTACTACACAGGGAAACCTGACTTGAGCTGGCATTGTAGCTCCCAAGTTAACAGAATAGTAGCTTATTTGAGCCACACAAGAGATTTTACTTTTGTCGGAACTATCCAGCACTTCCACGTGCTACATAAGAAACATCCTGCAGACTGAATAAAAAAAAAAGTATTTACATGCTTTCATTAAATTACAGAGACCCAATTTCATAGATAATATATTAACCTACCCCAGAGTAAAACACTGTCTTAGCAAATAGATTGTTCTCCTTCAGCTTTAATACCACCTCTGGAGTGCTTCAGAATAAGCCACTTTATCATTGTGGAAAAAAATGGTTTCTGACATTGTGCACTGCTGTTATTTTACCTTTGCCTAATACATATTTCACTAGCACTTGAAAGGCTTCTCTTAAATTTAAGCAATGCAACAGGAAGTAATAACATCTACCTGCAAAGAATCAAACTGTAAATTATGTAACAACAAGTGCAATTTGAAAAATAGAAAAAACATATGAGAAGGTTGTTACACACCAGCTGCTCTAGGCTTAGTGTGATAAAGCTTGGAAACATGTACAATTATTTTAGCTACATTCAGTAAACTTGAACAATACTTAATAATGTTGCATCACAACCCTTCACAAGAAGTTATGGTTTTCACGTTACATCATTATAAGTCTTTCATCAACTATTTTATACTAACAAGCATAAATTCTTCCACTGAATGGAATACTTCTGAGTTCTCAAATGCTATAGTTCAAAACACCTACTTTACTGAAAATATTTCAGATATGGATCCAAGCAGATGGCAATACAGCTTTGTCTTCAGAAGGGACAAGGATCCTTTCACGAGCCAACAGCCAGCGAGGAGCAGGCTCCTGTAAGCAGCTCCCGCTCCTTACCTTTCTGTAGACGATCATGTTCGGGGAGCTCTCCTCAGGATCCGCAGCTTCCGCGCTGCCAGGGTCAGCAGGTGCTTGGGCCATGTTTGCCTCTCGTTGCTGGGGCTGTGGGGATGGGAACAGAAGTCAGAGCCACCCCAGGCTGCAGGGAGCACGTGAAGGACACGCAACGAAGGGACAAGGACAATATGGGGGAACCACACTCCGGACTTCAGCTACAGTGACACCCCACCAAAACGCCGGGACAAGCCACAGCCCTGAGGGCCGAGCAGAAAGCCCACAGAGGGAGGTTGGTGAGGCAGTGGCAGCACCATCCCTCAGCTCTCTGCTCTCCAGGACGAGTGCAGAGCAAGCAGCTTTGCTCCCTTCTCCTCATCACACAGCCAGCAAGCTCCAGGCCAACCACCAGGCTCAACTGTCCTCTAAAAGCACACGGAAAGCACTGCCTCATCTCCTCCAGGTCATGCCAGGCTCCAGCCAAAGACATTTGTTATAAAAAAAATCATATGGTCACAGTGCAGGGATGATGCTTTACATCCTACATCCAATGCTACATTTTAAAACTTTCTCCCACCAGCGCATTTGACAAGTTGCATGTTAGAGGAGGCAAGGAGAAGAGATGGAGTCACGTCACAGCCCTCACCGGCCTAAGAGGGTAACACCACCGCTTGTAGACACCAGCTCCACAGCTGTTCCATGAGCAGAGGTGCTTTAACATTGGAAGTACCAATATTTTATTAAAATTTGAGACAGAAATGTCGAAATATGCTTGAAATATATACATGGATACTTGACCTACAGACTCCTTGCTTAAAAAAAATAAATCACCATCAAGCCACCTCCTTCATTTATAGGGAGAAGAGACTTATCACATTTCCAAAGGCGACAAAATGCCTCGGCATATAATACACACATATAACAGATGTTCAGACCAGTTTAGACACTATTTTAAATTTAAAGGATGTTAATTTTAACAATTAACTTTAACTCCTATTAAAGTTCTTCTAAATTATACTCTACTGCCATTCTGTTTTTTGCTAGAAGCCCAGACATTGCACTGTTGTCCCAGGTCACGAGCCAAAAAGGAAATGGAATACATTCTTTAAGCATAATGATTAGATACAAAAAAAATCAAATAGCACAAACGGTGAAGGGTAAAACATTTTAAATTACAGCACTTTGAATGATTTACACTGATGTGCATTTTCACAGCCTTTCTCAGTCTTGATTTGAAGGCGCTAAACAATTAGGCTCTGTATCCGCAGTCAGTTTAATGAGGTAGAGATTTTCTGTAACTTCCTGAAGGCAATGACAAGCCAAGGCAGAGCTGAGAGCATTCATCAGGTCACCCAAGTTTCAGCTTCACCTGCATTATGGAAAGACCATGTTTACCCCTCACATTACATCTGAGATCATCCATATTTTAAAAGAAAACAACTGGAATTAACTTTTAATTGAGCGGTGCCCTTTAAAGAAGAAATTTCCAATTTCTAGTCAAAAAGCCCCCTGCAGCATTATTTAGCTGTGTTCACTCGTTGCATTATTCACTTTGAACGTTCTCATTTACAAATTGTGGTGTTGTTCTACTGCTAGCTCACTTGATATTTTCTGACACTTCAGGACTTCCCACCACAGTGCATCTTGAAGCTTCTCAGCTACTCCGGTGCAACAAGACAAGCAACAGGAGGGGTAGAGGTACATTTTAAGGTAAACTCATACTTTTCATTTTGGTTCACAGCGTTAATAATTTCCTTCAAGACAATTAGTATCTTCCCCTCTTACTACCAACATGTCTTACATAATTTTATTTATATATATTTTATAAAATGATGGTTAATTCAGTTTCCTATAGCCCAAGCATAAATTGTGTGAATGCATCTGAAAAATGACAGGGTGTCCTTCCTCGGTTGTCACACTTATTTTAGTAGCAAGTATGGCATTCCTGCTAATCTCAACTCACTTTGCACAAAAACATAGATAGGTGGACTTTGTGTAAGCTTTGCATGCAGGAAAACACTAAATTTTATTTCTCAATTTTAATGAATAATCCAAACAAATCAGAAGAACATTCAGTTATGCACATTCCTTTATGATTACTACCTTACTATGAAAATCACTGTAAGCTAAGAACTCTAGCTTTTTTTAGAACTCCAACCTGATATGTATATAAGCTACAGAGGCCCAGTAGATACTATTGATGGTAATTAAGGGGGGGAGAGGAGCAGCTGGACCATGAAGTCCATATTTAATAGCTCTCCCTGTGTTGGCAAACTACACTGCCAAATAATCAAATGACAACTCTGGATATTATTTGCAACCATTTTCAACTTTTACTGATTGCAGTGAGTGTGTTCTTCAAACAGTTGTTTTCCCTGGCTTTTCTGCAACAAGAAGAAGAAAAAAAAAAAAAAAGCCTGATATTCAAATACAGAGTACTCAAGTGGCAGCAGAAAACAGTTATGTATTTGGCAGCCAGCATCAATAAAGAGTAGATGTTAATTGATTACACCGAGTACTGGAGAGGCAACAACAGGAAAGGAAGCAAAGCCTTGGCAGAAATTAAACCTGGCAGTCATTGTACTGCTTTGGTAGTTGGACTGTTTATTTTGCCTGTCTATATGTTTTCACATCCCCATCTACACATTTGAAAAGAGCAGAGCTAAAGACAGAATGACCATGGGAACTGGTCGTTCTTTATAGCTTTGAGCTATTCACCTCTAGGTTGCCTGTCCACATCCAGCCAACCCAGGTGATGGCTCTGCCAGGAACATCTCAAGCCACCGGTGGCCTCTGAGCAGCCTGTCAGTGGTTTCATTATACCCCAAGAGGACACATGTCCATAATCCGAACAACATCAAGTCTTGCAAAGCTCTAGACAGTTCACTCAGGAATCCCTGTGAGCTCAAGAAGCCAAGAAGAACAAAACATTCACTGAGTCGTAATGACGATCCCAGTGAGAGCAGGAATTTCCCTCTTCCTCTTCCTTCCAGGCAGAATTTTAAAACGTTATTTGGCTTGCTGCACTGCAAAAAAGCTGCACTGATAAGTGCTACCACTCAATAATGTTCTATTAAAAAACGAAAACCACAACAACAAAAAAACCCTTACCCCAACAGGAAAGAATCACATCACCAATTTTTCAAGAGATCCTACTGACTTTTTTTTAAAACAGCATTTTTCCTCCGTGCCAGCCTTCTGTACTCAAGAAGCAAGCAGAAACAGGTTTAAAAAAAAAAAAAAAAAAAAAAAAAAAAGCCTCTGCCCTCTGAGCCTTTCCAAGTAAATGTTTGTGGTGCATTGACCAGAAGAGAATCCAACTCCTTCTTCTATGGCTGTTTCTGTTATGCAGGGCAGAGAAAGGTGAAAACTGACATTTCATTTATGTTTTTAAAAAAAAATAAAATTACACATGCAGTCTTCAGAACAGATCCTCACCAATTGTTACCTCAGAGCACAGTCAGCATCTCACTCCTACAGGCCGTTACCAATGCATTACCAATGGCTAACACATACCAGCACACATCCACACACCAGCAACCAAAACCCATATGTGTGCTTTCAAAATAAATAAGTAAATAAATAAAACTGTCCCTGAAGGTTAAAAGAATGCTATTATCCCATGGCTACTTTTCTGACAACAGCCATCCTTGCAGTAATTTAGACTCCACATCAGCAAGTGATAACACTTGAAAACCATTTGTGCTAACTGTTCTCTGAGTCAAACATACACAGGGAGCAAACCAGTAGTCTGTAACTTTTTGTTTGTGGGTAAGATAGCCTACGAAGCCTTAAACTAAAACCTCCAGAAAAAATACCAAGACAGATGCTAAAAGGAGAGGATGCATTTGGCTCTTTTTTTTTTTCCTTTCAAATTTTCTTATTATTTTATTCTTTATAATAGCTCTTCTTTTTCTGGAGAAACATAATCATGCTGGACTAGATAAGCAGCCACAGACAAAACGTACTGAACTGTGGTGAGCTTTATCTCCCTCTTATCTGATCAGGCTCCTCAAACTCCCCCCAAAGCC
The DNA here is from genome assembly GCF_009819795.1 of Aythya fuligula. NCBI lineage: Eukaryota > Metazoa > Chordata > Aves > Anseriformes > Anatidae > Aythya > Aythya fuligula. The sequence continues at coordinate 35,606,156 of NC_045563.1, forward strand.
AGAGGCTGCAAAGAGAATAGCTCCTATATATCACAAAGGAATCGGTGAACTCATTTAAACTAGAATAACCAATAAAATATTGCTCTGAAAAGCAAGAAAACCTTTTGGTTTTCTTTACATTTTCTGATACAGGAGTTTAATAACAAAATTTCAAAGTCAACAACCTCTACATTTTCAGGCAGAAATACCATCAGTATGTATGTTATCTCAGCATATATGTAAATTTGGTGATAAAAACTAAGCAATAAATTAACAGCTTTCCATTCATGCTCTAAAATACCTTGACTACTGCAAATGACTGCTGTAAGAAAACTCTTATAGGCACAAAAACCCATCTGCTTCACAGAAATTACCCCATCTACGAGTCCTTATTGACTCTGGGTTTTATAGATAATGGAGACAGAAAGAGAAGAAATGCCAAGTTAGAAGAAATTCTGCAAGGCAAACTATTTCTTGAAAATATCACCTGGGTTTAACAAACCTATACAGGATCATATTTAGACTTTGATCCTCATTTAATAAATAATTTGTCAACTTAATAGACAAAATTGGCAGTTGCAAACATTTCTTGCACATCTGAGATAAACTGAGATGGTTTGCTTGAGTAATCTGCACAAATTTAATCCTAGAAAACAGAATCTAGTACATGAATCCCTATGTAAATATCTATCAGAACTGCTCAGCTGAAATGCAATTTGGGATAACAGTAAGTGGAAATGACCTTTGTGCTAGTTAATTAATGTATTTCAAGAGTAGCTTATCATTGACTTGTATTACTAACATCAAATCATAAGAGATTTGAAGCTTTAGCACACCACCGTAGAATAAAAATTGATTTCACGTCATTAATATCCTGCTAATTTCATTCTAGCTACTGGACACATCTAGACTACATGGCTTTTCACGTGCCTGAGGAATCATATAGCCACATACCTGCTGAACCCAGTAGGAAAAATCCCTGCCTGGTTTGATTCAATATTCAGATCAAATAGATCTTGTTATTAAAGTGACAGCAGTGAAGAGGCAGGGAAAAATAACCAGCTAACCCGCATTCAATTAGTGCCCATTAAGATCAAGTTGGTATTTCCCATCCATTACAAAAGTCTCTCTATCATTGCACTGGGAAGAAGAAAACCTGTAGGTTCCCTTTCTTCTCCTGGTTAACTGTTACTTCATTAAAGTAGGGATTCAACAAGTCGTGCATACTAGAGGACAACACAGAGGAGCCACGTGCTAGCGAAAGGGGGACTGGGGATTCCTGCGTAGGGAGCGACCCCACAGTCAGCAGTGCCCGAGTAAAGGGTCTGGTGTCACTCCAGGTACCACAGCGCTGCTCCCTGAGTGGAGGAGCAGCCAAGGGGGTCTGCCTCTGGTCAGTGAAGTCCAGTTCCCAAAGCACATAAAAGTCCTTCCAATGACTGCTTTGGAAATGAGACAGTAACTCAAGTAAGTTCCTCTGAAAATACTTTCCCAGTGGAAGATCATCCCCAGACTTTCTGCCCCTCCCCACAAGTGCTGAGCTCTGCAGTACTATCAACAATATTCACTCTGTTGCTGTTTTTAAGTAACAAAGTATAAACACTTCCAGCAACCTCCCTTAAAGTTCAATATTATTACTTTTTGGCCAAACAACTTCCTCTTTGTTTATGAGAAAGCAATTTTATTTAGACAGGGAAATTTCGTAGGTTCCCAAGGACCCCATTCCTTTGCCCTCTGTACCAGCTCACAGCTGGCACACACACACACACACCAGCATGTCTGCTTCCAGTGAAAAACGTGCCTCAAAACATCCTGTGGGGATACCTACATCTCCATACAGCACCAGGGCAGAGAGCAAGCTCTGTGCTCCTGATCACTTGCACTGCTTGGCTGCTAGCTTGCTCCCAGGCTCCCTTCTGGAGAGCTCCAAACCAGTACTCGTGCTGGCATTGTTCTTGGAGCACAGGTCTCTCCTGTCACTGCTTGCACACAACAGTCAGTGGGGGTGATCCTACACGAGGTTAGGCTCTCAACTTCCTACTCATTCCTCCACCAGTTTCCCAAGAAATTGTGCAACTTCACAGACCCCCACACCACATCCTGTCCTGTGATGCATAACCTTATCCCTGTGGGCTGCAAAACAATCTCACATTTTTTAAAACATTCATTGTAAAAACAACAAAAGCACAAAACCCCCACCATTATATCTTCAAGACACAGAGGAGATACCATCTGGTGGCCAGAAGAGGCTCCTGAGCCAAGGACACGTACTGCGGGCACAGCCATCCATCTCATTTGGGCAGAGCTAGCCGTCGGACATGAGGCAATCCAAGCCGCTTGGCTTCCTGCATATAGACGGGCTACCTTTTTAAACTCAGCCCACTGCATAATTTAATGCGAGCAGCTGTTTTCTCTACATACTTGTCACCACACACTTACTTTTCCTGGTTATGTATGCCCTTTAATAAAATGACTACACGCTCAAGGTGCCACGTTAGCCACAGGTGGCCTGTCTCAGTTACCTGGCAGAAGATCACACGGCTTCTTGACAGACAGCAGGAGGTGATTACTTTCCTCACTTTTCCCCAGGCAGCCATGCCCCATTTGGATACTCTGTCTACATATTTCTATACCTGCAGGTATTTGTAGATATTAGAAAAAATGAAAAACATTGTCTATAACTGGATATTACAGCCAGTAAACCCAGGGGCAGAAGCCAAGACAAAGGAACTTGCTCAGCATCTGACACTGACTAGGTCCCAAATTCCCTGATGAATCCATTTAAAAAAAAAAAAAAAAAAAAGAGAGAGAGAGAGAAATAAACACTACCTGTTTTCTGGTCTGTCCACCCAAGATGTGCTAGAAGCATTGCTGACTTAAAAGGAAGATGTTTCCCACTTTCAGAGCTTTCTTTTATTTGACAGACGGATAAACAAGAGAGCAAGACAACTGAAAGAAAAGGTGCAATGTGGATGGATGGGTGGTGGTGAATATTGACACAGGAATCGCTTGTTAACAAGGCAGGCATCTCCCTTTATGAAATCAATTGTTAAAATTGGCACTCGTGTACCAAATTTATTTTTGATTTAATGGACCAGAATGATGCTATACCAAGGAAGAAATTGGCTCCAATACACCCATCCTCCTTCCAAAGAATTCAGAACAAAATGGAGTGCCCACCTATCATCATTCCACCTTCCAATAATAATAATAATAAAAAAAAATACTGCTGTGAGCACAAGGGCTCTTGGAAAAGCTCTGAGCCAACATGCTGTTACCAAGGATAGTCGCAGAGAATGTAACAGCAAATATATGCTGAATATTCAACTGAAATAAGCGTCAGCAGTATGCGAGTTTAGAAATGCAAAGAGAAGCATAGCCCAACTTTGATCTTCATCTGAATTGGTGATCCCAAGCAACTGCAGTATTTATACAGTGCTATCAGCCTGCAAGGAGCAGCTGCAAAGGAAAGAGCTGAAGCTGTATTTTGTTGTTTTGCAACAATGCCAGCTTTCTGGCCAAAATCATTCACTGTGGAAAACGAGATGACTGACTACACTGATAATATAATGCTTGAGGGTAGACTTCTAATCCCTCTTCCCATATAAATCCCTTTTTTAAAAAACATCTTCTTCGGATCAGTCAAGGTGTGCTAAGAGCATTCTGCCCACGAAGTTCATCCATCAAACAAACCGTCTCTTGAAGCGCCTTGTATCTCATGCCCCATAGAAAAAATTAATTGCAAACACAGTAAACTACTTCTGGGGGACAGACTGCATTTTCTAGTTTCCACTATATCCAGTAAGTTGAAAAGAGCTAAAGAAAATTGATTAAAAAGAAAAACTAAATGAGAAGAAGTGCAAGCTAATGGATGCTCAAATATGGGCTGACAAGAAAATCAAAATATTAAAATAAGAAAATAAATACCCCAGTACCTGTTAGATTCCCACTTCAGAATCACTCCACATAAGCTCCCTGTGCCAAATGGAGTTTGGTAAAATAAAACTCTCTTCAAGTAGTCTAATGCAAGTTGATATAACAACCAATTCACTCCTGCATTGATCGGTGACTGTGCAATCTCATTTAAAACATCCCAAAGTGCTGAGAGTTCTTGCTGGATGTTCATTCTCAAGAGGGTGGAAAATTGCAAGTGCCCTGCATAAAATTAAATGGGAAATTTGCTACCCAAAGGCACAGGTGCTTTTGAAGATGTGGCACCATGCAACAGCCCTGGTTGCATTCCATGTACTTCAAGGACATTATGCAATATACTATGATTTCACTGCCCAGCTGTTTATCTCAGCAACGTATAGCCTTTACAGATGCAAATGAAGTCCAAATCATGTCAGTAATTACAATGTAAAAAGCATCTGAGGCACTCCTGACTTAGCTAGCTCGAGTTCACGCACCCACACAGTACAGCAGAGCCTGAAAATCCCCCTGCAGTGGTTCCTCTATCCTGAACTCCACAATGCCCTCACTCAACTACCGCAAATAGCCATATATGCCACGTGCATTATGAATGCTGCTATGCTTTACTACACTGCTGTTACACTATAATGCTCATAGGAAGGCAGCTCCTTTAATTGACCTAATAAGCGTCCATGCCAGACTGCAGTTTCACTAGTGAAGGCATGAGCTAGAACTAGTTGCACATCTGTGACAGAGGCAAATATTATTTTCATTTACAAAATGGTAAACTAAATCACAATGAAATTAAGTGACTTCCCCATATTCACATAACGGATGACAGAGCAATAAATTGAACATATAAACCCTGGCTTTCAAGCCATTAGTTTTCATTTGCTCAGCGCACACATCCCCATAGCACAGTAGGTCTGTATTAATCAATCCGAGGAGCTTTTAACTACCCTGTGAATCTTTCACCACTGCTGCCAGGTTCTATAAGTACAGTGAAAAAGATGACATAGCATTCCTCTTCACCGGGATGACATTTGTGACTCTCGTGAATTGAAGATTCCTGGCAAAAATAAAATAAAATTTTAAAAAATGCACTAATTCCTCCTCACTGCCAAGCTACTTCATGGCCCCCACCACCTCCAGGCAGGCTGGGCGCAGTACCTGTGCCACCTTCTGCTGCTCTTGGGTCAAGGAACAGAGAGCTGCTTCCAGCATGACAATGCAGAGCTCCTGGGACACCAAAATGCCAGAACTCTATTGCTTGCTGAAATTTTAATCTACATCTCCCTCCACAATCTTTGCTATCATCTACAGGGAAGTTAAAAAAAAAAAAAAAAAAAAAAAAAAAAAAACAGCCAGAGATGTGATGTGACACAAGTGGGTAGCAGCAGTCTCTCTTGACTCTACAATCTTTCTAGAGCTTGACAACCACTGAGGAAAATACAAATTAGCTCCTCTTTCTTGCTCCTCTCTTCATAAAGCACAACAGCAGAAATCAGTTCATTCCCCAGCCACCACACTATGCTATCACTCCAGCTAAAAACAGTAAGTAAAATTATGCAGAAGTCTTTTCATGGTAAAATGTATATGGACTAAGAAAACATTGCAGATTCACTAATATTAACAGCATCCTTAAAAAAATAACAACTTTAAAAGTCACTCTATCATTAAAGGATAAGGGTAATCCATCCCCATTAGCCTCCATAATACATCTATTTTTATCTTTTCAAGTGTATAAAGATATGCCAAATTTTTCAAATTACTTCAGACTGCGTGCCTTCTAGCCACATCAAAACTCCTATAAAACACCACCTCAAGGGCACAACTCGAGCAGCGTTCTGACATTACAAAGGGTCACTACACAGGAAGTTAAGAGATTGAGTAAAGGCAGAAATTTGCAGAAAAAAAGTTTTTAGAGGTGTAGGAGCTTAGCAATTCAGTTCAGAATATGAAGAAAGATGTTCAACTACGTGTCAGTGCTCAAAGATGCAAGGAGGGAATTTTCTAGCCTGAGGAATCAGGTGTGTAACTCAACAGGAACCAAGCGACTGACTTGTCCAGATGCTTCTGCAAACCACCCAAGGTATCCATCATCACCAAGGGGCACCTAAGTGCTTCTGAAATGTGCTCGGCCAGCACAGCTCTTCTCCTGGTCAGCTTTTCTCTAACATGCAGACAGCAGCAAGTGTTCAGGGCTCAAAGTACTACTACATCTTCAGAAGTAACACAAGGCCCCGATGCCCAGCTTACATCTCATTTGATACTTTAGATGGCAGAGCACTGTTTCATGCCACGTTGGTGGCAGCAGTTCAAAGACTGACACAAAGAAACACCTCCCCAAATTACCAACATCATAATCCTATTGTACCTGAGTTTTCCTTGTAATTATAATAACATAGTATGAATTCTTACACTAATGCAATCGTGAACAAGCTGAGAAAAGTCCCACGAGGAACCAGGGGCATGTCAGCTCTGAAAACTAGATGAAATACTTGTCCTCTGAAACACCCTGGAGCTGCTCAGTGCTGTGGACCTGTTTGCTCATACAATCTGCCCTCTACAGAGCCTAGATGTGTTTGCAGAAATGCTTCTTAAGTGCCAGGCACCCAGCACACAGAACGCACTAGCTGCTCAGAAGGGCAGAAGTGCCCACCCTCCTGCTGCTGCTTTACAGCTGCGTGGTTGGATTTAGAAATCAAAGGTACTTCAAGCCAGAGCCTCTGGGTTAGCTATCCCTTCATTCTTGAAAAGCTGGAGGCTCACATTATGAAAGAGAACAAAAAAATAATCACCCAGCAACACCCTTGTATTCCATCAGGAAGCACAAGCCACGGCACATTCAGAAGTTTCTCCACAGACTAACACACAGCATTAAGACGACACACTGCAGCTATTTTGCCCTCCTGCTATTCCACATACAGCAGCTTCTTTTCTTCCCCCGCCATCTGCTAGTTTGCTGCAGTCTGCTGGGACAGTGCTGCCCTCTCCTTCTCTCCCCTCCTTGGCTGCTCGAGGGGACAGTGACAGATCCCAGCATTTCCAGCCCCTGTGCTCAGCTCTCCTCCCATGAGCATTAAGGCAGAGTTACTCTCAGGAATGAACAGGGCTCTGCTCACCTACAGCATACCTGTGGCCTCCACCAGTTACGTGCCAGGCACCGGAGCACCTCATCAGGGGTTAGGAGGTAATCACTGCTTACCGAGGACATGCTTTTTCCTCTTACCCTCAGGTGTCATTTTGGTTAAAACAGATGTCTGCACTACCTGCATCACAGGAAGCTTCGGAGAGAAACAAAGGCAGGCAGCATCAACAGTGCCTACACACAGCTTCATATTGGGCCAGGTAGTAAAGGGAAACTAGAAAACTTCATCAGCTAGGTTGAACAGCAATCTTTAAACATCTATTGCTTATAAACCTCAGCGTGACATGTAGCAAGTAACTATTTCTGATTACCACTACACTTTAAGAGGAAAAAAAAAAAAGCGCTATTTAAAAAGTTCACCACAGTTGTAGCCAGTTAGGAAGGAAATTGGAATGCTTGCCTGACTGCTTTATTAGTCGGGTTGCTAGAAAAAAGAACAGCGCATCCAAAAATAATGACGATGTTGTCTGGGTCTAAACAGTTTCTTCAGCATCTCACATACACATTCAAGCAGTAAGTACTATTATTCTGTGCTTATAACCCCATGCCTCCAAGTCCACAACTACAATTCAACATCTGACCTCTCCTTTAAGCAGATTTACAAGGCAGTATAGTGGAAGCGTTCACAATCAGCTGGCGAGGAAGCGTTATGAATCATAACTCCACAGCAAACAATTGCTAGCTCTTCTGAGCTGCAAGATTAGGACAAACCTAGCATTCAAAGAAAAAAAAAAAAAGGAAAAAGAAATGGATGAAGGAAAATATGCACAGCCTTCTGCATCTATGTAAAACCAAATCAACCTCAGAGATCATTTAAGATGGTATCAAACGCCTTCCATCCCCAAAGCTCTGAACTACAGTTAACCTCTTCTGCTATTTCTTCAGCGAGCAACTACAAATAACACCGTGCCTTCACCAGGCGCTTTTCACACTCGCAGCTCTCCCAGCACTTCCCACAGAAGCGCACCAACACAGCCCGAGCGCGGCGTTCCCCGGGGTGGGGAGCCACTGATGCACGGGGCGGGATGCCAGCGTGAAGGTGAGTTTTGGCAGCGTGGTGTCGTTTACCGAAGGCGGATTTTTCCTCCTCTCCCATCCCTACGCGGTGGCACTTCCTAAAACAGAAACCAGCCGAGAGCCACCGTAACCCTTCGGTGTCACGGGGGCAGGACGGTGGCAGCCCCTCGCAGTGACTTACCAGGCCGTCCTGGCCCCGGCGAGGGCTGCGTCCAGCGGGGGCGAGCAGAGGGGTCCGTCGGGCGCCTCTCGGGTCGATGCAGGTGCCGTGATCTGGAGGAAAATCCGCTTTTCCCTCGGAGAAACACTCGCGGCTCGCCGCCAGTCCTGTGCCCGGTGAATGCCCGCGGAGACGCTCCGGGTGCGGGGGGCTCCGGGCTCTGCCTGCCGGGGGAGGGAGCCGTCACCGCCGCGCTTCCAAGTTCCCCCCGCGGGGCACCGGCCCCTTCCCCGGCCTTCCCGGGGCTCCCCCCCTTTATCCCAGCGGGGCCCCAGCCCGCAAAGGGCCCCGCCAGCAGCGCCCGAGCCCCCCGGGGGGCAGCGGGGACCCGCCCGCCCCCTGCCCGCGGCCGCCCCCATTACCCTGGCAACCGAGGCACCCGCGGGGCTCTCCCACCTCGCCTCGCCGCTCTGCTCAGCGCCCCTCAGGCCGCGGCGAGGAGGAGGAGGAGGAGGAGGAGGAGAGGCAGGAGGCAGGCAGCGGCCGCACCGCGCCTCCCGCCGGCAGCCCGAGCCCGGCGGGGCGGGACGGGGGCGGACCCGGCCCCAGCCCCGCTGCCGGTACCTGGGGGCGGCCGAGGGGCTCCGGACCCTCCCCGAGGAACTCGGCGCCCTCGGGCCGCCTGCAGGTGCCCAAACCCGCGGTGAGATTCAGTCCCTGCCTCCTGCGAGGTCCCTGCCTTCAGCGAGGTCTTCGCTCCGGGTTGCGAGCCTCCCTCTTCCTTTTCGCTGATTTTTGTTCTCCTGCTGTTTTCAGCGGCCGTGCAGAGTGTGAGTCTGCCTTCTGCCTGTCCCGCGCTTTTACTTATTTCTGTGTTTATTACTGCACCGCCAAACCGTTATCAGTCACACCGCCTTCAACAAAATCACTCGGAGATGCACAGCTCTTATAAGCAGATCCGTCACATGGGCACAAGCCTTTGCTGTTGGCTAGAATGAGTTTCCACACATTAATTAGCTGTGCAAAGTAGCTTGCACGCTTCTTAGGGATGTGCTCCACCAGCTTCTCCAGCAGATAGGATAAGATTTTTATTCCTATCCTTTTCCTCCAGAAATAACTCACCCTGAAAGGACCCCAATGTCTGTGAGAAGCCCCCGGACAGATGCTGGGAAGCATCTCTACCCAGAGCATTTACCAACATCTCTACCCTATCTTAAAAGCCCCTGCGTAGTGTCCATGTTTCTCCCCTTTTCTAAGATCCTGAGGAGTTACTTCATTTGGATGTTATCAAAACCAGGCTTATATGCGATGGGCCTGCTGGTTGGCACCAAAAGCAGGGATGTCCCAGTATCTTGTGGCTGCGGCGTGCCTTGCACACTGGCTCCCTGGCAATGACTGGTACCTGGAACAGTTGTAATTTTTCAAGTGATAAATTCTGAAGAAAAAAAAATCCAAACCATGCCTTTTATAAAGTTATCCATCTTATGTTGATGACTGCAGCAGTAGAAAAGTTCCCACACACCTGGTTATGCTCTCCTAAAAATTTCTCATCCAGACTGCAGTAAAGGGGTCATTTTACCCCAGCTTTGGAAGGTGCAAGTTTCCAGCACTGTGTGCGGTGGCTGTGACACCAGGGCGATACCCACTGGTGCTCACAAGACCAGTGCCAGCTGTCCTGCTCGCTGTCATATCTGCGGTGCTCCGAGGCTGGGTCAGTGCTTTCCCTTCACAGGGCTGTTGATCCAATAACTACACATTACCCTGTGGCACTTCCTTCAAAAAGATTCAATAAGCATTAATTACAAGAAAAAATGGAGCTGCTGCCTCAGGTGTCGGTGCCGAGACTTGTCTAAGCTGGGGCTGTTCCCCATGGACGCAGTGAGGTGCTGTAAGTGCCCCTCTGTAGCCAAGTGCATGAAAAAGGCAAAGAGGTTTTCAGAGTTGCTCCAGGTAGGTTCTATTTTTCATAAAATGTTTAATTTAACAGTGACCTAGTTTTGCAACAGCTTTCAGTGCCTTGGCTTTTCTTATCTCCTGTGTCTTAGCCTACATCATTAGAACAACAGAGCAATAGGTTTTACAGACATTCCTACAGCAAACTAAATAAGACCTTAGCTCATGCATTAATTCTTCTTCTCTCCTATTTCATTTCTTAGAACTGCTATAGCATAATTTCTTTGTAGCTTTAAGGAGGTTTTAGCATATCTTTTATGTTACATACTGTAGATTTTTTTAAAGCGTCAGTTCAAAGCCCTTTGCTTATTTCATGGTACAGTTTCAGGTATCAGACCGTAGAAGCAGTCTTGATTTCCTCGGCTTTTTACAGAAGAATCCTTTGTTTTGTAAACTTTCAATTAACCTTATCAAATTGGTGGCTAGATTGACTAGCAAGTTTGAAGGTTTACAAGCAGTACAGACTCATCCTAGCATTCAGTAGGAGCAAGTTATGGGGTACTGTTAATTTTGCCCACCTTACTTCCCCTCTGTGGAGTTTCAGAAGGAGAAAACCATTCTGCATCATGTCGTTGTAACCAGTAGGCTGCAGAACAAGTGATGTTCACTCTTCTTTTGCTTTGCATTACTTCCAGTAGGTATTCTCAGCTACAGTTTCATGGTACTCCTCTGCAGTTCTTAGCTCGTCTTTATAGGGCAAGACTGCAAAAACTTCTAATGCTCTACCCTGTGCACTAAGTTCTGTACGGATTCAGCAGAAAAAGGCAGCAGTTGGCAAAATGGTTGATTTCAGCCATTCCACCCCAAACCAACTGAGGTCTGCAGAAAGCTGGCTCTTCCTTTCACCTCCATCAGAAGGACTCTTGGGAACTTTTATCAGCAGACAGTCAAGTACTTGGGCCTTGCACCTCCGAGTCCTTCCTGTGCATACCCTTCCCTAGAGGGAAAGCCGGTTAGGAAATGCTGCCCCATCTGCCAGACTTTTATGAGTGCAGAAGCTTTCTGTACAGGGAGAACTCTCCCACAGGGATCTCTGCCCACAAGAGGTTTGCTTTGATCCACGTTAACATGTTTTGCAGAAATTTAACTTGTCAGGCTGAAGAAGGCAGGTAGCATGTACTGACAGTTTCTGAGCCACGAGTTAAACAGAATGAGCCAAATGTATACCTCTATATCTACAAGGATTATGAGAGCTATAAGAACAAAACTGACATAATAGGAAACATCCAGAGCCCCGCAGGGCCAGCATGCACCACCCTTGTTGAGCTCCACTGAATTTCTGTCTTTGTGCAACAGGATTGCAGCTGTCTTCGCAACTGAAATTTTGGGTGATCTTTGACAAACTTCTCATTGACCTCTCATCATTAGGAAAAAAAAAAATAAATGGAAAAAAAAAAAATGACCAGTGGTGAATTTCAGGCATGGGAGAACTTGTTGCTTCAGTCTGGAGAAATCACCAAACCAAAAATACTGAGAAGAAATTCTTTGTATAAAGTTTAAAATATCAGAACGCCATTAGTAATGGACCCTCTGTTCATTTTTATCAATAAAAAAAATACTGTGGAAAAGAAATCTGCATTCTTTGCAAATACACCAGGGACAGTTTAGAAGACCTTATTTGCTGGATGTTTTAAACAGAGGTTTGTGTAAGGAGCTTTGTCTCATGCTGTCTGGGAACAGTTTGGGGACTGGAATCCCAAATAGGACCAAGAGCAATGCAGCTAATCAGAAGGGAAATGATACCATTTCCTGAACACTCTAGTACTTGCTCAAGCATAACAGAGGTGTCCTTTTCTCTCCTGTCTTGAAGATCTGAACAAATCAGAGCACTAGCCGAGTGAGATCAGCAGTCTCCTGCTTTCCTGTGCTAGCAGCATGTCTTTAGAGGGGATTTTTGTTTTTTCTATCTTTAACAGCAAGGACTCTGCTAAAATTTCTCCGCCACTTCTTTCTAATCACCAGGAGATCAGTTCCTTGATGGCTATCATTGTTTCTTCTTTTCTGTCCTTTAGTCAGGATCCTGCCATCAATCTCATCAGAACTTGCCAGGTTTTCCAGGGCCAGGTAGATTCTCCACTTTTGCCACATTCAATGCCAAAGTATTATGAAAGCTCTCTGCGCTAAATGGCAGGAATGGGTGAATTCGCATTGAATTCAGGCTCTATCCAGTCAGTCTGTTCCTACTGGACTGGAAAAGGTGCATAAGGAATACTCGCCTTGAGTAGATTACAAAATCCTTGGCTATTTTCTTCTGCAACACTGCAGAAGATTCCTGTGGACTTTTTCTGTTTGAAATAGGTTTTATCATGATTAATTACATAAGCTGTGATGGGAGCTGGTGTGCGGTGGGAATGAGGAGCCTGAAGTGTGGAGGAAGGCATGAAATGTGTTTATAAAAACCTTGAAACTAGCAAGATGCAGTATGTGCCTTCCATAGTCCTGATCATGCTGTTTGTATGCTATAGCCCTCTCATCACTGTTTATCTGCATCTTATTAAACTGTACATTTGTCACAGCAGAAACAATATAATCTCCTGCTTTTGAAAAGCATTTAACATATGGAAGAAATTGCAAACACCACCATAAAACATATTTCTTTTCTGTGCTTGGATGATTTATAGTACCCACTAACACAGCTCCAGCATCAAAATGCATGTCCGTGTATGTCTGTATCTATCTATACATGTTCACCTTGTGTACACGCAAGTATTTCTATATAAAAAAATCTAACCTATAATAGTTATAAAAACTTTACAGGCTGTTGATGGTTTATCTAAACCATATGGTGCCATTTCTCCCCCTTTGGCTAATTTATGTAGCTGAACACCACAGTGAATTTTTTGGTTTGGGCAGTGGAGTTTAACACTTGACATTTGCTTTTGGTGTATATTTATTTACTTACTTTGTTTCTGTTTACTTGTTTTTCTGTTAACAGCAGTAAAGTCTGAGCAGTCAAAGATTTCTACAATTTGAATCAGAATAGTACCTAAAAATCACTTTCAAGCTAAAGTGAATATTAATGGATGATTTTTCAATTATTGCTGAGAAAGTACCACACATGGGAGAAGATATGGCTGAAGTTACCTTTAGCTTTGCAAATCCCTCTTACCTACAAAGCCAGGCATCCAGATGTCTCGAGCAGTTGTACAAATCTCAGTGGTGCGAAATATGAGATGGATCCTGGGCTCAGGTCTCATCTTCTACCTCTGCAGCCAGAAGAGCTTCACCAGAAACTCTTGATGACACACTCCTTAATTCGATAAGCCTGCTAACCTATGGTAATAGAGACCGATAGAGCCCCTTTAAATTAGAAACATTCCAAACTCTTCTGCTCTGTTAAACAAGAGCGTGAGAATAACATACTTGTGGAAAGCTCAATAAATAATATATAAGACCAGTTTTACAAAAACATGGGTTTCATTTTTTTCTCTCATCCAAGAAACTGCTTCAAATCTGCATCACTGTTATCAACACCACAAATCTTTAAATACACTTCATTATCAGGATCTCAAAGGGCATTATACACACTGATGAAACAGTAAGCCCTCACTTGCAGGTGAATAACTACAGTGGGCATGGTTAAAGTTCCACTATTAGTTGAAGGTCTGTTTTCTTTTGATGTACTGCACCCTGTGTTCAGATTGTTGATACTTTTATGAAACTATGGCCTCTTGGCTGAAATGTTTCATTTTATGGATCAACACAAGGCTGGCTTCTAATTTTTCATCTTTACTTTTTTTAAAGTTTCAGCAAAAATTGTTTAACTCCCTCCAGCGAGATCTGGAGGGGAAGGAAAAAAAAAAAAAAGGCTTTTTCCCATGTTAAATATATTCTTGTAACTGAATATTCCCATGTTTTGAGGCTACCATTAAAAATGTATCAAGGAGATGGGCCTGGGTGACAAGGATGTGTCGTTCTGTGAAAATCTGCTCAAATTTTGACAAGTTACAAATTCTGAAATTTTCAACTTGCTCTTGCTTACATTCTTAGCAACTGAAGGCTAAATTCCCCAGAAGCTGACTGCAGTGATGCATATTCAGATTAGTATAGTTAATTTTAACTAAACATGTAAATTACTCAGTGGGTTGTTTTTTGTTTTTCTTTCTTTCTTTCTGCTTCTTATCAAATTGTAGCACAGAAGGGGACTGAAAATCCCTTAGCCTGTCCCACTGCCTAAGGTAGGATCAGCTGTGCCTAAGTTACTACTGACATGTCCTTGAAGGCATTCAGTGCCAGAGATACCAAAGACACTCCAGGAAATTTATTCTTGTGTTTAGGGAAATGCTATCTGTGTTCATCCTGATATTGAAGATGAATCTCTGTTGTTAAAATTGGAACCCATTATTTCTTGTCCTTCATCATGGATATAGAGAGCAGATTATCCCTGTTCTCTTTGGAACAAACTGCCACTTTTTTTTTTTTTTTTTAAAGACTTTTGTCCATTTTTCAGCATCAAGCTAGACAGCATTGGTTCTTTTTCCTTACAGTCTATGTTTTTTTCATGCCACCCGATTCTGATTAGTCCATCCTGTGGACACTTGGTCCGTCCTGCGGAATCTGCACCTGCACAGGCAGCGCAGGATGGTGTTCCTTTCTTTTGCACTAGCCCAGCATTATTGACTCCTGTTCTATTTGTGGTCTACAATGCCTGCTAAATCTTTAACCACAGGATCGCTTTGAAGATGGTTCTTTGCTGTCCTGCATTTCTGTAGCTCCTCATTACTGTCTAAAGGTAGCTCTTCCTATATTGAATGCTTCCCACATTTTCCAGATCATATCTGCAATTTATCATGATCACTGAATTTTGATCCTGGCTTCTAACATACTTGCAGTCTCTTGCTGCTTGAAATTATCTGCAAATTTAATAACAATTCTCTGTGTGTCATCATCCAGCTCATTAATGAATTTAATGAATACTGCCAGACCTAGAGCAATCCTCTGTGGAACTTATGCAACTCATTCTTACATTTTGACAATGAAATATCTGTTTGAGTAAGGTCTGTTAATGGATTTTGGTATGGGCATTTATAAGTTAACTAGCTTCTGCAAGCTAGTAGTTTAAAACTCTTTCTTTCTGTTTTCTTGTTGTCATTTGCCAGGAAATTCTTTTACTAAAATATTGATGGGACTCAGACTTCAAAAGAGACTGAGCAGCAGTGATGCAAATTCTATATTTTACTGAAATATTTAATTGTGGGAAATGTCTTGAGGTGCACTTTTATTAGCATTCCCAAGAGGTAGTCACTCATAAGATACTGCCTGTCTTACTTTTTCCTTCCTTCTTAAAAGGCTTCTCAGATTTTTGTTCAGCAGCTAATGGCAATAACACAGAGGAAAGCATAAATATTGAAACACTGAGAAAGTCCTTAACACCCCATAGGACCACCTCAGCCTGAGTAAAATTTTTACTTTTGCAGTGGCTTAGAGAACTTATGCTGGAGTATTTTCTTCCTTCGAACCCCATATTGTGCAAAGGAACAGTACCCTCCATGACAGTTAGAACATATTTAGAAAAGGCCCACAGATCAGCTCATGTGGCTGTGAGCTATAATCTACCCACACATGCTACAAAAACAGAGCTCTTTTTGATCTGCTATAATCAGGTGGTCCTCCTCATCCTTTCAGAACACAAAGGAAATTTTCTCTTTCTGAGATGCTCAACTATTCACTTGTTCAAATAATCAGGAAAAAACAGAAGTAACTATGGTGTCTTCCTTTCTAATGCACCAAGTCTTTCTTGCTTCTGCCTGTCTGATACGTGGACTTTCCAAACTGAGTAGCTTTAAATGTATTTCAGAGCAACTAACTTTGGAGAGCTAGCCTAGATGAGAACTCAAAAGTCACCTTGAAATGACAGCCACATTTCTGTTCATTATTAGATTTCATACTTTTGTTTTGCTTCACAGCTCCGAAAGCTCTCCACGAAGATGAAACTGTGACCATCTGTGTCCACATCTGCAAGGAGCTGCATGTTCACCTGCTGCAGTCCCCACGGACGTGGCCTCCAGGACAACCAGCCCAGCCCACCAGTCCTCTGGGGCTGAAGCACCATGTCAGGATCCAACTGATCTAACAGGTACCTGCTACCAAAATGCTCTCTCCTCACTCGGGTCCTGGACACACACACCCCACATGTCCATCAACTGGATCTAGCGGTCATGGGGCCACAAAAGAGGATGGTTTGGCAGGTCTGATGGAAAACAAAGCCAACAAATGAAGACTACTCTGCAGCTAGAAGAGGGGGGCGAGACTGCATGTTTCAAAGGCTACTTGATTTTAGCTCATTTTAGAAGCAATGCAATGCGTTACCTCTGCCTGCTCTCTGCATATTTATCTCCTTCCTACCTTCTAGCCTTCATACATAAGCCCCTGCCCACACGTTTCTAGAAGTCTGTTTTTAATTATTTAAAGCAGTTTTTGTTTTTAACCTACAGCTTTAAATCCTGCACTTGATGACAAAACCCAGCCTTAGCTCTTCCCTAAGAGTCATCTTTTTAAAAGCAGCTGCACTCGTTCAGTCTTTACTATACCAGTTTGTATGTTAATCTTTCAGTCAATTTCACAGTAATTTAGATTATCAGAAATTAATTCCCAACAAAGCTAAAAATACTCTGCTCGTTCTCCTTGAAGGACAGCTTTGTCTGATGGGGATGGTACGCTGAGCAAGTAGCAGGAATGCTCTCCTGCACTACGTGGCCATTTCACCTTATGAACTCTGACAGGCAAGTGGTTAGGTCCTCCCCTAAGACAACATCCCAGACTTCCTTTGTAGCCACTGTGGTGCCATTAATTCACCTATTTTAGATACAGATTTGATGGTGGAATGTATTGCTCTCTGGAGATGACACCTTCTCTTCCTCCTCTTGGGGAGAGCTGGGACAACAAGCTCAGACCAGCTGCTAAAGGGTGGATGCTGGGGAGAAGAGGCTCAACTAAGAGACTTCAGTCAGCAGGGATTTGTTTCTGCACAAACCATTAGCCTTCGGGGTTGTTTCCTAAACCTGAGGAGGAACTAAGAGAAAAAGACCAGGCTGGACCACAGCACGTTTAATTCTTGGGGCTTAATGCTTCTTTTTCACAATTAATGACCTATCCTGTTACACATTTTTAAAGGAATGTTGCAAAAATGACAAAGGCAAATGCGAAAGAAAAATGCAAAAATAACCTAATATTGCAACAGCCTTACACGTCATGTATGAGGTCTCAGAAAACCCAAGGGTCCCAAGCTTTGCTGTCACCATTAAAATGAGATCCTGAGACCAGTGGCTCAATGCATAACAGTTTTCATACACAACAATGCAAATTACTATTCCAGGAGAAAACAGGACCTGCTTCAAAGATACTTTTTACACACAACTTCAGCTGCAGGGACAGCAGGCTTAATCCAGCAGTATTATCAAGCAATTTTTCTCTATGACTGACCCTGCACATCCACAATTTCAGTGCCTGTACACTGCATTGCTGGCCACAAAAGCTAGACTGCCAAGAAAAATCCTGAAAAGGAAACTGATAAAATCAAAGACAAAATGAAAGATGAAAACAGATGTAACACCAATCAAAGACCCAATTTTATCTTCCTGTCCTCTTCGTTTGCTGCCTTAGGACACCCTATCATGGTCAAGATACAATCCTAATTTTCCCCTGATTGTGTTAAAGCTGTCCCAGCATTTTTTCCCAGTACAGGGCTACAGGGCTGGATAAGCAACTGTGTGCTACTCAAGTTTCATATTCAGGTATTCAAGCTTTAGTGTAAGAAGAAAACTTTGGCAAAAGTTGAACAGACTGCCTTTGCATGGGGTTTCAAATAGCTGGAAATTATCTGTTTTTAATATAGCAGCTAGATGCATCTCCACACTTGTAAGCATTTTGGTCTTAGGCAGATTAAGGTTCTCAGGGAAAAAAATACCATTTAGAGCTGCAGAGGCCATGGGAATGTCCTGCGGTCTTAAACTGCCCATTGTCAATGCCACAACTTTATTTACACAGAGAGCACTTCCACAGCAGCTGCTGAAAAATACCCAGAGCCAGCAAAAAAGAATGGAGAGCAAAATCTTTTCAGAAGTGTTGTGCCATCTGGTCCTTACCGTGCATGTAAATATTGTCCTTTTGTAAAAAGTCCCCAGCACATCATAGGTTTTACTCAGTCTCTTCACAATGTTCTTCTTTCAGTGCTTCTGCCTTAAATTTGAGCGGGTACTGCAGATTCAGAGAATATACATATGTTGCCTATCAGCTCCTTGCTTTTTGTCCAACTTCATTATTTAGAAGAAAATTGCAACATCTCCACTGTAAGAAATATATTTCCTTGCTTAAACCTGTTCTTTCACAGGTCTGGAACATTGCATGGAGGCTGCTGTTTGCTGCAATTAACAGTCTCAGGAAGTTAAAGACCACGACTAATGCTGTGTTCCAGCAGGATTCCAATTCCTCATTCTCCTTTTCTTTGGGAAGCAAATGCAATGACATTTGCAATCATTTTTTTCTACCTCTTATTTTTGAAAAACAGGTAGTTCTGTACTGTGCTTGATTAATTTTCCTAGCTGAAACTCAAGTCTCCAGGGCAGCATTCATTCGTTTATTCTCTACCAGCATGATAATGTCTGTTTTCCTCAGATGTTACTCTGTCCATGTGTCCCCTCTCCACTATTCCCCACCACCACGGGACAGCTCTGCCCCTCGGTACCTATATAAAAGCATAGCCTCCTGTTTCTCTTTGCCTACCCAGCACGTCAGGACTTCAGGCAGACCACAGGAGAGTGGCCTGGCCCAGCCCTTCACTTTTGTGCATTACAGGCCACAATGAACATGGAAAAGTTCAAACAAAAGGGGATCCCTGAACTTGTGTTGTTTTCTGTCTATAAGCAGTACCTCATATCTCATATTCTCATGCTTCCCATGCCTGTGACGTACATTCGCTAAGTCATTTCTTTCATAGTGTCAATGTGGAATTGTGCATTTCTCTAGAAAAAAAAAAAAAATGGGGAGACTGGCATCATGTTTACTGCTAACTCTGCTAGCGCTGGAGCAAGAGAACAGCATGTGTCTCGAGCCTGGCACCAGACATTTTGGCATTGTCAATTTCTCTACTGTCCAGAAGTTACAATAGCATTCTGAAACACAGATTTGGGTCTAGCTCTACAGAATTGGTATTCTTAATTCAAAATACATGGTTCTTGTAGGAGCTACAGTTCATAAATACAGAAGTAATATTCCCCCCACCAAATCCCTACCTTTTGTCTGCAATGTTCAGCTAGACACAACAATCCTCGTTATTCCTCTTCCCATCACTGCTATCATTTCCACTGGACTCAGTGAACATCAAATGCCACTAACATGCATAAGGGAGAGAGAAATAAAGGGTGAGAAGCTCTCATTAAGCATTTACGTTATCAGAAATAGACTGACCAGGGCTAGGGACTGGTACAACAGCAATCTGCTCAAAAGATGAACAGTTCTTGCTCCACATCACTGAACAGGCTGTGTCCTGAGACGTGCTCTCTCTCTCTCTCCCAGGAACACAAGTCCCGTGTACCTGGCACAGTGACCTGGCCTGCCCCAAGTAGTGAAGATGAATGCACTGAGCCTTTACCCTGCAATTTGGACAAATTTGGTAACAGCCCCTGAAGTCTTTGGTGGTCTGGCTGCATAGCTACACAAAGGGAGATGACCCAGCATGGGCATTTCCAGAATACACAGAGATAAATCTAAAACTCTTGTCTTCCCAGAATATAAACTAAACCCTCACAGTCTACCCTTTTTTAGGGTATAAGCAAGTCAATATATCATCTCTTACTACCAACCCTTCCTCTCCCCTTGCTTTTGACAGAAAAATATCTGGATTGTAATTTGAGATGACATTGTTACAAATGAGGGTTATAAGGGAGTTCAGCCAAAGAAAATCCCAAAGACTACTTTCCAGTAATAAGCACAGAAAAAGAGGAGTAGCAAAATCCTCATATAATCCTTTTCTCATCTTCTCCCCTTCCATATACCTAAAATGTGTACTTATCCATTGCTAAAACCAGAGGGGGATGGAGAGCAGCTCCCCCATGATGCAGGAATGCTCTCTCTGAACCACAGCACAACTCAGTAAAGGTACCTGAAATTCTCTAGGACACAAACGTGGACTTTGGGTACCTCCATTTTTTTTCAACTCAAAGATGCTTCTCATCCAAATAGGAACCGGGCAGGGACCTGCACAGCCAGGATGTAGCATCTCTTACCAATTTCTTAAAAAAGAATTCTCTGCTGAGATGTGCTGCTTTTGAATGCTGTATGGGCCTTGGGCTCTGGTGGGACAGTCGGTGGGACACCTCAAGGTGATAAAATGCTGTAGATGAAGATCCTCTCCTGGAAATCTGCAAGCTTAGCATCTTTGTAAAGGGGAGTACAACCATGAGCAGCATCCACTGTGTTGATCTTCCTCTCCTTTCCCTGTCTGGATGAAGCTGCTCACTGAGGCACACTCTAAAGCAGGAAATTAATCATTTGAAATACCCCAAACCTCCTGTGTTGTCACAGCTAGGACAGAATCAGGACCTCCAGCATGCCAAATTCTTGGCAATCTGAGGATAACAGGAGAAGGAAATATCTTTCAGCAGCTGTATCACCTACCAAGCTGTTTAATGCCACTTTCAAAGACTTTCAAGGAGGTGGAAGTCCTAATACAACCCTCTTGTCACAGCACTGTTTGTGGTCATGCAGTCATTTAACTACCTTAAGGAAAAAAAATGGGTTTGGTCTTGAATCAATGCCACAAACCTCCTGAAGAACATCTCATGACAAGAATTTCCATAGCTTAGGATACAAATATCGCTTTTTAAAAAAAAAAAAAAAATTCATTTTCCTTCATTTTCTTCCAGTACTTCAATGCTACATGGAAAGCTTGCACAGGACCCAAAAGTACTTTCTCTTTATTACTCAGCATTGTGTAAGCCATACACCCTGTAACTTGTCTTCTCAGTCAAATATGCATGCTTCACCTTTTCCATCTGTTCTGATACGGAAATTTTGTCATTCTCCACAGCATGGTATAACCTGTTTCAAGGCCTATTTATTCTCTGTTTGCATGGATTCTTTCTGAGGGGCAGCTGGAACTGAAGGCTGTATCCTGGAAGATGACGTCTGTTTCTGGAGGCAGCTGTATTTGATCTCCCAGGAGCAGTGGCTGTATATTTTCTGCTATTCCTATTCCAAAATTCTTCCAGAATATGACTTTTCTCTCTGGTTCCTGGCTCCTGTCTTCTTAGCCCCATCAGGAGCTTTCCCTGCCAGGTATGGGGGAGCCTGGGAGCAGCTAAGATGGGGGCACAGGAAAAAGGGGACTTCAGAGCTAGGAACGGCAGTGCCACATCACCACCTCGCTGTGCTGCAGCTCCCCCAGTGATGCCACAGCCCTGGGACACTGTCCAAAACAGCACTTACCTTGCAGAGACTGGAAAACCCCACACATTTCCTGGCCTAATGGGGAACATCAACAACTGCCAAAAAAGCAACGTGCGTGTTTGTGGCTGGTGTTATGAGCTTACGCCCGCTACAGAAACCGCATCTGTGCAGCCCAGGTACTGCAAAGCAGAGCGTGGGTCACAGAACCACAGGATGTTAGAGATTGGAAGGGACCTTGAAAGATCATCTAGACCATCTAGTCCAATCCCCCTGCTGGAGCAGGATCACACAGAATCACACACAGAATCACAGAATTTCTAGGTTGGAAGAGACCTCAAGATGATTGAGTCCAACTTCTGACCTAACACTAACAGTCCCCACTAAACCATATCCCTAAGCTCTACATCTAAACGTCTTTCTTCTCATTTAAAGGGGAGATTTTCTGTTAATCACAGAAATCCACTGGTGGTCACTCCATTAGCTGTTTGAGGGGTAGGAGAATGAAACCACTCACAGAAAAGCTAAAATAAACTATTCCTGAGACTAATTTCTTGCTTTGTATCACAATAGGAAAGAAGTCTTCTATCCTTGATATGATTATGTAAGCATTCCAGTTTGTAATGTCACAGAAATGTGTTGTAGGATGAAGCCTTAGCATAGCACACTGTGAGAGACTTATGGGTAAATACATTTTTTTAAAGAACTTTTCACATTTTGCTTCCATAATGAACAGGAATATTTCTGCAATACTTCAGTCACTGAGAAGGAAAAAAATCCACCCCTATTTTTCTTTCAAGGTCCTCCCAATTCCCCTGCCAAAAAGGGTAAATATAAAGCTATCAGAAATAACGATTCATTTTCTAACATATTTACTGCTTGCATGGACAGGATCAGTTATCTTTCCTTTGGATTTATTTGTAGATTAAATAAACATAACCTCTATTAGATTTTATAATGAGTTAAACCTGTGAGCATCTTGCTTGTCACTCCACCAGAGGAGCTAAACCACTGGAAAACAAAGGTGTTGTTCTACTCATCCTATGACAACATATTGTAAAATAGAGCTCCAGAGAAAGCAGTAGGACAAAAAAAATCTGCACAATCCTTTCCCAACATTCAGGTTTCTTACAGGAGCTTGCATAAACTGTCTCATCTTGCTCCCACCCATCAGAAAGGCTAGGCATCTGCCACCCGTCTTGTTGTTGCTCTGTACTCAGTACTGCTTTGACACTTTGCAAAACTTTGAGCTGAAAGGAAGTAAAAGCGTTTTGTGTTTTTTTCTTGCTAAAGGAGACGCATCAACATTATGTTGTCGTAGTAAACTAACAATGAGAAATGGCTTTGGCTTCAGCCCCACCAGAAATCAGCCCCACAGCCTGAAGAGGGAGGGCATCAGCTGAGAGGCCACTGTGGCACTCACCTGTAGGAGTGTGTGACAGCTGGGCGAGGAGGCAAGAGCAGATGACTGTCCTGATTGCATCACCCTGCCCAAATACAAGGCTCATTGAATCCAACAGGAAATAACCGCAGCTTTTTAATTTACTCAATACAAATGCATCAGAGGAGGGACTCGGGGATCAGTTTGTTTGATTTTTCACTCAGCTGTCAAGGAATTCAAGTGCAGACAATTGTTATGGTTGGTAGCTACTAATTTCGATTTGTCCAAAGACATAAAAATCTGGGCTCCAAGGAAGCATCTTTGCCCTTGGCTGTCACTTGTGGTCAGGGCTATAGCAGTGAAGCCTCAGCTCACACTTCCAGGAAAAACCTCTGGAAAGATCTGAGTGAAACGCAAATGATCCCATACTAGCTGAACCTCTCTTTTAAACAGAGAGCATGTGTCCTCAGGTGGACAGGTCAGCACCACGCCAGATATTATATCACGAAAAGAAAACAGAAATTGGAATATGAGGGACCCACCCCATATGTGTGGGAAGGTAAGGAAGAAAGTCCTGTATTTCCTCCTAAAATGGTTTTAATAGCTGAAGTCCTTCAGAATGTAATTAATGTTTATATATCCACTTACGAGAGCAAATTAGTCAATTCCTCTGGAAGACTATTAACTTGACTTTTTTGCCTCTGTGCATTGTAACCAATTATGAACCCAAGATCTGCAGGTGTTAGATTCACCTAGAAACTCTGAAGTTGCCAATAGGTGAATTGTTATTTTATAATAAACAATAAAAATGGACAAATTAATCCAGGCAGAATAAGAAACGATCCAATTCTTTGCTGAAGTATTCAAAGAAGAGATGACTGAGTCACTCTTTTTTCGGTACTTTTCACCCCACTTAGTCTGACTTGATACATTCACTTTATTCCATGGAAGACCCCTGTGACTCCAAGGAGCAGATGGATTGTGCTTTTAACTGCACACTGCACACTTCAGACTTTATAGATGGCCTAAAGTGCTGGCTCCATGTTTGGGGCTCCTGTTATCTCCAGGAATACCAGCTATTAATAGTGACAATTCAAGCAATGGATCACAGAAAACGTCTAGGAAAAAAAATCACTAAATCCTGGACTGTCAGCCCTGAATGATGGAAATGTGCAGAGAAGAGCAGCCCTGGAGCTTTTTATCTTTTATTTTTTTAACTGAAATTAGAAAGTTGTGTTAGAAAACATTCTGCCTCTGCTAACATCTGCTTCCCTGTTAAGATTTCCTGGTGACGTGATGGTAGTATCATTACAGGCCAGATCCACTGTTTCTATATACTAGATTTGCAATGACTTGATCTATGTCTGATTCTAGTTTGGGATCACATTTCATGTTTTGATTAACTTCAAATATAAGTAATATGACATAAGTTTTCTTTTAGAGGTACATATGACTGTTCAGTGCTTGTTGGAAAGGGTCTTGTTTGCTTACCAAGGTGTCTTCTTTACTTTTTCCCACAGTATATGTTGATAGTTCAGCACTGCTGTTTCCGGTTGTTTTGACTGTGGTGAACATAAGGATAATTTCGAGTCTTCTATTCTTGGTAACAATGAACAGAGGTCCCTCTACACACTGCAAGACATGGATGTACAAGGATTCGTTTGGACAGTTTCAACAGATTTTTAGGTAAGTTTGTGCCATGAGCCTGACTCGGTTTCATTACACATTTCTCTGCATGTTTCCTTCTGGATTTCATTTTCACAGGTCACTCATAACAGCCACTTGAATGCAAATCATGAAGAAAGAAGATGTCTATAGACTAAGCACATCCATTCCAAAAATCCATCTGCCTCACAGTACAGGAGATCAAAAAATCAGCTAGACTAGTGATGGGACAGAACAGGACCAGAGTACCCAGGATTGCAAGGGGCCACTTTTAAAAGGCCACTATAGAAGTGATATGTGACGTTTCAAGAGCAACGTACCCCAGAGATGCCATGTCCCATTTCTGTGGTAGCAGATTTTTCCCCTCTGCAATATTCCAGTCCCTTGCACCCAAGCTGTTAGTCTTCATCTCTCAGCCCTGTGAGCAGAAGCAGATGAGGAGAAGGTTCCCTCATTCCTGCCCCACCGTTACTGTCTCTGCAGGGAGAGAAAGCTTTCCATCACTGAGCACCCAGAGGCTTTGCAGGGCTCTTTATATGCCCCCCCCTCTGCATCCCACGGCTCACAGCGCACATATGGCAGGAGAGAGGGTGGCAGGGCCTGTGGGGGCCCAGCTTCAGGTGCTGCCAGCTGCTGGCTGAGGGCAGCAGACAGCCCAGGCACCTTCCCTAGGGACTGGGAGTGTCCCCAAGGGTGTCCCTGCATCTGAGCGCTGCACTGGTCCCCACCCTCTGCATCAAACTGGTGCTGCTTTATCAACAAGTGAGGGCAACCCAGCAGTTACGCCTCTGGAGTCCTGTGTGTTCTCAAACACAACTGTCTAATTCTTTACACTGCAATAAAAAGCTGAACTCCTTTCCCTACAAAAACCAGGCCAGAGAGTGGGAAGTGGGGGCTTGGAAAGAGAAAGAGAGTGGGCGAGAGATTAAACAGCCTCTGGTATTCAATGCCTGTGGATGACAGTTTCAAAAATATTTCTAGGGATATACTTGGCAGGCACTTGCCTGCAATTTCCTTCTAGATACATATAAACAGCAGAAGCACACAAACGGCCTCTTACTCAAAGAGATATAATTATCTTAATTGTTGTACACGTACAAAGGCGGTTTAATAACTGCCTAGGGCACCTCTCCTGCTAGTGCCCCTTCCTCTTCCCCACACGCCATGCGATCTGTCCTTGTCACACAAAAAGGCCAGGCTAGAGCCCAGGCCTCTGGCACAAGAAGCTGAAGAGGTTTGTGTTCCCCCAGTCCCGTCACAGCACCTGCAGCCCTCAGTTTCAGACATAATCTTGGAATCCCAGGAGACGTAGGGGCTGAGTTCCCAATGCTATTTAAAGAGTTGCGAGTGCCTGTTTACTCCAAGATCCTCTGAAAATCCTGCAGTCACAGACCCACAAAAAATATTAACCAAGTGACAATTTCCTCTAATGTGCAGAGGCAATTCCCCAGGGGAAAAACACTAGGTTACAAAGAAGAGCACAGACAGATGAAGGGGAGACTGGGAAGTAGAAAAATAAAATGATGAGAGGAAAGGCTTGAAAGAATAAAAACAGGGACACAAGGGAGAGTACAGGGAACAATAAGCATACAAGCTGGAAAGGACTCTCATTGTCTTGCTGTTGCTTTCTGCTTGGCTTTGATACTTCTTTCTCTGTTTTTGTTTTGGTTTGTTTTTCTTTCCCTGAAAATCAATGAAACATTTTTATTTTGAGGGAGAAGGAATGGAGAGGTCTGAGGCAAAATGACTTCTTCCAGCTCTGTGGGAACTGTGCACTGTCAACCCCTCCTGCTGCACTGGATTTGACACCAAGCTCGGGAGGGTGGCAGGGAGCAAGAGTGAGAGGAGGGTAGGGAAGAAGGAATAGCAAAGGAAGGGAAGAACAAGGTACACAGGCCTTGGAAGGAGGTCCTTGCATGGGAGAAGGTAATCAAGCAGATGAAAAGCGCAGAGGAAGAGACTTGTTGGCCTGGCCATGCAGCAGCAGCTCCAGACTGGCTTAGGAAGCGCTTCAGCTACGTAGAGCAGACCTCCAGCACTGGCCGAGCTGCTGCTGCTGCTTCCCGCCGGCAACTTTATCTGGGGGTAAAGAACAAAGGCAGGAGAGAAGGGGAAGGAAGGAAGCAGGGAGCTGCCTCCTGCCACCTTCTAACATCAAATGGCTGCAGGACATCAGCCTGAGAACCCTTTGAAGCATGATTCTTATAAACTACTAAAGTGGGCTTTTTTTTTTTTAATTTAAAACAAACAAAAAATTAAATGAGACTAACATCAGCATTGGGAATGTGAAGCCATAATCCCTGAGTGGAAGCCAAGCCCTTTGGAGTCCAGCAGAAGAACACCCATGGCTTCCCACCCCAGGGAAGGGGTGGGAAGGAGAACAGCTATACCCTTCGTGACTTTTTTCCCAATCCCAAGGCTTTGCTATGGTTTGCAAGCCTTGCCAATCACCTGTAATTCAGGCAACTGCATCACCTCTCTAGCCAGGCACACAGAACAGGGAGGCTAGTGAAAACAAGAGCCAGCCCCAGAGCAAACTCCTTGGAGTACAGGCATGTTTCAGCAGGGCAGGGATTTCCCACAGGAATGATAGGTGTACGTTACTGATGTGGGTATTGGTTTAACTTTTTGAATTAACCTGCCATACTACTGCCACACAAATAAATGCCATATGTTTGTACACAGGCTGAACTCAATCATAAGCTCATAATGCAAATAAAATTGTAATGCAAATGGCTGTCACACAGTAAGCCCTTGGATATACGTGCAAAAAGTACCATTGCAATTAAAATGTGAGATACTAATTCAGAAAGTAGACTAATAATGAGTAATTTGTTCACTGAATTAACTAACCTGCTAGCTACACGAACAAATGGTAATTACAGGTATCATGAAACAGAGTCACACTGCGTAGTTGCACTATAATTATATTTGCCGTATTAAAGTGTGACCCTGGTATTACAATGAGAAATGAGATGAAAAGCAAGAGAAAAATCCCAGCTTGGGATCCAGGCAGGTGGAACAAAGCCACAGTGATGCATAGAAAGCTACTTTTAATGACTTCACAGCTCCCTGCCAAGGATACGTGCCGCACACATCTCCGGAGTGACAGAGCAATCGCGCAGATTTGTACTGGTATTGCACGCACACACTGCTCTGGCTCAGCAGCAACCCTGGAATCACTGCTTTGTGCCATTACCAGTGACAGGCAAACTCCCTAACAGGAGTAAACTGTCAGTTGTACAAATTCCATATTTTCCCTGCAGTATATTTGGTCCTGGCAGGCTTGTTGCTGAATGCACATACATCAGGCTGGTGCCAATGCACTCTCCTCCTCCTGGTCCATTCTGCCTAAAGCTAAAGAGTTGGAAGGAAGAGGAGAGACTGTTTTTGCTGGGTTTATGGTTGCTGGGGTTTTATATATTGCTTTTCAAGTTGCAAAGCTTGCTGATTAGCTCTGCGACCTTTCCAGTGCCCAGTCAGCTCAGAAAAGGCATGGGAAACACTCTGAGGAAAAGAGCTGGGAGGAAAGAAGGCATGGGAAAGTAGCCAGAGGAAAAAAAAAAAAAAAAAAAAAAAAAAAAAGAGAGAGAGAGAGAGAGAGAGAGAGAGAGAGAGAGAGAGGGAGAAGGAAATGAAGGGAATCTGTTCAGAAGAGCAAAGAATATGTCACAACAGTACTTACAGATACCCCCTCTGACAAACACACATCTCCTGACACGTTTTGTCTTCATTCCCAAACCTGCAAGGAAGAAGACCTGGTTGAACTTGTGTAACACTGCCATCCAGTGCTGTGAGTGTGCCCCAGGCTGCAGCCGCACCTCTGCGCCCTGACCTGTCCCATCCCAGGGCAAGGCCACCACCCCAGCAGGGCCCAGTTGTCACCATCCTCAGAGCCATGTCCCTTGCTTTGGTCCCCTACCCACAGACGCCCTGGTGGGGCTCCAGCCTGTGGGAGGAGTGGGATCTGGAGGGCTCAGCCATCCTCCATCACTGGGACACCTGGAGCATCATAGATCACATCATTGAACCCTCCTGAGCTACCTTCCCTCCCCTCTAACAACTTAGGAGCTTTCTTTAAAATGAAGGTTATAAAAACAGCTCTGTTAGATTAGCTCAAAAGGCTAGAGATTTTAGACTCACTGCTTGTATTGGCTGGAGTAGTCAGAAAGGGCAGTTTGTCACCATCATCTCCTTCGCCACAAGATCACCCACAGGAATAAGGGAGTGAACCCATCCACATATTTCCCCCCCTATTCTCCAGATCTTTAACAGTCCAAGAAAGAAGACTTCTTCTATGCTAAATACACTGATAAGTAGTTTCATGCCCTTGGGCTTGAGAACCAATTTAGGGTTTGCTGGTGTCCTCCTTTCTGGAAGGGGGACACTGGTGCTCAGCCCTCAAGGCAGATGGAGTCGCAGACCATGCATGAGGTTGCTGGTTGGGTTTTCCTCTAATGGTCACCACAGTCAAATTTGACGAGAGAAATTTCCTAGGTTTTAGAAAAATAAATTTAATCTCCTGCAAGCAGCCAGAAGGGATATTCTCAGACATCTTTCAGTCTTGACCTGATTTTTTTTTTTTTTTCTGAGGTGGCTACAAAGATCTGACTAATGTTCTGAGATCAGTTTTATTTCAAGACCTCTCTCATAAAAAATATGATATGTTGATTAACAAAACCCCAAATAACTCACATGCAAAAGCCTCAATATATGCAAAAGAAAGTCTTTGTCTTTCTCTTGCTTCATAGCACAGCTTTTCTTTTTTTTGTGATGCTTCTTCAGAGTTTTGTGCAAGCCTTTCCCATGCCAGCTCATTCCCTTTTATAGAGGAACAATTTTCTTCTGGATCCATTTATCAACGTTCATCACAGAGATGTCTGGAACTTCTTCACTACTAACTAAATTGATAAATTTGCTTCTGAATAATTACAAAAATAGCTTCCTTCAACTGAACAGCAGCAGAATGGACTGCAATGAATCACAAAAATAGATCTGTTGGCTTTTGAACATGCTTCAGCAGGAAAAGTGCAGCTGAATTTGATAAAATACAGTCACTTTCTCTGCTGACATGCGTATTCAGGACAAACTCTGCCTTTCAAACCAGGTGAATCTGAAAGGAAATCTTTGAAGTAAAACACAAAATAATGTCCTGCATGGCTGAGGGAGCATAAACAAATAATGTTTCTTCTTTATTTTACTGTAGCTATATTTAGTTAATATTGAATGGATGGTTTGAAAATTTAATGTAAGGGTTGATAGTGGGGATTGTGTTTTTATTCTTGACTTGCAGAGATGCATCATTATTAATTAAAGCAGATACTGTACCTGCTGAAGCCAAGTGGACAGCACAGTACCTTCCAAGTTCCTTTATGTTTAAGGTTTTTTAATGAAATTTCTGGGATATGCACAGTAATAACATTGTTTTTGCAAAAAATAAAACCAAAAATGCTTCCAACTATTCATTGATGTAGGTGGAAGGATACAATAATTCTTTTTACCTAGGAAAGTAAGCCCCAGAAGTTTGGCTTTGATTATTTGTTGCTTCTAGGCATTAGTTTTGTCTTACTCTGTGGAAAAACCATTAAACTCCAGAATTCTTCCAGATGAGCTTAAAATCAAAATCTGTTGGGAAGAGATCTATATTGGGTTTTATGTTGTTTTTTATGTTGCTTCCACTGGCTCAGATAACACTCCGCCATTACTTCTCATTTCTGATAATTAGGAGTCCCTCTGTTGGTCTTCAATAGCAAGAGAGCACAGCACAGAGCATCACCTCTGCTGGCCTTTCAGCACCAGCCTAATCTTGTATACATGAACTAAGCTCTCTGTGCTTCACTAACAACATTTTAGATGAGGATGAACATCAGAATCAAAAGGTTGTTATGAGAATTATGTGTATTCCTTTAGAAAAAAATAAACAGCATTTTTCAAATGCAGATCACTACTAGCAGCATGACAGAGGGTCATTGTCCTAGAGTTCCTAGTTTCCAAGTTGGAAGAGCCTCTCTGCTTGGCCAACTCAGCAGCACAACATTAAGGAACAACCACAGTGACCCCTGATACTTCGCAACTACAAACAAAAATGTCAAGGAACAACTGCGATCTTAATACAAATACGCATGGTGACATACAACAATGACATAGTAGTGATGAGGTGAAAATCCTCACTCAGAGAGAGCTCACCTTCAAGGCCTAAAAGGCAAACTGTGCATTTGTATAACAGAGGGTTGCTGGGCCCTGTTAGTAGCAGCCAATTACGGCACCGCTGTCAGTGTGGGTAGTGAAACCTGCTGGCTCGGTTTCCATCCTTGCTGGCATCCTTATCCCTGCTGGGAAATGTGCAGGAGAAAAAAAATATTTTAAAATGTGAAGGTAGGAACCTAAAACCAGGAGGGCCCAACATTAGCACCTAGGTGGGAATGGATTAACAAAAGCAGCACCTCTCCAAAAGTCTGGTGTCTGAAACAGCCCAGCTGGGCAACAAGCAGCCAGAGGACTCAAAGACTGGTCTTAGCTGAAGGCCAAGTTGGGCATTCACTCAGGGTAATATTTTGATGGGGAAGGGAAGAGACACAGCACGAAGGGGAGATCCTCAAAGGTCACAGCAGCTGCACCTTAGCAAACTGGGGGTCCTCCAAATGTATCATAAAAATGAGTCTTGCACAGAAGTGATTTCCTTTAACCATTCTTCAAAGGCTACCGCTTGCTGTTCCCCCCACCCTGTGCTCCCAGTATAGCACTGTATTCCAGTCATCATCCGCAGAAATCCAGATTTTTGTACTCATATTTCTATTAGCCCTTAAAGTCATTTGGTGCCAGAAATGCTCCCAGTTCAATAACACAATTGCATTGAAGGAGACTGTAACAGAGGAAAACAACTAAGTTTCTCTGAAGTGGAATCAATTTGCAGCAGATTTATGTACTTCAACGACGTGTAGCACTTGCCTTGCTTGTATCCAGACAAGGAGTCATAGAAGGTCGTGATGGAAAGTCCCATTCATTTCCCTCAGTCAGTTCTCTGAGGTCCGGGGGAGGAATGCTACCCACAGTACATCTTTGAGGCCATTGTCACATGCATTTCTAAACTAAACCATCTTCATCTGTTGAGCATGAACTTTGACAGACAGAAGAAGAGCGCTGTGGGGAATTTTAGGCCTCACTTTACTCAGATAATTAATATCATATAATGCTGTCTCCCCGTTGCCTCCCTTCCTGCATAGTTATATAGGCTAAATCTACAGAGAGATTTTTACTTCATTCAAAATGCAAATCCTCAGAGCCCCTTTTTCAGCTGTTGCCTAATTTTGGAGCTGGCTAAATTCCCATGACATCTAAGATCCCATCAGTAAAACTCTCTGGTTGCCTGTTTCTGCCTCTAGGCCTGCCCAAATATACTCAAGCCCTGACAACACTGAATAACTCAATATTTCTGTCCTCCAGGGATTCACAGATAAGGCATTCCTCTTCCAGCAGCTGTATCTGCTAACTAGGATCCTGTAGGAACTCCTACAATGGAGAGCTAGCACAGACCATACCTGCAGGCAGAGGATGGTGGGGCCGCAATAAACTGCCATTGCTTTAATAAAGAAGACTGGGGATGAAGATGGGGAAAGTATTTCAGAAGAGATGGTTGTGGTGTGTTTCTTTCATTTGTGGATATGCTGGCAGTTAAATCATTTCACCTAAATCTCACGGGAGGATTACACGGACCAGGTGAATACTGTGGATACAAGTGGGACAAACCAGGTAACCAAGGCCTTGGATGAGCAGCGTGAATGACAGGAGGTGCCCCATCATTCAAACACGTACTGCTCCTCTCCCAGCATTTGCTGCTAACCATCTCAGAGAGTCTGACTGCACGGCAGCTTTTGTAGCTCTTGCTAGGCACCTAGACCTCCACTTAGCCGGGCTGCTCATTTCACTGGGCAGCAGGACACCTAAGAACTCGGCACAGAAACACGAAAATTAAGTTCCCTGCATGACTTAGTCTCTACTTTGCGAGTGAGTTTTGCTTGAGAATCTTATTTTTTCCCCACTCAGATGCCAAAAAGCTTGCAAAGCAGCAAATTAGCCCTCTGGATTTAATTGTGCATATGCATCAGTAACGGGCGTAATTGCACCATCTCAGTCACATTATGCAGTGTACTCACTTGAAACCAAGCTGAAGAAATACCGCTGGCAGCTACAGGAAGACAGGCCGGATAAGATGGCACCAGATGTAGTGAGGCTACCATGTTGTCACCAAACGTACTCTGGTAATTACTGGCCACAACTCTCCCCCTGCAAGCAGGGCTCTCTCCACCACTCCCTTCTGATGAAGGGCTACTATTAGACTGTCAGCCCCTGCAGGAGATCCCCTTGTATGAAAGCCAGAGGGCCACAGGAAGAGGTTCATCTCCTGACTGTATATTCACTAAGCCTCAATCAAATTACCTGGTTTCTTCCCTAGGGTTGCCTATGGAATAGAGGCACACACCGGGAACTTCTGATGTCAAGGTGGAATAACTCACGGCTTGCATCTGCACTGCCAGTCCTGGGCTGCTGTGTGAAAGGGAAAATGAAGCGCAGGGAAAAGCTCCTCCTCACCCACCAAGATGTCCCAAAACACTGGTCACATCCTGCAATGAGCTCAGCAACACCTTACTTGAAACAATACAGGGCCCTGGCCATCTCTCCAGGGAAGGCCTTCCCCTCATTCAGTAAGTTACTTAAGTAACTTAACTAAACTTACTAAACATGTGAGGCAAACCAGAATTGCTCTCCATGGACACTGTGCAGCACGATGAAGTGCTGGAGATGGTTTGCATGCGTGACTGGTGCAGGCTTATGAAGGGAAACCTGCTTTACTCTGTATTTGTGGAGAAGTATCATATTTACTTACTTTGCTGCTGGACCACTCCTGCTTTCCCAGGAGTCATGGTTTTAGCTCAGGTCTCTCAGAGGTTTTAGCCAAAAAGTTCAGACATCTAACACCCAGGTGGTTCACAGCTAGAATGGCAGCTGCCATTCACACAGCACAAGGCAGCCCTCTGGCTGCCTGCGGTGCTCAGGTGTCTTCCTGGAGCTTCGCTGGCTCAGAGCACTCTCTACCAAATGCAGTTTGCCAGTTTTGCTATCAGTCACTGGTCTGTCTCCAAACACTTGGCACATCTGCAGTGTTTCAGAAAAAAAGTCACTTACCTCCCACTTCTTTCTCCTTTCTGAAGGCCTGCAGGTGTTTCCATCTTCTCTGACACCATGCCAGTTTTAATTCCTTGATCCCAGCAGTAGCCTCAGAGGTCTCCAGATGCACCCCGTGTTGCTCAAGCTCACTCTCCTCCTACCTATGATTTTATAATTAATAATTCAGAAAATAGCAAATAATAGAAATTTGGCACAGTTATCCGTTCATTTGCCTTCATCAAATACAGTCAGATTTAAAGATTCATAACAAATCATCAAATAAATGTTATTTCCAGATGACATAAAAATTGCATTGAGAGAGGGCTGTGTTACAGCACTTGGGAACAAAAAATGTAGACCCTGCACTCCTGAAATGACAAAGCAACTGTCAACAGAAGGTTTTATTTAAAATTATAAATGAACCAGCAAATTTTTAGGAGTTTAATTTCATGCAATATTGATAACCCAGAATAGAAGTTCCTGGACAGGTTACAACCTTCTGTGCCCACACAATAAAAGTTAGCTGTTTGCTGGCAATAGGGAGATGTGTTTTTGGAGAGCTTCTTGAAGAAGCAATGACCTTGTAGCAAAAATGGCATGTCTGCCACAAAGTATAGCTAGGTCTTACCAGGTGCAGTACTAATGGTGAGGGATGATTGATCTGTG
This sequence comes from Aythya fuligula, assembly GCF_009819795.1. Classification (NCBI taxonomy): domain Eukaryota; kingdom Metazoa; phylum Chordata; class Aves; order Anseriformes; family Anatidae; genus Aythya; species Aythya fuligula. The sequence goes on from NC_045563.1 coordinate 35,640,587, forward strand.
GAGCTAAAAGCATGTGGGGGCAATTGCATCAGTCCTCAGGGTAGTAAGCAGATCACACACTTCAGCTGTGTGGTGTGTTGTGTACAGGAGACAGGCTAATAAAATGACTTGACAGAAGCTGTTTAGTGCAAGAAGGTTTTACTATCTGATTCTCAATCATTTTTCATGTTATGCTGACATTTGTCTTGGCAAATAGAATTAAAAACAAGTGCATAACATGACCTCCATCCTCAGTTGAGTGGAAAATTCTGAGTAGGTATGTGATTAAAACTTGTTTTCCATGGGTTTATGTAAATAAACAGATTACATGACAAAGAAGGTTCAAGGCATTTGCATATGGAGGTCAAGTGAGTGACACCAACCCAAGAACAAAAAAGATCAAAGTGTCACTTGGCACACACAGGTTAACTATGAAAAAACACATGTTTATAAGCAGCAAACCTTTTAGTGCTGTGTATTTAAAGCAAAAGAGCATGCTAGTGTATAAAACATGCTCCTGACACTTTTTTCCTTCTATTTATTCCAAAAAGCCAGGACAACCATAGGTTGATTTATCTGCGTCATTAATTTAAACACCTTTGGCCAAGGCAGGAAAATACAAAATCTGTTCTGCACATACCTAAAATACATCCCTACTGTTGTAATCATGGAATTAGATAATGCTATTTGGCAAACAAATTTATAATCTGAACACTTGCAGAAAGATACCTGAATTCCATTGATTAAAAACACATGGATATTGATAATATATTACAAAATGTTCCCTGATCATTTCCTTGTATTTAGAGCACATAATGGTTAACATGGTGCAGGGGTCTCATCATTACAAAGTTTGGAAAGGTATTCTGTAAAGATGTGGCAAAGCCATAGTGTTGCATAGATTACTCTGGGCAAGTCTTGATGAAACCTTTGCACAGAGTGCAGTGCACAGCATTCACCAGCTTTGTTCCAATAATGTACATTTTGACTGAGATTTTTCAAGGTTTCTTCAAAACGTCTTTTAAGACACCTACCCTGCTACAAAATTGAACTCCAGCATCTTGATGTCTTCAGAAACTAGATGCTAGTGCCAAGTCTCAGGGAAAAACTGGGTATTGTTTCTATTCCAGTAGTATAAAACTTTTATTCTTAGTCCTACAGAATCAAGGGCTTTAAAACCTACAATTTAACTTTGAAGAAAACATTCTTGAAGAAGAAAATTTTTAAGTTGTATAGGATTATATCCAACCCACCATACTACCAAAGTAAGTCAAACATGAATATAACTCTGAGGAGTGAGAAAAGAAGAAAATTCAGGGTTAAGGAGTTATGTTTGCAGAAAGCAATGATTCCTTTGCCAAAAAAAGAAAAGCAAACAACACCTCTGGAGCTGTTCAGAGAGGCAGAAACCCCAACTATGCCTCTGAGAGCTGGATGAAAAGTCAGGATGCAGGTAACTGTTAAAGATGAGTGTTTTTACAGTTCAGCACACAGGTCACCCGTACTCTAAAACATGTCAATTTGTGTTTCTGTACATGCAGAGCTGTACACAGGCATCACTGAATTATATTTTCAGTTGCAGGAAAAAAAAAAAATTCTTTCCAGTATAGCAAAAACACTTGGGTGTAGAGTGAGTTGCCTCCAGTACTCAAAGTGAAGGTAAAACCAAGTAAGTGTCAGCCATTCTGCTCACAGCATGTGTTTTCATGTAGTGCACCTTCTCTCTGCACTCCCAGAAGCCAGACCCTGATCCTCCATCCATGGAGGAGCTGTACAGAGCTTCTCCCCAGTTTGGAGAGGAAAGCTGCATGGCATCCTTGGGTATGTTCCAGCTTTTTGAGTAGAAAGTGCTGAGGCCTACTCCAGCCACAAGTTAATCAGAAGTTCTCAAAAACTCTTTTTGGAAAAGGCTGTATTTATGTTTCATTTGAGAAAAGATTCTTCTGCCTCTGGCAGCTCACATTTCTTGCAGCTGTAATTTCTATATAACATAACCTTTACTTTTATTACAGCTCCTTGTTAACTATTTTTAGAGTTTATGCAGAACTCACACAATATATAATCTGTTGTAACTCTGAATTTCATCCCAAGGACAGGTTTAGGTTCATCTGTGGGCAGAAAATGCCCACAAGTTGTGCAAAGGACACCTGCAAAGTGAGAGGCTGCACAGCTCTACAGCACAGGCACCAATGGAAGCTGGTGGCTTGTAGGACAAAGCTGCTTCTCCTCAAAGCTGGGCACCGCAGAGGATCGTGGTAACCAATCACTCAGAGCCTGGCATTTCTCTCTGGGCATTAAACAAAGGCAAAAATCCCTACACAACCCAAGATCTAAATAATAGAAGGGACTTTCTGCACAATTAAAGTATTGAGGTCATTATCTGCCAGTGTCTGACAATCACAATAGAAAATACTGTCCTTCTTTAGAAGGTCCCAGGCTATACAGAATAAAAAATGCATGCTTTCCCCCTCCTCTTTCCTTTTTCCCTCTTCTATCACTTGCTGCAAAGATTTGTTTTTCTTCTGAGAAAAATAACATATATTTCAGCATTCACTTTTAAATATTCATTGGTGAATTTAGTGTTCTTTTGTGTTCTTTAGTGTTCCAGCTTGCCACATCATTTTACCAGAGCACATTAATCTTGATTGGTGAAAACTAGGATTTTTTTATTACTTTTAACCTCTGCTCAAAGCAGTGTTATATAAACAGTTTATAGCCAGTGAAGCCTGTGGCTCTTCAACAACACAAGGAACAAGCACAACCAAGGCTCTGGGAAGTGCCAGCTGAAACAGTGGGAAACTTTTGCTACTCCCCTTGACAATAGCCCAATAGCCCTTGAAGAAGGAAAAGATACACATATGCATGTGTATACAGGTATGTATGTATATAGAGACAGACACACAGACGTATGTGTGTGTACGCATACACAGTAAAAGAAGAGGGAGTAAGTTGGATTTGAAAACTGATGGCTCTCCCTTCAGAGAATTATCTAAAGAGAAAAACTAAACTGGGTGGGACTTACTCTGCTTCTTCAGCACTGTTTATCTGTCTCAGCAGACTTTGCACCACAAGAAACTCTAGTAGTTTTGGTCCTAGAAAGAATCTTCATCATTTTCTGTCTCAAGAAAGGCCTTCAGAGGGTTGTTGTCACAAGGGCAGGAAAGCATCCTTCAGGATTTCAGCTTCCTTTCACCTAGGATTTAAGATACAGAATAATGATGAATATTCAAGTTACTTTCTCTCACTCAGTTCAGCATTAATCCACGTATCTCCAGTAAGCTAACAAACACCATAGATACATGCAGACAGGATGGGGAAGAACTAAAGAGCTTTAATTAAATGGTGACTGAGCATGTAAATGGCCACTCATCAAACAAAAAAACACCACAAACATTGTGTGCCCTGACACACAAAATTGATGACCATTGTAGTCACGACATCGGGCGCCCACGCAGATTCTGAAGGTGAGAACAACTGGAGGGAAGGGAATTACTCGTGATGGGAGTCTACAGGGGGTCTTGGCTTTTTTCTCCTTCACTGCACTACTGCGTTAAATTGTGCAGTCACTGGTAGCATCAGAAAAAAAACAAGTGGCTGTTGGCAGCATAGGGACTGCCAAGGACTAGCTGAGTCAGAGGAGTAAGAAGGAAGACCAGAGCAGAACAAGAAGTAATATCACTCTTATAATCATTTTAAGTAATTTTTTATCTATGCCAATAGTTTCAGTTAATGACAATGATTGTTTACATCATTTACCACACGCGCACCAAGCAATCTCTGGAGTCAGCATTTCTCACAATGTTCTCTTCAGACATTCTTGTAGATAGAGAAGTGACACAGATATTCCAAAAAAGGAGGTAAAAGACAAAGACAGGTGTTTTTTTTTCTCCCATCATTCTTATTTGTGAGACTCCCATTAGCTTGATGGTTCATTCTAACTGGCACTCAAGTCAGTTTTCAAGTGGTAAGCCATTAACTGCCCTTCCTCAGATTGCCCGCTCAGGCCCTCCAACACAATGAGCTTTGATCTCAGACATGGACCAGGTCACTAAGAAACTTACAGCCTCCTTTCAAGGGTTCAGATCTCTGTTTTTAGTTTTCTCCTTCACTGAACTGATAGCACAGAGGCAAACGTATCAGAAAGTCTACCTGCAAACTTGCTTTCTGGAACTTTCCATTAAAGAAAACCATTAAACTTTTTAGAGGCTTGTAAATTCATAGAAAATACAGATGGAAGGGATCCAGGTATGTTATGTAATACAAATTCCTGGCCCATAAAAGTTCAACTATATTCAATATATTTCTCAGCATTTGTATCCAGGTTCTTATGTACTTAAAATGCTCTAGGATGCCACAGGCTCCCACAGCACTGTGCAAGGGTCGTCTTACAAAACCAAGGCAGGTGAGATCTGTTACCACTACCATGGCAGAGAAGAAAAACTGGTGGGTGTTACATTATTTTGTCTTAACAGTTTCTTCTTAGCTATTTCTCGTTTCCTTGCCTTGGGGTTGGTGCTTTACAAGCAGTGTGGTTACTTGTAGAATTTGCACTATAGTCAGTAAATAAACTGCTACTGCAGGAGAAGAAATCAGCTCTGAGTATACCAGAGGTGGAAAAGGCAGGAACTGTTGACAAGGCTCCCAAGGAACATACACACATTGGGGAATTTTCTCTGAGGGAAGGAGGAAGAACAAGGATTGTAGAAGGAGAAAGTATTGAAGAAAAAAGCTTTTGGTGGTATGATACAGAAATGGTCCAGATGCAAGTGCCAGGAATGAAAGAAGACGTAGGAGAATCTTCCCGACCTGTATGAGATGTTTAGTAATATGCTCCCAACAGAGATGCTTACTTCGAGTTTTTAAATCCAGCACTGTGAGCACTCAGGAGTGCGTTGCATGACAGGGGTCAGTGGCCAATGGCAGCAGAAGTCTTCCTTGTACCCTGGGAAAAGTGTTCTCCTTCAGATTGAGTCTTCTGTAAGTGACAATAAAAGATATAACAGCTGACATGTTCTCACAATGGCTAGGAAAACCTGTGACATTTGCTACAGAAGAAAGAAAATGCAGGCTCTGAAGCATGTAAAAGACAGAACTTGTGAGAGATTGCTGTGACCAAGGAGTAATCATTGTAGGAATTAACATCTACTTCAATTTCTTACTGAGACTGACGCAGTGCCCCATGCTGCTGGAGGTTTACTGTAAGACTGTTGTTTACTTTTGATTATAGTTTTAGAAGAAGCAATTCTTCTTGTGCAACTCCCAGGTTAAACCACACAGCCCTTTTCTATTGGAGGCTCATGGCAGGCTGGGCCTGACCTGCCTGAAGGGAGCTGCAATTGAAGAAAAAGTCAAGTGGCAGTCACTTAACGGGGAATCTGCTGCTACAGATCATGCCACACAAATCAGCAGACCTCAGGGAGCAGATTTTCACTGGCAGAAGAACCTGGGTGTCTCAGTTTATAACCTGTCTGTAGGAGCAATGGATGGCTACTGGCAGGCAACAGCACAGCAGGCAGACCAGCACTCGTCAGCTGCTGAGGAAGTAGATAGGTTTAAAACAAATCCAAAACACAGAAAATGAAAACTCCGAGTATACTCACCAGAAATGGGAGGCAATGTCAGCATCTATAAATTTCAGCATTATCCATGGTCATGCAGGTATTCCTTGTAATTTGTTGCTGAAATCTGTAGGCTGAAATGGCCTTTTTCTTCGGTGCAAACTTCTTTCTCCACATAATTCAAATAAAGCAAGTGAGGCCTGTCCTAGAAAGCTGGACATCGCAACAAATCAACAGCATAGTGCAGTGCAGACGTTGGCAGCCTTGTCTGTCCATCCAGAGTGCAACTGGAAACTGTTTACTGGGAAGTGATTGCTAATTACTCAACACAAGGTAAGTCTTGGACACATTGGCAAGCGCAGAGCTCCTTACAGCTGAAGGCAGTGCTGGCCAGAAGGATGAAGCTGCTGGGGTCTGTTCTGAAGTAAGTTAGCTGCAGAAGAAGCAGCCACTGTCACAGAGGGAGGTGACACAAGAAGAATTAGCAGGGAACCCCCTGTCAACAGGCAGATCGCCCTGGGCACCAGATGAAAAGGAAGAGGTACTGGGGCAGCAGGTGGCGGGGGGGTCCTCTGCTGAGATGGGCCTCAGAGTAGGCCCCCAACATTGGCAGTCCTCAGACCTCCTGCTGAACCTGCTCCTGGTGTTCCAGACCTGCCACTGCTACCACCAGCACTGGGAAGGGGCAGGGTTTGCTCCCACCTTGCTGGTAGAAGACAAACTCTGCCTGGACCACAGGGTTAAGAAGTATGTGGTGGGATAAAAGCTCCAGCCACGCTTTTCCCCTATGGGAAACACCTGTGAGCTCTCCTCAGCAGTGACCTAGAGATCATTTGTTCTGCACTGCTCTTTTATTAAGCATTAGTAACCTAATTAAATTGATTCACAGCCTTTTCTTCAGTTCCGTTTCTGCATTCCAGCTGGTGGTGGCAAATGGGATAGAGGATAGATTTTAATGCCCCTTTATATGTCTGGCAGGAGACAGACTCTCTGGCAGGAGACAGCCTGTCCCTAGGGTGCTGTCCATCTTCCAGCTGCACTGCCACCACTGGCACATCAAATTCCCTCTGTTTTTAGGGCCAGATTTCAGTCACAAGGGTCTGTCCCCTTCTCACCAGTCAACAGCAACAGAGACAGGAGAGGAACATTCAGAATGGGGCAGTGCTCTCTTCTCCTTCCCTCAGACCCTCTTAGCACCTGGGGCCAGCATCACTCCCTGATGGCCTGGATCGAAGTGGTGGCCCCGTGGCGAGGACCCGAGGCAGCACTAAGCACCAGCCAATCCAAGGGACAGTGCCAGAAGAATCACAGCAGGCAGGTAGCAAATACCTAATCCCACTGATTAAACAACATCACACTTTGGAAACTAAGCACCTGATGGCATCTCATGATGGAGAATTTTGGTGTTTTCCCTTAGATGAAACCAAAATTCAAGGGTTAGATCTTGAGCCCCAGGAGAGCCCTGACCTCCTCGCACAGAAAACCAACATGATTACTGCAGTGACAAAGCCAGTGGCATGTAAACTTTTTGTCACGTGTTTCATCAGCAATTTCCAAATTCTGTATTTTACCTCAGATTGCTGAAGTAGTCTTTCAACACTTTACTGAATAATTGAGTGGCTGATTTATAGTCTGACCTCAAAAGCAGCCAATATTTCAAATGTTTCAAAAAAAATTCAGGGAGATCAAGCCCACCACCTATCTTGGAAATGGCTGCAAACAACTCCTCAGAACAAATTCCTGGGGCTTTCTGTAGCTTTTATCAATGCTGGGGGGCAAAAACTGATGCACGATTGTTTGATGTAGGATCTGTGGTACCGTTCCTTCCACCACCACCTCAACAACAAACACCCTTGGAATACAGGTTAAAAAAACATATCCAGAAAGATTACAAAATTAAAAGTCAGCAAGGGTACTGAGCTCAAGTACCAACTGAAGACCAAAGCCTAAGGATACTTAGGATCACAGCAATATCGGTATCACTCATTCAAAATAAAGCAGAGCAAAAAGCAAAGGAATAATTATACAAAGCAGAGTAGAATTAAAGAGAAAGATTGGAAAGAGGAACCCTAGGGTGAAGTTTACGATCTCTGCAGAGCTCAGTTTGCATTGTGTCCCAGGGTCCGTGCTCAGATGGCACCACACGCACGTCTTGCTCTGTCTATAAGGAGCAGCACAAGCTCTGCTGACTCCGTGCAGCCAACACTTACAGCTATTCTGGGGCTCGGTGCTAACAGACTTTGTGAGGGAGCAACGAGGAAGGGAGCAAGAATAAAGGCTATCACCTCCTAAATCTACTGTGATCTGCACATACATTCAAGTGGGAGTTACTGCAGTGACAACACAAATCCCAACAGAAGTGATGTCAATTCTTACAAGTGTCCCTTAACCCGATTCCCCACCTCCTCCTATCAGACAATATTTAGCAATAATGTGGGAATGGATCACAGAGGACCTGCACAGAGAATCTTCCATTCAGGAGAAGCACTCACCAACAGCACAGGTTCATAGGAGATCATCCTTCTGTTCCTGCATGGAGCTTCTCTGAAGCAACGAAGTTGATGGGAAGGCACCATGGACAACCTAGCTTACATGTAGTAAATCAGTAGTGCCAACATCATTCAGGTGAGCTCAGTGCCCACACGCTGTGCCCGTGAAATAAAAAGATTTCATTTAGCCCTAATTTACTCCTAGGGCAATGACTTGCACTGCAGTCAGTTTGAATTACAACAAGCATAGAGCATAAATTCTGACAGACAGTCTACTTTGTTGTCCCTACATTTTTACAAAGCACACTTTCCATCAACTCACGTGGCCATACAAGAAAAATCTTTCAGGTCACCCATTAAAAAGAGGTTGTCTGCCCCTTTTCTGGTAAGTATAAAGAAGGCCGGCAGATAACACATGCATATCTCTGAGTCAGTTTAAATTTGGAGCCAATCTCACTCCCAGCGTGGGGAGGTGCTCACCAGGTTACAGCGCCTGTGCCTAAATCCAGCCCTGCCCTTTCCTGGGGGGACACACAAAGGTGGAACAGTTCCCTGCAGCAAGAAAAAAGCTCTGAAGCTGCTCACCACAGCTCAGCCCTGCCAGGAGCCTGCCTGAGCCACGGGCTCTGGCAAGTGCTGTGGTTCTTTTCTCCATCTCAGGGGACAGAACCCTGCCAAGGCGTTTTTGGAAGTCTGTGTGGTTTCTACAGTTGCTGGATCTTGTCACAAATAGGTCTGCATTTGTCAGCCTTGTGACGCTTTCAGCCCTCTCCTTGAACACAAAGCCTTTGTTGCCTTTCTAAAATGTAGAGCTGCAAGGAAATTACTGGGAAGGCTTCCATAAGGGCTTCTGTGCCCCGGGAAAATCACAGCAATCAGTCTAATAAAGAAATTTAACAGAAACTTTCTAGCAGCTTTGTTACAATAACTGCACGCTGCCGAGGTCACTGTAACTCTGCCATGCCTTCAGTCACCTCACCACAACGCCCTGGCGTTTCTGCCACCTGCTCGCTCCTCTGTCACTGAGGGCTGCGAGGCTCAGCCATCCTGTCCTTATCCCACTGCCCGCACCACTCTGGAGGTGAGGAGCAGAAACAGCGGGCAGGGGAAGGATATTAACCATGCAAACGTCCTCAAAAAAGCAGACTGGGGGCTACGTTTATGCATTCCTCTGGTAATGTGTGTAAATAAAAATCTGACTTACTGTCAGTGGACTAATGCTGTACGCCAGGTTTGCCATTGACGCATCAAAGCCCCTGAGCTGGAGAGAGTCGGGAAGAGCTTCGGGAACCGCGCGTGGGCAGAATGGACGAGCTGCAAACTGGCACTGCTCTTCGGAGGGGATGCTGGCAGCCCTTCGGCTCAAGATCAGCACAGGGAAGGCAGGCTGATGAAGCGACGCCACGTCTAGCCCGCAGCACACAAGATAATCAGCAGAGATTGAGGCAGTCTGAAAATCCTACACGTATAAAATGCTAATGAAACAGTTTGCTTTTGCAAAGAAAATCTGGGACCTTGGAGAATTCCATCAATTCCCTTAAGATTCACTTAATGTGTGTGTTACAGCAGAGGCACTTACTATTAAGTACAAGTAATTTACTAAGTTTTTCTTACATTATTGTAATTTCCTTTTTTTAATGGTTTTGCTTTATTGGAAAACTTTCCTATTAAAGTTGGTTCTTACAAGTCGTCCTTCTCATGCAGAAAAAAGTTAACACAGCCAAGTATGCAAGGCGAGAGGATTGCAATGTCCTTAAGTTAAACGGAGTTTTAAACAGGGAATTAAGTCAGTACCATCATGGTGTGGTCCCAACCTGGCAGTATGTGGCCCTGCTGCCCTGCCAGTCTCAGCAGCTGGGCAGGGAGGTGGGACGGGCTCTGACCTGCTGACCTCCACACACAGCCACAAATCCCATCCCGACCCGCCTAATGACAAGGAATGAATCTGGAATACTACACGAAGGAAAAAAAAAATAAAACACTAAATGTGATTGCGCCATTTCAATGAGCCTAATTAGCTAATAAAGGTCAGTCTCATTAGAAGCTCTTCAGGGAAGGAGCCACTGAAAGAAATTCAACAGCAAAAGGATTTTAACAAGCTGTCCTCCCTCGCCTGCACCAGGCATTTCAAGGAGGACTCAGGGAGAAGCCAAATCTCTTGAACAAGCGATGAAGGAAGGTGTTGATACACGGGCGTTCTGCGACAATAACAATTCGCTTCCTAACTGTCAGAAGATCATTCAATGTCACGCCGAAGCATTCTGCTTACTCTCTGCATGGGAGATGTCGGCTGTCCTGAAAGCAAGCCTGCCTCTGAGCTGCATCCCCTCTGAAGAAGAAATAAGTTTTGTATTCTTTTGCAGCTGCCATAACAAAGGTGAAACAACACATTCTAGTTGATTTATCTTAGGTAGCCTATATTTCAAATAAATCCCTGCATTCCTGTGCCTAAAGGGAAGAACAAGTGCAGAAAACAGGGTTGTCAAGCAAGTAAATGAAGCAAAACACCTAGATTCAGGTGTTTCCTGACAAAATGTTGTTGTTTCCTTTGTTTACTTATTCTTTTTAATTTGTTACTAAAATCAAAGTAGTTAAAAATATATATATTCACCTTAATAGCTGTATTTTACTGGAAGTCATTTGGATTAAACTATCTTGACTACCTCTTTTGACAGCCATGGAGCCCTCTCTGACTGATCTCTGCTCTGCTGCTGCAGTACGGGGAGTGACTGCTGTCCTGGGGTGTACAAAATTAACGTTTAGGGAGATGGAGGGTGGTGTTTGCTTGACTGACTTCAGAGACAGAGCCTAAGGGTGTCTGGGGCCCTGAAGGGGCGATTTCGCTCCCAGCTGTTCACAGAGTCTGTTTTTCCCACCTTGCTTTTATACAGAGTCATTTATTTGCCCTTTTTTTTTCTGGCAAAATCCATCTCTGTCACCAGCCAGCCTGAGCAGCAACTTGTTCAATGTCTCCTTGCCCCGTTCCTGCCGCTGCTCTTTGAGCAATGAGCAGAGAGCTGCTCCACCCAGTGGGGATGAGCAGCAGACACAACAGAGCATCCTCAGCCGAAAAGCATAGAAAACCCAACTTGGAAGAGTTTGAGAGAGGGATGAACACCCCTTCTCCTCAGAGGAAGCTCACATCCCATCTCATCCCACCTTCCAGCTGCTCTGACTGCGTGGTGCAGCTGGGAAACCAGGTCTGAAGCCCGCAGCAGAGCTGTACGCAGTGCAGCTTGTTGCTTGTCACACCACAGGAGGACGCTGGTTTGTGGCTTTGGGCCTGCCTCCAAAAGCTGGCCAGTTGCACAGACTCTGCCCTGGCCAGCCGAGGAACACCAGGTCCCCAGGGTGACCCCAGTGGGTCAACAGCCCCCAGACGGGAGCCTGCAAGGGAATGGTGGGGGCTGACCCCCTGGCTGCCGATAAAACACTCCTTACTACAGTACTCCATAACTACCATACACTATAGATGGAGCCAGGATAAACTGCTCAGACCTGTGCCCTAGCCCTTCCCTCACACACAGCTGGGCAGGCTCCTGTACCAAGTGGCAGCAGGTGAGGTGAGGTGAAGCTTGGGCTCTGCTGCCCCACTTGGGCAGGTCAGCCTCACTAATTTCAGCTCTGATATGACAGCCCCATCCCTCAGGGGCAGGACAGTAACTCAACAGAGGGACAAGGCCAGAGGATAAGAGAGATACTGTAAGGCTGGCCCTGTGAGCACAGCACTGCTTTGGGAGGAGATCACCTCAGATGACAGGCTGGCCACTGATTAGTGGTAGAGCTGGATTCCTGGCTACAAAGGGAAAAACCAAAGGGAGATTTAAAAAAGCGTATTGAAATGTAAGCACGTTTTCTGACCCTAGGAAAGAGCCTCCTAACTGTGGCAAGAGCTTTATTTTATAAGCCCCATGAGCAAACCAAGCTTACGGCTATTCATATGCAGACAACACATTTCACTTCAGGAGCATCCCAGTGCTGTTTTAATGCTTGCATATCTTTACTAAAAGTGTCAAAAACCAGTAAGCCCATTTCTTTTACCTGATGAACACCGGCAGCAGCAATTTTACAGACAATTCTTATAGGTTAAACTGACCCCGCTGCCATTTTATGCCCAGCTGAATGACTGAAAAGTCCATCCCCAGAAACCACAGGGCACAGTCGGGGTATGTTCTGCATCAGCTGCTGCTTTAAGATTAGGAACCACATCCATTAGCCCACAATGGTGGATGTAACAAGCAGAAACCACACATTTCTTATCACTCGACAGCTGATTCCACCTGCTGAGAAGAAGCTTTGCTGTCTACAGCCTTGATGCAGCACAGCAGGAGGAAAACGGCCTATGACAACCACACTGCACATCTAAAACATTTCACAACCATAAAAAGGTAGGAGGAGAAACAGAGGGAATGAGCAGAGCTGCCACTTACACAAAGTTAAAGGAGCATCCTTGAGAAAAGGCTAGTTTTTGTACGAAAACCATGACGTGCACTTCTTTTCAGTGCCAGCCTGTGTCTGGGAGGCGTGAAGCAAGAGGAGTATAGGGAAATCATGCAATAAATAAGAGCATTACATATTTCTTGTAGTAGAAACTTCTGCCAAACTACCAGCAAGCTTTCTTGTTTACCATTACAACTCTGTAACACTAACTAGCATTCACTACCTGCGAAACACCCAGTTACCCATCAGACACGGAGTTTCCAAACAGGAGAAATCAACCCCGATTTCTCAAGGCAACAAATTGCAACTTTTACGCCTGGCATATATGGAAGTATAGATTAAAAACTGTACTTGTGGCCCATGGGATCTTTTCTGCAGCAGACGGCACTCAGGGAGAAGTTTACCTCAGGAACTTCAGCATGGCCCCACAGCCCGGGGCCGCCCTTCTCTTTCCACAGGGCTGGCAGCAGCACAGCTCCCGCCTCACACCGGTCACCAGCAGAGAGCACGGCTCCTCTATCACTATTTTTGTTAAGTAGATCTCCAGAAGCTGCACGGGGAAAGCACAGCCCCTGCGCCCGCTCTCCTCAGCCTGAGGCAGCGAAGTGACGCGGGGTGGCACCGTTTTCCCGCTCAAAATGTCGACGCTGCTGGGCAGAAAGCCCCCACCTCCAGACTCCAAGGGGGCCGAGAGGGGAGCAACGCGAGCGGAGGGCACGGGGAACGGTCCTGTCGCCTGGAGGCAGCGACAGGAGACGACAGACCCTGGGGGTGTCGCGATAAACGCCCCCAGAGAACCCGGCCTCGTGGCAGGCACCGCCAGAGGGAGCCGCGAACCCGCCGCTGGAGCAGCGCGGCTCCCCTCAGCCCCCGGCTCCCCTCAGCCCCCGGCTCCCCTCACACCACGGCCCCGGCCTCTCCTGCCGGCTGTCCTGCCTGGGAAGAGCTGCGTGCAGGTACATTACTACGTGTTTTCTGGCATTTCACAAATTCTAGCGTGTTTCCTATGCAGGTTGAGGACAGCCGGGGTGGGACCGACACGTGAGGTGTTGGCTCTAGGACTTGGGGCTGCGCATCGACACCCTGCCTTGTGGTGCAGCCACCCTGAGCGAGCTTACGAGCAGAGCAGGGAGCCCTGTGGGTCTACTTTATGCCATATTTTGGGGTTTACAACTGGAAGTGGCCTGTTTTAGAGCAGCAGTCCCACCTAAAAACAACACCTGTGAGATACAGTAGATAAGTTTTGGTCAAAGAGTGGGACTTAAATAAGAGACTCATTGGGAAACCTGAAGTGTTTTCTTGTGATCTGGTGGATTTGGGCTATAAGAAGCCCTAACCAAACTGCCACAGGAACAGAGAGCACATGGCACCCTGTGTGCTAATCACAGAATCGTGGGGGTAGAAATAAATAAATAAATAGATAGGTTGGAAGGGATCTCCAAGATCATCTAGTCCAACCTCTGACCTAACACTAACAAGTCCTCCACTAAACTATATAATTAAGCTCTAAATCTAAACATCTTCAGTCAGGAGTGCCTGCTGCCACCTCTCCAACCCAGGACAGGCACTTAAAGAAAAGCTAGCATTTCTAACAGCACCTCCTAAACCCTAGATATGCAAAATCTGCAGGGCAAAGGTCAGGGTTTTCTCTGGTGTTCCACTTTTCCTGTTCCCATGGCAGAAAAATGTGCTGGTTGGTATTTTTATGGCTCCCACCCGCCTCCCCCTCCACCAAGCGCTGTGCCTGCTCCTGCACCACGCTGTGGCCCGGCTGCCTGGCAGGCTGCTCGGTGCCTCCTCTCCCAGCTCCTGTCTGCCACCGAAGGCACAAAGCATTGCAATCTGACAGCCCTGCGAGCTGCCAAAACCCTATCCAACGTGAGTCGGCACATCCCGAATTCAGTGCAGATCTTTCTGTCAGTGGGCATGGATTGGAAACCCTCCCTGCTGCTGGAAGGCCTCTGCAGCTCACGGGGCTGCCACCCCCAGCTGTGCAGCTCCCAGCCGTCCCAAGGCCCTCCCCGCAGCCGGCCGTGTGGTCAGTGCAGTGATTAAAGAGTTCAGCAAAAGAAGCCTTGAGGCTTCTTCCAAAGCTACTTGGACCAGGCAATTTCCAAGAGCTTTGAGTATATCTGAAGACATCGCAGCACTGACAGGAGAAGTGATTAGGACCAAATTACTGTCTGAGGCCAAAGGGAGTAAAAAGAGACCTGAAGCCAAGCTCCTGGCTCTGTCTTGGCAATAGCTTACTGCTCCTGCTGTCTTCTTGAAAACACAGAGGAAAGTTGCCGTGCACAAACATTTTGTCATTGTCTCTCAATACTAAAGTACCTGACACAGCAAGAAGAAACCTCTCCAAGGAGACCAGGCAGTCCTGAAGCACATTTTGGAAATAGCTGTCGGGTCTCATGAATAAAAAGTGAATTACAAAGTACATTAGAGCATCACTGTGTCAGCTAATACCCTGCTAAGGATTTCTGGCTTTAACGCAGATATCAGATGCTGGAAAGATCTTATTAGGCCCAGATCACCCTTGGGGAACACAGCAGGATTAGCCTTTCTAGGATGTGTGCAAGTGCTTTGTTTTTACCTAAGGACTGATCTGTGATTAATTTCCCATCTGAGAGGTTCTAAGGACAAGAGCACTGAAGGGCAAGCACGGGCAGAGGTGCTGCCCCACCACACTCCTGCTCACATGAAAATCCCAGGGCTTGCAGGAGAACTGCAGCTGCCTGGCAGCTCTGAGGCCCAGGGCATCGTCTCTGGGTTACAGCAAGAGCCTTTGCTCTCCAGCTTTACACTGTTACTGCAAGCCCAGCAGGAAAGTATTTCCTTCCTGATCAACTTTCATTTGGTTTGATTATAATCTTCTGACACCTCTCTGGTTTCAGTTACACCCTTTTTGCCCCATCAGCAAGGTGAATTCTGTACTGTGTTAACAGAGGGCTTCCAGCACACTGCAGCATCCAGCAACAACTGCTGGTTGCTCCCCCATGCCAGCTGTGTGTGCCCCATCCTGTTTATCTTTATGGGGTTTGCTGATTTCTCCTCCTAGTGCAGTGCAGAATTTGGTAATCCTCCCCTTTTCTGGCTCTCTCCTTCTAACTTCCCTGCTAGCCATGTGGCACGCAGGGCCCCCATGGTCAAAGGGGCTCTGGGCTGCAGGAACCAAAGTGGAGGAACCGAACAGTGACTGAAATGGGAATGGATAAAAGGAACCCCAATGGCAGTCACTAGGCTACAAATTCCCATTCCTGAGTCAATGCACATTTTAAACCAAATGAAAAGAGATTAACAGGAAAAGCTGGGAGAAAGCACAGGTCAAGCTACTAATTTAATAGTTAGCAGGCTTTCCTGGGAGACAAAATGTCAAATCCCCTTAGACAAAGAAGGCAATGAAGCAGAGTCTTTCAGTATCTGTGAAGAACTCCATACCCACCAGGTTGTCTGGTAGAGGGAAGATAATACCGACACCTTTTCCTGCATGCTCCTTTTCCACTTCCCACATTGTGTTCTAGCTGGAAACTCAGAGATCTTCGAAGCAGCCGTCAGGTATGTGGATAAGAAAGACTCAGTGCCTAGAAGTATCCACTTATCCTACTGAAGGGCCTTGAAGCAAGCTTCTTCCTCAAAGGTCCTGTAGGAATGTAAGCTCTCATGTGATAAGGAGTGGATGAATGATTAAAGGATAGGAAATGAAAGGTGGAAACAAGCAGCAAGCTTTCACAGTGGAGGGAGTTCACTATGGCAGTGTCAGAAGGTTAAGTGTTGGAGGCTGTGATGCTCTGGGGACTTGATAAATTACCTGGAAAATGAATGGGTACCAAAAGTGACAAACTTCCTGGTGGCACGAGGATATGCTGAGTAAAAACACGAGGGCTGTCTGTGAAGAGTTGCAGAACAGCTGTGTGCTGCTGAGTGACAAGGTGAGAAAAGGGTAGAAAACCTGCAACCTGGAAATTCAAACTAATGGATGTGGGAAAAGCAGAGCTGACCTCGTTACATCACAATGGGCTCTTGAGCTGGCTCTTAGGAATATAGTCAGCTTAGTTTATGCTCAGTAGCAGAAAATGAAATGTCAGGAACGCTCTGGGAAGGGACAGAGAACAGAATGGAGAGTGTCAAGGTAACATGCACCTGCATCCCAAATTGTGTGCACTTCTGGTCCTGCCATCTGCAAAAGGACTTAGCAGAACATAAAGGGCACAGAGAGGAGCAACAGGAAAGATCTGAAAGTGTGTCCACAGGAGGAGTAAGACTAAGGCCAGACAGACTGGAAAAGAGACAACTGAAGGATGATGCAAGTAAAAGGCTTTTTAAATCATGAATGGATTGGAGACAGTAAATAGGGAGTGATTAAACTGCAGAGTGTCAGGTGGAACTGGTGGGTGGAAATTGAAAACAAAACAAGAAACTAACAGAGGGTTAGGTACAGAGTCTCCTTTGGACAGATGCAGGAAGTTTACATGGGTTCTCAGAGAGACAAAACAAGTTTGTGGAGGAAGATACGCTGCAGGCAATTACATGGGAACATGACCCCTCTGATTGGGAGGCCCCTAACCCAATCCTACCAATCCACTGAGCTAGCGTGGGCCCCAGGTAAGGAACTTTGCTTCAGATCAAGTATACTTGCCCTGTATCAAATGAAGTATTATTGGCATTTATTCTTGCCCAGATGAAAATAACAAAAACATTTCAGTTGCATAAGAAGTAATTTATTAACATAGTAGTTCTCAGAAATTAAACCAACAAAACTAGCTTACAGCACAGAAAGGGCGGCAGAAGAAACTTTCAGCTGCCATCAGCTGGGCATCAGCACAGACAGCCCAGAAATGTATCATTCCATATCCCTATATTTTCAGAATTTTTATTTTTTTAAATTTCATAATCAGCCTGGTTCTGTGATGCTACATCATTTCCTGAAATTTTGCAAACAAATGGCTTAAGCATTAATGAGTTTTTCCATAGGAAGCAAATGCAAACATGCTAGCAAGATTTAAGAGATGTGTAACATGACAAGTACTGGACAGTTAGGTTACCAAACTTTTGTATAAACAATTAATGCATTGTAGTACATCTCACAATTTGCCTGTGAGGTAGCTCCTGATATTTATTGTCAGACCAAGACCACAGAGAACTTGGAAAGCAGACAGCACTTAGGTTAAGACATCTTCAAAAGTTGCTGCTAATTGTGAATGCCTTCATTTGTAAATAGTTGTTGTTAGAAACGATTTTTGTTCGTGTCCTGCGTACAAGGCTGAGACCTCGTGAAAACGCAGCAGCAGCT
Organism: Aythya fuligula; assembly: GCF_009819795.1. Lineage (NCBI taxonomy): Eukaryota > Metazoa > Chordata > Aves > Anseriformes > Anatidae > Aythya > Aythya fuligula. The sequence continues at coordinate 35,658,340 of NC_045563.1, forward strand.
ATGTGGTGAGAGCCAACACGCTGAGGATGGGCTGTGCAGACATACTTGGGCAGGAGGGACCTTGGCAGCAGCCCCTTCATTTTGATTTTCCAGTTAGTGTAATGCAGTTATCAGCTCCATTCAAAGCTGAGAGACCAATGGGAAACTGAAAAGGGAAGGCTCTTCCCCTCTCTTCTTCTAGTCCAGGTTAAAATAAAATATTTAGCAGTCCCTAAGTTATGGGACAGGGGGACCTGGATCAGTCATGTCAATTAACCAACCAAAAGTAAAACCTTTTAGTTTCAACAGAAAGTAAGTTCTAAGATTTTTTTTTTTTTTTTGGTGTTCTATTATATGTTACTAAATGTTAGTCTTTTTAACTGAAAATTTTAGAATTTGCTCTTTTGTTGTAGTAAGTTTCACTTTCCATGCAAACTGACATCAGGAATGTAAATTGATCCAATTAAAAAAAAAAAACATGAATGCATCATCCACCATTTTCTGACAGAAGAAAATGAACATTAGAAATGGCTTGTTAAAATACATACAGCAATCCGTGGTTCAGTAATTAATGTGTCCCCTGATTAAGAAAATACACTGTAATTACAATACAAAGGGTTGTGTTTAGTTGCAAACCCGCATGCTTCAGCGCTCTGGGAAGGGCTGCGAATCGATACGTCTTCCTTCAGCCAAACGTCCAAAAAGCCTACGTGCACGGCAGAGCAAATCCCTCCTGTAATGGCTTTCTGTGCGTCTGACAGCATCCAGCTGCTTCAGGAAGCTTCCTTTGGCCCACCCGTCCTGGTTCAGCTCGGCAACCCCCTGTCGGATGCAGGTCAGGCAACCTTTTCCAAGCACAATCTTGGCAAGGGATCCGAAGGAGCACACGGCTCACGTGTAGCACGTGCTACTTGCAGCTGTGCCCCAGCATGCTGTGACCATGGCACCTGTTCAGGCACTTCTGGAAATCCCACCTGGGCTCCATCAGCCTCTGTGAAACCTGGCCTCAAGCTCGTGCTCCTCTGAAGGGCAGGAGCTCGACACGGCCCCGAAAGGAGCAGCAACTTCCCCCAGCCCCTGGAGGTTGGGTGCACCTGGGGTTAACCCTCAGAGGCTGCTGACAACCAAAGCGGTGAGGTGTTATTTCTCTGGTGTGTGTCCGTCACTTGGCTTCACCTTTCTCCTTCTCACCCATGACAGATCAATGGCAGATGTTTTCATCCAGCCCAAGGTAGCCGAGTGAACAGCAAAATGTCCTTTGTCCCAGCAAGAAAAACATTTAAAAGGTGGCATCAAATGGACATTAGACCAATTGATATAATCCAGAAAAACACCAAGCATGTGCACGCATTGCTCCATCTTTTTCCACGTCTCTGTAGTCCCCCCGAAAGGACTCAAGCTTGAAAAAAACATACCCTTAAAAAAAAGGGAGCTGCAAAGAATGTTAGAAACAACCACGTGTGTATTCATGTTATCCCACTGTTCTGATCCAGTGCAACGGGTCAGGGAGGAAACAAGCACTGAGATGTCCCCAGACTGTCACAGTTGCTGTGCTTGTCACAGTGTTGGCAGGGCAGAGCCCTGGGATGAGGACACCACTCTGAGCAGGGCTTTCACAAAACCAGGCGAGCCGTCCAGGCCCTGTGCACAGTGCAGCACATCAGGCGCAGCTGGTGCTGCTGCCAGGAGAGGAGCAGCAGAACAAATGACCTCAGCTGGAGGAGAAGCACAGGAGCAGGTGGGAAGAAGCAAAAGGAAGAGCTGGTGAGAAGTTCAGAGCAGCAGCAGGATGGGTCCCTGGTTTCCTACCCCTCCACCATGAAACCTCGTTTTATTCACTAGCTGGTGACACTTGCTGCTGTCACAGCATGGGGTTAGGAAACCACATCCAGTCCTGGTCCTTCACCACACGCCAGTTTTGGTCTCTGACTTCTCTGTGTGCCAGAAGCTGCCGGGGCTCCTTCGGCTGCCGAGAGCATCTTCTGCCCGGCAGCTGCGCATCCCTCCCACAGGCACAGCACGAAGCAGCGTCAGGGGCTCCATCCGGGCTTTTGCAGAGCTCTGAAGCAAATATTTCTATTTCTACCTCTTTTCTCCTCCAGCTTCACCCTTCAAACAGCACAGCAAGGATCTCCTCACAACTGAGAGGCGAGGGGACCTTCACAAACCTCCTCATCTTGCTCCTGCCCGTTAGCAACCACTGCTTTAAAGGAGGCAGTGGAGGGACAGTGTCATCTCTCCCCCGTGGAAGCCAATTTTGGATGCCCCGGGAGCTGGCAAGCAGCACCCGCCCCGGCCCCTGCTGCCTTGCAGCAAAGCGAGCTGCTCGCACGCAGGGCTGACGCCGCACAGGGCGTCTGCTAGGAGACAGCACAGCACTGCCAGGAGGGTTGGTTAACCACCTACCCAAAAAGAAGGCACCAGGAGATGAGACAAGGATTACGTAAAGGTTTTTGTAAAACAGACAAACCAACCCCACGTTGTGCCTGGTTCATGGGGAATATTTGCTGGTCCCTTTCCCACAAAGGGAAAGGCTGGGGGAAGAAAGGCTTTCTCACAATACCTATTCATCAGGCCTGGAACACCTCACAGCGCTCTGCAGCAACACCAGGCTGCACTACAGCAACCGCACTTGCAGAGGAGCGAAACCTGGATGTGCAGCACCTCATCCCCACAGCGCATCTCCCCCAAGCCTGAGGCTCCCCTGCCTCCTTCCCCCCAGCCCCATCTCCTCCTGCTCCCCTCAGCTCCCCTTCCTGCAGCCCCTCGCCCCCCGACCTGTTGCCCACAGCCTCGTCCATCCTGCAGGGGTGAGGTGAAGCCAGCCCCAGGCAGGCAGCAGCTCCCCCAGCTGCAGGGACGCTGCCTGCAAGCCACATCTTGCCCGTGTCTGGGCCGAGCTACTGGCATGCATGGGGAAGCGTGGGAACCTCCAGCGTGAATTAATTACGGTTGTGGGCAGGGCAGCTCCTTGACCTGCAGGAAACTTTCTGCTTCAGCCCAATTACCAGCATCCAATTACACGTGGTAAGGCGGCAGCTTGGTTTTCTTTCCAAGGCTCAACCCCTGTTTTTCAGTCAGGTGCTTGTATTGGCTCTTGCTGCTTCCCAGCTCTCTTGGTCAGGAGTCTCACTGCTAGGAAGAGATGGATTTTCCTTCCTCATGAGCCTTTTAAGGATCCATTCAGTGAACTGGGAAGACGCTCTGCTGCAGAGCTCGCTCATTTTTTTTGTACTTTTTGTGTAGAACGTCGATCCACTGGGCCAAAAAAGGTCTGTTCAAAACACATTCAAGATCAGTTCCTGGGTCAAAGCAGATCTGTAAAACAAAACAAATGGAATATCTGACACCCCCCCACACCCTGCAAAGCCTAGCACCTAATATTGAATGCTTACAGGTTTGTTTCCAGGATGCTGAAAGCTGTGTGCATCCTTGGGCAGATGTGCCAGGCAAGTTTGGTTTGACCCAAACAGGCTTTAATTTCCATGTGTGTTCTAGAATCCTGAAAGAACTACATGTATAAATGATTAAAAGAAATGCTGCCCACCCTGCACCTCCTCCTTCCTGGGTCAGCCTGGTGAAGCTCAGAGAGTTACTGCTACAGGTGACAAGAACTTGGCCATATAGGAAAAGGCATACTGCAGATGGGGGAAAGAAAAGAGATTTGTGCAGTAATCTATGTAAAAAGTCAATGGATAAAGCGTGTGTGTACATGCTAAGTAAAGGCCTTCAGAGGGATAAAAAGTAGAAATCAGAATGAAACTTTTCTATCCCCTAGCACTTAGGTAAGTGGTACAAGAAGAAAGCGTGAAGAAAAGGATGTTCTGGAAAGTTTCAAACAACAAACCCAACAAAATCAGAAGAAAATGGTTTAGAAGAGCCTTTAAAATGAGTTTTATTGTCAGAATTTTACAAGTAGCCTTCAGAGGCATCATACAAGAAGAACTCTGTTGCAAAACTCTAATAAATAGTCTGCCCCAAGTCCCAAAATATTTTTTGAAATAAAATAAAAACCAAACTTAAAAATAAAAGAGAATAAAAGCAAGACTTCAGGATGCTCAGAGATGTTAGCAATATTTCCCATTTACAAATAATATCAGGCATTATATAAATCTCCTTCATACAAGTCATTAAAAAACCCAAAACATTCTAAACCTTTACAAAAGCACTTCAGAAATAGTTCCAAAGAGATCCATTTCCATGACAAAACATTAGAGAAGAACTCCATGGGGATTAGCATCACAAATGAAGTTTGAGGTTGAAGTGTAGTGTGTACTTGTGTGGAGCAAGATTAAAGAGCATGAAAAAGGGATTTGAAAAGAACGGGGAAGTTTTTGTGACAAGCCTATGCCTGATGATTTTACTCTGTTTATCTGAGAATGCGGTGAAGGGCCGGGAAGGACGGTGCTCCTGGGGCTAACCCCAAGCACACCGCACCTCACGCGAGGCAGTACTCAGTCAGGTAGTGACTGCAGACTGCAGTGCCTACCCTGAAAAGGTATTTTCTGGAGAGGTAATACGTTGTGGCAAGTTAGCTGTTCCTTCAGAGAACATGGAATTAACTTTCCTGACACGAGGCAGTTTGGGAAACCTCATGCTAGATAGCTTCACTGGGAATTGGGGATTTCAGAGCTCCAGTCCTAGCCCAGTACTTTGAAAAAAATACACTTCTTAATTTCACCTCTACATATTCCTCTGCCTGTGGTTATGAAGGATTTTGAGAGACCTCCCATTTAAGAGAACACGCTTAAAAATGTTCTTCAACATTTCTCCAATCTGTTGCGATTTGAGAAGTCCGGAGGAACGGAACGGAACAGGAGGGTGGGTGCACTGAAATGGCTTATGGGGATTTTCATGGAAACCGTTCAGAGGGGGGAAAAAAAAACAACAACTTAATCTCTTTACAACTTCAGCCTAAGTCTTATGCTCATATGCAAGTGACAGCTTCCCCTGGAAGGGAAGGGGACTACACTGAAGCAGCACAGCGACAGTACTGGGTCTCTCTCAGCCTGCCTGATGCGGTACGAAGTGCAGCATGCCTTGTTTTGCCCTTCGTCAAGTTACTTGCAGCCCTCGCTTCCACAGGAAACAAAGGCTACCAGAAATGCTAATGCAATAGATGTGTGATAATGTGCCTCGCCCATGGCTCAAGTCTCTAGCCTCTCTCCAAATGCTGTGACGCTGGTTGTACTGTACCATACACTATGGGGACACGTTCTCTGGAACGTATGGGAAGGTAGCACTAGCAATCAAGCGCAAATTGCTAAGGAGACACCTAAAACATTGCATTACATCCCTGTGTCTGTGGCATACTTCAGAAAACAATGTAAGAAAAGCAGTAAAATAACCATTTCTTTCTAATTTTCTAGATGTCATAATATTTGCCAAAGCTGCAAGGAAAAGCAGATTACCTGAAACAGAGAGAAAGGAGTTAATGGAAACAGAGGCAGACGGAGCAGCAAGCCTGATCCAGCCTCCAAATTATTTTGTACATAACAGATAAAGAAACAATGTGCAAAAAATAGACATTCACATTTTAGCAGTTAAACTTTTATTTTACCTTTTTAAAATTATTTACTTTGTTTTTCTACAAAAGGCAGACATTGATTGTTGATCTGCAATTATTCTGAGTGCGCGCAGAGATGCAAAAAAGGGTTATTGGAGGATGAAGGACAGGGAAGTGCTCTGACTATACTTTCACATGTCATGATTAAGGTGGCATTAAAGCTTAAGTCCCAGGAATAATATTCATAACAGATAGTTTCCTTCCCCGTACGCTGTTTTCAGTTCATATCAATTGTGTTGAAAACCCACTCGGTGAACTTCTTCAGCTTCTCAGTTGCATTCTGGGATTCCTCCTGTAACCTCAGGTTGTCTTCCCGCAAATGCTGCACTTCAGCCTGAAGACTGGCTTTGTCCTCTTTTTCCTTGGGTACAAGGAAAAGTACAAATCTTAGTGGCAATTCTTGATCATGCTTCCTACTTACATCAAGTGGCAAGAACCTCTGAGCGAGCACAAGCCTCACACTTCATAAGGATTTTATGTGCACTAACACACGGTTTTCTATCTAAGCTACATCTGTGACAATTCATTGCTTACTTTTTGCTTGAACTATCAGTGTTTCTCTATATTAAATTCTAATAGACAAGGCTGGCTCCTCAAGCAGTGAAATAAAATTGGTCATGTGCTGTTCTGTATGAGCCAAACGTGCAACTACTGATGGTTAATTAAACAAGGGATAGGAAACATTTCCGCAAATACTACCCTAGCTAACAGACTTTTCATCTGACCACAGTGTATCTTCCTTGGACCAAGCAGACAGTAACAATACTGGAATTTTTCACCGTAAAACTGTATGGTTAGGTGAAACTCTCCCTTTTCAGCATCAGCAGGATATATTTATGTGGACTGACTCCAGGCTTCTCACACAGTCACCTGAATTAGGAGTGCAGGTACTCAGAGTCAACTTCCTGATTTAAGCAGAGGAGTCCCATGCCTACATTTCTGGCACTGCACCCTAGCTTTGAATAACTGGAAGCACATCCTGAGAAAAATGGTAAAGAAATGTCTTTTTCACACAAAAGGATGAGACCGTCACAGGACTCGGGCATGGGAAAGCAGAACTACGCAGTAATTAGAATCACCTATCAGCACTAAACATACGCATTGCAGATTTTCTGTAGCTCAAACGTTTACCTTCCTCAAATCCTCTTGCAGCATCTTCAGCAAACCTTCCAGCTGGTCGACTTTAGAGGCGAGAGTTGGAGGAGATTCTTTACTGTTAAAAGTAGGAAACAAGAACAGGCATTGACAGATTTTACTGTATTCACACGGGGTATCCGACACACCAAATGGCTTTGTGTAAGCATGCACTCAGGAACACTAGGAATTCTCAAAACAAACAAAAAGTGCGTGGAACACATGCGGTGCATTACAAGAACAGATTTAACCCATAATAAACTGCTGTCATCCTGTCACATGGTTTCTCTCTCCTTCTGCTCACTATATGTGCCTTGAATTACCATAGCCTTGGACAACTTCGTAAATGTCTCAGACAAGAAGGAACCTGCACCAAGGTTCAGCTGTGGTTATGATCCTTTTGTTTTACTTTCCATAATCATGAAAACTTTGTTCTGTGAAGGCTAGAGACAGCTTCCAAATATGACTATTTCTACGTTTTTCCCGGATTTGTAACTGAGGAAACCTGTACATGTGAGGTATTTACTTACCCTGTATAAGGCTTTATCTGTGCAGAAAGCTGGTCCTCAGCCTGATCACTACTGGAGGCAGCACTCACAGGCCTGTGGTTTTCATCGGCAGCAGCAAAGAATGAAGCTCGCTGAACTGAAAAGACACGTGCAGAGAAAAACAATGGCAGCAGTGCAATAGTGCAGCACAATGCAACAGCTACACTGCGAGATCTCAAGGCAATCCAAGAAGCCTGTGTCAAGATTAGGTGTAATATACCAATACCCATTGGACAGAAGCAGTCTGGCATGGCTAGTCTTTGTACCAGCTTCTCCACTCTGCAGGATTCAACAAGCATGCACTAGCACTGGCAGAGTTCTGCATGCTCAGGCAGATCGTGCATCACCCTCAGGCTAACAATTACTCCTGGGAGGGAGATGCTACAGAGTGCAGAGCACAGATACCCCAGGGGCACTCCATCCATGGCCACTTCCAATACAGGCAAGAAGCTAAACTGGAACAGCCAGCACTGCACAGAACTTCCTGGGTACAACTGCATGACGCTACCCAGCAACTCAACGCCTACAGGTAGCTCCCTGCACTAGTTCCTTCTGTAAAGGGATCCTCTCATCTTGAAAAAAGAAAAGCTCAGAGTGCAAAACTTACATGTGGAAAATAAACAGACCAGTGCCATTTTTCAGAAATTTTTTCTTTATGCCTTCTTATGAAGTATTGTCAGATTGAAATATGAAATCTCTTTTCCTTTCTTTCCTTTCTTTCTACACTTCTTTTGTCTTATAACTGCTCATTTACAATATTTTAGCACACCTATAAATCACTATCACGTGTGGTGTTGACTAAACTGCCAAGTGTCCCTACCTCTGGCGTTTCCTAGCACAAACAGCAACGTAAACACTTCTTAACTTAATTTATTAACACCTCTCTCCCTCAGCAGCTGCTGGTCTCTCACTGGAAATAGAAATGTATTTTCTTTTTCTGCTTGGCAATTTTTTTATTCTGTGCTTTCAACAAGGTTAATATTAACACGCCTTAGTATTTGATGGGATTATTCCTGCTCCTCTCTTTTTTCCTTTGAAAATACTGAAGGTTGGCATACCTCAGGAATCCAAGCAGCTTTGTTTCAGCTGGCTGCAGATACCACTACCTACAACTCCTGAGGCTTGTGCTGAAGACACCATGCAGAAGAGAGGCGTCCAGGATCACGGATCAGAATTTAGCCTGGTTAGTACTTGTCAGTCCCTGCTGGCACCTAGCAGAGACTACAGGCTGGGATTATATTGACAACAGATAGCTGCTCCAGGTCTGTTCTGTCAAAGCTGAATGTATTTTTGCAGTGGTGAGATCAAGTTGCCAGCCAACACATTACCCCAGCTTTTCTTGATCTGAGCTGTCAGTTTGTTACCTTCACCACACCGAATTCGTTCATGCTGCTAATTGGAAATGCAAGTGAGTCTGGGGCCTAGAGAAGTGAGGGATTCAGGTTGATGAGGACAGTGAAAGCTAAGGGGGGGAAAAAAAGAAGGGATCTTTTGAACAGAAACTGCTGACCACAGTGAAATGCATTAAGAGCTGGGTTTCAGCCCTGCGTGGTGGCGAACAACTCCTGTGGCAACAGAGCAGAGCACAAATGTATGTCACGAGTGCTGCCTTCCGCATGCATTGTCTGAATGATGTGTATGAGTAGCACCAGAGAAAAGCCAAGAAGCAAGTTACTTCACAGCCTTCTCTAACCATGCAGAATGATGTTCAAAACCTTCAAGATCAGTGAAAACACCTTCAACAAAGGTGGGTCAGCATTCATGCTGAGATTAGCAAAAGACATTTCTGTTTAAAGCACTTGGAAGAATTTTCCAGCAGATTATAACAACGGTAAGATAAACTCCCTTTGGGCCGAGGAGTATTTCATTTCAAATTCAAACGCACGTAGGCAGCTTACAGTTCTCTTCAGTTTACTAAGTGTCAGGGAGATGGAAAGTGCTGTAGGATAAAATGACACTTATGTCCATGTATTCAGAGGACACAGAGGGGAGAATGGCAACGGACTGTATGCCAACAAGGCACATTTCCCAAATTACCTTGGCAGTGCACTTCAGCTGCACTATAGAAGCTCCATGCTCAGGCAATAAGCAGCCAATCATTAATGTGTTCGTGTACTTTTTCCCTATTTGACTCGACTTTGCACTTTTGTGCCAGATGTTTTTCCACCCTAGCTGTTATGTCTGCAGCTGCTTTACGTGAAATGAAAAATAGTCAGTTTCACAGATATTTGGCCAAACTGTAGCACAGAGGGAATACAGCATGAAGAAACGGCATCCATTACACGCAAAGCTCTGGGCTGTTAAGTCTTGAGTTGCTCTTTTAATAGAGTTTAAGCTTCAGACTAAGTAGAAACAATAAAAACAACAAAAGCAAGAGCCTAATTACAAAAATAGTCCTTCATAAAGCATGCAGAAGGATCGGCCTTCTAAGTATTATATTCTGAAAATTTACCTTCAAAGGCTTTGGCAGCATCTACCAGGTTTGACCAGTCCAGATCAGAGGCAGAATCAGGCAATGGCATAAGACCAGGGTCTGGCATGGGCTGCCGTCTTTGCTCCTGGATATCTGTGAGGGAGCTGTCTGAGGCAGAAAACTCTCCTAGAGTAAGGCAGAACAAAAGAGAAGTTACAAAGAAAAAAAAAAGTTCCTTTCCTAATACTGAAGTATCCCTCCTTTTAGTTTTTTGGGGATAGCATTTCTGGAACCAGACACCACAGCAGAACGTTTGACCAAATGCAGCTGACCAGTTCCAGCACGTTACATACCAGTTTTCTGAGACAGTGCCTCTCACCAGGACATACAATTCCTTCTTAATCTGCATAAATCTTTGCAGCTACCTCTTCAAAAGCCAACCTCTGCCTCCTCCCCAGTACTGGGGTGGGGGCAGCACTCTTCTACTCAGTGATGCCTGCCTTTGCACAAGCTGAAGGTACTTTGAGGGCTCTGCAGCTTGCTGGGGCTTCTACACTCCCTGGTATTTATCTGTTAAAAATAAAAGATTTTTTCCCCCCTCTCTTTACAATCTTGTAAACCAATGGAAGCAGATTAGGCCAACCAAGATAAACCAGAAGAAGAAAACCCTAAGAATGATTTGAACGCATTGCACGTATCTCAGCAGGTCAGTGACACAATCTTTACTGAAAAATACCCGTGCCCACCCATAGTTGATATACGGCCTGCTATGGAAAACACATTGGCATGCAAAGGATATATAGAAATGAAGTTCTTGTAATTTTTGTGCGATTTGTCGCCTAGCAAAATAAAGCATTTAAATTATTGTCACTAATGAGGGAAAGAGCAAAATGTGAACCAGCAGTTACCTATTTTATTTCAGTTTACTGGCTGGCCAATCGACAAACACGGGATACGCGGTCAGTCAGCACACCTGTAGGCTCAGAAGCAGCAACAACCTGCTTCCTTGCGCCCTCTGCTTGGTAAGGCATAAGGTTGAGAAAAAATTGTAGGTGGTGGTAGGAGAACTAGGGGTGTAAGGGTGAGAAGATTGACTGGGCACATGGGAGGCAGCTTCAGAAAGGAAGGGTGTACTGAAGAACCCATTTGGACCAAGGCAAAGGAAATTTGGGCACTGCGAACAGGAAAAGAGCACAGCGGGAAGGACACAGATCCACTGGAGGACAAACACCACTAACTGCATTGCTTATTTTCACTCTCTTTAAAATATATATATCTTCTAATAACTATATAACTTAAAGAACAATAATAACTTCATAAAAAAAGTGAAAAAAGTGGTATTACTGCCTGGAAAACAATGACCAGAAGAGCAACATTTCATTTGCTTCATTGCTCATAGATGTTGGATATTGAGTGTGTGTGTGTGCGCACGTTCACTTTTTCATAAACTTAAGGTTAGCTCAGTAGTAATACTGAGGATTCTTGCATTAACTTCCCAAAAGAGGAGAAGTTCTTACCGTGAAAATATTTACCGTTTTTGAAAAGATACGCAGAATCAGGAGAAAAAGAACTAACCATTTGATAAATGACTTGATTTAAAAGGGTAAGGTGGATTGCTAATTAAGACAGATAAGTAAATAGAAGTATTTTTAGTTCACTGTTCTCCCCTCTTCAAACCAACTGGAGGTGCTCTGGAGTGACAGATCTTTGTTATTAAGATCTTGGAATTAAAAGAACTCTGAATAGCAGGAAGCCAACAAATACTAGAGGTATTAAATATCCAGTTCTGCTAAATCCTTCTCCCAGCAAAGGCGAGCAGGATGGGGGAAGGGAAGACAATTCACATGTCACTCAAGCGGCTGGTCCTTTTATCACGCAGACCTACATTTCACAGAAAATGGAAAGTCTTCTTTTGTTGACAAACGTATAAAGCTTATGTGCTAGAAGGAGTAATCGGTTTTGTGTGGAAGAGAACATGACAGTGAAAGAAGGTTTGGGTTTTTCTTTTTGGAAAATACAGGCACCCGAATGAAAAGTGCTGCCTTCCCTTACTACTCCCATGGCATCATTCATCTTCTGACCTCAAACCCTCAGAAGCCAAACCCATCAGTCAGTTATACATGTAACCAAGTCTGCAAAGTTATTTTAGTCCATATAAAAAGAACTGAAGAGAGCTTCGTTTCCTAACTCTTATGCAAGAAACATGTTATATGGAAACAACAGCTCATTATGATCAAACCATGCTCAGCCAAGCTCATTTAAATCAAACCAAGCTCATTTAAATCAAACCATGTCAGGTTCAACACTGAAAACTGATGCCTAGTGATCACAGACAGATTAAAAGAATTTAAAATAGCTTTCTACAGCAGCCTTCACTGTAAAATGCATCCTATGTATCTCAGTACAGACAGTGCACAGTACCCACTCTAACGAGTTGAACCTATTGGTAGTGTTGCATTTTCCTCTTGAAACATTAAAACATGAATGAAGCAGAACATATATGTACTTCTTCAGAATACGCTGCAGAATCCCACGCTGAGATCTAGCTCTTTTTGGAAAACACACTTCGTGCACATATAGTTATGAGATACAGAGGGAGCCTGCAAATGTCCCTTTCTCACCAACTCAGAAATTCACATACAGTAACAAAACCTATCAGATAATCTTGCTGACACTTTTCAGTAGACTAATGGAGGAAACTGAGTGCATTCCTGACAACAGTTTACCAAGTAACTCTCCTTGTTGAGCTGCTGATGTGTGACCAAAATTAAGTAACTCAAGTCCTGTAAAAGGAATAGGCGAGTGAGTGAATTGAAAACTAGCTGGAGTAATAAAAACTATTTCTAGCATAGCCAGTCATATAAAAGTGAATAATTGCTGATGGACATGCCATTATTATACCATACACCATTATAACCAGGCATACATTATTTGCCCATTGGTCCAACTGGTCCTGATGACTCCTGGAGAAAATGATACAAGCTTACAGCTGATGAGGCAAATTTCTGTGCTCCTTCTGCACGGTGCAGTTGCATGACCAGTCATGCAATCTCATACTCACTGAAGCAAGGAAAAATTCCATTCTATTTTATGTTTTCTGGTAGTCAACTCCCCTCATTTTGGGGAAATCCAGATGGAAGTACTAATTTGCTGTAACAAATCGTTTTCCCTTAACATAATCATGATGGATTCCTTTGAAAGCAGCAAACACGGAAACACCCTTACCATGTAGCGATTTCATTCCCAAAGTATACGATGGTCTCCGTAGTGGCAGTGACTTTGGGAGAGAAGGGTACGTGCTGGTGAACAGGACATCGTTTGGCATGGCTTGGTCCAAGAGTGAGGCCCGCGAGGCGAAGAAGTGGTCCCTTTGGCCACTGTAAATACTCTCATCTGACAAAGTCCTTTGCAAGGCACGCCTTGTGGTAGGAGTGCTGGGAAAGGGAGACTGACAGGACAGAGTGTGTGACTATACATTCATAAAAGAAAAGAAATAAAGAAGAAATTAAAAAATCAATACAAACTTTTGAAATGTATGATGGTTTATTTAAACTTTTTTTTTCTTTTTAAATAAGAAAGCAAGTGTTAACATAGTATTTTTTTTCCCCAGAGTGGATGAGGAAAGGAAACTAAAGGAACATGCTTTGAAAGGAATTATAACCAGATAACACATCAGATCTCTTCCAGTCAGTCTTACACTCTGTTTTTAAATATTCTTCAAACTTTTACTAAGGTATAAATGTTAGCCATCCCTCACAGATTATAGAGCTTACACACAGCAGCGATGATGTTTACAAAAAACAAACTGAATGCTGCATAAAACAGAGCTCTCCTCGTGCCAGGGGAGGCTGCATTCCTGCACGCAGAGCACCAACAAATGCCAACTAATTAATAGTCCCATATTTCTGAGCAACTAGGAATACCCACCACTTCAGTTCTTCAGAATGATTTGTATGAAAATTAAATTAGTTGTCTCATGAGTGTGAGAACTTGTGTCTTACCCCCAGCGCAATCTAAGCTCTGCACGCAAGGAAGCAATGCTGTGGTTAGTCTGGAGCTACTACTTCTCTGGCCAGTGCCAGTGAGCTGCTTTCAAACACCACATACCATTCCCACCAGCAGAGACACCAATTTTGTACTCTACCAGCCACAAATTTTCTTAAAACCTGTGGCAACACAACCATCCCAGACACAACAGTTTTTAGGGTTTGGTTGAAATTTGGTCCAAGGATTTCATGGAGAAACAGTAAACAGAGGAAGACCTCATCACCCTCATTTGCTCCATAAGCAAGTTTAAACAAGAAAGGAAATAAATTGATTTCTGGAAACTGTGATTAAGCATTACAGAGTGTTGCTCATTTGCATAGAAAAAACAGTTCTCTCGTCTCAAGAAAAAAAGGAAAAGAAAAAACTGTTTAAACAGACAGTACTCTGTTCCTGTGATCAAAAACCCACACTCCAAGGTGGGAGAAGGATATGGAAGAATGACAATTGATACTGCACAGTGAAAGACAATCTGCCAGATTCTTTTTTTTTTTTTTTCCCCCAAAATACAACAAATCCTAATATTGCAAGTTTGCTGCAGGTTTTGCTTTTCTAGATTATCGATCAGAAAAAATTAAGATTACTTTCAAAATCTGCTGTCATGAAAAGACAAGGAAGGAAAGAGAAGCAATGTCCCACGTTAACTTTGTTACGTCACCTTCTCCCTTTTGCTCTGCCTCCCTCAGAACAGGATTCACGCCCATCACACTAGAAACCTTGCACATATACTTAACACTACAAAAGAAGACAACTTCTGGCACACAGTTGTCGTTATGTTATGCTGAGGATCAAGCTGTTTCTTTTTCTTCTGAAGGGTAAAAGCTTAATCAGCAGGTTCATGTTATGATCAGCTAAAAACTCACAGCATTTGCCCTGAAGCAGCAAAGAAAGAGCCAATATGTCAAACAGTCTTTCCTTGAGGGTCCCATGGTTCACCTTGTGCTAAAGAATTCAAAATCTACCAGAGAATTAGGAGCTGGAACCACCAATTAATGCCAGACTAGTAAGACTAAAAGATTGCACAGATATAAACATGTGATGGAGTCGGAAAACAGAGGCAATATGGTTAGGAGTTGTCTTCTGATAGTGCAGCAGAGGGAAGAGGAAAGGTAAGGTCTGAGAAGGTAAAGATCATTACAAGTGGGTAAGGAGATGAGGAAGACTAGGAAGATATTTGTATATGTTCAAATATATTTATTATATATAAGTGTATGTATATATATTTATATATAAAAATATCAAAGCCTAGAACAAATTCTACTAGAAAACAAAGCCTTTGGCAGCCATCAGAAAGGAGGGTGGAGGTTTTTTGGTCTTTGTGCAGTGAACTGATGAGAGGCATTATTTTTATTTTTTTTTAAACTGACAATTTTTATGTAGTCAGAGCAATAACTTTTTTCTAAGATGAAATATAAATCATGCAGTGGGCACAAATGACAGTTACTTTTCAAATGTAGACGATTTAATTTATTGGTGTGATGGTGTTGGTGACTTGCTGAAATTTATCAAAAGCATTGCCTGAGTTAATGTACTTGTTACAGGCATCAGAAAATTAAGATTAGGGTAAGACTGGATTCACTTACCCCAACACAGAAAAATAACAAGCTTTGGAACATACACACTTCTCATGATCTTCAGGTGACCTCTTTAAACAGAACAGAATTTCTTGGAGTGAGATTCATCTCCTTGCTCAAAAATAACCAACAGGAGATGTTCTCATTTGCCCACATCTCACTCGCCTTGTAGAACTACCACAAACCTAAGAAAAAGTTATCTTGCCAGTGGCAAGATTTTCTTTATCCAGCCTCAAAGGTAACATCTGAAATAATCTGTGCATGGAACCTAGCTCTTACAAGTTTTAATAAGCCACTTTGGGCTTTTGCAAGCAAAGAAAGAAGTTGCTCTCTCTTCTGCATAGTTGCTGTGGAAACCATCTGGGCTTTAGGTGGTGAGCCTGAGCTGTTAGGCACTGACTGTATATGGAGACTGCAGAAATCAAGGCACTGTTCAAAATGACAGACTTCTAAAATTAATATGGATGCTTTATAGTTATTATACACACATTACAAAACACCTCAGGAAATGTTTTTAACTACTTATTCTGTATAAATGTTTGCTTCAGTTTAGGGAGCATTCTTGGTCCTTGTAACAGGATTAGAGAGGCATGAAAGCATGATTACTGTGATACTGTCAGCAAGTCACACTCTAGTTCTGCAGTCAGAGAAGAACAATTCAAACGCGTAAGACAACATTACTGGATTTCTCACAAGCCACTGGTCCTAAACATGCTTTGCAATTAGGCATACTAGCCTCTGTACATTTGCACACACAGTTGTAATACTACTGCAGTGACCGGAATAACAAAACTGTTCCCAAATGTTTTCCTCTAGTAGATAAGTCTGTGACAAACAGATGACTTTCTGCCGATGATGAGCATTCAGAGAATGCCTTACATTTCATTTTCCTGTTACGGGTGAGAATGGAAGAGATCCTGTCTGAGAAACTCTGAGCCCAACAATGCAAAGTACTGAGTAAGCTCTGTAAGAATGAACACTTCAGCTTCGGCTACTCTGGAAGCACGCAGCATTTTCTACACAGAAATCTTAGAGCTTCGCAGCCTTCACCAGTTTCCAAACTATGACACCCTTTTGCTGTATTAGTGATACGCCTGGGCAGCAATGAACTCGATCATCAAATACTTATGAAATGTAACTTTACACATTTCTGGTTTGTGTCAACAGAAGCATGTCTCGGATCAGAAGAGGACCTGTGCATTGCTCTTAAGGCATCTCAGATTTTATTCATCTGTGACAAGAAATAGACAGATGACAGACTCTCTAACATACCTTAAAGTTCTTCTGGGATTCAGGTGTTGGACTATCAAGATCTATCAATTTCTTCAGGTCTTCTTCAACGGTGGACTTGGATGCTCGTTTTGGTGATGCTCGGAGGTCTCTTGCTGATGCACGCAGCCGAGGGTGGGCCATTTCATTGCCATCACTCTGGTGACGTCTTAAATGAAATGGAACAGACACATTCAGGTCTCAAAGCCCTGGGGCAGGAGGCATGAATGAAACAAAAATTATAGCATCCTCAAAATTTTAAAAGACAAAAAATAGGTAGGGGGCACGAAAAAGGAGAGGAGTTTCACTAATACAGCAGAGCCTCATCTTAATGAATACCTGTTGAAGCAATCAATTAGCAATACACGCTAAGGTTGTCATCCATTTTCTCAGTAAGGGACTGAATCCATTAAAATAATACATATTCTGCACTAAATTAAAAATAATGTCTTAAGTGAGCCAAAAGCAACAAAACACCAAATTCCTTTAATCTTTCAACTGGCTTTTTTTTTTTTACTGCAGATTTTACAAAGTTTCCCCATCTCATTTTGACAGTCAGTGATTGGCATCACCTTGGAATTCTGTGTTGACCCAATAAAAGCCAAGAGGAGATGAACAAATTGTTCTGGAAGGGGCATTCCAAACCACCTGCTTTCGAAGCCATGCTAGACTGAAGAGTATTTTCACTGGAAAATTGTTTCTTTATTTCTACTCCAAAAGAGATGGCTTTGTATTGTAACACAGATGCCTTGCCTTGCCTTCAGTCACTTAGACTGGATACTGGCAGCAACCTAGGCCAGGTACAAGGAGTGCCACAGAGCTCATACACAGCACGCACCGTACTACTACATGGGTGAGAGGCTTAAGAAAGAGCTCAGCCTCTATATTAAGAAGATTTTTAATATTTGCTGAAATAACATTGACCTTTAAGAGGTCCCAAGGAAAGATAAGCTTTAATAGGACTGAAATCCGTACAGCACTCTAGAAATGGTAATTATTATTTTTGTAAGTATGTTAACAGGGAATGAGATTAGCCAACTATTAAATATTTAAACCCAGCTGCAGAACTCTAGATTAGAGATTAAGTTGTACTGCAGAATACGCATTCTATTAA
Source organism: Aythya fuligula (assembly GCF_009819795.1). Taxonomy (NCBI): domain Eukaryota; kingdom Metazoa; phylum Chordata; class Aves; order Anseriformes; family Anatidae; genus Aythya; species Aythya fuligula. The sequence continues at coordinate 35,675,981 of NC_045563.1, forward strand.
ACAGTCTTGTGCTTTTCTGTACAGAGAAATGTCACAGATGTCAATGCTTCTTTACAATTAAAGCTAATAACCAAAAAAGAAAACCAAAAAAACATTCTTACTTTCTTGTATCCATAAACCCCACTGAGTTTATTGTCCCTTCTGGCTTTTTCCATCCGATCAGATACTTGCTAGTAGCACCCTGGCGAGGGTAGAAAGTCCTAGGACCAGATGAGGAGGAAGAGGAGGAGGAGAAAGAAGGTGTGAGCTGGGGAGAAGTAGCAGGATGAAGCTCTTCTTTAGGTGAGCTTCTGGCACTGGTGAAAACAACCGGGCTGGCAGAGTGTCGTGAACTCATGGTACTGGGAGAGAAACAAAGACAAATTTGCTTCTAATGAGCGTTTATGCATCTTGTTCAATTATTTTTACAGCAAAACTTTGGAGCACATGATGTTACTCTTACTGGAGCAGACAGAGTAGCAAAACCAGCTCAGTCATTTTAAGGCCCTTCTATGAATGTTTTATTAGAAACATTTCACACAGTCATGAAAAATTTTGTAAGCAAGTTCTACGGATGCAATATACCACCCTCCCCTCATCCTCCTTTACAAATGGGAAACATAGTGCTCATGGTGATTAGCAGCTTAAAAGTAATACATGAGGTTGTAACTAATTAGCAAAAAGAACCCAAGTCCAACTTCTTGCTGGAAAGTGGAACAAAATGTATTGTGAAGGAAGTTGAGCAACAAGGAACATCTCTTTGAGACTCCACAACAAACCACAGAAGAAACCCACACATCTTTCAAAAGAGAGTTTCCTGGATTTTGCCTGAAAAGAAGTTACCATTTGCTGCTAAAAAAGACACTTACAGAAATGGTTAAGTTCAAGCACGTCCCTAACATAATGCCACAGTTTGTTTAGCCAGAGGAAAATATCGGATCAACTAACTGCAACTTATTGCTGGAAGAAGTGGGGGGAGGCTTCAAATAAGAGCTACTCTTTAGCTATGATGATATTAAAATTTCATGCAACTTGCATAATATCAGGAGAGCTAGTGCTCAAGACAATATTTACTTTAGCAACCTTAAAAGGTCAGGCATTTCTAGCTACGGTTAGAGCAAAGCTTTGTGTACAGCCTTAGCATGGAAATAGCATTATGTATATAGAGACCAATTTTCCATCAGCTCTCTCCACAACTTAGCCACATTTTCTTCCCAGTATCCAATACTACAAGGAAGGAATATGAAACAGATGGACCTGTGGGAAAGAACAGTTTCTGACTGAGAAATAAAAATTAGCTGGAAGGCTGAACAGTCACTGAACAATCTTTTCATTCTTAGCTTCACAGGAAATTCTTTACCACTTTTTATATCTTGATGAAATAAGGCATTTTTGATGTCCATTTTCAATGTCTCTCAACAAAATGGATAAAGTATTTGAGGCTAAATTTATGTTGCCACCTGGAAAAATAATCTCACCTACATTTAGCCTTACAGAAGGCAGGCATCTAATCTGTGCCACTTGTCTGGCTCCTGCAGTAGCCAATGCGGAGAGAAATACCCTTGGAAATGATTCTCCTCATCTTAAATTAGGTGTCAGACAGGGAGAATGATGCTTTCAAGTTTCTCCTCTCTCTCTACTGACAACAGATGGCTTCTAAAGAGTCACCTTCAACTACATGTTCCACTTCCAAACGGCTGGAGTGAAGTCCCAACAGCTAAGTGCTGTGGATGCAAGGAGTCGGGGCGGATGGCAGTCTTCCCACCTCAAACAGCGCCAGCTGCTGCCGGCCATGCTTCCCCTGAACGTACGTGGGGATGGTGGGGCAGTCCCCCGGGTTAGGGATCTAACATGCATCTCCCCATGTGTACACAAATCAGGCAACAATAATACAGACTTGGCGTTACAGATCCCCCCTACCTGTACATTTGTAAAACCTGTACAAAAGATGGGAGATCGGAAAAATATAGGAAGATATTTCTGTCCATGAAGCCCGTGTATTTGGTACTGCACATCACAGCCTTTATTTATAATAGATGCAAGTAAACATAATTTATAGCAAGAAAGCAGAGAAAAATAAGATTTAGAGGTAGAGGCAATACATTTCTCTTCATTCCTCCTTCTCTGTTCTTTTAAATACTGAAAACTCCTACACATGCTGAGCAAGCCAGCCCATCTGCAAGGCATCACCCCTGCAAAATTAAAATACCAAGATCTGTGGAAGATATACATCTTTAAAGAAAACATATGAGGCTTTTGTTTTATTGTGGGTTTTGTTTTTGAATGTTTATCCCCTTCTAAATACAATCAAGAATTGGAGAAGACTTTTGTTTCAGCGTAGAAAACAGAAGCTCTGAACACACTTCAGAATTGTTTAATCCCACCAGGTAGCTCTCAAGGAAGTGCTGCATGTAAGAAAAATACCCTTAAAATTAATTACAACTCCTAGCTAGGTTGCTAGTGTTGACCTTTAATATTTACTATGCACAGAGGACAAAAAATGATGTTCAATATGTTCTACGTTAAATGTGTATCTAAAATGTACATAATGTATAACTTAGTAATTATATTTTATTATATATCATACAGTATATAAATATTGTATACTGTAAGTGCTACTATTTTAACATTTATTATTTTATATATATATATATATATATACACATAAAATATATATAATACATGCTAAGAGCAACCTGGCAGATGAGTGAGAAAATTAGCATACAGTTTTTAATATACTTTTCTTTTAAGTGTATTGAATGTTTTGAGCTGTGGTTTTACAATATATTATTTTTGGGAGACTATTCTGCTTCAGGAACTACACACAGAACTGTGGAAAGGCCCGGAGTTTTGAGGTTTTTCATCCTACATGTAAACACAGGAAAGTCAATAGCATACTGATGGAAAACTGTAACAGACACCTGGACCAGCCTGATTATATCTGGAAGGAATTCAGTCCTCTGTCTCAGGACTGAGAGAGAACCTTTTGCCACTGGTGGTACCCTACTTCCCAACTGGAATATTGTGACAGGAAGGGTTAAATTAAGGAAAAATTCTGATACTACGTAACAGTCTGCAAGAAGTCCTGATGAGTCATTCATGAAAGTAAACTGTTAGACATAATCTACAACAGTTAAATATTAAAAATATTCTAAGTAATTAAAATAGATTAGAAGTATTCATACTTTTTCTAAACCACACAGGTTAGGTGGAAATGAAAGTCTGATTTATTTTTTTCCTAGGGAATTCATGCCATCAGCGCATATGGCTTCATTTAATGACATTCAGCTATAATGATTCTGTATAATTACTGGCCTACATAATGCAATTCTCCAGGGATGCTATGAGAAATATGCACAATCATCAGGAGGGACTTTGGAATGGGGGTGGAGAAGAAAAGTAAAAACACAGCCAGAAGCTCTGCGGTAAAAGTTAATCACTATAATTTACATTTTGCCACCAATTCTCAGGTACAAGTTCTTTTATGCACAATCAAATGATCTGAACACTAATTGTTGCTCCTGTCTTCTACAGACACAAACACTCTAATTTGTGGCTATTTTCTTTTCTTTTGTCACTGAGTTCTTTTCAGGGCCAAATTCCTTTTCTTCTTGCTCAGAAACCCGACTCCAAAGATGTTGCAGGCATTCTGGCATCCACAAGGAAAAGGTAAAAAAGGAAGAAGCAGCAAAGGATAACAATTTAGAAACTTAAAGAAACGCAACAATTAAGCTGTTCATTTCTCACAAGAAATAGCTTGTTCAGAACCATCCTTTACTCTCCCCTCCTTCAAGCAGGCAGCTGTGGTTACGTTCTGGAAGTGCCAGGCTAACAAGCCCCTGCCTCCAGTCCCTATCTACTCCTTCCCATGCCCCTCGTGCCCCTCCTATTGGGTCAGCCTCACTATTTGGGAAGCCGTGGAGTCAATGGGACAAGCGGACAGATCAACTGGAGGAAAAAAAATATATATATTTATTTATTTATTATTATTTTTTTAAGCTTTGTTACATTTTGACTTCACCTCCTAGAACAAGGTGTTGTGCCTGCATAGGAAGAGTTATGGGAGCGTTGGGAGCAAACAGCTGGACTGAGGGTCTCCTCAGCTCAGCATTGCTGTTCAGTGTGTAACCATCAACCCAGGACACCATGAGAAACAAAATGACAGCTTTTTGCCCACACCGTGCCTTTGCTATATTGCAAGGCATCAAACACATTTTCTAGTCTTCAAAAATGTAAAATAAGGAGGGAGTACAAATAAGTCTGCCTTCTTCTCCGCCAGAATAAAGTATGTGGGTGCAAGGATTGTAGCGTTTCTCAAGTATCTTGTCCCATGTGTTCTACAAATTGCTACTATCCCTCTCCTTTGCAAAGAGCTGCATCTAAATCTGACTTTTAAATGAAACAACATAAAACCTTGGGAACTTTTATCTGGAAATTTCAACAGCCTGAAAAAAATATGTAGAAAAGCATTTCAGTATCATCAGAGAAACATCAATTAGATTAAAACAAATCAACCAGAGAACAATCACATTCTGAGACAGTGTTCATATAATAAACAATGAGACAAAATCTTAGTCCAAGTTTGCAATCAAGTTGCAAAGTATATCCAAGAAAGATAAAAGGTAAGAGCTGTCAGGGTGAAGATACATTTCTATTATATTTTCTTGGCTTTTTTTACTGAACTAACCTTGTATGATGCTCAGAGGAGAGGAAACCAGAGCGTAGGTGTACAAAGATGAGGTATGTATTAGACACAGCTTTACAATAAAGCTTCAAAGTTATAGACATTTTCCATTTTTTTTTGAATTGCTTCTGAAAAAACACTTCCAAATGGAAATCCTCCTTACAACTTTGCTGTTATCAGCATTTTGTATAAAAATCTCACATGCAACGCTGCTAAAAGTTATGTTCACAGAAATACCACAGGGCACTTGGCAAATTCTAATGAACATCAAGCAGAAATGCATGTCTTCAAATAAAAGGTATAACACTGTAGATAAGCACCACTTAGATTTCTACCTCCAAAAAAGGGGTAAATGCTAAGGCTGCCTAAATTCTAAGTAAATCCCTCTACAGCGTTTTATACAGATTTCTTCAAGCCCTTCATACATATACAGCTACTGGAAACACCGGTCTCAAAGACTTTGATGGAATTTATACCAACTGAATATGAGCTTTAGTGCCAAAAATGGTCAACCATAAAGAGGCAGAAAATCATACTGGGACCACCATTAATAGATTATTTAGTCAGAATTACCATGACAAATTACATGGAGACAGTTTATTGCACTACAGTCTCTATGACAACCTCTGTTAGCAGCTACGATACGAGGAACTGTTAAAGTGTCTGATAAACATCTACCCTTGCCTAAATGTAGTTTTGCTCAAAATGAATAGCAAAAAATGCTTCAGGATTCCGGCCTACTGGTATTTTAGCTGTACACTGAAAAAGAGGTGCCTTAAGAAGAAAAATGCAACAGTCAGGCTCCACAAGACCAACAAATTTTGATGATCACATAGCTTCCTGAAAAAGAGCTGATTTTTCTTTTTGTTAGTATGACAGAGTATTTTTCTAAAAGCACATTGAATACGTCTTCAAAAATGAGTTAAGAAAAGGTTCTAAAATATTTTATGCCTCTAGCAGCTCCACTGAACTTGTGAAGTGGGTATCTTCCATCTGAGGTGTTCAAGCACTTTACGCACGTACTTGATATCTCCAGTTTTACAAATTGCAAAACTGAGGGAAAGAAGGAACGTGACTGTAATGTGTCATACCTACGGCTTGCAGCAGAATGAGATTTAAAGCTATATGCCAGCACTCCCAAGCAACTTGCTCTCAGTCCTGATCATAATGACTAAAAGAAGACTTTTAAACAAAAAGACTTGTGGGGAAAAAAAAGTAAAAGACATCTGAAACATGTACTTGCAAGACTAAAAAGGAAACCCATATTAAACTGTGCATTACTAAAGGGAGTGACTTCCTTTCTAATTTGTATATAAAATATTTAAGATATTCATCTACGTTAATGTACATAAATTTGCAAGATATTCCTTACAGACACATCAGGCATGTGTCTGTCTTGTTTAACAGCAACAGTATAGAACATGTTGTCAAATGCATTCCTTAGTGTTGGATGTACCAGCAAATGCAAAGATTAAAGTTGGTCTGGATTTACAAGTGTTCTGCATAGTAAGATCTCTCAAAACACTGATCAATAGCCCGGTCACCGGTCAAACAGAAGCCTCAGCTTAACATCCACTTCTCGCTTTTGATAAGCTAGAGAGTGAGAATGGGAAAATGAGCGTGGAAGGTGTCAATCTCATAAGAGGTGAAAGTTACCTTGTATGCGAGACGGCATCACTAAGACTATAAGCACTGTTCTCCCTTGTTAGAGGATTGGAGGCTGGTTGACTCTTGCTGTGAAGATCCAGACTCAGCGAAGACTCGGCCTTTCGGTCTATGTGGCTCTCTTTTTCTAATGTCCTGTCTGCAATGGAGACCACTTCACTGGAGCTGTGCCACAGTGGCGTCACTTTCTCCTTTGTTAGCCCTGTCCGGGGAGATGTCGCTGCTCCCAGAGAGGCAGTGCTGCCATGGCTAGGTCCGTAGGAAGTGGTATCTATGCCACTATCAGCTGAAGTCCCTTGAAGGTAGTTGTAGCTGTTCAGCTCTGATTCAGTGCGCTCTCCACTGTCATACCATTTCTCATCACTGTGAGCACTGGAGGCATTGCTGGAGAGAGTATTGCTGCTGGAATGGCTGGAGTAGTGGCTGTCAGACTACAGAAGAAACAACAACCCAAAAAAAAAAAAATCACACTTGCAGATTTATTTCAAAATTATAGCAACAGAAAAGGAGGAATAAAGGGTTATGGAAGTCCCCACTGCACAGCAGGAACTCTTCTACCTTCAAGTATTGGACAGGTATGTTTGGGAACCTAACTCGACAAATTTCATTCCAACACAATGGGCGTGCTCTGCTCTTGGTGCATATAAGCAGCTTTCACAAGGATGTGGAAGCCATGCCTTAACAATGCAGGGAAAACCTGAGATTTTGTCCCAAAATACTTTAAATTGTTTCCTTTCAGATACAATTTACTCAGCCTGGACAAATGACACTGGCTGAGCCATGTAGACTTTGACCTGTTTCATAGCTACTGTAATTAAAATATTCCAATTTTAAGAGTCCAGTGTTTCAGAAAATAATACATAACCAATCCACAGAAAGTGCATGTTAATTTCAACAATGCAATTGCCTATCAAAAGGCTAACCTAGGAAAAATAACAGCTGCTCCTCCTAACCCTTGGTATTTTTCCTCCTCAACAGTACTGTCCTTTGCAAATGGTCACTGAAATGCCATTTAACTATTCTGAAATTGTTTTTCCAAATGGCAGAATTGCAAGAAAAGAAGCTTTCATGCAATACTTTGAAATTATCCCATCAGGGCATGACAGAGGCTGGTTGGTTTCTGGGTTCTGCCCTTGGTTACAGCCAGCTGTTGGGAAGAAGCAGAATGCCTTCAGCTCTGCAGTGAGCATCCATTACAGAAAGAATTTCTTGCCATACACTCATCACTACTTAGTAGCTCATCTTTGAAGTATCTGTATTCCTCTCAATTTCTTAATTTTAGTTTCCATCTAAAGACTGCATCTAAATTCTGATCATCTACATAACTGGAACTGAAAAAATGCGTTTTCATTATGCAACAGACTTGTTTGGCAGGAAGATGGCCTAGGAATAGGAGAAGGGCCAGAAAGGACAGTTAGAAACACCTTCCCTCTTTGCCTACCCGGAGTTTTACCAAACAGACATAGGCAGATCAAATGTCAAAGATTAGATACTGTTTCTGCTCTCACTGGAGAAGAGGGGAAATAGAGAATGGATTGATACTCAGAGCAAGAAATCTCAGCATCCACATTTCTTATTATACTAAAATAAGAACTGACAAAAAAAAAAGCAGGAGGAATATTAAGTTGATATGGACTCCTAGTTATCTCCAGTTTAATTTACTGCTTTTCATTAGGAACAGTATCACTGTCCCTCATCCATTTGTCTACGTAAGAAAGATTTACAACAACCAAGACTAAAGGAGAAGAACGTAGGCATTAGTAATTCCACTGTTGCATTGTGCACACAAGCTAATGAGGCGCATATGACATCATTATATGGTCTAATGCATCACATGGAAAACAGGCCAATCTAAATATGAAAACTAGTTTGTGCTCCTAAGAATATGAGGACAGGTGTTTTGTTTGTTTTAAAATAATGAAGGCGTGTCGTTCTGAATTAATAACCTAAAACAAACACTGCAAACCGTACTCAAGGAAGAATGCTGGTAAGCAAGAGCAAATAACAGGAACCAACAGAAGACTTTCTCACACCTAAATAAATGCAACTGACTCTTTTAGCATAATCATGCAACACAAGTCTACGTATTAGCTGATTGTACAGGTAAAAAGTGGTCCAGCACAATGGACAACAGTTTAAAGTTTTCTTCTTCTTTTGATGTAGTAACAAATGATTTTCAAGACATTTCAAATTTATGAACGTTACTGCAAGTTAATCTCTCTGTATATAAATCAAGAAGAGACAGTCTCCAAAACAGAGCACGTACCTAACTGTGTAGAGACAGAAAGGCAGAATTTACCATTTAGAAATTAAAACAAAAAAAAAAATAAGAAAGACACTTAAACTGTATTCCAGTGGACCTTTCAAAAGTAGTCTACTAACAGTGTGCAAGATAGGTTATGGAAAGGAATTAATAGCTACAGTAGATGAGGAAAGTGGGTAAAATAACAAAACAAAAGCAAGATCACTTGTCTGTTTCAAAGAAGCAGCCTTCATAGTCTTGCCGTGCACAATGTATTAGTCAACTTCAACTCTCACATGTAAGCACTAGAAATAGCTTTGTAAACTCCCACAAATCCTCTCCTTATCACAAGATAACAGACCAGAAAGTGCTTATCATCTGTCAGTAAAACTTTATTAACTAACAAATATTTTAGCAGGCCTTCCATTGCTTCTCTAAGGTTCGGGAAGTAATAGATCTGCTCTACTGCCTGCTCCATAGTTTAATAGGGAACAGGGCTTGACTACTTTTTCCCTTTTCTGTCTGCGTCTTTAACTGACACTTTAAACATAATTTTCAACAACACTTTTGGTATCAAGAGCTTTTGAAGCAAGAGCAATATATTAAATAATTCCTTTTTTAGGATAACTTACATGACCCTGCTTATTTGGAGACAAGTGAACCACAGGATCCTGTCTCATCAGTCTTCCACTGGGGCTTTCTCTGAAGGATGGCAGTACTTTTGATACTGCTGGGAGATGGCATGTTGGTTCTGCAATACAGCATACAATGATGTACTGAAGAGAGCATGCAGCACAACAAACTAAGAAAACGTGCAACTCATTTTATACTGCAACTTTTCCCACTGCTACCAGTAGCCAAAAACTTTGAATATCTAACAAGAAAATCATTCCAAATGAAAAAAAAAAAATACACTGAAACAAAACACAGGTAAGTGAGGGCTCATTCCTGCCTGGCGTAAATCAGAAAGACTTCACGAAAAATTTGCAGCCACCATCCTGGCTTTAACAGGATAACCTGAGCAGTGCCATGCCCCCATTGTCCAATAGCACTGCATCAGAACATTAACACAGAGGAATATACATTTTTACAATGTATTGACATTGTATGTCTAGATGTATATTACCTGTGGACAAAAGATTTAAAAACCTCTGAAAATCTGCGTTTCCTTATATTGTATTCTACGCAAGGCAGGACAATAACAAAAGTCTACAGTGATGGCTTAAATCCACGTTTTTTTCCAGTACCACTACTACACGTATTTCCTGTCAAAGTTAAGGTGAGCTAAGTAAGTGTTTTCTAATTGCAGAAATAACAATCTGTTGAAATCACAACATTCCTGTAGAAACTAATGACTGTGAATGAGGAAACTGCATAGATTACAAAAGAAAGGAATGCTTTTTAAATTAAACCAGGTAAAAGTGGACTGATTTAATTACTCATCTTACATGGGCAGTTAAGAAGTGCTCTTTGCCAATTTTGCCAAAAAAAGCTTTTCTGTAGTTTAGAGTGGGCAGGAAGGTGTGAGTGTGAATTCACTGCACCTAATGCCTTATTTACCTTGATAAAGATTATCCCAAGTGGAAATGTGCTTATTTGGCACAGAGCCCCACTTTCACCTAGATTCACCAGACTGGCAATAAAGTCTCCAGTCAGAGATGCAGCTTCCAACTGGCACTCTATGAATGCAGGACAATACACAAGAGATAAAATACAGGGATTATATATAAGTACACATTTTTCAGCCTCTGCCAAATGCTGGAGCCACATTATCTACCACACATTTTTTCCTGTACTTTTTGGCTTGATTTATTTATTTTGCTAATACGGTGACTCCTGACATTTTAGAACAGAACTCACTGGCAGCTCTGCTTAGTGCCAGCATCAACACAGAACCATTGGTCTGCAAAAGTAATGCTGAGGAAAGGATCGGTTTTACATGTGTCGTTACCATCACAACAGTATCAAAACATATGTGATTAAAAATCATTCTGTCAAAATGAGAACTGCAGATCAGTATAATCACAGCTCTTGAGCAAGAAGAAGTATGGGGGGGAGTTGTGAGGGAGGGACTGACAGATGGTTTCAATAATAAGGCACAGCTCACTGAGGTTGTGAAGGTATGTGAACAAAGTACGTCTCCAGAACCTGACGACCACATTTCCCTCACAAAACTCCTGCTAAATTCACTGAACTTTATTCTGTTTTCAACACTAGTCAATTTATAAAGAACAAGTAAAGAGCTGCGATGCGGCAAAATGATCTGCATATATGCAAGGATGGAAAAAGTATGGAATTGTTTAATCTATGTTAACAAAGTAAGAAACATCAATCTATCAATTTTGACCACGCTCATCACGTTGGATCAACGTTGTTTGTAGATAGTACAACCCTTCCATTGGTGTCAATCTCAGCGGTATCCACGCAAATCAAGCCATAGCTGTAGGGAAAAGGTCTATGTGCAGAAACTCCAAATGAAGGCTTAACAATGCAAATCCTCAGTACCCAGCTGTTTTATGTAGTTAATATGTTCCCTTGGCTGACAGCTTAATTGCCAAGTGCAATGAAAATGTATACACTGGTGGAAGGCGATTACCAAGCTATAGATTTACTCCACTATTTAAACTTTAATAGCATTTTTTACCCATTTTGTACATGGTATTTTTATAGCTTCAATGATCAAACAATCAATTTGCATTTATATAGCACCATTTGAAAGGGAGCATCACAAGTCCTTTACACAAACTAAGCAAAAATTAAACTAAGTTAAGTCACTTGGGAGAGCAGGTGAGGTCAAACAAGTTCTCAACAGCAAGGCAAATTAGTAAGTGTGTCCACCCAACTGCTTCTAAAAGGACAGTATTTCAGGGTAACAGTATTAAAGTAGATTTAGTCCCATAGTCAAATGGGAAACTGGAATGAGTCCTTTCTCAGGTGATATTCATAGGTCTCAAGGACACAGACTGCCGAAGCTAATATATGTTCAAGATCTAATTATTCATCCTGATGAACAAGGTTAACTTTCAAAGACACTGAAAATACAGCGCTTAAGAGAGTTCTCCCTCTGCACAGAGACAGGTATTGCCAAAGTCACCTTGTGGTTAGCACCACTTGCTCATTGTAAAGAATTAATTACCTACCCATCTGGTCAGCGATACTATCCTCACTCCTTTGCCAGCTGGGTGTGGATTTGCCGCTACCACCCGTATCTGATTGCGTGTTCTGCCTGTCAATGGAAGCAGGGGATCTACGGCTAATTCCAAACCTGTTGTAACACCCCAAAAAACAAAGCAGATAGTGATTTTAAATATGAATGAAGGGGAAAGAGCACTTTTAAGAAGCCAGTGTAAAGCAATAGGGCAGAGTAATGCGTAGTATGACTGATTTTCCATTTCACTTTTGTGGCAACTCTCAGGACACATTTAGGACCTTTAATGCATAAGATGTACAATACACATTAATTTATTAATCATTTTTGAACAAGAAAATATGTTACAGTACATACAATTCAAAAACAGACCCAAACCATCCAGGAATAACATTACGGGCTTTCATTTACACAGACATTTACAAGGAAAGGTGACCAGACAGTTAAATAGTTACAGAAGCACAATGAGTAGAACACAAAAGTTTGGATAGAAGTCACATAGGAGAATGAGGTGTATTTATTGGGAGCAGATTTTAAGGACGAGTCCTTTTAGATGGGAAAGTGCTACCTTGGATCTAGTCTAAGTGAGTATCTGGAGGTTCGTTTTGGAATCCCACAGATCTCAGTGTGTCACACTTTAGTGACGCACACATACATGCAAACAACACAGATTTAATTGGGGCAATATTACACTGCCAAATATTTTAATTACGATTTTATGAAGTTGACTACTGTTTCAGGACCCCAAAAACCTGAGAGGTATGAGTTCTGTGAACTATCTAGTTTCAATCATAAAATAACTTGAGTTGATTAGTGAGAACTAAATACAGTAGTAGGAAAGCTGAGAGGAATTATAACTACTGCTGTAGAAGAAAGCACATGGAACAAAAGAAAACTGGGTTCAATGGACTTTGTAAATCCTGTCAGATTAGTCAGATGGATTTTGGAAAACTCAATAAAAGTAAAAGTAAACTTAAGCAGAACAATCTAATTTCAAAGGAGAGACCAAAATATACATGCATTATATGCCAACGTCTGTAAGAATTACAACTATAGTTCTGTGTTACACATAAATCACATGAAGGTACAGATGGGTTCAGAATTACTAGGCCTATCATTAAGAATTCTTTAAGAATAATGCTTTTATGTTTGTTTTTTTAATCAGACATACCCTGAAGGAAAAAGAAATCCAAAACTTCTCAAAAGAATTCCAACCACCTGATATATTCTCTCTCTATGTATATATATCAAAGAGTTTCTCCAGCTCTCAGTGCCTAATATAACAAGAGAAAATAAAATACCCCAAATGATGCTTTCTACTCACACTACTTGCTACAAGACTGCCCATGACCTATAATGCGAAACTTAGATCTGCCAAACCATCAAAACTAGCTTAATATGGCGACCCTATTTGAATGTTATTTTACTTACTAACTCAAGTGAACCCACCAAAGACAGTATGACTCAGAACAACAAAATCACACTCCCACCTTTAAAAACAAGTCTCCAGAATCTGTGTACACCTCCAGCACAGCTCTAGAATGTCAAAATATGAACTTGGGCCTTCCAAACATGACCCTACTTCATTTTTTCATCTCTCCCTGGCATTACAAACATATGATCTGATGAATAAAAAGGTGAAGAACATCTGGATACACCTGCCCTATGAATGCAAACACCTTAAATTGAAATTGCATTATGTGGGTAAGGCTTTTCCTTTTCCATCCACGGACTGCAACTAGAAGTTCACTTAAATGCCTAAATTAAACATGATAAATTTAATACTCATTGAATACATGCACAAAATAACAACACACAGTATTGACATTCTTTAAACACTGTTCTAATTTCCAAACTTTCTAGATTTGAGAACTATTTTGGGAAGAATATATTTTCATGATAAAATAATTAGAAATTGGTATGCAGACGAAAAAAAACAGAAATCCAAGAAGTCTTAGTTTGATTAAGTTGGGTTGCATCCATATTTTACCTTCTATACATTTATACTGTCCTCTTAACCTAAAGCCCATACGTTTATATCTATGAAAACAGTTCATTTTTTCTCACATTCTATGGTGTGCCTTTTTTTTAATTAGAGATGAACAAAAATATCATATTGCTAATCTTATTTTATTAAAACCGCTGCTTTACTAATTGAAAAGGCAAGAAATATCTTTTTTTTTTTTTTGTTTATCATGAAGTGGGCTATTTAAAAATGGGAATAGTAAGTGCAGGTGGTGCTATATTCCATGCTGCTTAAATTTATGGCCCATCAGGGTATGCAGGGAGGAATCCAAAAACTAAGTACAAGTCAAACTGGATTAAAAGAACAGGCAAAGAATTAAAAGAACAGGAATATTACTTAAAAATATATTTTCAAATATACAATCTTAAGAAGAAACTAATTATTTCAGTATTTTCTTCACATCTTACTATCATTTATTCCATATACATACCTTCAAGTAATCTTGGGATGAGTACATGAAATACACATACATACATCAAAACCAATTCGGATACTCTTGAAAGCAATGAAGTGTGGCCTATACCCAAAGTCAGGTTATGGACCAATAATCTAGAAGAGGCAGCAGTTACTGCTTTTACCGATACCTGGTAAAGGTTGGACTCACATCCATGCTTCCAGTCATTAAGTTTCACAAACCGTTCAGACTGGTCATACCATGCAGCAGGAAAGAAACGTAAACGTAAGTGATGCAGTTGAGATTCCCTGCACTGGGAGGTCTCAGGGACTGGCATACCCAGAGCACGCCGGAGCCCCACCGCAGTACGATTACCTTCAGGCCACAGCACCTCTTCGGACAGGCACCTACACCACTCTCAGCAATTGAATGTTACTATCTCTCCCCTACTTTAACAACATACAAGTTAATCTCTGCCACCTCTACACGGTGTTCCAGACACCTCTACAAAGCTGCCCAGAATCTCGCCTCTCAGATGAATCTCAACAGAAGATGCCAAAGGAACCGTAATGAACACTGCTTTGCTTACTGAGGCAATGGAATGTTTCTCACTTAATGACATTTTTTGCACTTCCTCTTTAGCCTGATAGATAATGTTTGGGATGTCCTGGGTAAATTATAAGCCACGTGTGAAAGGACAGTATGAGATACAAAGTGCTTCTCCTTTAAGAATAGAATTTAACAGTCACATCACTGGAGTTTGATAAGGATTTATGTTTTGTTTGTTTGTTTTAGGTATCTCATAAGTAAAAGCAAAGTTCATGTATTAATTACTTCCTTCATTATTCCATTAAAATATTGTTCGTTGGACTGATTAAATCTCAGAAGCAAACAGAAGTGTATAAAAGGTTTCTAGGACACATCTTTGCTGAACTTGCCAAATTCTCAAACAACGCAGCAGTGAACATATGTGTATAACCCACCTGAAAGATGGAAAAGGACTGGGGAAGGGTGGTGGTGTGCTATGAGGCCAATTCAAAACAAAAACCCCATGTGTGAAAACTCCTTCCTACTCAAGCAGTTATGGTTGCAATGGTCTATGGACATATGGCAGCATCACTTTTTTTTTTTTTTTTTAGAGCAAATGACGTAGTTGGAAAAGAGCAGACAAATATTGGGAGCACAAGCTGTTCTTCAGAATTCTAGACAACACAAGAGCTGCTGGCATGAATGAGACAAAAGTATACAGTGTATAAAGAAGTTAAAGTCTTCTCTCCAGCTGCAGAGCTCTGGACATGCTTCCATTTAGTTTCTGTACAATGAAGTTTAATGGATTTAGAGCAAGTCTCCTAGCATCAGTCGGACTTTACTACAAACTCAAATAACGGCCTGGACAGTGATAGTCTCACAAATCAAGGCTTTCATGAAGGTGTGCAACAGAAAAGAGATGGCTTCCTCTGAAAACCTCAAACTGAGCTACAAGGAGAATACAGGGAGACAAATCTTCAGTCACCTGGAGCAAGAAGCTGCACTTGTTTAAACACATGCTCAAGACAGCATTCTTTGTACCTAAACAGGCAAAAGACTGTGGCCTGTGCTTAAAAAAGTGGCTTGCGCTAAGCAGTTCTTGACAATGATATTTATTCTTACTAATGATGTATTTTTTCCTATAATAGAGAGAAAGATATTCTACTTTATATGAGACCCAAAATAGAATGAATTACACACAATGACAAGCAACATATTCAAGACTTCATAGGAAAGCTTTGCAGTATGAACAGTTCTGCTTTCCTCTACAGGAAGTAATTTGGAATGTGGTAGATAGCTCTCTTACTGCCAATTATTTTTTTTCCCTTCTTAGAGACACTTGATTTATTGCTCCATTCAGTGTTCTCTGAAAATGATACAAATTTAATTTCTTCCTCTGCAAGCTGCCCCTTACGTTGACATTGGATCATTTCAGAGTTTGAAGATTTCTGGAAAGTTGGATTACAGAGCCTTAAAACAGAGTGATTATGAATACATAGAAAAAAAATGCTAATTGTGGATTATTTAGCATCTTTGTGCCCACATATTTCAAGTCTTAGCTGCAGTCACCACACTTTGCTTCTACCGTTAGTATAGACTGCAAAGGCCTAAACCTATTAGTTTTAGAATCTAAACCTGTGAAATGAAACAATTAGCAACATTAAACTAATAGTGTTAATTTAGAATTAATTTACTGCTCATTTATTTTTTAATACATAAGGGTTCCTTTATGAGCTCTCAGCCTCAGCTCTGTTGTAGACTGGGATCAGAGAGATAAGTTAGGGTGCAAATGGAAGAAGTAGAAGCAAAGGATTTAAAAATCTGACTTCCAAAAAGCATGACAGTGATACTTGAAAACAAACATGTTTTAATGCGCGTAAAGAACAGTTGGCAGGAGGCTATGTAAACACTCCTGTGTTTAACATACATTACAACAAATGGAACAGAGAACAAAAAACTGCCTAAAAAGAATATGAAAAAACTCTAGTGCCTACCCTTCTGGCATAGATTTTTGTCTGTATGTGCCCCCACCAGAGCCAGTTTCACTTGAGGTTGATAAGTTGCTTGGAGAATTGCGGCACTGCTGCGACCTTGCTAAGGCAATGGATGAAACCGTGACGTAGACATCAGAACCAGGAGACAACCTGTGTAGAGCAAGGGAACCAGTCAAATCAGCAATTCCGAACTGCAGTGACACAGTGCAAAGCATGACGGACTACCCAGCGCAAAATGTCACATCAGCAAAGAACATGTCATCATTGAGACAGTAGTAATAGTGCCAGTCAAAAGATTAGACATGTTCCCCCTATTAATCCATTCCCTGTGGAGTAAATGAAGAAAGGCAGGTGGGGATGGGGGAGGAAATCCCAGCACAAACTAGGAAAGCATCAGAGTTTCTAAAGTCCCGATTTGTTTTTCGGGATTGAATGTAAGGAATAATGAAGCATGAAATTCCATGCCCAAATACCAAACAGAGCCATCTGTTTCTACCTCTCAAAACAAACTCTTGCCTGGAATTTGAAGTTGTCCATGCAAACTCTTCCAAGGCTGTTAAGCTTATCCCTAAGCCACCAAACTTGCCCACATTAAAGCATAAGGTCTAAAAATGTAACATTACTCATAAATATCCTGAAATCCAACCAAAAACTTAATATTCTCATATAAAACATATGGGAATGCTGAAAATACAGACCTGAATCACATGAAGCCTTCTCCTGCTGGAATAACCGTACGGCAAATAAACAGGCTAGAATTTCGACACATGCATCTGAGCAGAATGCTTACACTGTTCAACTTGTATATCCTGTTCTACAGTTGAAGTTTTTTCTAGATCCTTTTCTGCTTTGAGCATTTTGTTTTTGAAACCCCAACCGAATTCAGTGCTGCTAGTTATTGTTCAACTCAGTAGTGACTGAAGCCATTTAGTACTTCTGCAGTGATCTAAGACTTCGAATTACACCATCCAAGAATAAATTATATTGTGAAAGTAAATCTTTACAGTATTTTTCTGAGTTAAAATGCATAATTACACACCAAAAAATACTGACTTTAAAAAAAACAGATAGTTGTCTCAGCACAAAAATTTAGTCCAGAGATTTATCTTAACCTAGACACTTAACCTTTATCTGCAAACAAGCAGATTTTAATCTGCTCTCACCATAGTAACTGTAAGGAAGTTCAAAAACTCTTCTGAAAATACAAAAAAGCACAGCACTGACTAATACACGTAAATAAATAAATATAGACAGGTAGATTAAAAAAAAAAAGTGCATTTGGTCTCCTCAGTACTTCACCAAAAAAAGCAGTAAACTAAAGCTTAAAAGGGTAAAAAAAAAAAAAAAAAAAGGCATCAGGGCTGAACCAAACATGCTGATCATCTGGAATTTCATAAAGTACACATCATTAGTAGCAACTCTTTTTCCCCAGACAAGAAAGGAATGATCCAACTACTCCTGGCCATCGAAGTATCACAGCAAACTCAGTAATCCCTTTCTAGTCTACTGAACTGAATTTATCTTCTCACATTTATCAAGCAACAACTCTGAAATATTTAATTGCAAAGCAAACAGTTCAAAATTTGGAAACTTGGGGATCAGTGAGCCAAGCAGTTCATTTTCCCATTGGCACTCTTATAAAGGAAAGAACAGTTTGGCCAACAGAAATGTGTGTTTTCAATAGCATTCACACATCTAATATAATCATATACATTTAAGTTATGCTGGCAGAGCAACACACTTCGAAAATGAGCTTTTTTCACAAATTTTCATTTACTATTAATGGCATGGAAACCCTTTACTTCAATAATTTCTGTAAAACGATTTCCTGTTGGAAAATGCTTACATATTCACTTTGGATTCAGCTATGCCTTTTCTCTGTTTCCTGTGCCTTACCAAAAAGTGACAGCACTATACAGAAGGAACATCAAATTTTCAGAACTGTGTCATGGAGTTATAGCTCATTTACCAAGATAAAAAGCCCCGAGGGCAAAAATAAAAACAATCGTTAGAAATGTGGCCTTAACAGCAGCAAGGAACAAGGAGTCAGGCAGGACACCCTATTATTTAAAGCAGCAACACACTTTACTGGTACAGTTCACAATAGAACATAAATAGGGAAAGACATTTCATTTTATGTGAAACATACAACTAAGACGAAAGAACTTGAAATTAGTTTGAATTGACTTTTCAATCTGATTTGAAATCTATTGATGAAAGGAACTTTCCAAGACAAAAGGAGTATTCAAAAGGAGTATTGTTAGCAGTATGTCCCTGTAGTTAAGTTATTCTGTGCTTGTCTTTTATTTATAATTTTTAAAAATAAACTAAAACAGGCTATTATCTATTTCAAAAGACAGCTTTGAGAAGAAATTCCAAAATGGTTAAGCGCATGAGTTCCATAATTGAACTTAAAAATAGGCCAAGCGTCCATTGCATTAAAGAGATACAATTACATTGCAGTCAATTGAATTGGGATTATACTACGCATGATTTAGCTCTAACAGATCTAGTTCATCCTGAAAGGACTGGTCGAGTCTTGCCAAGTATGGGAAGAAAATCATCTTTTGTGAAGACAGTGAGTGGGATGGGCGTATGTTTATTTGCTTAGTATGACAAAGACATCAAAAGCATCCATCTTGCTCTTAATAATTCATTTCTATGTCATTTGCTGTAACTTTCCCCAGATCTTCAGCTTGCATATGCACATAATATATACATCACAGGAAAAAATGTCAGTCTAGCATGCTTTGAGCCTATGGCCTACGACAGTCTTTAATTAGACAATCATACTCTGGTCCTTTATGCACAGCTGTGACACGCAGGAAGTGCAGCTGACAGAAGAAAAGGGATGGCCTTAGAATCAAGGTATTTCCTTGCTGTCTTAGCAAACTGAAATGTCATCTTGCACTTGCTGCAGTATTCCAGTACGATCATTGGTGTATTTGTTAAAGATGATTTTTCATTCATTGTCACTAATTGCAAGCTTCTCAAAGGCCTGACTTGATGCCGAGGCCTGATTTACTTCTGTGCTGAAAACTTACCAAAGCAGCTGAAGCTTTAATTTGAAGCTGTAATTAGAATATATAAAATATTAACAATGCTGGGCACACTTCCAAATGTGAGATGCCCAAAATAAGACATAGCAATTGATTAGAACATAATTTCTCTACCTTTGTTCTTAATCTGAAGAGGTCTAAAGACATCTCTTTTCACACAAGAGTCTTGAAAATTAAGTTTAATTAATACCCATGAAGCATTCAGAAACTATAGTAATGGGTGCCACTGTAAAGCTTAGAGGGGAATTAATAATTGCATCTTTACAGTGGGATTTGAACACCATCCAGTAAATAAGGGATGGAGTAATGAAGAGGAAAATAAAATATTAAATAGCTGTTCTTTAATGAGCTGCATCCACCGTGTGAACTGAACGAGGCAGATGTCCCTCTGTTGAAAGAAATTCTCATAGTTTAACCAAAGGAAGTATCAAAAAATACATTTACACAAGGATCCTGAATAAAATCACACAGCAAATCAAAGTCTGGAAGCCAACTATATGAAACAAAATAGCGAGAGGGAAAAATAAATAAGTCAAGCTCCAAAATTACATCTTCTCCAGTAACATTAACTCTGGCATGCTTCACTTATATGTATGGTTTATCACTGTCTTCTTCCCCTACTGTCTTCCTCTGGTATTTATTCTGGGCTATAGATTACATAGCGTCCCATGTGAACTAATTAACGTGAAGGGAATTTATTGCATTTGTATTTTAGATCCTTTAGACTTAATACTGCAGTAGCATTAGAGATTTATATTAAGATGTATAAAGTTTTTGATTGTTTTTCCTGCTACTACAAACATGCACATCAATCATGAATACATTAAAGGAGCCAAGATAAAATACCATGAGGAATAGGGAGATTTTAAGTATAAGCTCGTGAATTGGATGCATGAAGACAATTCAATACAGGCAGATTTAAGTACTCTGCAGGTCAGGCATTTGTCTGCTTTCAGTCAGGGACTGTCAAGCAAGCAACTCTCTCACAACAACAGTTCTTTAGGGAAGCTAAGAGGTTTTTATGTATATCATACAAAAATGAAATCCGCTAGTTCTCAGGACTGATAACTCAACTTTCATTTAACATAATTAACAAGCTAAAGCAAAAATAAGAAGTGCAAAAACCTAAATTTGTTTCACTCGTTACCTCTTTTTAGAGACTATAGGTATATAAAATGATCTTCAGCCAAATATCACTTGCAGGTAATTCCAAAAAAGGTGCACTTCAGTCATGAAAGGCCTGATATATTGGAACTACTGTAACATCTCTATTTTACTCTGAGAAATTCTACTTGCTTGAGCTATGGCTGATGACAGGATTCCCCTCTTGCAATTCTGTGCTTTCTCCAAAATCCATCTGAGACTCAAAGCTCGAAGAGTCACACAGATCAATTCATCATGTGCTTCCCAGCTGCCATGTCCCTTAGGACAGCTCACAAATTCTGCCCCTGTCTGCTGTTCTGTGGAGGGTTATCTGTCACCACCGTCACTGCACTGTGCTCAGTGAACAGAGAGTGTGCAGCCAACAGCAAGAGGGAACAAGGAGCGATAAATGTCACCTTCAGCCTCAAACAGCTAAATATTAACATCGGCCAAACATCAGCATGTGTTAACTAGGGCTCAGCGCTGGAGAAACACAACCGATAGCTGGCCACAGCTAACACCACGGCTGAACATCAAAATGGAGGTATAGCTATAATTTAATTCTGAAATTGCTGACTGATGCTCATTCTCATAGGTAAATTTCCAGCCCCACTGACAATTAGCAGCCCCTTCATTTGGAAAGTGCAGCCCTGATGGTAGTAAGGAAATACAGGCTATCTGCACAGCCTTGCTAATGAGCCATAATTAGGACCTGTAACACTTCTGTGACTCTCTCATGGGTTCTCTTGACAGATGGCTGACAAAAGTAAGTCAAAACCAGAAGAATGATCAGGTGTTTTATATGAAAATAAAATTACTGCTTGTAAGGCTGATGACAGTTTGAGCTTCAACTCTCAATAGTAAGGCACCAGTGGCCTGGCTAAGAAGGAAAATGAGCCAGCCCTGGTCTTTGAGCTGCAGATGGGAACACAAGAAGGGGGGTAGGAGAAGGATGCAGAGCGGCTTTCATGTCACAGGTCAGAGCAGAGCCCATGGAGCAGTGCTAATGAAGGGGCTGACAGGGACCCCCAAGTTCTGATGGTTCACAGACCCTGGGCTAAGATAACGTATCAGTTTGAACAACCAAATGTTTTGAAAGCATAACGTAGAAGAGAGCTAGAAAGTTCACAGTGATGCAACGTGAATTGCTACCTTAAAAGCTGAAACAACAACAAAAAAAATGCAGAAATGAACTAGACTAATATCGCTAACAAGAGTATTTCAGTGATCCAAGGAAAACTTGCCTACTTTGAGATGAACAAGTAATCTGAAGTCCCACTTGCTGCTCCAGTGTTATCTGCCACTGCATTCTCACAGTCCCACTCAGGCCACGAAGGGTCTTTGCTCATGACTGAGCTAGAGACCCTCTGGGTATGCTGTTTCCTCCTCTCCTACCCCCATCATCAGGGAAGACTGAAAACAGATCACACTAAAAAAAATCTCCACTAGCAAAATTTTCATCGGTGTTCTTTTCAGTGACAGTTGTTTCTTTCTACAGCTCTTTAAAAATGCTCTATTGAACGTAAATACTGCAAAGAGGGATGGTGAAATAGCCTTTTTATATACAATGGGGCCACATTTATAACTGCATTAATTAAAGGGTTGTTACTGGATCAGATAACATGGACCACCAGCATAGATTCTGGTACCCATTTTACCAGACTACTCTTGGTCATCAGTTTACCCAACCAAAGAGGAACTAAACAAGGAACAAATCACAGGGAGCAAAGCAACACGCAGCACCATCACTGCTGCCCACACCAGAAACATGCAAGCATATGCCAGCATCTGGTGATATGTGATCTTTGCTCTTTGAAAAGTAGAAAAATAAGCAGTGAGAATAAATAAATCAAACGAGACAGCTGTTAACAGGGCTATGAAAATCTCATCTTGGTTCATTTTCGAGATTTTACACAGTAAGAAGGGAAGTATCTGAGCTTCCTAAAATGCAAAGCTTGCTTTTGTCATGCAGAGAAAAGAAAAACAAGAGTCTTGCAGTGAGCTTATTGTTTTTGTGTGTTTTTTTTTTTCATCCAATATTCCTTCAAAATGACATAAATGTATTTTTCTTCACTTTAACTGGAAATACGTTAACCTCATGCAGCTGCTGTTATATTTAAACTTGATCCAGCCAAGACTAACATGTTTAGAAGAGCAGACAGATATGAGAAAAGACTTTTCTCAGGCATCCAAAAAAAGACCCCACCAAACTAAAAAGCTACTTTGGTAATATACATTTCAGGATGAAAAAATCCAATAGAACCTTTTCTGCATAAAAAATAATGTCTGTAGGAAAAAAAACCCTGCTACACGCTCTGAAAATGAAGGAAATGGAAAGTTAAAGTTTCACATTTTGAAAACAAATACCGAGTATATGGAAATGTAATTTTCCCTTTGCAAAACTCCGTAACTCCCCACAAGAAGCAATTGGATAAACGTTGGATGCTTTAGGTGTGCTGTATTGCCCACATGGATTTTTGTGCACAAGAAAACCACTGTTAGTAATACCACATCTCTCAGTGCAGTCAAGGTCTCATCGTCCTCAGCACAAGGAATGGAATCAACCACTCAAGATTATAGACAAAATTCTTTGGTTAGTACCACAAACAGATAGAGGCTTATGAAAAGAAGAGCAACTCAACGCATCCAATGTCCTGCCACTCCCTGAAACTTTGCCCAGGTATTTCTGTGCCTTCCATAATTACAGGGTGAGGTTCTACAGCACAGGATGGAGGAAAACAGACAAACAAACAAACAAAAAACAACACAAAAACAATAACAAAAAAAAAGACCTACTCCTATTCCATCAAACTCGTCATCTACCTGTCTCCAACTATAACCAGCCATCCAATTTTTATCTTCCACTAAATATATAATTACAGACAGAACTAAGTCCAGCATCTCACAGGCTTTTGCATCCTTCCTCACTCACAACCATATCAGTTAAAGAAAAAAGATAAATTGTATATATACATACATATGTATTACCAATGCTTTCAAGGTTGCCAATTTTCCGTTAATGCAAGCCTTACGCATGTAACTGTAGAGCTTACACAGAGCTACAAGGAGATGGAGGGGATGGGATACACCGTCTAACCAGTTTAAGTGCGTAAGGATGCCAGCATCTAATGAAAAATAAAATATGAATTTGAAGTCCTACCAACTAGCATCATTTGTTAAGGTGGCTTACACAGAAGCTTCAGTTTTATCTTGGTAATTCTCTGGTCTTGGTTGTATTCTCTTTTGATATATTTTTTATCCCCAGTTCATAAGGATCTGAAAAATGTTTTAGCTTCATTCATTAGAACTTCTTTCTCAATTTTCTACACTATGCACCTTATTTCCACTGCTTTATATTTTTCACCAATGTAAAACATTCATGGAATCTGTATGCAACTTTTAAAAATTATTTTTCTTAAGGAATTGTCCAAAACAAGACCTAGAAGGTATGAGTTTATTTCCCTCAAAACATTTTTGTAAATACACAGACAAGCAGAACAATGACAGCTCACTTGAGAATTATAAACCTTTTTCATGAAAGAACAAAAACACCGTGAAAGGTGTTCCTGATACCTTTCTTGATAATAATTGTTTTCTTATTTAAAAAGAAACAGAAAAAAACCCCACATGCTAGATAAATGTGAACTTAAGTATCCAGCCTAAGAAGTCCAAAAGCTTCCCAATCAGATAAATCTGCTTTCTGTGCTGGTCAGAATTCCCTTGCTGAACAATCTTGTTAAATGCTATTCCTGCCTCAAGAGCTTTAGGTTATTTCACCAAGCCTGTAAAACCATATATTTTCATTTACTATGTCAAAATGTAGAGATTCGGGAACATTTAGATCTAAAACTCTGCAACTCATTTAAAAACTAAGTAACAATACAGGAATTTTAGATACTGTCCAACACAGCGAAACATATCCTATCAATCTAATACTACTCATTTTGTGGTTAGTCATGTCAAGCAGAAGCATTTGCTTTTGGCTTGTTTCATTCATATTCATATTGCATTTTGACTAATTAAAAGTGAGATAAAAAGCCGTCTTTAGACACCTAGATAAATTGTGCTTTGTGCTTTTTTCCAGATAAGATGCTGAGCAGCAATAAAAAGCAATTTGTGAAGATACGTACCTCCGGCTCTCCAGTGGGCGCCCATCACTAGAGATGCTTCGGGGGATGTTGGCTGCTCGTTCTGGGGGTGGCATTTTCCCTTCTCCTTTCCCCGAGCCAATCCTAGATGTTACTGGACTTTGAATTTGGGATGGTACCTGAGCCACATGAGGTCCCTGTCCTTTGTTTGCATTTCGCTGCCATTTGTTATTATTTCTGAAGGGAAATTTGAATTCATATGACATTCCTTCATTCACTTTGTATTCCATCACTGGCATACGGTAGTTTTCTGAAGAACTCCTGGAAAGGAATAAAAAACAAAAAAAAATCACTATAAAAAGAAAACAAGTACATGCTGTCCACAAATGCAGGAACAGGGCAGCATAAAAACTGGACTAAGGACATGAGCTAACCCAGTTCATTTAAGATGCAAGGAAAACTTCTGCATAGATTTTAATACGGTAGATTGATTTAGAAGGTAAATATGACCTTCAGCTCTGGTTAGGATAATTTTGACAAATATATATGCCTGTATTTGCATTGAATATTTCTTGTGGTTACTTTGTTTACCTACACACATCATTTTCCCATGGGGAAGAAAAGAATGTCAAAACTCTGTAAACAATCAGTGCAAAATTCTCTATTTTTTTTGTAGCTCTTCCTGTAAGGTATTATGACTTTGATGTGGACAACTCTCAGAATCTCCTTCCAGTTAAAATATTAAACAAAGTGGTAACCTGTTTCCTGTGTATGCTGATACTAGCAAGTTCTGCAGTCTAATAGGAATAGATGGAGTGCAACAATTGGTGCTGAGGTCTTGCTGTTCACAAGATACACATTTTGGAGTTTCATTTTGGTCTAACTCTAGCCTTAACCTGTAAATTAACTTAGCAGTTGGAAGACATGAGGAGTGCTTCTGAAGCACGTGTAGCAGCTTTGCCTGAGAAGAAGCCAGTCTGTGTGATGTGAAACACTGCAAGGGAAATGGGGATGACCAAGAAATTAGTTTTCGAAGTCCACCCGCTATCCAACTAAAACGCTGGCACCTTCCCCTCCTCCCCCCCTCCATATTTTAAGTATCTGCCGTTGTTTTCCTACTGATTATATATTTCAGCTGTTTGAGTTTCTCTTTATTTGTAGGCATAGTTATAGCTGGAGAAGCAAAAATACAAAATTCCCTCTAGTTGTTGTGTCCTTAACTTCAAGGTCAGCAACCAGTCCTCTAAATGAGTTCAGCGGCAATGTTTTAATGACTATGTTTTAGCAGAGACATAAGCTTAACAAGGCTTGCCTATGTGCAGGGCATTAGCTTGTGAATCAGGGTATTTGGATATATTTTTCTATCTGCTACTGACCTTGTGTACGTGACTGCTGGCACGTCACCCCACCTAACGGCACACGAGCTCCTCCTCCAACTTTATTTCAATCAATTTATTAGGATAGAAACTGCTTCTCATGTGAATGTATTATACCAAGCAGAATAGATCTTCATTTCAGTTACAGTTTGTACAATTTACTGGAGTAGAAATGCTAAATGACCTCCAGAGGACACAATGAAAGGACTCAAGTTTTGGAAAACTGATTGCCAGAGGAGATACTGCTTTGTGCTATGATTTAAGTCAAATCTTCAGCAATATTTGTAGGATAGCCTCAAATTCAAGACACCATTTCTAAACCTTAATGATTTTGGATAAAGCAAACAGGATAAACAGTTGCTTTACAAAATTTTGTAACTGGGTAATAACCTACTATGAATGTATTTGCCCTCTATAAGACAACAAAACCCACTGCTGCTGAGAACTGTATTTCTACAAGTGCAGTAATTTCTCTTCCTGCTGTGAGTACGGATACACTAACAGTAAGCTTGCTTTTGGCTCTACTTAATTTAGTTCAAAAATAATAGGATCTTTGCTTTCCACACAGATTTTTCTGCTCTAATCCTTTTGCTATGATTGCAGCCGAACGTTCCATTTGCTTGGGCTGCTAAATACTGTACAAAAGCTTTCCAAATACCTCATGGGTGACCTTATGCCACTGCTCATTTTAATCCCTGACGTATTCAATTTTCCATTGACAACTAGCGGACAAATAAAACGCCTTTCCTCTCTGCTACCCATTACAACAAGAGTTATTAAGACTCACAGTAAAAACAAATATGGATTCTCTAGGTTTTATGCAAGTACATAATGCTATGAGGCTGAACAATGCAGACATCTGCAGAGTTCAGAAGGGAAGAGTAAGAATTACAGAAAGCTTTGGGTGGTATGAGTTCAGGAAAAATGCAGATACTCTGTGTCCAATTTAGAAAAAGAATATATGTATTGATGTTTATTTCTGATCAAGCTACATTTAAAACCTGTATGAGCAATAAAACAGTAGACACAAGCCTCCTCAAGCTTAACAAGGATTGGAAGCAAGAGACAGGCAGCAAGATCTACTACTAAGTAAAGAAGGATTACAATTTGCAGCATTTTCTCTGGACAGATCCATAGATTTGATAGACCTTAGTAACTTACAGCCTTATTTATTTGTGAAAGAAGAAAAGTACATGTATACATCCATTCTTGTCTTTCAAATACTACATGCATAGACACTACAAACTATCAACAAGTAGGAAAGCAGAAAGAAAGGTACAATTATTTTGAACACAACAGAAACAGAGAATTCCCAATTAAAAGTTGTTCGATTTCCATGTGTAGTTTAAAGGATGCAGACTGTTCTTTAGACATCTTATTAAACTGCAGTATTCAATGAACATTTAGTGGGGCCCAGAACGTGAGTACTGACAGTTTTCCCTTCACCTTCTCTTATATATTAAAACTGCACCATAGTTTCTGGAGCTAATGCTTATTTGGCGGCATCCCTCCCCTCCCTCAAATAATTTCTGACCAAAAGAAGCTATTACACCATACCTGCGTGGTGTGCAGTCCTCATATGGAGGGACGATGACGACCTTCACTGTTACAGATGTTCTCAGAAGATCAATCATTTGCTCGTGGCTCAGAGTGGCTACAGCCACCTTACAGATTTCCACCAGCCGGCTCCCCTGTCGCAGTCCTGCCTGCCACGCGTAGCCATAGGGCTCGACGTCTGCCACAATGCCTTCGTAGTTCACATGGAAACCAAGCTGGCCCAGTCCATTCCTACGCAGAGTCATCTCCACTGTTTCACAGCCCTTAGTCACAAGCTGTGAATTGAAACAAAGAGAAAATGTAGCGATCACTCACATGTTTTCAGTGTTCATACAGGTCTAAGGACTACATTTTTGTACAATCAACTCCCAAGACAGTGATGGGACACAACCGGGGAAAATACATCACAGTCCTTGGTATTCAACCAACTGAAACAATCTTGTCACTCAAACTGTATTTTCAGTAGAGTCTTGTCACCCAAGTTTTGCCTTGAAGTTTTTACTGAAACCACATGAATTTTAGAAGAAGCATGGCAGCACACAACAAACACATGGAGTTACACAAATATCTCTATTTTACTTTTTACACTTTAGTAACCAGACAACCAAGCTACATGTTTCTAGCTGTTTCAGTAAACTGCAAGATAACTTAAAATCAGAATAGTAACGCAGAGGCATGCAGCTGCTATATGCAGTAAACTGTAGTCCATGACACCTCTTCTATCTAATATGAACATGAAAACAGTAAAGAACAATTTAATAGGGCATGTTTTTTCCTTTTTCCTGGTCATTATACACCTACAGCGGTAAAATTAAATAAAAGACAGAGAAAGAAAACAAATTCTTTCATGATTTAATTTGATAAAAAATGAGAACACAGATGTTTTATATACAGATACCATTACTGACTACATTTTCATTTCATCATATGCATTAGGAGAATACGTGAAGATTCTAATAGGGATTGGGACTGCACCCTGCTGGTGACATAGTAAGACATCTCAAAGATATTGCAGTTTCATTTGAAAGAAGATACAAGAAATCTATAAAACAAAGAAATGAAGGGAAAACAAGCAAAAGAAAAAGGTAACACGTCAGTATCTATTGTGCAGGAGTAATTTATATATGTGAAAGCCCTGTTTTTTTTTGTTTTAAATACTGAGGCTTTTGACACAACCTGCTACGGCTGGCTGATATCTGATTAAATGTCAGGACAATATTGGATTTTGAGAAGTAAAGGCAGAAAAGTCCTAACAGATTTATTGATTGGCAACCAGAACAGCTTCAGGCATCCCAAACATCGAAGGAATTGAAGCCTTACATGGTGGTAGGGTCAGAAGAGCAAGCGAAGAAGAGGAACCAAACAAGAGAATAAATTCTAACCTCCAGCCTTTTGACGATCTCTTTGATGTCATCAATGTTGCTGATGAAGCTCTCCAAAGAAACACATTCACCTCTCTCATAGAATATTTTGATATTTGTGTCCGTTGAAGTCCATCCTATTACATCCCGACAGGAGCAATTAAACACCACGCTTTTTGTGTCCTGTTCAATGAGGACTACAAACTCATTAGAGATGCCTAGGAGACAGTCTATTTCCATACCCTTGCTGTAATCTTTTGCATGGACACTCCAAACAATAGCACCAGAACTATAGATTTCTGCTCCTGGATAAGGCTTGGACTTCTCTTTCTTTTTTGAAGCGAGCGAGATGAAGGGGAACTTGCCAGAAGGGTCGATAGGTGTATTGGTGACATTCTTCTCTGCCAAGTCTTTCAAGTATTCCTGACGGGTCCTGGTGGCCATCGCACGAAACTTTTCTGATTTATGAGCAGCATTCTCTGCATTAATGACTTTGGCTAGTAAGAAGTCCCTGAACACATTTGATTTAGGAAACGTGACACCTTTTGGAATAGGTGGTCCAAAGGATGGTACATCTCTGGATCTTGTCACAGCAACACTAAAAGAAACACAGGAATAAGGAAGAAGCAGAGTGTTTCAGCGTATGCAAATTCAGCATTTTTTGAATAAATATAACGCATTCCCTTTTTTCCTTGACCCCTCAATGTTTTTCTCCTTTTCCCAGCAATATGCCTATATTTACATTTTAACCTTGTCAATGCAGAGACCATGTCCCTCACTGTATGAATAGAGGACCAATTATTTCTTCCTCTAAGAACTTTCTGAGTCATTCTCAGTACCACAGCTTAAAGAGAACTTGAAATGTAAAAACCTGCTTTTGTCATAACATAATCAGTCAGGTACTGTACTTCTGATTTTTGTTTCTTTTTGTTATAACCAGCATATTTCTGACACACTCTATTATTCTAGCTTATAATTTAGGCACCTAAATTACTGACAGACTCATCTGAAAGGCTTATTCATTCAGCAGTCTCTCCTAAGTAGAGATCACCAACTGCGCTGCAAGAGCTTTGTAAAAAGAAGTACGCCAACCATTCACACCTGATTTACCACATCTAGAACTCAACATAAAGCCGTAATAACTAATTTTGGCCAAAATATCATGGTAATGGAGTTTAATACAGAAAAAACCATGAAAGTACACTAAAAGCGTATGTGGTTGTTAACTTGGAAGGCTGGCTAGTATTAGCTTTACACCTTATTCTAATCTGAGTCTTTCAACATAATTAAGAAAATTCCCCCAAATCAACAACTGAGATTGCAGAAACACTAGCAAAGCGTTTGAGGGGAGGGGAATGGATGGGGATCATCTAAATCTTGGTTTTGATTTTAATTTATTGGGTTTTAATTTTTGTTTTTTCTGGCAACAGATACTCAAAGATGCCATAGACCACTAAATTTCCTTCAAACGTATGCCTATATATATATATATACACACACACACATATATATATATATACACACACACATATATATATATATATAGTTGCAACATGGAGTGCCCATGATGCGACTATCTGGCTCTTGATGATCTTCAAGAGATACAAGCCTAACCATTAAACACAATTAATTGAATTTAATGGAAAACTAACAGTGACATTTTCTTTGATTAGGTTTTCAATATCATGAACCACAGGGATAAGACTTTAATCTTTAACATATGCTAGAGAAGTTTTAAAATGTGAATGATGTTGACGGAGAAGCCAGACTTTTGAAATATTGTTTATCTTAGCTTGGAAGGAGAATCACTGGCCAAGACAGTGCTTAATTTTATTCCTTTTATGTAGTTTTTAATATGAATTCCACTACAATTTTATGCTATATGGCTTCCTGTTTTGTCTAGAACTATGAATCTATGAAACTTTTCCAAATAATCCGCTGAAAAGAGGTCAAACTTGCTTTGAAAAGTTTCCTAGAAAAGCTTTTCATAATGGAATTCTATAAATTTAAATCAAGTGTTCACACTGAGGGGGGGGGAGTGGAGAAAAGGAGAAAGGATTTTAGTCCTAAAAGACAGTACACAAAACATTCAATGCAGTGGCAGACTCCAGCATCAATCTGGTCTGCACACAAGCCTGAAGACCAATGTGCATAAATAAAATTGCAGGATTGGCACTTAGCACCTAGCCAATTTTTAAATGAACACAGACACACTTAGAGCTTTTTTTTCCAGCTCCCACCCCTTAAAATTTATATCTGTAGCGTCACTGCATCACTAAAGCTGAAGTTTTCACATAATTTTCTTCACTATATATTATTATTCACTAATAGTAATTGATCAGGTTCTAGCCCTTACAGTTGTGAATACTTGAAAAACAAAAACAAGAGATTCAAAA
This sequence comes from Aythya fuligula, assembly GCF_009819795.1. Taxonomy (NCBI): domain Eukaryota; kingdom Metazoa; phylum Chordata; class Aves; order Anseriformes; family Anatidae; genus Aythya; species Aythya fuligula. The sequence goes on from NC_045563.1 coordinate 35,707,621, forward strand.
GCCTGAAGGCTCGAAGTATAACCCATGAGATATTTAGATTTATTACAGTATAAAGAGTATAAAACTTTAGCATGGTTTTATAATGAAAAAAATAAAATGAGTCATACTATCTAAAGCAGTAACTGAAAACAGATCTGTAAATACACAAGTTCAGATTGAAAATATATTTGTAGTGGAGGGATTTCCTACTTTCCCTTTCCTTCAAGATCATTTTGTTTTGTTTTTCTCCTGAAACGTCTGAAAGTTTAAGAACAGCCTACGTCCACATAAACAAAACAGCATTTTGTCTTCAGAAGTACAACACAAAATGACAGTTTTGAGGGAACTTAAAACTCTAGTACCCCAACTTCTATGGTTCACCATTTGTGGATTTTTAGTAGAAAGGGTCAGGAAACAACATGAAGATTAAAAAACATCTATCTAGTTACGTACAGTCAACAAACTGCCTTAAAATGAGTATCAACATAAACATGCCTAACTCCAGGAAAGTTAAATATATGTACAAAGTACAGCACTGATTCCAGTACTGCTGCATGAGGGTATTACCAAAAACTGTTGGGAACAAAAAACCTTCAAACCCTACTGTATCTATTTGAGATGGTACGTTCATGTTTTTCAAAGACACTAGTCAACTGCTTTAGCTCTTCCTTTACATAAAAGCTTGCCTGAATTTAACACTTAGCTTTGGAATTAATCCGTGTTTACTGAAATACAGATGTTCACCTATCTCATTTCAAGGTAACTGGTCTAAACCCATTACTGTGACGCATCAAATATAATAATAATAATAATAATAATAATAATAATAATAATAATAATAGTTTGCTGAGATTAATTAGTATTTTAAAATAAAAATTTTACTTTTTACCTTTGCTACTGGATGTAGCAAAGGTAAAAAGTTCCAATTATGTTAAAAGAGCATTATTTCTATGCTTAGTTTAGTTAAAAAATTTACACCAGGTAGGAGTCTTATCTTGCAATACTTCATTGTATGTTGCTATTAATTAGCATTTTCTAGTTTAATCTTAAGAACTTGAAGGTTACAATAAGACTTTTTGCTGCATAATGCTCTGGAATAGTTTATTTTATTTTTGGACAGAAGTAAAGTAAGTAATAGGTATTTCAGACAAAATGTTACCAATAAACTAGCTTCTTATCGAAGGGTTAGTCATACTTTTTCCCCACTGTCTTCATTTCAAAAAAGGCACAAACTCAGATGTCTAAGTTACCTGAACAAAAAGTGAATTCATAAAAATAAAAAAGGAAAATCTCAAATGCTGTTAATGAAGAGAATCAAAACGAGAACAGACATTTCAAATAATTCCTGAATGCTTGACTAGAGACGAAGCAAGAGCACACAAGAGTTTTCTCATTTAGATACTCATGTGTCTATCTACCTTTTAAGAAACAATGATATAAACTCCCATATCCCCAAATCTCTTCAACCTCAATCTTTCATCATGTTTCTCTACTGAAAATTTTTTTTTAAAAAAAAAAAAGGAACTACACCTCCATTTACACTCAATTCCATGTTTTCAGTGAAACTAGTGACAGCTACCTGTAACACACACTGTCAGTACAGGGACTGTGTACTCTCACAATGACAAAGACGTGCTGGAAGTGGGATCGGATGTTCTTTGGGCTGAATGGCTGTGCTCCAGGTTCCTGGAAAACTATTGTCACAATATCGTTTCCAATGTGTCGTTTTCTCAGAAGCTTAAAAAAAAAACAACAAACACAGGTTAAATAAGTCTTCTCACATTTTTTCAATTATTTCTCATTATTTTCAATTACTATTGTTCAATTTTATATTTCAAGCTGAAAACCAAAACAGATAAGGATTTACATGCTAAGTAACAGAATGTTAGTTATTTATCTAACAAACTTCAGGCATGGGCATTTATTTCCATACCAATTTCATTTCTACATCTAATACACGTATACAGGAAGAGGAAAGTTTAATATAAATAAAAACGAGAAAAACAATAAACACCTGCGAGTATGTAATCAGTCATCAGTGACAGACAGAAGCTGGAAAACATTCCCTGCTTCACACAATTCCACAAGCCAGAAGTTAGGTTCTAAATCAAGTTGAAAAAAGTTGTCATTGTCCTTAAAACAGCCTATAAAAATTTTCTGATAGGCTTCTTTCAGTAAGTGCAAGACTACAGTAAAGATAAATAAAATAGTATAATATTTAGTATACAAAAGCAAGCTAAAAAGAATAATGTGTAAAAGAATAAAACTAACAATTTCTAGATTAAAATGGAAACACACGTTACGCAACAACATGGCCTAATATTTAAAAAGGAAAATATAATTAACTTCATTCAAATGTATCAGAAGGAGAATTTATATAAGTACAATGTAATTATTTAACTTGTAAATTGGTCAGGACACTTGGATTAACATCTGTTCTTATAAAAGGTATCATGGGATCCTTATTGGCCTTTGTTTTTTTTTTTCTCTGAAAGGAAAATGTCTCTATTTCTCTCCATTAATTTGAAACTGTAATATTACTTAACTGCAGTAGTCCAAGTAAAGCACAGAAGAAATGTCATTTTTTATTGTTTTTAAGCAGTCACCTGTTTAGTTTGTCTCTCTCTTTTTACAAGTGCTTCAGAGTAACAAAGCATGTCAGCCTATATAGCTTTTCTTATGCTAAAAATAAAATAAAAAACTAAAGGATTTTGTCTCGTCTTCTTTCAAATGGCTATGCAGTGTGCTGTACCACCCACTCATCACCTCTGATTCCACACACATTACAGTTTGCTGAATGCAATACTTGAAGTATAATTGACATTGTTGCAGAAGTTAGAAAACTACTTTGTGTACACTATGGCCCTTTGGACTTAAGGTATGACCTCATATATGAAATACGAATGTGCTACCGATGTAATTAAAGTTTTAGTAAATAATCCAAAGAGAAATAGAAAATGGTCCTCTGTAGTAAAATATAGCTATGGTGTACCTACAATGACCTGATTTGCTCATCTTTTGACACAGAGATGGCCAGTTTTACTTTTGATCTTTAAGTGCTTCATTTGCTGGTAACAAATAAAAGTTAACATAATTATTCATTAGTTCAACTACTTTTCAGACAGAGGAAAAATTAATTGTTAGACATGGTCCACCTTACCTGTTGTTTGTTGTTTGGAGTGTATGGCAACATAGTAGATACATGGAACATGATTTCATAGTCCTTGTAGGTTGTATACAGAGAGTGAGTACCTGTTGAATCAGCTTCAATTAAAGAAAAAAAAAAAAAGCATTATTAAAAGGAGTTAAAAAATCAAGTTTCATTACTATCAACAAAATCATCAGGCAAGATGAGAACTCCTATTCATCCTCAATCCTAGCTTACATGAAGGCAAATAAAAACTCACCCAGAGTTTATTCACCTGCCAAAGCAAAATGACACACAGATGAATTTGCTAGGAATAGCAAGAATATCAGAATATCCTGAAAAAAGCCCATTTAAGCATGAAAAATGACCAACATATGGAGAAGAAGCACAAACTGTATTTATAAAATGTAGGTGGGTATTAACCTCCACAAACACACGATTTACATGTGTATAAAAGTGCTAAGATACAGAGTAATGTAATATAATAAAAAAGCATTCCTCAAAGTAAATGTATTAATTTACATATGATGCAGTTAAATAGAAATTTCCTAGTTTGTGTTAAAACAATGGGGCAATCTGGCTTCATTTGGTAGGCTAGTCTGGATCTGCGCAGTTAGGAAGTCACTCGCCCATTAGTTCATCTCTACTTTTACACCCTTTGCTGCGTTTCTAAAAATGGTATGTGTGGGGGGGGATTTTTTGGGGAGGCATAAGGATAGAAACCCAACTCTGACAGTATCTCAGAGACAGCAGAGTTCAGAAAAGTCACCCAGAAATGGCGAAGTGCTTTTGTAGAGCAGTAAGCCAACAGAACAAACCAACAGCCAACTTTCAACTCAGTTCAAAAATACAGTGCATTGCAATACTTGGAGAGATTCTTCGGAAATTGTGTGACATAAGCTTATTGATATGCTGGAAAAAACATGTGAGTAGCAAGATGTCACGGTTTTCAGACACCATCCAGCATCTCAGGCTAATCAGAATGAAACTGAACTGCACAGAATGCAAAAAGGACTTGAAAAGGAAGGCAGACAGATACTGGGAACGCATACCATGATCTCATGCGTAACTGGAAACTGATGGACATATAATGCACAATATGGGAAAGAACAGAGAAGGTTCTTTTAAACATAAATACCAGGACTCTGAATTAACTGTAATAACTCAAAAAAAATAGCCTTCACTAAAAGCAGTGCTTAATGGAAAGCAGTAGTCAAAAATGGGGTGTTTGCATGCTTACAGATGATGGTGGAAAAAGCTGACAATGACACTATAATGCTGGTATATTAATCAAAGGTACTCTCACCTGGTTTGGGCTCTGGCCACCCTATTTTAAAAGTTATAGAAGAAATAGAAGGGATCCAGAAACAGGCCACAAAAATAATTATACGTGGATGAAGAGACTTCCATGTGGAGAGAAAATGATAAAAACTGGGATTATGAAGTTTAGGAAGAAAAAAAAAGAAGGGGATAATTAAAGTTTACGAAGTGTTGGTTGAAGACAACACTTGGTTACAGACAAATTGGGAACTTTCATTTTTACTTTTTCTATCTTAAAAAAATAAAATAAAATAAACACACCCTGAAAAGCGTTCCATTGATTTAACAAATAATACGTTTAAAGCCAAAACAGTAAACACACTCTATTAAACATAATTGCTATCTACAATGCAAAAAGCCAGTTTTCAAATAAAATTTTAAAAATAACTAATTTACATATAGAAAAAAAGCATCCTGGTTATCTGAAGTTATATAAACATGCCACTACTTTACATAATGTCAGCTATTTATAACAAAAAAAAAAGTTAAGCTGTTAAACACTACACCTTGGAATATTTTACTGGCAGATCATGTTACTAAGGAAATGATAGCTCTGAGGTTTGTGAAGTATTTAGAATACAGTAAAGTGCACTGATTGTTTACCTAGATTTTGAGTATTAAGCTTTAACAAAAATTTCTATTTTCCTGTTAAATTCGGAAAAATAAAGGAAGCATTTGTATCAGTTAAAAACTGCAACATCATCCATAAAATTAAATGCAAAAATTTCTACGTTAGAGCTGCAGAGAGATTTTGCGTTTCTAAATCATCTATATTTAGTAAAAGGTGAAGAGAAAAAAAGCTTTCCTAGAATCTTATCAAAAAACTCAGAAAATGTTTCAAAGGCTGTCTTTTCCAACACTCAACATTGCAACTACAAAAAAAAACTAGCTATCTGCTGAATATTTTCTTTTTAATGCTAATTACAACAGCATGACAGCTGAAGTGGAATCATTTCTTCTTGCACTCAGTTCGCAGCAGCTTGCATCATCTGCCTGATCATTACGGCGCATGCTGAAGGAGACAGATGCACTTGAAAGTCACCCAAACATCAGCGTAACTCCTTACTGCACCCCCCCCAACCCATATGCAAATTTGTACAGTTGTACATAAACTTTGATAAATAACACACGTAAAAATATTAAGGGGGGAGCATATCAGGACACAACACCGAATAAAGCAGTTCTGACTCATTATTGAAAATGCTACACTAGAACAATACCCATGCGTGTAAGCCAAACTATCAACTTTCATGAATGGAGCCCTGCAGAGGGCTCTTTCTTCATTGTCCTTCCTCCCTCGAGATGCACAGAAATCCCACAACAGCATTGGTTCTGCAAATTCAATAAGAAGGCTACGCTCATAGTGGTATATTCAATTACTCCAATTATTAAGCAGAACCTTACTGAAGCCACTTGATTTGGCCAGCATGCTCCTAAGCAGCTTTTTAAAACTGTGTGCTAGGAAACTGTATAAAAATCAATAAGAGTAGAAAATCCATCTCAGTGTTTAGAAGGAAAATGTTTGTGAAGGATTGTAGGGAAACAAAAAAAAAATTATACCAACTGGGCAGAAGAAAGAACAGCCATTACTACAAATTGCAGCAGTGCTCACAATTAAGCAGCACAAGAACAAAAGCTTCAGAGCTTTATGTTCCTCCAATTCACATTTGCTGTTTAAAAGCCCTGGCTTATTTCCTAGTTTCTCCTGATTATTGGCCCATCTTCAGCCAGCACCTGTCAAACCTGCCTCCCTTTCCATTACATACAAGGACTACACCGAGCATTCATTCATGTCTGACTGCTGTAAGAGCCAAGTCACTTTCAGACACCTTTTCTGAGTAGTCCTTTATTTTGTAACATACAAACATTTGTGTAATACAAACACACAGAAATTCAGATGCCCTCTTCCCTCCACCCTCCATGTCAGTTTTTTAAGCACTCCCAGGAACTTCTGATCTTTCTTCGTCATTAGCCTCCCAGTGAATGTCTCTGACCCAATAATAAATCTATGCTTTCTTACACATGGTTAAAAATATGTAAAATAGCACAAGTTAAGAAGTGCAAGGTAATTATTTAATTTGAAACACTGTAGTTTACTAACAGCCTCTAAACTGAACATCAGTTTGTAGTCCATACATTCCTTAAATTCTTAATCTGTTTAATATATTCTATCCTGTTTTAATACTGTGATGTCTTAACCGAGAAGTCATACAATATGAACACCTAATCCAGAAACTTAGCATTTGTAGCTAAACTGCTCATCTCATCAAACGGATTTTAAACTAATATAAGTTGTAAGAGAGTTTATGACCTCCATTTCCTGCACCAACCACTCTGTGGCTCTGCTGAACACACAGGTCAGGTTACCAGGCCCTGCATTACCCGATTTCATTTACTAATTTAAAGTATTGAGAAATATTACTGAGTGAGGGGGAAGGGAAATAAAGCATGTATGACAAGTGAAAAAACAAAGTCAAATGACTGAAGTTATAATTCCAAAGATTGCTGTGGTATTTATTACTTTAAAGTGATGCCCAAAAACTTCCTAGCAACCGTGGGAGAGCTGACTTTTTCAAGCTCTATTTCCTATCCAAAGTCTGCAGGCTGCCAGGAGATAGACTGCTTCCCCTCTGGTAATGCTCAAAACACACAAACAAAACTTTAAAAGTAGCAGTTCTTTTCCACTGTTGCACTGGCGAAGCTCCAAAGCTAAAGCCCTTGACGGATCCAGTATACTTAAATAGGCTTTCTGTTAATAGGATGCATGAGATTCCTTCTTTTAAAAATTGGCTCAGTTACGGATACTTACCAATTAGGCCCCTAATTCTAAAAATTTCTAAGAACAACTGTTCTGAAATTGCCTTTTGCTATAGTGAAATTACCAAATTTGCATAAAATACAGAAGTCTTGTATTTCCACAGTAGATATACAAGTCAGCTTCTCTCCACACTGAGAAAGTCTTCCATCCCGTCTCACATCATGCATCTGCTTTTTCCTATTTTGTGAAGTATTGCCAAAGGTACAGAAACTAGCAAAGTAGCCTTCATTGCTCTGACCTTTCTTGCACGCTAATGAACAGACATCTGTTTTTAAGAGCATCTCTGCAACCAGCTGTGCCGGCACAGCACAATCTTCATTCAGGAAAACTTCCTGAATAATGAGAACAGAAGAACTATTTCACAATGGCGGTCTCTAGCAACGCAAGAGCACAGAGCTGGAAAAGGGAGAAGGTGTGGGCCTCTATATATCATAGCATTTAAAATAAAACCCTATAAACCGAAGTCACAGCAAAACCACAGCCTCTTCCTGAACAGGCTTTGTGTCTCAGGGCCAGGGCAGAAAAGACAGGTTACATACTCAGAGTAACTATTAAATACGTCCTGCCTGTATGCAGTCTGCTGTTTACATATTCCCCATGTGTAGGTTCAGCTCTTAGGGCCATCTCTGGACATTAGCATTTTGCCTACCACAATCTTTCAGGATTAAGAAGCAGAGGCAAAAGAATCAGCCCTCAGTCTTTTCCCCAGAAGAGAATGCAGATGTTTGGTGAGGCAGCAGGAGAAAAGGTCTGCAGTAACATGGGTTGCCCACACCTCAACACACAGCTGCTCTTGAGCAGGAGGAAACTCACAGCTCCTCAGCCACCTGCGAGTCCTAGGAGCTGCGTACAGCGCCTGCCAAGGCTCGAGCAGCCTCACGATGAGCAGCAGGATGCATGGCGTCAGGACTGCAGGGCAGCAAAGCCCTGACCTACGTTAGAGAGAACCAACAGCTCCCAAAACAGCTACTTCTACTTTTACTGTCAACTTCAGCTCCTCATCAAGGAATTGAACTCCCAGTGGAGCAACACCCCAGCATTAACCTGATTTTAATATTTAATATTTTAATAAAAAGATTTAATAAGAATATTTAATATTTTTATATTTAATATTTTAATATTTAATATTTTCATATAGGTGTCCTTACACTGTTTGGAATGTCTCACAAGGCTTTTTGTACTGTTCTCAAGGAGACAGGTTTCTGAGACTGTCACTGAAATACTCCAGCCAAAGAAAGCTTTGCTTTTGTTCCACTATTGGGCAGCTATTCTAAATCTTGTGCTTCCTTCCTCCCTACGCTGCTGCTTCTTAATGCTATGTCAAATTAAATATTCATTCAATTATGGAAACCTCAAAATCACTTTACTAAATATGTAGTAGAGGCTGGACACCTTCAGCCAAGCAGATGTTTCTTAATAATCTATGTCTGCGTAAAAAATGCATTAACGGTTCCTGGATGTAGCTATGCAAAGAGCTTAGTGTTGCGCCCACAAAACACCTATCTTTTCTTCCACCACTTCCAATCCGTGCTTTGGATGTTGGCACAAAGGAAAACCCAGCTCCATTAAGATGAATTACAAAAATCTGTTTCCATTGTTCGCATTTGCTGGTATTGAAACATGTTTGTTAAGAACTCATGCTTGCTATGTAGTCCTCATGTTTCCTCAGTGATCCTGCGGACATCTTAACCCTAAAGATTTCAGAAAACTGAGGAGTTCATGCAGTTCCAGCTGCTGAGTTCCTGCACATGAGAACTTGCAAATCTTGCCTGAAATAAAACTTATGAAACACTTCATGAAAGCAGCAGTTCCCACTTACTTATCATCCCCCTTCCTTTCTGATCACAGCAAATTGTTTGTGTTTTTAGAACAGGTAGTCCATTGGGTGCATAACCTGCTCAGAAGTGGGAAAAAAACTTAAGCTCTCAGCATGGAGTAGGAACGTTTTACCACAAGAGAATACGTCTTAAAACTAGGAGAGATTCTCTTAACTCAAAGTGTGTATATATATGTCCACCCAACAGGTTGTATATTGTAGTACATAAAATCAGAACTTGACAAGGTTCCTTCCCCAAGTCAGAAGCAACAAGAAGGAACTAAAATATTACTGGGATATTCCACTGTTTGGGAGAGAATTTCAAGTACCTAGGGCAGTTGCAGCTTTAATGGGTATATCTCATCAGATGAGTGAACCCTGAATCATACAGCATTTACATGTACTAGAAAACAATTTGTGGACTGTCACCAAAGAAGCTGGGAACAGTCCACAGTCTTTTTGTTTTCTTTTCATATGTCTTACACTAACTAAACTAAAAGAAAGAGGAAATAATATTTTACTGCACCTACTGAAAGTAAGAAGGAGGTCACAATGTAAAACCAGAAGTGATGAAATAATAAGTAATACTTTGGGTTTTCTATACACGTTTGATTTTTGACTTGGCTTATTTTTTATAACTGGCAAACTAACACTTTTGGAACAAAAAAGGAAAACCCAACCCTAGAATATACTGTATTACATATCCAGTATAGGCAAGAAACTGTCTGACTCTCATCTGGAATAGCATATGTAATCGTAGCCACTAAGAGAATGAATTCAAACTGGGACAAGTGCAGAGGAAGGTTACCAGGTAATACTGCACATGTGGGGGGAAGTAGGGAAATCCACACCTCCCAAATCAATAAAAGCAACTTGGCTAATTAAGGTTAACATCAGAAAAGCAAAGAGGAGAACTGCAATGTGTAAATGCACTCAAGAGAGTAGAAGTAACAAAGGGTATCATGAGCATTGCAACAAAAAGAGGTGGCTTAATGGCAAATGTGTGAAGCACATGTATTAATCTAGGTTTAAAACCATAGGAAATTTTCTAACTCTCAGAGTAGTAATGCTTTGGCTGATCAAGAACAACATGAGGAGATGGCAACATGATCCCTGCAAGAACCAAGCACACAAGGTAGAATGTTGGAGCACTAAAGCAGAGCAAGTTACTGAATTTGTCATAGGAGAACCATGCCAAAAGCAATTTTTGCTGCACTGAAGTTGATGAATGTTTTTTGCTGTCATGTCTCAACTCCTTATTTAAATTCCTATGCTGCAAGTAAGCAAAATAGCAAGAGATCTCCACAGAAGTTGGTTAGTTCCAATACCCATAGAAAGACAGGTCAAAGTTGTCCTTGGAGTATTTTTAAATAGATTTACAAATTCAATAAACTAGCACTAGCTGATAAACAGGTATTTCACAAACTCGATTCCAAAACACGAGCATTTCTTTCACAGTTACTGTCACCTCAAATCATCTTTCCAGTGCATTTCTATCGCAATGTTTTATGATTAAAACTGTCAAATACAGTTTTATTTCCATAAATCAGAAGAAGTATCACAGAGGGAAGAATACATTTGATAGCAGGAAAAACTGCTTAGAGGAGAAAGTACATGCAACAGACATTGCATAAAAACAACAGATCAACTCATCAAGGTGCAATTACAAAGACGTGTTCTCAAAACTTTTTTTTTTTTTTTGACTCAGTCTATTAGCACATTATTCAAAAATTAATTGCATACCAACTGTTTTGATTACTCTTTACAAAATACTGATAATGGGTTTCAGATGCTGATAACAGCTCCACAGTCTACTGGTTTCATGTTGCAGCTTTAGTGACAATTTCATATGAAATTAGTATAAAAATCCAATAATTATCAGAGTTGAAAAACCACATGGATATGGGTCAAATTAAGTGTTTGCTCTGCTTTCGCTTCCAATATTGAGCAACTGTCTTCCCATAGCGAAGAGGCTATTTTTAGCAATTATGTGCAAAAATTCAATTTGCAACCATATTATGTATTTTGTTCACTTAAGAGAAAAATACAAAATCTCTTACTCTTTGTATCCAGCTGAGCACGATACTTTTCAAATCCCTTGAGCCGAACTCGTTCACCCAATAGCTGAAGAAACTCTTCAAAGGCTGGTCCTGCTGATTCATTGTTATACATCTCCTCTTCTGTGCTTTGCCCAGTTTTGCAGTACATGATACCCACCTTAAGTTGGTAACTTAACTGCAAAGGGAAAAATACAAAAATCTTGTATGTATGCCAAGTGATATAGCAGCTTACTTACTGAATTCACTTGAGAATTTTTTATTAAACCCTTAATTCACAAAGAAAAAAATACCCAACCATCAGTCTAATTTGAAATGTTACTCTAGTTCCAAAAATTCTCATTGTTTTCCACCATGATTGCCTTGACAATGGCATATTTAATCTGAAGATAGAATTGGTTTCCAAAGTGAAATAAACATTGATGTTCTTTACTTTCTGGAAGAAGAGATTACAGCTTGCATACGGTGAATGTCTTAAATTGAGCTACATTGCAAGTGTTGGCTGAAAAACATCAGGAACTTGACTTAGGCTGATACTGCCATTACTATACTAAACCTTCCACATGGAAAAGCAGGGCATGGCACTCATTCATTTCTATAACTGGTGATAACATTAACGGTCCTTCATTTTGAAGAGAAGAAAAAAATTATTCACATATTAGTGTGCTTAGCTATTAACCATGTTAAAATGGTTCAGTGACATTAGTTGGCCTTCTCTGATTTAAAAAAAATGCAGTAACAAAACGGCTAAATAATAAGGCAGAATCTAACCATGCGAAAGTAAGTAATTTCTTAATCCAACTACAATTGTGAGTCTTCAAAACATACTGTTTCCACTGAAACACACACAAAAAGGGCCACATCTGCATATTTTATGTCTAGACTACAGAAACAGAAGACATAAAAGGGAAAAAAGCAGCACCAACAGCTGTTTACTGACATCTCTGTAAACATTTTCACACACACAAACTCTGACCAGCATAGTGCTAAGGAGTGTTCTGGAGATTGTGCCTAATTTGTCTAGTGCATACCTACTGCACGGTAAATAATCTTTCCTCCTACTTGTCAATTTTTGCAAAGGGTCCATTTAAAAAAAATATCAAGCAGATCAATCCGAATGAAATCCAGAAAAGTCTATGAAAACTAGCAGAGATTTACAAGTCTGGATTACAGGTTACTGTGAAGTCTAGATAGATTTTCCATAAACAGGCACTGAAAACAAAGTCATCTGAATATACCAAGACTTCTCTCAAAAGTAATCTAACAGGTCACAAAACAAGGTCTTGGAACCTTCTGGGATGATGTGGATAGATACAATTCAAGTAAAATTCATTAATTTTAACTAATTATATTTACAGTGGGTTATTTTAAAAGCCCTCAGAATTTGTTCTATTATAAGAAAGAAATAAAACTTCAGAATTTTGAAAAATGCAATTTTATTATTGAATTCTTCTTTTACTACTCAAGATGCATTGTGACAGAGAAAGTATTAGCAGCAGGAAAATAGGGAGGGAGAAAAGACAGGTAAAGACCAATCTGGTTTAGTTATTCCTGCTGAAGTAATTAAGCAAATGTAATGAGTCACAGTTCTAGGATGTTTCTTTTTCCCCCTCTGAAACATTTTTTTTTTTTTTTTTTTTTTTTTTAATTTTCTGACACAAGAACTACCTAACTTTTATCTCCCAAATATGTCCAAATTTCTTATGTAAAAATATGAGTACAGCATGTCAATCCCTTTTGTATGAAAGAAACATTTATAGGTCAATTTCCAAAACTGCAACTGCACTTTGCATATTATCAGTGGGAAATCTTGATGTGGACTACTCAGGCAATACTCAGTCCTCAAATGTGCTCTCTGTCTACTCTGAAGGAAATACGATGGGTCAAAGTGTTTCATGGCTTAGCTGCTCTGCTAATTGCAACAGGTTCTACTAATTTTACTTGAACAAGTTAGGACAAAGAAAACAGTTCTCACCAAGCACACATATTAAGTTTCAATTTTGAGGGAAGGAAAGATTTTCCAGAGCATAAACATAAATAGGATCCTCAACTCCCAGGAGCAATGAAACAACTGCCCTTTATACCTTTGAAAATGTCAACCTGAGGAACTAAGTAAGGACCACACAAAGAGTATGATACCTTTTTCGATTTGCTGAACTTCCAAAAAAAAAAAAAAGTTTCATAAGACAACAACCTGCTATTTCCAAATCAACAAACAAACAAACAAACAACAACAACAAAAAAAACAAACAGATCCAGTGGGAGAAAGAAACAGTTCCCATTACATCTCGACGTTCTGCTAAATCTAGCATCCTTAAAGTGTATAACTCAAAGTTAGAATGAAAGAAGGGGTTGAAGGATGATTTATGCTGTGGTAAAACTTTCGAAGTAGCAGCTTCATTTTAATAATCTAGAAGCATTTACTTATTTATATATGAGGGAGAAGTGCACTTCCAGTATTTGTCTAGTACCCTGTGAAAGACAGTGGAAAGCACATCTTGCATTTAAGCAGTCAGCAATTTTTTTTATTATAAATACAGAATTATATTAAAAACCAACTGACATTTCACAGTGTTTTTGTGAATAAGGAATCACCATAAACTTCTACTGGAGTAAAGCTGCCTTGATGTCCAAATTTTTAAGTCATATTTGGACGTAAACCTAAAGTTATCATGGACTCTGCATTCAAGATGAAGATGGTAATTAGCCAAGAAGCTGCCACTAAGAAACAGAATGATTGGATTGCTTTTTACCGTGGAACCATTCAAATGAACACATTTTAATCAAGTCAATAGAAAGAACAGCTAGGTGAGAACAATGTGGGCTGTATGTACAGAACAGCAGATGTTACATTGACTTTAATGATCTAAGGGGAAGTAAGGAACATGCAACTTGACATACAACACCAGTAAAACAATGGGCAAGAAGAGCCACCTGTCTTTGCAGCATATTCCCATTCTGATACTGGACATTGTATGCAGCTCAGATATCTACATTCTTGAGAAATTGAAAGATTAGAAGAGACAGAGCTCAGACAAAAATAATACGAAATTCAGAGAAAATATGTTGCAGTGAGAGACTTGAAAAGTGCAATCTGTTTAGTTTATCATAAACAAGATCAACAGATGATTTAATGACTGCATACAAAAAACACATGAAAATGACTTTTAAGATGTAGCCGAGAAAGATATCAAGTCTGGAAGCTGAAAGCAAATAAATTGAAATAAGTGCAAATTCATAAATATGAAAGCTACCAACTGCTTTAAAACCACATTTGAATATTAAAACAAAAAGGCAGCCTACCTTAATCAAAACTGATGAATATGTTTTATTAGAAGATACAAATTTGTCTCAATGGAGGAGTTATTGGGTGAAATTTAACAGCTAAGTCAGGCTAAGGTCACTACACAGTCTTAACTCTTAAATTTACAAAACTTCCTAGTTGCTATATCAAACAGGCACCTGTTTAAGCTGTAGTGAAAGTGTGACACACACAGCAAGAAGAAGTGATAAACACTCTGTGTACCTAATTAGTGGAACAGCTGTTACCCAAATTTGTGTGTTAGCTTGGAATTGATAAAAAATGCAGCTTCTAATTAGTACAGAGTGTGCTTATCTTTTTCTGTTAGAAGTGTCAAACTGTTTCATTACCACAAAAACAGAAAAATACTTTGATGTAGAAAGTGCATTTTTAACTATCAATTGCCCTTAATGATTTTCAAAAGTTTAAATAGTAATAAAAAACATACTATATCATACTCCAGATTGCTAATGACAGATAAGACTTGAAGTAAGGATAATTTCATCTTTAATTTTTTAAAAAAAATACATGACTGATTTCTGAACCAAATTATACTAAATTACTTTTCTAATTAGATATCTAATAGAAATAATTTCAGAGTTTATGTATTTACATAGAAGTTTCTGAGAGATTTTTCCCCCCTTGGGAAGACTTTCTAATCAACATTTTTTAGATTTGAGGTTCTTGAAGGGCATATTTGTAAGGTCCTGACCTTTGAATATTTTAGATCTGACACTTTTTAGAACAGCCATACTCTCCCCCTTGTGGTGCAGATAATGATTAAATCTTTTTCTATTTTATGATGGCCATGTTTCAACATCAGACTGACAGCAAGAAAAAATAGTAACATAGATTTTAATTCTGTGCAGAAAAGGCTGATCATAAGCAACAAAGAAGACCAGAAGAAAAGACACCAACAATCTCAGTACTCAAAACAGAGCTGTTAAATGTCACTGTCAAAGTTTTTAATCATAAAATTCACTTAGCTAAATGAAAGTCCATGAGTAAAGTCTAAGCTATATAGCTAATAAACCTTAATTCCATTTTGAAAGAGAACAGGAGACTACCACCTAATTGAAAATCATCCGCATGAAGAGGGTGAGAGTATTTTGACGTTACTTGTTTAAGACAGAAAAAAAAAACTATAGGCAGAACCCTGGTAATGGTTGTGCCAAATAACACATTAGTATTTTACAACAAAACATTAAGTAACTTTGGAGATTTCAACTGGCATTATAATAATATGAAAACCAGAACAAAACAACTCCCTATCCAACAGGCTTTGAAAAACAATCACTGAATCTCTTTTAGAGTAAATTAAAATGGACAATTGCCATAACACTAAACTAAAACTTTAGACTACTTATGGCTGTGAGCTTGATTTCATACAAAGCAAATATACTGCAAAACTTGGGGGAAAGACACAATTTTCTCCCTATAGACGTCAAGCTTTAATTTAAATGGGGGCATTTTAATAGACTGACTGAAGTCAATTAAAATTAAAAAGGATTTTTGCAGTTCAGTGAGTAACCTGACAGTTTAAAACAATTTGTCTCATTCTACAGCTTTGTACTTACCCCTTGTTCATCCAGCTTCATAAGCTGTTCTGTGACTTTAGGAGTGTTGAAGGCCAGCCTTAGGCAATGGATATTCAGCTCAGGAACCACATACTCGAGTACTTCTTTAAGGGGAAGTCCTCTGGCTGTGCAATGCTTTGCAGTTGAAGGGATAGCATCTTCCAGCACAGAGCCTCTTAATGTCATAAGCTAAGCATAGAGAACAAAAATAGCTTATATGTTGAATTATGCACAGAGACAAGATTGATTAGCAACAGTGCTGGAGCAAAATGTACTTTTCTCCAATTCTCAATGGAGTCTAAAGACACCAAGTAATTCATGTTGTGTGAAATGGACACTAACATGCAAAGTGTCACTCATCCTGAGAGCTGAAAGTAATCAGAATTTTTCCAATGATTCAAAATTCTTTACAGATTTATGTTTCACAGAAAACTAATACTTGGGAAAATTAGGAGTACTATTTCTTGTGGAGCATTTCGAAGTCTAACCACTTCCACATATGAAATTGGAGGAAGTAATTTTCTCCTTCTTTGCTTGCTTCTAGCTAATATAGCTCCTGTAAATTTCTCTAGCTTTAACCAAAACGATCTTCACAGTTGCCTTTTGTATTACTGGTTCTGGAATTACTCATTGATATACTCACTTGTATTCTCCGTAATGTAAACACATGGTATACCTTTGTTAGGAGATTGCTGGATTGCATATACAGAGGAAACAAATCTATCCATGTTGAAAAGCCTAAGAACTCCAACCCCCACTGCCCCCCACTCAATTTAGCCTGCTCCCTACCTGTTTCTCTTACTATCAGTCACAAACTGCTTACCTCACTGGTTCTGAATATGATCCGGTAGTTGTACTGTGGCCCATTTTCTTTTATTTCCTCTGGTTTTTCTCTTCTTATGCTCACAGCTACTGGACCGAGGTTCTCATCTGCTCCAAAATAGTTCCAGTGTTCTTGCATATTAAAAAACAAACAAAACAGATAAAACTCCATCTTACTTCTCACATTTCAACTGTATTTTCATGCTTAGTTGTTATACTGGAAATAAACTGCCAATTGCATTAGAATCAATGACTTCAGTCATACTAAGATTTCATTCTCATTGTTCAGTTCTCTGAAGAGCTCCGTGTATTCAAGAAAGTTGAAATTCAACATTGTACTTCCACAAGCAGGACTAAAATAGGATACACCTCTCACACTGGCTTTTAAAGTAAAATCCATTTCATTCACATTCCTTAAAATATAAAAACCAGGAAGCCAAACGCACTGAAGAGAAAAATTCACCACCCCCTGTTAAAAATGTGAACAGCAGGCAATTGTACCAAACAAAGGATGTTAATTATTTATTTTTGTATCAGAACAGTCTCACAAGTTACTCAATGCTAAAAGGTGGAAAAACTGGGGGGACTGTGTAGAGGGGAAGATATAGGCCTGGAGAAACTGCTTGCTAACCAAGTAGTGTATTATTTGAGGTACATTATTGCATTTGCTTAACCACAGGAATAAAGCCAAATTTTATGTCAAAACATGTTAGAAATGTACATTTGCAAAAATTAAAGTTCAACAATTTAAGACATTTGTGTTAAAGGCTCTACTATTGAGCTTTCTGAGCATTATAAGCTATCTTGTCTGATGACAGAGGTACACCACCATGAATTCAGCAACATAACAAAGTTGCACATATCTCAAGTGACAACTGAATTTAAACATACAATACCTGCAAATTTAACAGTGCTAAAAAACTGAGGTAAAGCCATCTTACAAGAAAAAAGTCCTATATCATCCCTTTCCATATGCTACAGGTTTGCATATATGAATGAATTTATACATGCACAAAAATGGAAAGTTAGAGCTATCTGAAATTTCAGCACTTGAAAGAAGAAATGTGAAATTCAGTGGAATGATAACAAGAATGGAAATATAACTGTACCACCTGTACCATCACAGACAGATTCCGTGCTATTCATAAAACAACCAAAATGAATTAGTACTTTAACAGCATTCTGATATGAGGTATTCTGCAGGGATAAAGTGCAAAATATTTGAATGTCACTATCAAGAAATGCATCTGCAAAAATACTAAAAATAGCTATCAAAATACACCCTTCCCAAGTGAATGGCTGTCATTTTTGCAATGCATAATCACTTGCAGCGTTCAAAATTTGAGAGCCTCACTTTTCTGTTTTTTTTTTTTTTTTTTTTTTTTTTTCTTTTTTTAAACAAAACAAACTTGCTGATTCCTGGTTTACTTTCCTCCAACATATTCCATGCTTTTCAAGTAGGTGCTTTCTCCTTGCAAAACTACATATGCCCTAAAACTTGTCTTTACACAGATGTTCACCCCTAAGCCCCTAGGGCCCCTGTACTACTCCCCAGTACCTGACATTTTATTACCCTGCCTTTAGTCAGTGTTTTCCATTTAAAGGTTTCAGTGCCTGTGTGACACAGAACAAAGAGACACGCTGCAGGATTGTAATTTCTACTGAATTCCTCTTTAACTCCTCAAAAGTCAATACTCTGCACAGAGGTAATTAACATTCAAAAATTATTGATTTTTGTTTTGTTTTGTTTTTTATATCTTGTACAATATCCTGTAAATATTGGCAGAAGCTTTGGGTGACTGAATTAGTGGTAAATGAAGAAATCATGAATAAATTAAAGGATCTACATAAGCCTAAGGAAATCTTTACAGTTCTCCAACAGTAGATGCCACATAGATCTGATGTTTAAAAATCCAAAACATCTTATTAGCACCTTCGTTTTTCTTCTTCTTCTATCAAGTATAGTACACCCTGTTTTTCTCCAAGATATTTAAAACTCAATGTATAGTTTATGGCAGAGAGAACAAATGCATAAGAAGTGCAATCACTAACGATCTATCTAAGATCAAGTTCCTATCTAGCAGCATACCATATGCAGCTTCCAAAACTTGAGCCACCTTGGCTGTCTCCACCCTAAACTGCTTGCTTGGTGAATTAAAAACATTGTACTGTATACATGTACCTTTACTTACAAAACAGAAAATGTTATGGAAACAAAGGTAAGTTGGTAATACCTACTAGAACGAGTCCAAAAATGACACTGGAGTTTTCTGCACCAACAACTGCATACTTTTTTTTTTCCTAACTAGCCTAGCCTGCATTTCAAGCTCCAACCATTTTCTTTCCTCTAACAAGAAAGCTAGCAGCAAGATTTATGTGCACAAAACTTAATTTACAAACTAAAGATAACAAATTTGGAGTTTTATTGTTAAAAAATAGGACTGTTTCTCAATCTAATTCAAGAATTTTATGCCAAACATGCATAGCACAGAAGACAGGTTTTTCTTCCACCCCAAACAAACTTCACACTGAAAGCAATACTTCAAGCCCAAAAATATGCCATTTAAACTACTGTTGAAAAATTAATTAAAAGATGCTCAGGAGGCAGCTAGCAATAGGCATAAGTTATTCTATAAACTCTAAGTCAAAATGAAATATTTCATTGTTTGCACCTTGCCATTGAAACAGATTATACATACTTTAAGAAGTTAAATATTTATTATGTAATTCAAAAGATGCTTCCAGTCAAAGGCCCTATGTGAAAATGAACATTTTCTGGCAGATATTTTTAAGTTAGTTGCAGAGGAAATCTAAGTAAATACACTTGATTTTGAGGGAAAAGATTGCTCCTCCAGAGCTACACACTGTATTTTCCAACCACAATACAGAGGAGTTGATGGAAACAAGTTTGTCCATCCCTATGGTTTTATTATTGATAAAAGAAGTCTTTAATTTCAAGTTATAGATATAATAAAAAAGCATGCTTCCCCTCCTGTAGGAATATTTTAAGTACGGGAAGTTTATATGGGGTAATAGGCAACAGGCTGAACTGGTAACTACCTGGAAGGTGAGCCCCAAAACTGCTAGATACAAGTGGTATGAGCACCAGCTGAAGACACCCATTAGCTGAAAATTGCTGGGGTCTGGGAAAGTACATCTGGGAGGTATCACTTGCCTTTGCCTTAATCCTATCACTCCTCCTTCAACATCTGTTACCAGCCTTTGCCAGAACACAAGACTAGATGAAGTTTTGTGTTGAGCTAGGACGACTCTACTTTCTCTCCACTGGGTATACGGGCAGTCTGGATAACTAGCTTAGATATAACGTAGAGGAGCTGAAGCCAACCTGGAGGACTACCATTACAAAGTTGTTATCCCCATTATCTGTACCAGATTTCTAACCTCCACTAAGCTGCTACCACCAGTATTAGACCACACTTCATGGTCTGGACACCATACCACATCATTATTTTAGTAATAACTTTTCCACTGCTCTGTAAAGGGTCAGACTTTTTTCCTTTTAGTATTTCCTTTACATAAAGTGTTTAGCCTTCAGCATTCATCAAAGAAGTTATATAAAATTCATCCATAAATGCCACATGCAAATATTTTATACTACCTAGATTAAGATACCTTAAATAGTTTGGACCATGTTAGCAATACTCCTGCTCACAACACCTCCCAACCCCTGCTCCCTCCTCTGCACACTGTAAAATACAAGATGCATCTAACATCCATGTAACAATACTGTAAAGAATAAACTATTATGCCCATGTAATTAAAGACTCCAGTCAAGTCACCATGAACATCTCACTAAATTACCTGGGAGAAACTGAAATGGACCATACCCATAAAAGCACTTTCATGACCTACTTTTCATGAAATCACGCTGACTGGCATCATTAATGTTTTCAACTGGTTTGTTGATGTGGTCTCAAATGACAGGCTTTATTATTTTAAGTTGGAATGAAAACAAGTTAAAAGAAAATTCTCTGAATCATCACTTCTATTTTTAAACAAACTCTAGGATTACTTCAAGACTTCTCCAGCTCTGTGTAAGCTTCCAGTTTGAGATCTTTACGTTATCACAGCTGAATCAGATTTTTTTGCTTCATACATTTCTATCAAATTACCCAGACCTATTGACCTGACTAGCAGATGCTACCAAAACCATCTTTTTTCATGTCAGCAATATTCATAATAAAGATACGACCTTTCTTCAAATAAAGAAGTTTCTGCATCATTACATCCTTCATGTTATAGAAAACTGTCAGTTAAACTGACTTCCTCGATATTTTTCCTTATACGCTGCTTGAATTTTTATCACAAACCTGTCTCTGAGATGATTTTAAGGTTTGTTTGGGGAAAGATCATATAGTGGGTGATCAACAAAATGTTTTTGGTATTTTTAGAACTGTGGGGATTTGGTCTATCTAATAAGGCTTCTGAAGGATGCCTTTTTTCAGAAGCTATCTTAACGAAATCTCTGGTAAGAAAAATTCCCCTGGCTCATGCTCTATGGAACAAACATAAGCACAGTGAATTTAAAATTCATTTAAAAGACAGTTTTATGGCTTGACAAAAAACACAGTTCCTCCTCTTCCCCCGGTCCCACCCCATACACACACTGACAGTATCGTATCTGGTTACCCCTCACAAATAGCCTTAGGATTAGATTATGTTGAGTTTATCTAATTAATCTTAATTACTACTAGAAAGAAATGGAGATATAATGGTGACTGCCATGGTACTAGCGTTAGGGTGTGGTTTCCCCCTGGGATAAGCCCAACTAACACACTGCTGCTGCCTAAAGGCTGTAACCCCACTCGCACCTCCCTCCTGTTACACTGCTTGCTCTCACTGCTTACCTGGTGCTGACTTCTGATTGCAAAGAAAGCTGATTTGACTCACTAGAACTGGAGAAAAATAATCAAGCAATACATAAACAACTTTATGGCAAGACTTCTGCTTGGTTAGTAAACTGATCTTCCTTACTGGGTTGGCAGAAAAGGAGAGAACTGGTACAAGGGGGAGGAAATTAAGCCTTCTTTCTCCCTCTCAGTGCTGAAAGGCTGTTAAGTCAGGTCAGCTGGAACATGCAAAGGCACCTTTAGTTGCTGACTCCAGAACTCACCAGGGTGACAAGGAATCAAGTTGTTCCGGGTGGGGGCAGGTGGGATGGTAATCACAGGCAAATCTCTCTAATCTCAGGCTCTCCCCTCCAAACATAACTCATCCTATGTTGTGCATCTGGCTTATAACTAATCAGCATTTTTCCTAAATGTTTTCTCTCCAAAGAACATGAACCAGCACCAAAAAAATATTCAGCAAAGGCTCTAAACACTAAAACACTGCAGTAGGAAGAGACTACGGGACGTGACAAGAGCTACTCAGCCAAAGGACGATGCTGGAAAGAAGAGACAGGAGATGATCATACTCTGAGGCAAGGGAAAAAGGGGAGATGAGATTATTAGCTGTAATCCACAGTTAATGAGCTGAAGTTTCTCTGGGCTGACCATCTACTTATTTTAACTAGGCATCCCTGTTGCTTTAATCTGCAGGAAACAAGCTCTGCTGAGCTGCTTTCACTAAGCAGATGAAACCCAATCCTGGACACTGGTACCTGAGGGACAGGCATTTGTCACATCACTCACTGAACCAGCTCTGTCCATCAGAAGACACAATTAACGAGGCAACAAAGCAGAACTTTTTTTAATTATTATTATTTTTTTTTTTTTCAAATTCATGGGAATTTGCTCTGCAATTGTTTTTGATCTTTTTCAGGAGCAAAACAAACAGATGGCGAGATCTGCAACTCACAGTGCCAGAACCATTTGGCGAGGGGTGTATCTAGATCATGTTTGGGTTTTGCTCATTTCTATAGAGCAAAAACTTTCCTGCATATGTCCAAAGGAAATGATATTCCCTGGTGTCAATAGAATGATGTGACCAGAGAATTGTATTCTGTATTTTCAGGTACATAAATTCAATTAGACACAGCATGTACAGATTAAAGGAGCAAATTGATAAAACACACCATATTTAAGCACTGATGATTAAAAAATATCCTTTATGCAAGTATTACTCTTACACATCAGCTGAACTTTATATGTTGGTTAACACAACGTTGTCGTTAACATCAGTTTAAACCTCATCATTAACACAACACAAGGAGAGCCATAATTTACTTACCTTTCTGATAGAAGAATTTTCGATAATAATATGCACCAAGGTCTACGTGTTCAACAATGTATCTTTTCACTCTGTCTAGATGTAAAATCAGATTCTCCTTGGGAACTTCTAGAACTGCTACTCCAGCATTCGTGCAATGAGAACTCAGAGTTGACTCAAACGAGGCACTTTCACATCCACTGAAGGAACCTGAATTAGATTTGGAAAGGCTGATCTTCCTCTCCCCTTCCCCACCAATCTCATTACGAAAATAAGGACAGCTCATCACAAGTTCATTGCTTTTATCATCCCCCTGGTCCATATTGAGACTTCCTTTTGAGTTCAGGTCTTCAGTGCTGCCCATTGGAGAATTGAAACTCGCAGAATGGGACAAGGGTCCAGAGACAAGCGATGCTACAGCAGCAGCAGATGCTCCTGTTGTTGTGTTCCTTCTTTTAATAACATTATGCCTGTTGATTGCTGCTTCATTTAAATCAAATAAAATACTCTGTACATCATAATGAGCAAAGCACTTCGGACAAGTCCAAGGCTTGACACTATCTTCTGACCTGTTATCTTCAAGATCTGAAGACTTCCCAAGCTCCCCTTCACCTTTGGCATTACGCAGCTTACGAAAAATGGATGAATCTCCTGTCTCTGATTTTGAGCGTCTCTTGAGTGGTTTCTCTCTTTCCTTAAAGAGTCTCAGGTTCTCCCTTTGAGTAATAGGGCCATCTATCACATCTAGAGAGAAACCCGAACCCTTGCTTCCACTGGCAATCAGAAGTTCACTGAGCTTAGTTGTGCCTGGGCTTCTCTGATCAGACTTTTCATCTTTATAGCCCTTTAGTAAGTCAAAAAAACTTTCCCCTGAAGTTCCCTGCTTATCTATTGAAGACGTGCTGCCATACTCCCTGTGCAGAGATGGTCCGGATTTAAAAGTGGGTGAAATACATTCATCAAAACTATCTACATCAAGCTCACTTATGGTAATGTCGCTGTTGCTGCGCTGCCTTATTCTGCGAAGAGCTTTCCTTGGGGAACTGGGATAGCCATCAGGTGTAAGAAACCTGGAGTCTAGATTCTCAGATTGTCTGGTCTTGCTTTTAAGTGTGTTCTGGATGCTCTTTAACATGACAGAATCGCTAGCATTCAGGTTAACAGAGCTTCCCTGACTCCCAGGACTGCTTTTAGAAGACATGCTGTCAAGACAACTTGCTGTTTCAATATCTTGACTAGATCTGCTCGTTTCCTTGATGTTCTCCTTCCTTGGGGGCCAATCGGCAATCCTTGCCCTGACCCCCATTTTAGGGACTCCAGGAGTAGAGGTAATATGATGGGAACTTTCATTGCGAGGAGGTCCAACTGGAGCCATGACTGCAGATCCTAGGCTGCCGTTCTGCGACCTAAAGCGCCTCATGTAGAAGTCATCCGAGTGGACTTTTGAGGTGCCATCTGTTCCAACTGACACTCCAGTGGCAACAGCCCTTTCGGTCTGGGACCGCTTCAAGCTGGTCATGATCTTTTAGTATGTTCAACTTTAGTAAGTTCCAAAAGAAAATACAGTCATTTCTGCTTTTTAAACGCACAGTTCTCTTTTGGAGAATAGTCTCCAAAATATAAAATGGTTGCATGAGATCTTAACCACGGACATTTAAGGACACAGTTGAATGCAGAGTGTCTAGAAAATGCAGATATTCAGTAGGTTTTGGAAAGCAGTGACTTCCTTTAACGTCTGCATCTTAAGAAATAGCCATGCTCCAAATACATTCGAATTGTTTCAACATCACTTGTGCTCCAAAACGTCAGAGTGGTAATCCAATCGTTTATGCTTCTTTTAAGCCTAGAACAGAGCAAGAGGGAGATAAAAGAATTAATTTATATGTAACTTTTTTCATAACTGAAGATATGAGAGTAATTATTAAACAGAATTAAGACTTATAACAGACATGGTGGTAAAAAGTTATCTAGATACTGCTGGTTTGTCTTCAGAAGCAAACAAAAAACCACCACTCTTGCATTTGGATTCCATGACTAAATACAGACTTTTCCTTATGAACTGATTAGCAGTATTTTAGTTGGGTTAGGAGAGAGTTGTACAAAGCCAAGTAGAGAGCTCATTTCCTCAGCTGAAGAACACGTACAGCATCCATTTCCTGTAGAATCTATAGGTGAGCCAGATGAGGAATCCAGAATCCTTTGAGTTTATACACAAAATTACCATTTGCAAGTCATACATCCTTGGCTGCAATTAGCTAGTAACAAAGCCTATTCATTTTTTTTGTTAATGTAAATAACTATGATATGCTAACAAAAAAAAAGGAAGGAAGCTAATTACCAAGAAGATGACAATAGAAAGAATGGCTGTCAACATTTATTCTGCATTTTGCACAGCCTTATTTGCAGATTATCTGGATAGTCCAGAAAGCATGTATTCTCTGCCCAGATTTCACAATGTATATAATGACTAAAGCTAAATAGAAACACATACTTTCAAATAACTTGATATGAAAAGCTTCTTTTATTTCCCCAGCTAACAAAATAGTGTTTGCCACAGATCCCATATAATCAATCCAGCTTCACAAGGCCATTGAAGTTAAATGCTTTCCCATACCTCATCAGTACGAAAGTGATTACAAAGCATTATACTATCCTTTGAGGAGCTAAAAATAGAAAATAAAAAATCCACAAATATGCCCTTGCCAGTAGAAGACAAAAGCGTGATATTGTCAAGATAAAATCTTGCATCGCTGCACATCCTTTAACACAAGGAAGTTAATAATTTTCAAAGGCTAAACCAATTTCACAAAATGTGGCCTTTCAATATTTGCCAAACATGTAGAGATGCTGCTGAACCAGCAGTGTGCTGACAGTACAGTATTGTCTACAAATCAAGGCTTGCTGATGTTTCTACGGAAACTAGTGTTTTCTGCAGTCTCTTCTCAAAACTACTGTACTGTGCTCCACAGCAATGAAAACTACCAAGCCAGGGCACTTTCTGCCTCCAAAGGCAGCATGTTTTAACTTCACTCGCCTATAAACTGCACTGCTTTGAAATAGCAGCTGCTATTTATATAAAGCTGAACACATAAGAAATACTTAAAATGCAGGCTGACTGCATCACATATAAGAACAAGTGATCTATGGTATTATTGGATTTGTACAGCCATTTACATAAATGCAGTTACTCTCCTTGTAATTCTGCTACAATGACTGCTGAAACAATAGTTCTTTCTTCTACCCAAATAATTTGAGTAACTTTAGAAAGGCTGTCTATCCATGTAGCCATTGCAACACTACTGAATTTTAAACTACAGCAATCTTAAACTCCCTACAAATTTCAAACACTATTCAGCCTAAGAAGTAATCAAGCTGATGAAACTTCATGCACAAATCAGATCAAGGACGAAAAAGTGCAAACAGTGCACACCTGCACATAACCCAGTGCTCTGCCTATGCCAGATCAAATTATGTTTATACAATAAGCTCTACAATAAGGGAACACTGCATAGTCCTTCCTAAAGGGCCATATAGACTTGCCTATATAGGGAGAATGGAAGGAAACGTGAATGAAAACATAGGGCAGGAAGAAGACAGGCTACAAGAAAGAGTGAAGGAAGAACC
This sequence comes from Aythya fuligula, assembly GCF_009819795.1. Taxonomy (NCBI): domain Eukaryota; kingdom Metazoa; phylum Chordata; class Aves; order Anseriformes; family Anatidae; genus Aythya; species Aythya fuligula. Next base: position 35,734,254 of record NC_045563.1, read on the forward strand.
AAACTGAGGGCAGAACAGGCAGAACAGAAAAGGCAAAAACTGTCAGCCACCACACGCTCCTCTCCACTGCCTGTGATGAAGTAAGATTTCTGTCCCCCACCATTCCTCTTCAATTATTGGTATCTGTGAAAGCAAGGTATACATCACCCCTCCAATCCTGGTCCTCGCTGAAACTGATAACCTACCACCAGTACAAGTTTCTCATTAACTCAAGGGCAGAAGTTCACACAGTAGCTCTAAAAATTTCTGAGGTTAGTGTTAACCAAAGCAACACCAAAAACGCTACTAGCTTTGGTGTTTCTCCCCTAACCTGATTTTTATTTCTTTAAAAACTTCAGGGACAACTACTCTAAATAATTATATATACATATATATATATATACATACACACACACACACGCGTGCGCGTTCAGTGAAACTTATTCTTGACCTTTTGCATATACGGTGCAGTCACTAATTACATGACCACAAGCTGCCTTCTCTGGGACCAGCGGCTTCATTTCATAGAATCACAGAATGGTTTGGGTTGGAAGGGACCTTAAAGATCAACTAATTCCAACCCCCCTGCCATGGGCAGGGACACCTCCCACCAGACCAGGTTGCTCCAAATCCCATCCAACCTGGCCTTGATTAGCCCCAACCAAAACAAAATGAGACAATTGTATTTAACATCAGTGACTCTTAAAATGTATGTTTTAGATACACTGCACAACAGATTAAATGGAAATGAAGAAAAATGGCAATCTGTACTTTGCCACTTTCTCACATTCACTACTAGCAAAACAGAACAGCATCAAAGATTGCATCAATCACACTTGACTTAAATGACCACTAGTTACCAGTAGCTAGATGATATTATGCACTAGAAAACTTGCAGAAAGTTAAATAGTAGAACTGCTAACAAAATACATGGTCTATTAAAATTAGTTACAGCTGCAAGAGAGGCAGTATGACACCTACTTCTACAAACTACAGCAGTAATTGTGGAAAGTAGTAATTCCTATTCTTACTATGTAACATGAAAAAATACTAATTCAAGGTAGAGCTATGAATATCTACTCACACAGGCTATGGTAAGGGCAAGCTAACATAACCATGAAAATACACATGCCTCTCCAATTCATCTGAACTCAGTGAGGGAGCCAACAAAATACTCAGATGAGCAGCTACATATTAAAAGACAAATGAAAACCATATGCAAAAAAATACATAATGCAGTACAGTAAAACGCATTACTGATTATATAAATTAAGAAAAACACTTATGAGAACAAGCTTGGAAAGCCAATAATCTGCTTATCAGATTGCATTTAATAAAGCAGGCCAAGGATCTGTTCAAAATGGATCTCAAATCCTTAGGACAAAATATAGCCAGCACTTCTTAGGAAAAAGAGGATTTTACATCTATTTTCAACTCCCAACGAGCTGCAAAGAAACACATTTTCATTCTTTCCTTTTCTGTTTACACCTCTTTTGTTATTTTGCTCCCTCCTCCAAAACTGAAGTTCTGGCTGTATATACAACAGCAGCCTGTTCTGATCAACTTAGAGTTTGGAGATGAATCCCAGAAGATTTTTTCAATCCTACATCATTTTTAAAAGGCAGGTGATCAAGAGATCATGGTTTGCTTTTCTTCATGACTGCAATTAGTCACCAGGAAAATTAAGATGACGTATCAGGCAAGATTTCATCCAAAGGCCTCTGAATTACAAAGAAACAGATAAAAGCACTTCATTAAAAAGAAACTGAACTTAGCTTGGGATAGTAAAACCACAAACATACACAAATACAGCACTAGTCAGTATCTTGGATTCAGGCAACAAAATACAATAATCCAAAACATACTTGCCAAGATGAATAGAAAAATGGAGATCAAGCCTGATGCATCAATTCAGAGACCTTCTACCACAGTATTTCCTAGATTTAGATGATGTGGGACCAAGGTCTTTTTCCTTACAAAGCAAGTAGTGACTTTACCCACAACCAAGCCTTACTTGAAGCAATCTCATAGTTACTCTGGTACCTGCTGGGACTTCAGATCATTGGATCACAGATGCTAATGACTGTAACACTCTGATGCTGACAGTGATTGATTTGCGGGTACCCAATTATTTATGATTCATAATGTTCCAGAGGAAAGACTTCATATTTCACCATCAGCCCTCATTAAGAAGTGTCATTTTATAATTAAAAATTTGGAAATGAGGGCATCAGTTTTCAGACCCTAGAAAAGTCTCGCTTTTGCCAAGGCTCCAATCTCTCTCAACGTACACACACACACCCATCAAAATAGTAAAATGTAATAGATGATGGTAAATGCAGCACTTTCAGGGTTATTCTAAAATACTGAAAACTGTAGGATGAGGAGCTCAGAATAGCATTTTGCAGCAAGCAGCTTTGGAAAATGTAAATGAAATCATCTCTATTCCACAGGGTTTACTGAAATTTAGCCAGCTGAGGAAACTCAGTGCAACGCAGATGAGTTACTGGCAGTAACCCTTGTTAACTTCTACTGGGAAAAGCACTGGCATTGCCATAAAAGATTAAAAGAAGCAGCTCCTTTGAAATCAGAAAAAATAACTGAGAGCAGTGAGAAGTATTTTATATACAAAAGCTTTATCTATTTGTGTCACAAATTCTTAGCTGAATTATAACACAGATCAAATCCTAGGAGGAAAATATTCATTTATCAGCCAATTAAGCTATTATATGTACAAAATAACATCTAATTTCATAAAATGAATTTCTCAGAGGAGAAAAATTCAATTTAATCTTTAAAAACATTTGGCTTTATGTGGTTGGCTATAATTAACCTGGTCCTTTTCTTCCCAGAATTACCTTCATCATTATAACTAAAGCAAAGTTAAAAGGTTCATCTTTCAGAGGCTGTTTTTACTAACTGAAAGGCTATTTGAAGAAAAGTGTTTGCTATTTCATTAACTTACCAGTTTTATTTCTGTTACACTAGGAGAAGCTGTTGGTTTTGTGTTAACTGAATTTGTGACAATTGTCAGATTTGCGCAGAATGGTAGATCTTTCCAGCTTTTCATTCCCCTCCAAAACAAGGTAGCCTCTCCCCAGCCCTGCATTTATGTTATCTACAAAATTTGCCAGTGATCTACATGCAAACAAATCTATATTTCTGCCCTTTTCTCTGAACATGCCATTGTTCCGTGACCCTAGGAAGAACACCTCTATTCTCAGGAGACTGAGTGCCATCTGTTGCCGTATACAGAAGGATCACCTGCACTGATACGCCGAGCTTCAGCAGTGCTTCATCCTTAACCCCATTCTCTGCTGAAGTAGCTCACGCTAAAATACATGAACTTCCACAAGGTTACATTGATTTTTAAGACATCACAGTAATTCATCTGAAATTACTGAACATGCACTATTGCCAGTTTCTGCAGCCTTGCAGGATGCCTTCTGCAGGCAAATGCAAGCATGCTCTCCATGCTGTGAAACAGCTGGAGGACACGCTGTGCCAGGGCTGAGCTAAAAATGCTGTGGCACTCAGCAGTGTTTGCTAGCTCAGATTTCAGGCCACATGAACCGTGGTCACAAACCACTGGTCAGCCCAGAGCACACAGAGCCAGCTTGCCTCTCTGCAGGAGAGAGGAAGCTGCTCTCAATAATCACGCTCACTTTCAGTCAGTGGTAAAGTGCTCATGACATAACAGGATGGTAAATGAGATATAACAAAAGCTATCAAATTGAGACAAGCATAGGAATGCAGGAGATAGTAAACCCCTACCTGCACACTTCAGCCCATTTTGCTCAGTCTCCCACTCATTCTTCCATGATTCTCAATGTAAACACCAGAATATCTCAAGCCAGAATTGTGTCCTCTGTTTTCATTTTGTAACCATTTATCAAGAAGATATCACAAAACTCAAGAGTAGAAATAACCCTTACTTAGGCACACCCTTCAAAACATCCTTTTCATTGAGACAGAGAGAAAGCACACACGGCACGCGGTCATTCCTCTTGCAACACTCGTGTTCCGTTTCAGTACCAGCGTCATGCACGTAGTTAAAGTAAAAGCAGAATCTCTTTACTAGACGGTAATTTATGAGAGATGAAAAAATAGATGCTGACAACTCTTACTGTATTCTATTCCTGGAATGAGATAGTTAACAGCAACAGTTTATTTTTGACACCATTGCTTGCTCTCTAGGAAACAACTCTAAACCAGAGCCAAAACACGATAGCAAAATATTCTAGCTCCCACGTACCAACCTCTTAAGAAGGAGAATTTTTAGCAATGATAAAGGAGGGTTCCACTGACACCCCCACACCTCCCCCACACTTTCTGTTTTAAATAGATGTTTCTCTTCTAGCTTCTTGATGTTGGATATATTGCATCCTTTGGTAGTGGTTCCAAAGAAAAGAAAAAGCAAAGAAGAAAACCCACTCTGGTGTGTGGACTCTTGTAACAAGTTCCTTGTCTGTGAAGTACCCAGGTTAATGACTAACTTGTGACACTACAAGACTGTGACCTATGAATAGTCACAGACCAAAACCGGCAAAAATAGAACAAGAACCAAACCCCAAAAGGAAAGGGGCTGATACTTGCATCAGTGCTGCATTTCGTAAGGCCAGTTCGCTGTGATAGTTACACATTACGGTAAGCGCTGCGGATGCGCTTCCCTGAGGTTTGCGTCCTTGCTCATACAGACACACTACAGAAGCAGCAATGACTTCCCTCCTCCTCCAGCCCGGCCACAAGTTTGTTTCCGGCATAACTTCATTACCAAAATAAAGCTGCAGCTTAGCCTGTGGTCTCTGAGCTGCACCACTGGCTGCATTCCTGCGGGGCAAACTTGGCTTGCTAGTGCTGGAAGCCAGCCGTCTCCCAAGACATCAACCCCGAGACATCCCACAGGCATCAGAGCTGAGCAAAAGACCTCAGCTGGGAATAAGGAGAAAGACGCTGTTAGCCTACTGCCTCAAAGCTTCCCAGCAGCTCTGAGAGCAACCCTTACAGCTGTATTTTTCTATGGCAGGTGCTAGACTGAGTCTATCATTAACTTAGTAATAGCATTTACAAAAACTATATATATATATATATATATATATACACATACACATATCTATATATATGCGTGTGTATAAAATTTCACTAATGTTTACACTTTTTTTTTTTTTTTTTTTCCTTTCACCACTCTTCCTTTATCACTGCAGTTGCTTCTCCCCAGACTCACAGTTTGGCAACAGAACCTCAGGGAACTGTTCTGCTGTCTTCATGAGAAGTTGTCAAGCTCCCAAATCTCCATGGACTGCTGTTTCTCTTTAGGTTGATTGATTTTAGTCATGTTTTTAAGGGAGAAACAAAAGCAACTGTTCAGAAGTGAAAGTTAAATTTTACCTGAAATTAACAGACTTTATTTCTGACAACCTCTGTAATAAGCACCTTTAAAGCACCTTGAGAGAATTTCATATTCAGACACATTCCTGAACATCTTCCTGCAACCACTGCTCCTGATTTCGAGGTGCTGCTGCAGAACCCAGGAGCAGAGGAATTAGTCCTGAGCTCCCTGCTATCCCCCCACTAGTGCAGCGGGAGAAGGAAGCAGAGCAATTTGAAAACAGGAGTATAAAAGGCAGGACTGAGATGTGCTGGGATCGGGGCAAGAGAAGGTTATGGGAGTGAAATAAAATTGGATGGCATCTATTTAATATCACCATCTCATTTCCTGACTCATTCAGGGCGAAATTCAACCCCACTGAAGGCTTTGGTTTGGGGGCAGAGGGAGAAGGGGGGGGGTGGGGAGGGCTGTCTTCCATTCCCTTCTGAGGATCCCAAATGCAGTTATGTGGGCAGGGACCTCCAGAGGCCCTCTGCTCTAATTCCCTGTGTGAAGGGAGGGCCAACCTCAACATTTGTCACACAGTGATGAACTACCATGTCTTTTGGACTTGTTTATTATAACATATGCATTCTTGTAGATTTTGTAGAATTTACAAGAAATCCCTGATGTTACGTCCATAATCAAAGAAAATTCCATTTATTGCACAATTTTAGTACCTAAAAAATCATTTTTACCCTGACTTATAAATTTAGTTGCAACATTTAAGTTTTATCAGTGAAATAAGTGGAGCAGAGTCATTTTTTGCTCTAAGCATGTTACAATGCAGGCACGTTACCCTTCTGGATCACGTGAGCCTAGCAAGCATGCTTCAGCTTCTGACCAAAATGTCAAAAAAAAAAAAAAAAGCACTGTACATTTCTCACAATCCAAAACCTGAATCACTTTCTCCAGCTATGCTAGAAGTTAAATCTACTGTCAAATATTCCACTGTCCACATACTAAATTCACAGTGGTGTTTGATGATTTTATTTATTTACGTTTCTAAAAAACAACTGGCTTTGAGACTGTAACAAAAGAGGAACTCCCAGGGGTTTACTTACTCCTGCAAACTCCTGGCTACACATCCAGGCTGCCACAGTGGCTGACAACCTATTGCCCTTGTACCCTGCAGCTTCCTCAAGACACGACAGGTTGGCTCCTGCACCTGGGCTGCCGTGTCCAAACACATTCATCAGCTTGGGGCTGGCAGCCTCTCAGCTCAAAATTAAAGACCCTTCAACACCAGAAATAAACCTGCTTGCTTCTTTCTGCCACCTGCCTCCACGCTTTTTTCAAGGCTCTGATTTAACTGACCTACCTTGAAGTCTTAAAAACTGCAACTGCAAGCATCAGAACCTCTTTATTTAGACAGCAGAGCCTGCAAACATGGGAATTCAATGCTTCTCTGCTCCAGAGGTAGGTAGAACTCTTCTCAAAAAAGGCAGGCTGACGCTGGCTTTGGCATTTTTGCTTGACCTAGACAGAGCTAAAGCTAAACGATTCAGGTGCTGTTCTTGTGAACAAAGCCTTGATACAATACTATTAGATACTAGGTAATTCCACATCTGGAGTATTTCATAATATGCAACATTGAAATAATTCCCAAACTTTAACTAGCATTTATATAGCTCATATGAAGGAAATGTCTCCAAATCCTTATACCCACATGTAATACTTATTTTTGTAAGTTTCAACATTAGTTTGTAAACATGCATATTTTTGAGAGCACTTCTTGTAAGCCACTGGTTTAAAAATTTTCTTTTAAAGATAAGTTAGAAAAATGACATAATAATATCAAAATAACCTAAGATGGATATTACATGGAAATGTATTAGATGTTAATATTATTCAAATTTTGGTCAAGTAAAAACAGCTCAAAAATACCAATACCAAAAAATGACAGTCCAAGCTACAAGGTACTACAAGGGTTACAGAGTGGCACACAGACCTTTTTTACAGTGCACATGTTCCAACAGATACGGAAACATGTAATCCTCAATAATCCTCACAAGAAGAACAACAGCTTTTGTTTCAAGAGGTTGCCACATACGGCCAAGTGTGCAACACTGAGAAAGGAAGTCAATTAAAACCCTGTAGGAAGATACAGACTACAGAAACTTTATAATGTTTTGGAAAGGTTTTTTTCTTATTATTTTAGACAACTGGAACATTGCAAATGAGATGTACTCGGCTGAAGCCTCTACAGCCTCCCACTGTATATCCTTTTTGAAAAAAAGGAAACCTTGAAACTCAGTAGCATTCTTTTTTGACAATATGTCAACTTACTTAATGTACTTTTTTAAAAAAAAAGATGGATATTACCGTATTTTTGAACCCTCGCAATAATACTGGTATATCAGAGTAAGGAATTTGATTTTAAACTATAGAATATAAAACAAAAAACCTTTGATAATAAAGTAGGTTTGAAAAATAAGAGCAATCATCATATCCTTATTTAGATACTGAACCTGGAAGAAAAACAAACCATAGTAAGCAATAGATTTTATTTTAAAGCAAGAATAGTCTCCACCAGCTCTTCGCTTTCTCGTTTTCTATTCTTTCCATTCTTCTCTTAGACCTTCAGCTTCATACTTTGCCTGCAATCACTTACTGCGTTGACATGCAATCCTATTTACAAGCTATCCTCTCTTGTCCTTTCACTGGAACACTGCATCAGGCTGCCAAATTAGTTAGGTGTTAATTTGCAAAGGACTCTAAATCACCACCACTAGCAATATGTAACCCAGTATTTTACTGCTGCTGCTGGATTACTGAGTGCTTTTGTTTTTGTGGGTTTTTTTTGGTAAGATTTCCTTATTTGGGGTGGAGCCTGCTGGAGAAAGTGAACATTGCACACCATCTTCTTTCTGAAATCATGTTTTGTGCTTTTTGAAGATGAAATAATATCCTCCTACCGACAATTACATTGTTCATGCAGAAGGCAAGGCAAACAATTCAGAAAGTCACTGCTTCATCTTCATCTGTTGCTTATGGCACCTCTCAGTCCTCCAACACAACAGCTACTCCTAAAGCATCAAGCCTGTGATCTTTGTTCCATGAGTACATGTATTCATTCCCCACATTTGGTTCCATTCAGAGCTAACCATGGGAATCACCCCACAGACCGAAAAGGAAAATCATCTCAGGCTACAATTTGACACACATGCTGTACATATCTAAACTTATGAGGTACCATAAATCCTCCAGAGGAAAAAAAAAAAAAAAGCATTTAGGCTTCTTTTATGTAACAGAAACAAGCATGACATCAGAGATCCCTGGGGATAATTCAGTTTCTATGTATTTTCTCAAAAAGAGCAAAGAGCTTTTTGTCCTTTGACAACCACATGTATTGCACATTTATTTTTACAAAATACCATCTTTTGGCTAGAGAGGAGTAAACAACTCAACCTCTACATAGGACTAACTCGATTTTCTTGTCAATTTTCTTGTGAAGGCTTACAGCATCCTTTAAAATTGTCATCAAAATAACATTTTAAACAAACATACACTAAACTGGGGGTTATGCACATCTATTGACAAAACATGGATGGGATCTGCAAACAACTGGAATGAATTTCTGAGTGCTAGGGAGCTGGTAATAAAGTTGAATGTGCTACATTTATTAATGGTATCAACCTAAAAACTGAATGGGATGTTTGAAACTTTTGATGTAAACTGCAAAAGACAGATGGATAAAGCAGTCAATAGCTCTAAAAAGCTAGCAGGGAGCAACCACAGCAGCCTTGCAGTTTGCTAAATGAATGCATATTCCAATTGCACTCTCTTTTCATATGTGGGAACATCCACAGCAACATGCGACAAGTGTAAGAGTGCTTATATGTATCGAATTATTATTCTACATCAAAAAATATTTCAAGTCCTAATAAGGGTGAAAAATGCAAAATTATTAAAAAAATGTTTCAAAATACACAGTTACTCAGCAGAAATCTGCATGCTGCATGACAGCAACATTTATGGCTTAGAAAATAATAAAGCCAGATAAAAATGTTTTGGTTGATTCATTTCTTGTTAGCACTGCGCTAGGAGTGGGCGTTCAGGTTGGATTTCAGAAGACTTAAATAGAGTAAGAACTCCTTACATAAGGAAAACTGAGAAAGAGTTTTCCATTAATTAGAAATACTCCACTGCATGGGTATCTCCACAGTGACCAAGAGGTAGATGCCAGCCTTCCTGTTCCCATAGGTACTTTATCCTGTCTGCAGCTTTTATTATATAGGTGCCTGTCAGAACAACTGAAAACAGCCAAGTAGGCAGCACTTGATTTTCTACAGTACCCACATGAATCATCTGCTGGAGGCACTCAGTTACCTCCCGTAACTACAAAGGGAAAATACTAGCTAGCTGGCCATACAGGAACTGCTAAAGGGCGAGTGTGAGAGTCTGTGCAGAAGCCACTGTGTAAAGCTACCTACAGCAAACTGCAATATCAGGGAGAAGCAGCATAAGCAATTCTGGTCACGAAGCCAGACAGCCAAGCTGGCAAAGCAGGCTACAAACTGAAAAGAGCAAGCAAGGTGGCACTGACACCTAAAAAACACACTTTGCAATTTAAATAAGAATCAGTCTATTACAAGTGCACATATGCCAACAGTACTGGCACTTCACCCAGACATCTTTAAATATAAAAGGCAAATTTGAAGTGGATGGTTGGCAGCTGCTAGTTATCTTGAGGCATAAGCAAGCTTGTGTCTGTTTGACCAGCCCACCTGTGCATGCAGATACACCTGGGGTTTCATACTAGGTTTCTTTTACAAACTGCCCTTCCAGCTCAAGACCAGTGCATTTTTTATTTAGGAGCTTTGTCTCTGTAGCCCCTGTAAAATGGGCTACAGTCTCTGGCAGAAACACGAAAAATCTCTACCACTTTCTAACTGAAACCCAAACATAGTCCAGCATGTCATCTTGAGTTTTCTTGCATTAAAACCTTTGCAAGTACCATGCAAAAGCCTTTTGGTGTTAAGTGATTTTTTCCAGCTATGGTCAGTAGAAGGAAGTACTTACATCTGCTGCTGGTTTACATGCATGCAAAACATTTTATAAAATGAAAACAGATTTGAAATCATTCAGATTCCAGTACTAAACCTTCAAAAGCAAATTACCTACTGAAAGTACATGTGTGGGTGTATTCCTGTTTCACTGCATCAACAGCCTTAATCAGCCTTGCGTACTATTTCTGATTATGGTTCATTATATAAAATCATGCTGATAACAGTTTAGTAGAAATGCTTCTTAAACCCTCCTGAAAAATGGAAACAGAAGTCTTGCACCCAATTTTACCCTCGAGGTGCACACATGGGAGGTGACTTCCACCAGCACATGTGACTTTGCAAAAGGCTCCACAGTCAATTTTAAGCCACAGGCATCGGCATGAACCATGCATCAGCACAAAGGCTGTGGCTCTTCCCTATGCTGACGGTGCTACGCTGCAGCTCACAGCTCCTTGCAGAGCCTCCATGGAAAGACAACTCTGAAGGCTAACACATCTCCTCCGCTCCCACCCGGCTGACATGATTCCCGCTGCACCAGCTGGAAATGTTCTTGATCTGAAGGCCTTGCTAGGATTCTCAGGACTTTGAAGCCAAGCCTGTGTTGTTCAATTCACAAGGCTCTGCTTTCTTAAAAATCCACACTTATGTCAGGTATTTATGTATTCTTGTATCACTTTGAAACTGAAATTTTATCAACACCACATATCATCTGTTCAGCAAATCAATATCTGAAAATTACTTGATAATGTCAGCAGTTGTGTCGCATCACAGGTAATTTCATAGGAGATTTTCTGATAGGAAAGCCATTGTACCATAATCTGCTTGATTTCACCCTTTAAAAGCGGTTTTACATCTCCTTACATCAAGTACGCTTTGCATCGTGCATCACTGTTGAAATCAGCTCATCTGTCTGCAGGGGAACACGGCTGCGAACAGTTTCTCCTGGTGACAATCTTTAAGAAAAATGCATGTCTATCATAACAATTTTAGTAGCTGACTCAGTACATCATGTGATGTTAGCACTGTTAAGTGTCCATCAAAAAGCAAAATTTTCCCTTGGTTAAGACAGCAGCAGGGTAGAGCTTGTTTTGACAAGCATCCTTTGGCAAAACTTACCCCCAACACAGGGGGGTTTTTGAACACAGCCAAACACAGGAGCGTCACACATAAATCTGCTTTGCAAGAGCAGAGACGAGGAGAGCACCGGCAGACTTCTGCAATTCTGTTTCTGCACACTTGTGAGAACTCTCTCCTGTTACTGCTATTTCATTAGTGAGCACAGAGCATCAAGCTACAGCCTTTGAATCTAATCAGAAACATGAAAATGCCTCTCATGGCATGAGACCAAATAAATTTATGAATTTCCACAGGCGTGGTGAAAAAAGGAAGATTTCCAACACAGAGAGCCCAAGCAGACAGGGAAATCAGAGCTCTTAAAACATAATTTATCCTGTCGGTGAAGGAAATCCTCTTCAATACCTGAAGAAGTTTAAGTCTCTAGGATTTTATACAAAGATACCAGTGCAACTACTTTGATTTATGTGCACGTATGTGTTCTGCTTTTTTGTCCTTGGGGAAAGAGGGATGGAAATCAGGGCCTGTCAGTTCCCTTTGGGTTGCAACCCTCGCTCAACCTCCTCTAATCCTCAAGCCTACTATGAGCACAGCAATGAGATGATAGCAGATGTATCTATTTGCAGAAGGTCATGTGCAGCAAAAAAAAAAAAAAAAAAAAAAGCTGTAACATCTAAAAAAAAGCATTGCTAGCTCTTTTTTAAAAACATTTTGTCTTTCATCCTAACCATTCAGTCATCCTTTACCAAATTCAGTGAGGCAAAAAATTGATTTTTGAGTAGTGAGAGACAGCTCAAAATAAAAACAGCTTTAAAAGTGCCTGGCCAGCGTAGATTTCTAGGATCACAGAAGTCCTTCAAAACACAAATACATAAAATGAAATTATTTGTTTTCTTACAAGCAAAGCTATTACAGAAATTCTTGCTCACCTGTGCTTTAATACAGCCTTGCCAGAAGTGCAATGGAGGCTGAGCTTTAACTCTAGTTGCAAGTTACAAACACTTTACCTATGACGAATGACTAAAGAATCTCTCAGACTGAGCACATTGCTGATACTTGAGAAGTTTGTTACCTCAGAAGAGGAAGCAGAGTCAAATTTAGTATTTTTTCCTTGATATAAGAAAAAAATATAATTACTGGAAGGCAGAAATTCTGCTGTTGTTTTGCTCCTTTTTTGAGTCTTTAGGATTTACGTGTATAATTGTTCTGTTTTATATACATATGTTTATTGCTTGTAAACTGTTGCTGTAAAGAATACTTTGAGAATTCTTTCAGCCAGACGAGGTTTCTGATTAATGTTGCATCTTTAATAAAGATTAAAAACTGCTCAGGACAACTCACCCTACTGTATATGGTTCATAGGCCAACAACTGGAAGTCACCTTTTCTTACTGGCTAATAGGAATGAGTAGGAGTTTAAAAAGAATTTACAGTCCTAAAATAATTCAACTGCTAATAATTATTATTTTTTATTATTATATACTGTGAAGAACAGACTGATCAAGAAAGCAACTGAAAGTATTATAATTTCAAAATATAATAACACAATATAGAATTGCTCACAAGACGTTTTTATCGTCCACTATGTTCTCAACAAGCTTGATATTTTTATTCTAGTCAAAAATTGTTGCAAGTCTGTTATGTGACCACTGATGTAAACATCAGAAAAGTAAATACAATAATTCATTTTGTCAAAATTAGTAGACCAAAATAGGAGAGAAGTCCCACTCTGCAGAGCTACTACAATTCTTTAAAGGAATCATCCAGTATGAGATATCCATTTGATATTATTTCCTAAATCATCTAGTAAGTAACTTGCTAGAGACCATAAAAGAAGAAAGGATCATCAAAAGATGTAAGAAGTGACTGTGAATGCCTACATGAATAAATAAATACAGGATATATAAGAAAGGACTTTCACAGAGGAGAGGGGTTACCAACGCTGGGGAACATGCAGTTCAACACTCTTGTATACAGACTGATATCAAAGTCTGCTGATGATACCAGATTATTTGAGCTGGTAACAGAAGATTCAACAGGGAAGAAATTATACAACAGCTGGAACACAACGAGTTGCAGAGATGTCTCTTGATAATGCGTAAAGTGCATAAATCACTTTGTGCCATGTTAATTAAAACACATAGCAGAAAGAGACAACCTGTACCTATACACAGGGAATGGCAAGTTCTAATCAACTTAAGACTTAAGAAAAAAAACCTGCAATGCTGCAGAGAAATTGCTGAAAACCTCAGTTCAATGCTCCAGTGCACCCAAAAAGCAAGAACCTCCTCGGGGATCTTGATAGGAAAGGGGCAGGATGGAAGGAAGCTATGTGCTATGAAGTCATGCTGTGTCTTTATGAATTAACAGTTGTTACCCTAGAAACAGAAGATTTCTACAAAGCAATCAACAAGTATGCATAATTCAACAACGAATCTCATACCCATGACTTTTGGATGCCAAAATTTAGAGAAATGAAAAAGCAGCCAGATAAATTAATGTAAGAAAAACCTCACCAGGGTCTTCAAGTGCAAATAGTTCAAGGTGCAGTTGAAGCTCTTCACTCACAGACTTGTAGAAACTAGGAAAACCTACCATGAGACGTGTAAGGTGTATACATACGCTCACTCCCAGCTTTCTCTTCCATATGAAGAGTTACGAGTTGTCCAATTCAGAACTGCTGTTATGTTCTTATGATGTATTAAACTATCAAGTTTTATTAATATGAGAAATTACCTTAAAGGAACATGTTACTTATATCAGCATCTCAGATAAAAAGCAGTAATAACTAACTTTTCTAAAAGGCTTGATATTTGCAGTATCTGTAAGTTTTAAATAAAAACTTGGCAATTGCTGCTGTCTTATAATCTTCCTAATCAACATGCTACCCTCTTGAAGGGACTTAAGAGGAAAAAAAAAAAAACACTCAAGAAAGAAAACAAGGTAGAGTATATTAGAAAAGGATGCCAACAGCAGGCTTGGGAAGCTACAGACTAATACAATTTCTGGAAATTAATTTACTTTCAGAACTAATCTGATTTCAAAATACTCATTTAAGACCTATTACTGAGATGTCACTATTGGCAAGGCTGTCTGTCAAATCACAAAAACACGGATTTTCATATTTTTGCAATTTGCAAATGTCTGCAATCAGACTAAGAGGAATACATCTAACGGTATTTCAAAAGCTCTTTTGAGGACCTTTCCTATCAGAGCAAGTGTCTAATAATAAGCTCTTTCCCTGAAAACCTTGTCTGTCTTTACCCTACTTAATTTAAAAAAAAAAGAGCATCTGACTTGGATCATCTCTGAATTGCCCGCTAAAGGAGACTCTGAATCTCTCCTCATTTATTATAAACAAAGCCAACAGAAACCACACTCACTAGGGCAACAGCAGCTATTACAAATGGCACCCTTTGCCTGCTGTTCCCCACATGACCACCTTTTGGCAAAGCCATGCAAAATAACGGTAAGATGCAAACCAAACTGAAGAGTGGAAAGGTACAAGATTACTTAGTCTGCGAGGATCTCAGTCATAAAAAAATGAAAAAAGAACAAAAAGGATTTACTTGAGGAAGACAAAAACATAACAGCTGTTTTACTTTAATTATTTAGCCACTCATTTCCCTCATCACAGCTGCAGGTGAAATTACTACAAAATTGCTTTTCTAAAACAAAGTTTGATTTCTAATTGAAAAAAATATGCTGCATAACAAACTGTACGATCAACGATAGCTATCTTAAATCAAAAAATCAGCATAAGCTAGATGTTACTATATCACAGTGCTGTTTAAATTAAAAAACACAGCGATGTCGACATATTATAAATAAACTGTATGAACAGTGCTATAATGAGAGACTGATACTGCCACTTTGCAAACCAGGCTGTTTTAGAATTGGCATAATCTCCCACTCTTCAAAGTCCTTGTGTTAACACACATGCCGCTATTTTACTTAACTTCAAGGAAAAACTTACACGTCACTAAAATTTTCCAGTTCACTAGATTTTATAGACTAAGCGTTAAAATTATTACTCCCATGAGAATTAGGTTTTACTGAGCTTGGTTACATCCAATTTTTTTTGTGAAAACTACTCATGCTTCTGGTAAAGACTTTAAAAAAAAAAACAAAAAAAAAAAAACAACACAGGACTGTAAGAATATTTCAAAAGAGGGAATCGCAGCAGCATACTCTATCTTAGCACAGGACTATTAAAGTGTACAGACAATTATTTACCATACTGGCACATAAATGAGTATCATACTGTATAAATACTGTAAAAGACAAACTCAGAAAAGCAAGTTAACTGCAGTTTCAGTTTGCTGTCTTTTTTTTTTTTTTTTTTTTTTTTTTTTTCTTTTCCCTATACCATTTCAAAACCTACTGATCAATTCTAGGAGTGTCAATACATCCAGAAAGATTAGGTACCTGTACTGAAATCTGGCACGAAAAGTCCCTAAATAGAAAAGGCTGTGATTTTGGATTTTCTTCTCTTAACTGAGTTATATATCATCTCAGGAACTGGAAAGTATGTTAAAATATAAAAACATACCTTTATCGTAATTCCTGTGTAGGAATTCCTATGTAGATGGGCCAAAAAAAAATTACATTCACATTTGTGAAAAACAGAATCAGTGGGTGATAAAATACTTTTTGAGTTGTTAGTGATATGTAATGGTGTAACAATCTGGTAAGTAGCCTGAACAGATGCTGACTGATAATGAGAAGTGACAGCAGTAAAGTGCTGTATTTTTAGGTTATCGATCCTAACAAATATTATTTTAGATCAACAAACTAACTTCCAGCAGAGAGGCAGTATTAGCACATAATTCCTGCAGCTAATGATCAATAGTTAATAAGCAGAGGAGAAGATATGCGGAGCGAAGGCTTGGGGGCATACAGAGAAGTTCCAGATACTTTGAAATACTTGTGCATAATGAAACATGTTGGCATGACATAAGAGTGGAAGAGAAAAAAACATGTTAGAAAAAAAAAGTGTTTTCCTGCATGAACTAGAGGTGTAAATAATTTATCACCATCATCTATAACATTATTTAAAACAGAACATGTGTCAACAAACAGTATGCTACTACAATATTCTGCAGTTAAAATCAATTCGCATGGAGTGGAAACTTTTGAAAAAACTCCACTGCACTATTAAAAACTTTGAGAAATCATTTAAGACTCATTTCTCCCCAAACGCTCCCGTACTTTCAAGTAAAAGGGTTATAACTTCAGAACTGGCCAACACTACATAAATGTGGAGATGGTTTTGAAAGCCTTAATTTGGGTAAGACTAAGTAAAGATGCAAAGAACCATATTTTTTATTATTTTTTTTTTTTTAATTTCCTTCTGGTTGTAGTCATAACTGCATTATGACTTGGTGATCCTTTTCAGCAACCTTATTTATCACATACTGCCAATAACCCAATAACCAGGAACGTCTTTTCTGAGTACCAATCATCATTAAAGTGTCTAGGAATTAATGGGTTAAAAAGTCCAAAGCAAGCTTTATGCACATAAACACTTGGCTTAAAAAAAAAAAAAAAAAAAAAGTGGATTGATTTGCTTTCAACCCATACTAAGCCCATTTTTCTTCATGAAAAAAGCCGCACTGGTAAAATTCGAATGAATAAAATTCATCCTCTAAATTGCTAAACCCTTAAGATATAAATGTGGAGATAGGATGAAGAGGACAAGCCTTTTATTGTTTAAGCTATTATTAAGAGCAGGATAACTTTTAAGTCAAGTAGTTACCTGAAATAATCACTCCTACACAAGCAAATTAAAGAGTAAATATTGCTGTGCCATAAAAGAAGAGTGTGAGGGGCTTTTTTTTTTTTTTTTTTTTTTTTTAAACAAACCCAAAACATTCACAACTAAGGAGCTCGTGTTATCAACAGGCTACATTTTTGGACAGAGAACACACTACTGTGGTATGCAGCACATTACACATTGCTTCTCTGATGAAATCATTAGGCAAAATAAAAATAGACTTCTTAGCCATATGGATTTCTCTTTAAGATAGGTGTCCCTTCAGTATCTTTTTAGTTTATAAAGAGGAAGAAAGTAAGGCAACCATTAATGCAAAACTGAAAAAATCTAGTGTGAAACAATTTACAAGTTCATTGTTGATCTAAGAAACATACCGGTGCATTCAATATAATTACATACATTTATTTTCAATAGTCCTCCTATTACCTCAAAGCCACAGTGTATTTCCTTTTTCTCCAAAATCACTGGCCAAAGTTGATCTTTCAAATCCATCAATTATTTTATGGAGTGAGTCAGACTCCTTAGTAGAAAAAGCAAGATAACCAAGCCCGAGAAATACAATTAGCATATACAAGTGTGCATACAGCATTAATAAACCAAGAATACCTTGGGGATTTCTAGAGAAGTTGCAATGGGAACTTTAGCCAGTGGCTCTGATGATCTGCTCAGTGACTGCTATTCTTTCTTTTCAAGCTCCTCAAGAATGCACATAGGAATATGCTTTTTGCAATGGTCTGCAGAACTACTGATTCATTTATCAAGTCAAAAATCAAAATAGAAACATGACAACCACGTATTTGATGAAAGATGAAGTAATTAGTTTCAAACATAACCTCCTCTATTACTTCCAAAATAGGAGTTTTTCTTTTTTATTCTACTAAATACAACATTAGAATGCACTAGGAATTAAAACAGGAGACATCATCTTGTCCAGTAACCTCACAATAAACCATTTAAAGAATCTGAAGAATCAGTTATCTGTCTTATGATGCTAAATCGTGCTGTGTTGTTTTTTTTTTTTTTTTTGACATGTGTCAGTAAACACACATTTCCTAATGATTACTCATGTTATTTGACTAACCTGACAAGATTCAAAAAAACAACCTGGAAGTTATTCCAGAAACAAAAATCCCAATGAAACGTAGATTTCCAACCACACTGTGTTATTAAAACTTAATCAAAATTATATAAAAATCCTATTACAGTAATAGGGGCATTACTGCTCCTACATATCAGGCTACCCTCATTTTTAGGTTCACTTTTTAGTACCTCTGTACTATGTTTTCATCAGCATGTATCTGCTATACATGACAGGAGAGAAGAAAGTTCTTAAACTGTAGTGGTACTTTAAATATTCACAGCTTTGTGGATGAAGAATTTGTATTAAGAGGGGAAAAAAAAGATAATGGAACTGGAGAAGATCAAAATGAAAATTATTTTTCTCTGCCTTTTGAAGTAGCATATTATTTGCCACGGCTTGGTAACCAAGAAATAATTTGCTATAGAGTTTTAAGAGATTCAAGCACATATCCTATGCACTATTGAAATTGCACTCAGGGAACTCATGTAAAATTTAAAGTAATGGACAGAACTTGGGGATGTCATCCAATTAACATCCAAATTAACAATATACAAACAACTTTATCAACCACATTTATATCTAATACCCATACTTCTGACAGACAGAAAAAAGATGCACTAGCATTATTTAGCTATAATTTCAGACTTCTATGAACTGAATTCTGTTTCTATAATCTCTTATAAACTAAAAATTTACAGGATTGCATAATTTGCAAGGTCCCAGAGCTGGCTCTGGAGAACAACTATTTACCAAATGTTTATGGTGTCGTAGCAGCTGCTTTACAGTTAGAGAAGTTGAAACAGCTATGATCTGTAGGAGAGCATTAATCCTAATTACCTCTGATACCATTGCCAGAAAGAGCTGGATCATCACACCGTGGTCTCCAGTCAGATTTCTCAGCTTCGTATCCGATTAAGAGTTCCCCTGCTCAGTACTGAGCTTGGCTTGAGTTGTTGTCTTGTGCTGCTATAAGCTCTCTGAATATCCACGTGTGTGCATCAAGCTTCAAGTAGGCACAGAATACACGAATTGATAAAGTTACAGAAATCTCCTGTCAGATATAATTGGTCATGATTTTAACACCCACAGAAGTAACAGCAGTTTGGGTAAACTATGGGCTAGGCATAGATGTAGGCAAATTAAGGAGCCTGCATTCTGCTTCACATGTTCTTTTTCTCTCCTGATTTTTTTTTTTTAAATTGAATTCTAACAATGAGAGACCAGAGACAATCTAGGAGTTAGAAAAGCACAGGTTTGCTTTAACAGAGCTGTAGATTTCAACTTCCAAAATAGCTTCCAAAATAACAAAGTCCTCAAACACCACTGGCTTCAGAAGAATGAAGTGGGCTGAACAGAAAGATGGACAGAGGAAGCAGGCTTGTTGGTCAGAGGAGAACTTGGCAGGATGGAAATAAACTATCCCTACGGACCCAACTCACATCACCAACAGTTGCCAAGGCCAACAGGGCCTGATTTGTTTGTACAGCCCGAGCACCCTCCTCCCCAGTCAGATATCCATATACCCCCTCTGTAACACCAAACACCACAGCTATTGCCAGCTCTGTAGGTGCACACTGCTCAGTCAAGCAAGGGGCAGCAGCTTGTGTGATCACTCACAATACATAAGGCCTACATTTTACCTAGCTGTATCTTAGTGAGGTTTTTGGACTCGTCTCCCCTACTTAACAACCGGTTTTCACAACAAATATACTCTGTCTAGAAAACTTAATCCTTCTGTCAAAACTGACAAAGCTGAAGGAGGAGAGGTAAATGGAAAGGACTGACGGATGGACAAGTCTGGTCGCAAAAGCCTCAGTTCCTCAGGAAGCCCAGGCTAAACACAGTTTCCAGCAAAGTATTACCTCAGAAATGATCTGGAAGACTACGGAAAGGATTTGCATGGTACACATTCACACGTCGACAAAGAGCAAAATCCTAGAAAGGAATACTTGTTGAAAGACAACCCAACACGACCGAAAGGAAGCCTAGGAAATCTTCTCATGACAGGACAGCTTTTCACATGTCTTTAAAACGTGAGGCCACCAGTTGCTAACTGATAAGAGCAAAGGAGATCCCACCCAACACCTGCTGCAGCAATTCGGTTTAATAGCAGTCCTTTACCAGCTTTGACAATTACTCCCACACTCCCCTGTGAGAGACTAATGGTTTGCTAAAAATAAAACAGAGATTAGCGTCTACAGCGAGCTGCCTGCGAGATGCACTCTGACAGAAAGCGATATTCATCAACCTTGTGGCGTGCCGATGTCCAGGCTTTATTTCAAAGGTTTTCATCCAGAGATTTAGAAGGCCGGATGAAATGGTAGCACGTAGATTTATTTTTTTGTTAATTTCATTATTTTCTACAGCCTTTACCCTTGCTTGTAGTAATAATACCCGTACTTATGTAGTGGGGAATAATTCAGTACCAACCAGTGTTGATACTGAAGTTTGGGGGTTTCAAAGGACAAGCAGTATTGAGGGGGATTTGTAATCCCCCTCAACTAAAAATAGAATTTTTACTGCTTATTTCAGTCTGCCAGCACTCTGTTCCATTACACTGGTAACAGAATAGACAGGAAGTTTCCTCAGCAGAAGAAATAATTCAAAACCACATGAAAATTAACGACTTTTAAAACACATCGTATGCATGCAATTAATGCTGAATGATAGTATTGAACTAGTATTGAAATGTGCATTCTAGAATTCGTTATTGTTTTGCTTTTCACACATCTCTATGTATGTTTCTAGCCAGTTAGTGTAAAGAAACATTAAAATACTGCAGAGGCCTACCTGCCTGCTAGAGGCTTCAGAGGAAACTCTCCTGGGCTTGAGCAGCAGCAGACAACCACGCACTGAAGCACACTGCAAACTCACCTCCAGCTCCCCTCAGAGAGCTCTTCCTCACTGCCATGCCCAGATGGAGCCTGCCCCTCACCAGGATGGCAGAGCACCCTGGCACTCAGCATTCAGGGGTAAGCAACAGAGTTCACAGGGCTGCAAGCCCCAGAGCTGCTGCCTTTGGCAGCTCAGGCTGACTTCTGCCCCACATGCACCTCCCACACCTGATGTGTGGGCTAAAGGAGATGTAAAGCATAGCATCCCACAGATCTTCTCCTACCAGCCTTGAGATGTGATGCTCCACATCAAGCAGACTGAAGGAGCTTTCCTCGTGATATGATATCCCTACTTGACTCAAAAATCAATGCCTGTGAAAAAAATCCATCCTTTTTCAAGCTGCATTTTATCTCTGCGTTTGTCCCATAGCTATCAAACATTTTAACTATATCTCCAATATTAATATTAAATAGAAAGTTGTTCAAAAACGATCAAACCCAAGATAATTACTATTTAACATTAGTGCATCATGGAGAGAAGTTCTTTCACTATGGGCAAGCCTCAAGGTGAAGATATCACACAGTAGGGATCCTGTGTAGGTTTCAATCCCACAGAAGCTATTAGGTTATTTATTTATAACTGAGGATTTACACTTAGGCAAGAACAACCAAATAAACTGCATTAGTATCATGCTAATGCCTCTTTGCAGAGAACTGTTTATTGATCTCTTCAGCCTTGATTAACACATCATTGAGGGAACTACCATTCAAAATATATGCCACAGATTACACACAATTCTCATGTAAACTACAGTGCTCAAGTGGTAAAATAATCAAATTTTAAAGCTACGTTCTACATTTCATGATTTTCCTCTTCAAATCCTTTCCATTAAAAGGACAGAGGGGAACAGGGGGAAATGAACAAACCAGAACAGGAGAAACATAACTTAAATGATCTGCAAGGCTAATGTTCACATCCCTATAAAAAGATCCACTATAGAATAACCGTGTGATTGCTACTGGGACGAACTACATTGTAGCAGGGAGGAAGAAGTAATTTAAAACCAAACTAGCAAATGTCAGTCTAGGAAAAGGACTAGGAAAGTCCTTAACTGCAGAAAGAAAAACAGTAGGAGGTGGACACACCACCACAGAAGAATTTAGAAACATTGTCCAGGCAGTAGGGAGACTACCAGGAAAGTCAAAGCCCAACAAGACAAAAACTGCAAGAGATGTCAAGAGCAACAAGAGCTTCCTCTACCTGCATCAGCAGTAAGAGGCTGAACAAGCACAATGTAGGCCTGCTGCCGAAGAGGGTGAGCATGCACTGGCAGCAGACACAGATAATGCCGACATACTCCATGTTTTCTTTGCTTCAGTCTTCACCAAAGTCTCCCAAGCCTCTGTACATAATGAAAGGGATCAAGGAAGAAAATGAACAGCAGTGAGCAAGGATCAAGGGATTACTTCAGAGAACTTGACCTTGACCACGAGCCCTGAAGGGCTGCATCAAAGAGTACAGAGAGCTGGCCAGTGCCCTTGCAATGCTGCTATCTATCATTATTGAAGGGCTGCGGAGATGAGGGGAAGTCCTGGACAGCTAAAGAACAGCAAATGTTGCAGTCATCTTCAAAAACGCCAAAAGGTCAACCCAGGCAACTACAGGCCAGTCACCCTCCCCTTGTGCACTGGCAAAATCATCAGACTGGCACAGGTTTCTTAAACAAACACTGGTAGCACATGGTGGTGGTAACACATATGCCTGACCTGTAGAGTTTTAAGATTGCTCGTAGAAGCAGTGATGCATGCAAATTCTACATTTAAGGCATCTAAACACCATGATATGAAAACAGAATCACATTAGCAAGTGGAATAGCAAGTAAACTAAAATGCTGATAGAGCCAGTCTAATTTAAAGGAATTTAGAAGCAAGCTTCTATCTTTATCTTTATTGCTAGTACTTCCTCCATTGTTGGTTTCCCCCACCACCACCACTATTTTTCCCTGCGTTAAAAGCCAGCGATGAAAACTCAACAAGCAACTCACTAAACTGGAGATTCCAAATCTCAAACCACTGACTTATTTTTTCCTTATTTCCCTCCACCATCCAGATTTTAAGAGTATTCCTGATAGCTCTGCATAATGCTGTAAGTGTTCTTCTAACAGACCCTGATGTACAAAGACACTACACAATTCTCCAAGTGAAGGGAACAGATACTATGCTTTGTAGATTAAGATTCTGATAATCATATTTTCCCCTCCTAAACTGATTAGCAAGTCATTTATCGACATGGGTGGACCTCATTTCAGGCAAAAATTGAGCAAACTAGCATTTCAGTCCGTTTTATGTTACTGACCTGTAATAAAACATGACATGTTGAACAAAGCTTTATTTGCTTTAAAATCTGAGTAAAAGTCCCAGAAGCAAAAGAAAAAAAATACACATTACCCTTTAACCTCAAAGTTACCGTAAGTGAACTACAAAGAGAAAATGTTCATGTGGACTTCGATGAGGTAGATTCAGATATCAATCAAGCTTTCTAATAGGAAAAACGTGATGTTCCTAAAGGACTGGCATAGACAGTAACTTGGAGAGAAGGTGACACTGTGGTTGTTTAGACACAAACTGTTGGCAAATTACTAGAAAAAACTACGTGCACTCAGAGAAAGGGGGAGAGAAACAAAACCCAAACAAAACCAGAAAACCTAGCTGAAATTGTTGCAAATGCACTGGCAAATATGGCATAACTAAGTTTTCAGAGTGGGCTGGCAGCAATGAAAAACTTTATGTACAGCAGATTAATTTTAATTTTTGAAGCTGAAGATTACATGACTCAGCCTGTATTCATCATCTCTATGAAGACATCACTCTGCTGCTGAAATGTCAGCTCCTCAGCCTCAGCACCCCGCATAAATTGAAGTGCAATGTTTGCTTTCTTTCATACAGAAATAACTTAGCATTTTGGCTTGAATTCTAAATAGTTATGTCCTTTCTGGAGTTTGAAGTTAAGCTAATACAGCACTCTATCCACTACAAAGTCACACAAAGAAGAACAGATGCATTTCCTACCATCGTATTCTGCTCCACTCGACTAAGCAGAGGATTGTTTTAACTACTGTTAAATTTGGTAAACGTTTGTACTTCCCTCACTTTCACAAGCCAGTGCCAAAGACAAGAGTTCAGCACATAAACACTAGTGTTTGCTCATCAGCAACAATATGTTTACTGTTGTTCAAGAATTATTTACAGTTTGTGTCTAAACAACTACAGAGTCACCTTCTGAGTCTACGCCAGTCCTTTATGAACTTCAGATAACGTGCACTGGAAGCCAAAATACATTCCATCACTTTCCTTGGGTATGCATTTTAGACCAGTACTTCTCAGTGTTGAAAAGCACACTCAGGAAGCAAAGTATTCGAGCTGCAACATATCACAATTCTATGGTTACATAAATCCCAGTAACATCTCATCTGGCTTACAACTTTACTTTTTAGAAACAGACATGGTATGCCAATGGTTTTTGGCTTCAATACACGTTAGCATATTGATAATGCTGATTAGCACATTGATTATTGCTTCTTCATACTGTGAAGTTAACCAAGGTGCTACTCCTAAGTATTTCACCCTGTTTATTATCAATTCAATATTTTAGTCCCAGAATAAAAGCCATTAACAAAACGATCATATTGCTCCTACATGACTGAGGAGTTTTAGTCTATATATAGATAGATTTTCAAAACTAAAAAAAAAACCCTCAGCATGTGTTTAACAATTACCTTGTGTTGTTATGGTAACTAAATATCTCTGAAGAAGCAAGAACAAAAGGGGAAAAAGCAGTGCAAATCCTCACATAAGTTCTGTGGATAATAAACATTTTCCTCCACTGTACATTCAAGTGAACGTAGGGAAATATCGCTCTAAGCATCACAACCCCTCAGAGATAAAGATAAGCATTTTAAAATGCTGATGGAGATACCGAAGCATGAAGCTGCAGCAAAATTTGATTCCTCTGCAAGGACAACGGCTGCTCAAAACAACTGTACTATGACACCCATGAATTCCCAAATCTCACGGTCCTCTGAGAGACTCCCAAGGAATCTCCTCTTCCTCATGCAACTTCTCTAGAGCCCAAAGCTGGAAAATGACAGAAGAGCTCAGCACAGCTACACTGGGGCATAACTATTCTTTATGCTACTCAGAAGGAAGAGGAAGACAAAGCCAGGAGCTCTCTTCCCACCCTGCATGGCCTGGCTTCCAAAAGTTTTGGGGAAGTTATCCTAATGGTCCAGGCAGAGAAACTAGTGAACAAAATACAAAGCCAAACAAAGCAGAAATTTGTTTTGCAAGAACTGAGGCTAAGAGTCCAGGAGATCTATTTGAATGCGTATTTATCAACAGTTATGGATGTGGACAGGAGCTTACAGAGTTAAATAACAACCACAGACACAAATATTTGTTTTAGCCAACCCAGAATCATTGCCAGACTTTGAAAGGGTTGAGGGGGTGTCCTTTTTGGACATTAGACACCTCAGGTTTTAAGGTTTGTATCTCTAAATTAAGTTTCAGAAAGTTTTTAATTACAGAATAATTAGTAAACATACCCATGTGGCTACGCATGAGGAAAGCTGCTCAATTTCCTGCAGAGGGGAGATGAGGTTCACAGGGTGGTTTATCGAACAGTAGGAACACACACGGGGAAAAAAAACGGGGAGGTGGGGGGGGTTCATTCATTGAAGTGACCGGATCATTTTTTACTAGAATTTTGCTGTCATACTTGAAGTTTGGTGAAATATTTAAGGTATTGCAATCAAGTACTTACAGCTTAATTAGAATAAGCAACATTAACTAGTCCTGTCAAAAATGCTGAATTAAAGTTTTGTACTGTCTAAGAAGTCCAGTAGTAACTGTTTAACCTGTATGCACTATACAAACCAGCCAAATAATTCAGCAGTATGGAAAAAAGTTTTTTAATATTCCCAGTAATTCTGTCATCCAACCTGCCCAGGATTTCAGGAAGGTTTTGACGTATTTGGAACTTGCATTTTTCTTACTGCCACTCAATGAACTGATTACAGAGCCATCACTTGTAATACAACTTCAGACAGCTTCTTCTAAAGCACTTACTATAACATCATACACTGTAGGTTTTGTGTGCCATACAAAGTATATTTAAGAAGGAATTATAATAATTTAAAAAAGATAGCATCCCTAAACGTGACCCTTAAGATATTTTAGCAATTGGAACTCAGACAGAAAAATGATAATGTCAAATATAACCTTGAAACACAAGAGTAAGAGACAACTATTAATAGAAAGCTAATCTAAAATCTCACTTTACATAATACACAAAATTGCAGTAAAGTCAGAGTTCACTAACATCAACAATGTACTTCAGAGCTTCATCTAGGCTGATGATGGTAAGCACAAAAAAAATCTGCATTTTTAAAGCATTTTATATCTAGAAGAGTTTATTCTTCAGGACCTTGAAAGCATTTAATTGGTGATTTGACATTACCAAAGGGAAATTTCTCCTGACCGTTCGTGCTACTGCTACAGTTTGCCCTTTTCTTGTCTCTTCATAGAGATTACAGTGAAAATGTAAAATTTGCATCTTAACAACGGAACAACACCCGTCTCAAATCCTAATCAAAACTTGTGAGTTCTAGGGAACAGCCATTTTGTAAAACTCACTGAGATTACAAATACACTCCCACTTTGCATCCCTTTTGCCACAATTTATTTTGCATGGGGATACCTGAGGAAAAAAGACAACAACTCATAATAGCAGAGGTGCCAAGAGCGTAGTTTACCAATATGTTTACACATTTTCAACTGTGAGGTTAAACTTTTGTCCAAGATACTGTGTTAGTAGACCCAAAACCAAGCAGAGAACATCATATACTTTCCATCACCAGACCTCACAAAATTACAAACACTGCATCAGCTGTAAGGCCAGAGGTATTTTTTGACAATTGATAGATACCTTTTCATTGTCCGCAATTGTATCAAATTGTATTGAAAAAAACACAAATTAGGCAGAGTTCTGGGAAGCCTTACAGATCTGCTAAATAGGCCACTTCATTTTTTATTTATTTATTTTTGTGCCCAGCTGTATTTCAAAATGTGTATTAAGTATAAGATGGAGTTCAGCTTGACACCCACCTGTTTGGTGGTCCAAGCAATTATACGCATGAAATCACACTGAGTAAATTAAGCAAAGCCCACTGACTATTCAAGATTTAACTCAATCTATTAAATTGTTACTCGGTAATTTTAATATTCTCTCACATTACAGCTAACTCATCCAAGCTCCCTAAAGGCACCATCTTAGAAAACAATTATTTTCCAAAGAACTAAAGTGGTTCTCAAAGCTCTGAAGAGGAAAAGTCAATATACAGAAACACAATACCAAGCAATAAAGTGGTTTCTGCCCATCACTCAGACTATGCATGATCCCATCCTGATCACCCGCTCCCCATCAGTTCAGAACCGTATCACAATTACGACATTTCACTGCTGCCCCTACCCTTTGGGAAGTAATAGGATTTTTGATTTTAGCACTTTTCAAGCACAAGAACTTCACTCTGTCCATTTAATCTTTTTCTTTAGCAAAATGTTTATGGTGAAGACCACCTTCCAAAAGATTAGCGATATAACTTATTATAACTGTTATTATATAATATTATTACCTACTTCTTGATACAAACAACCATAAGCAAAATAGGATTAAGCCATTTGAACTGAACCACACCACATAGCTTTCCCCAAACAACTGGAGTGGGTTGAAAACTGGAACACTGCTAGTCTCAGTGAACCTTATTTTGTCCCATTAAGTAAGAAATAAACCAAGACATCTCTAAAAAAAGCAAAAACTCATGAAATGAGAAACACAACACTCAAAGGTATAGGCGGAATTTGTCCAGGAAAAGCATGCACAATAAAACCACTGCAGGCTCCTGTATCAGATTAGGAGAGTCACTGGAACCAGAACTCACAGCTGACTCCTGAAATTGCTTCATTTGTTGAAATACCTTCATACAAATTTGAAAAGTGCTGTCCAATTGAAGCAATTGAAGCTGAGACAGATCACAACATTCAGACATACTTGCTTGTCAAATATGAGCACTGAATTTGCTAAAATAAATCAGAAAGTATTTTTTGTTCTTCTTTCAAAAATATAAAGCTCAATCAACTCTTTCTTTAAAAATTATTTACTTTAAATCAACTCTTGTAATTTTCCCAGTGATCACAAAAAAAATGCATTTTATTTTAATTCAAACTTATGGAACAGCCTGGCTGATTTACTTCCCTAGCAGAACAGATAAGGAGGGCCTTCTCCAAAGAAAAAGGAAAAAAAAAAAAAAAAAAACACACCTTGGGTATGGAAATGAAGTCACTGCTGAATTACACAACAAGCTGACTTTCTGTTGCAGACAACTCTCATCCAGGCATATCATTTAATTTGTTCATGAATCACTGGGAGGGTTATTACCTATGATGATCAATTAAAGATATGTTTCCAAGAACATTAACGTGTCACATACTGTAAGAAGATCAACAAACAGATCTTCTCATGCCGTATTAATAAAGCCATAGTTGCATAACTGACTTGGCTACATTGAAGCAGAAATGTAGGACTCAACGAGGCTTAGAGCATATCAAATAGATGAGAGAAATCCTGGGGAGATAGAAAGGAAGTGAAATATCCTCTGACTCACTTGAGGGAAAGGAAATTTCTTCAAATGACAAAAAGAAGAGTCAATGAGCCTCTGTAAACTTGAAGTCATCCTTCCAAATTAAGAACAGACAGGCTCCTTAATCCAACAGTCCTGAGGCAAAAGCTTCAGTCCAACCAGAAAGTAAACAGAATTAGATGGATGTTTTAAGCCAGCGCTGTGGAATTATGCTGTCATCCTGTGAGGTATCAGAGAAGTTTATAACAGCTCCTACCCTGCAGAAATAAAGTCCTGAGGAGAAGGGGTAAAGGGAGAGTGGAGCTGAGACTGCCGGCTCCACAGCAATCACAGGAAATTTCTTAAGTCTCATTACTGGAATACCAAATCAAGAAACAAACTTGCAATGAACTCTCAACTCAGAGGACCCTGAAACTCCAGACACAAAAAAAATAGTCAGTTTGAGGCATGTAAAAATATTTGTAATGAATCCCTTCCTGAGACATTAAGAGTAGTAACAGTCCTTCCAGAAGACACAGTCCATACTATGCTCTGCACCCTTTTGGATGTCTCAACGATCCAACATTCAGATCACACAGAGTTCCTGCAACAAAATGTTTCCTTTGGGGATATTTTTACCTGATACAGTGTTTGACAGGAATGAGCAATTTCACAGACAGTGAAAGAAAAAGTAACAGATACTACCCAGGTGAATTAAGCAGGCCCTAAAACAGACAGACATTTCCACCAAAAAAAAGGCCTAAGCAATGAAGTTAGATCAGACCTTTCACATGTTCTTTCTTTTCCTAAGCACTTTAGACATTTGGTAGAGGCATTTATAGTGATGTGCTCTATACTTGAGCCTGGTCTTTTTTTCTGATGTTAAATCCCATATCAGTAAACCCAGAAAATGGTGTATACCGGAGACACATTTCCAAGCTTTTAGCGGTTCACCAGATCTACCCGTGCTCTGGTTTAAAGAGCACCATTATCAACAGGGTGCATACATGTGTATATTTAGGCAGGCCACCCTGTTCTGTTAATCACAACAGCAGCACAAAGTGACGATGCTGAGGGTAACTGCATACTCCAGCTGAGAAGGAATTGTAGGCAGCTGGCATCTTCCCTCCCCTCCTCCTTCCTGGCCATACGCACACATACCCTAGACAGCTAAGCACAAAGCCCAGGTCAATTTACCTGTATTAGGCCACTGCTTTCATGGTAGATCCAGGTTCCCAATGGGACCCCAAAAGGTCATTTTTGGGCACCAATTACATATCACAGTTTGGAAATTATATCACAGCTCTAAGCAAGTAACTTTGCTTACTCCAAAGATCAACGACATCATCTTCTTCAGCAAGCAATTATATACAGACAATTGCATAATCTTTAATGTTCAGAAAAGATGATCCATATTTTTAGAACAATGCTCAAGTTTAGCACAGCAAGGCAGGAATAGAAATTGCTTTTAAATCTAGCAGTGCAAATGTTTGTTTTAACAGATGCCAAATTACCGACAGTTTCCATCAACAGAAAAATTAACTCCACTTCAAACAAAACATCTGAACACAAGTGAAAACTACACAACCTTCACCTGAAATATAACAGAGCATGCCATACCATACTAGTTTACCGACTTTCAAAAAAATGTACAGACAAACATAGTACAGAGGAAGCCCTTTTGGAAAACTCATCACACACCAGCTCCAACAGCTGATGGTTCAAGCAAGCAGCTGAATTTGTTTGAACAGTGAGTACATGTCGGGGGGAGTAACTCTACACCCTGCTGAAGTACTGAGCAGTGGCAAGAGATGAAATGCAAAAAGCCGAGAAACAAGCAGGGTGCTTCAAAGAGAAATCCAGAAAGCAATGGTGAAGGGAACACGAGACTGACACAGCAACACAGATCAGGGCAGAACTGCAACCAAGCAGCAGACTTAACCCGGGATGCTTGCTCTGTTCTAGCCAGTACAGCTATCACACAGCAGAAAATAAGTGAGCTGGGTGGCTATTCATCTAGGAGATGCCACATTACTTGCACGCCAATAAGAAATACTTCACCCTGTCCACAGCTGCCTTCCAGGGCTTTTCCATGCAGTAAGAGCTACGCTGAAAAAAAATCCTCATGTCTTAGAATAACAGTAGCAAGAGGAACCTGGAATAGAGGCTTTCCTGCAGTTTACCTTTGGAGTTCCACAAGGGATTAGCATAGCAACAGAAAATTATGTAAATCAAACAAAATATAGTTACATTCAGTAGATGAATCTAAAAAATTAAGAGTTTAATCAAGAAAGCTCACAGTCTGAAGTTACTGAAACTCTTAGGCTCATCTGAACTTCTGACACACTCCACCTTTTGAAGAACTGTAGGCTTAAATTCCAAGAGCATGAAATGTTGGAATGCCCCTCCAGCGTTGTGAACTGCCAAGCATATCAATATTTTCATCAAGGATAAATCCACTTAAGGGTAACTCAGCATGAAAGGCACTCTTAAGAATGCATTTCAGTAGTAAAAGCTAGGATATCAGTATCATCTGTCATTAATGCTGTCAAATACTTGTTATTATAGAATCTCATTTTAGTTGATTACAACTTTCAAATTGAGCAGAAGTATTTGTAAACTCTGGTTCCTTAAAGGAACATGGTAGCAGTTAAAAATTATTCTCTATCTTTTTCTTGGAATTTCCCATCTTCTTGCACACCAATTTCCTGACACTTATTGTAACTGCTGGGAAAATACTGGCTAGTGTGGAGAAGCACCTAATAATTGAAGATGGCAATTTGAGAAGATTCAGAATCATTTTTAAAGGTATTTATATTATACCTTTGAAATACATAATCTGTACAATTATATTTCTGCAGATATATTCATGTAGATACTATGTACACACACACAAGACACTGGAACTATCCACGTGCAGTTTGATATCCTACTTAGCTCGCTGGACACCTACATGAAAACCTTGGCCAAGAAGGACATAGACAAGTAGCACTGGGCAGCAACAGTTCGACAACCATCTCAGTACAGTATTATTGCAAAAACTCCAGAAAAAAAAAA